>NC_069797.1:35193994-35793994 GCF_027406575.1 Nycticebus coucang | reverse complement strand
GTGTCTGTTGATTGAATAAGTGAAGGAATGAGCCGCTGCGTCTCTTGAAGCTGAGCCAGCAGCAGGGTTGACCACTGCCCCCTTCTTCTGTCTTGCAGCTCACCTATCTGCCCCCACCGTGGGGTGAGTGCCGATCCTCAGAGATGGGACTCGACTTCTTTCCTGTTTACAGCATCACCGCCTGTAGGATTGACTGTGAGACCCGCTACATAGTGGAAAACTGCAACTGCCGCATGGTTCACATGCCAGGTGAGCGCAGGGCAGGGTGGCTGCAGCGCCCCGCCGGGGCCACGTGGGACCTCCTTTGCATCCTCACTTTAACGGGCATTGCAATGCTTCATCCACTCCACTCAGATCCAAAAGGATGTTCCGCTGGGAAGACTCTAGTATTTGGTGCCTAAACCTTTAGAGGGCAGATAGAAACACCCAGTTCATCCACAAAGGCAGCATCCTGGTGTCCAGAAGTTCTGAGGTTTGGAGGACATTCATCTCAGTGTTCAGTGTTTGCCAGTTGTCTGCTGCTCTTACCTTTTAGTTTTGTGTCCAGCTAACGGGAGGCTTGCAATTCCTGCATCCTGATGTCGTACATCCTAAGTATCCAGATGTTTATTGCTCTCAGTCAGATGTTTCCCTTCCTGCATCCAAATGTCTAGCACTCTCTCAAATGAAGCAAAAGTCTAGTAGCTAGCAAATAAAAGTGCATGCACTGACACTTCTGTTGTCAGACTAATAATGCATGTAGCCATCTCATTAGAGGCTGCCGCGTGTAAGAGGCTGAAGTGCAGAGTGGTAGCTGGTTTGTATAGGAAGAGCCTGGCATTGCAGCATGCAAGGAGATGGGCTAAAGACAGAGGCCTTGCTTCGTAATTCAGCCTCTTCTACTCGCTGTGTGATGTGGCACAAGTTACTGAACTTCTCTGTTCTCACCTTCTTATCTTTAAAACATGATTAACTGTTATAAGAATAAAATCAGTTTATCCTCACTGATCTGAGGATAAACCCATATTTCAAGTATCACAAAGAGAAAATATTCTACCAATTACATTACAATACACCATTGATTTAAGATGCATCCCATGTCCTATGTTAAAATGCCCTAAAATGTGTGTGAAATCAATGAACTACGCTAGAACATTTTTACATAGATTACAGAAACTGCACGTGGGGAAAGCTGATGGTTGGGAGAAAACAGGACCAAATAAAGTAGAAATTGAACTTCTTTTGTTTGAGATAAACATGAAAACAGAGAGAAGCAAGTGAGGATCACATTCTCAAGAATTTATCTAAGTTCTCTCTTTTCCTGCCATGTGTGATGGAGGTAGGCCCAATCTATTAGGCCAGGACATAAATTACCTTGTATTCTGAAGAAGTCTGTGATTGTTATATTAGCACATGGGAAGAAGGAACCAAAAGTCACAGTTTTGGGGTTTGTTTTTCTTTCTTTCTTTCTTTCTTTCTTTTTTTTTTTTTTTTTGGAAACAAGAGGCTCACTCTATCGCCCTTAGTAGAGTGCCCTGGCACCATAGCTCACAGCAACTTCAAACTGTTGGGCTCAAGCCAACTTCGTGCTTCAGCCTCCTGAGTAGCTGGGACTACAAGTGCCCACCACAATGCCCAGCTATTTTTTTTTTTAGAGATGGGGTCTCTCTCTTGCTCAGGCTGGTCTTGAACTCGTGAGCTCAAGTGATCCACCCTCCCAGAGTGCTAGGATTATAAGCGTGAGCCACACAGCCAGCCCAAAAGTCATGTTAATGACTAAAGACCTACTATGTGCCACGAACATTGTTATTATATTTCGTGGCTGCTTATATTTCATTATTAGGTCATAGCTATTTAAATTTAACCAAATTCCTATATTGGATATGTAGTTCAATACCAACTGTTTTCTATTAAAACTCAAACTAAAATGAAAATCCTTATAGCTAAATTCTGAATTGTTTCATTATTAACCAGAAATTTCTTAAGTATCTAAGATTAGAATTATTGATCTTTAAAACTGCCTCTGTCAAAAGGGATTTTCCCAATATAATTAAAATTAACCAACCTTAAGATGGGGAGATTATTTTGGTAGGCCCAATCTAATCACATGAGTCTTTAAAATTAATCTCCATTGGGCGGCGCCTGTGGCTCAGTGAGTAGGGCACCAGCCCCATATGCCGAGGGTGGCGGGTTCAAACCCAGCCCCGGCCAAACTGCAACCAAAAAATAGCCGGGCGTTGTGGCAGGCGCCTGTAGTCCCAGCTACTCGGGAGGCTGAGGCAAGAGAATCGCTTAAGCCCAGGAGCTGGAGGTTGCTGTGAGCTGTGTGACGCCACGGCACTCTACCGAGGGCCATAAAGTGAGACTCTGTCTCTACAAAAAAAAAAAAAATTAATCTCCATTTTCCAACGAGGGTCAGAGGGAGATGTGACTATAATAAAAGGTTCAGCTTTGTTCCCTTTGAAGATAGAGGGTCATCAATGCATTGGGTGGCCAGCGAATCCATGGAAGTGACCTCTCAAAGCCAGAAAGGGCAAGGAAATGGATTCTTCCCTAGACCCTCCAGAAAAGAACATAGAGCTCCCCAAATTTTGATTCTGGCCCCATGAGACCTGTGTCTGACTTCTGACCTGAAAAACTGTAAGATAATAAATTTGTATTATTTTAACAATAGTAATAATAAAATTACCAGGCTCGGCGCCTGTAGCTCAAGCGACTAAGGCACCAGCCACATACACCAGAGCTGGCAGGTTGGAATCCAGCCTGGGCCTGCCAGACAACAATGACAACTACAACCAAAAAAAAAAAAAAAAAAGCCAGGTGTTGTGGCAGGTGCCTGTAATCCCCTCTTACTTGGGAGGCTGAGGCAAGAGAATCGCTTAAGCCCAGGAGTTGGAGGTTGCTGTGAGCTGCGATGCCACGGCACTCTACCAAGGGCGACAGCTTGAGGCTCTGTCTCAAAAATAAAATGAAATAAAATAATAATAATGATAATAATAATAAAATTACCTGAGCTTCCTAGAAGACAGAGCAATAAGGGAAACATGTCACTTAATCTATTCCTGGAAAGGAGGAAGCATCCAGCTCTTCTGTTCTGAAAAGGGCTTTGGGGAAAATGGCAAGAAAAAGTTATTATGGTGGACTTTAACATTAGCACTTGGTTAAAAAAACAGATCCTATGTTTCCATAAAGAGAGCCCAAAGAGGAAATTCTAACACTGCTTTTTTTTTTTTCCTCTCTCTCACCAGTGTTTATGGTACAGTTTCGGTAGACTCGGTGGTCTTCCTATGGCGATAACTGAAACTTTCCTGGTCATTGTCAAAGCCAGACTATTATGTATAACCAGTCAGTTGAAAAATTTAGCCATCAGAAGAGCTGAAGCTTACTTCTGTGCTATTTATCAAAATACAACGATGTTTTAGAAAATCACAAATTTATTTTACATATAGTGAACATACAAATTACAAATTCGAACCCCGCATAGCAGGACTGCTTGGCAGAATTCGAGCCTCATTCAATACGACATTTCTTAGAAATTATTCTGTATTGTACTTCTCTTTTCACTATTTAGAGGGGCTGTTTGTGGTCCTAGAGAGGTCTCCTCACCATGCTGTCTCACGGGACTCGGGGAAACTTCTCTGGAGCATTTGCAGAGTTATAACCCTACGTTAGTTATTTGGAGCCCCGCATGAAGCACAGAGCCTGCTGAATCTTTCTGTACTTTCAGCTGTTGCATTTCCATTTCGATAACACAGATTTCTCCTTTCCCAGGTAGTGTGGTATTACTCACAGTTCCTAATTCCTGCCTTCTCTCCCTTCTCCACTGCTTGAAAAGCAGACTGGAGTAAACACAAATGGGCAACAGACGCCGGAACGGCTGATTAGATGTCTCTGTCCCCTCTCAACTCTAAGCCCCCTTCTCAACCATCAGCCTTCAGATCAAGTGTTCAGGAATGTTTTTTCTGAAATAAAATGAAATTCAAGGGTGAAAAAAGGTGCAGAGGATTTCACCCCAAAATATGCCAGCACTGGTTAATATTATTTGCTTGCAGCTTAGACTGAGCCACCAGCCACATCTTCCCCAGTGAAACCTGAGCCAAAGGCAAACAGTGGAGGTTTTCATCATTCCCTCCATGACCCTGTTAGTGACATCTCAGTTACTAATGCGGAAATAAAGAGCAAAGCAAAGTAGAAACAGAAAGCCTCTTGCTCCCATACAGCAGTTTTATTTTGCTGAAAAGAGCCCCAGCCTCCAGATCAGAGACCCAGGTGCAAAGCTTGGCTCCATCACTTCCAGCCCTGGGGTCCTAGGAAGGCGGGATGCTTAAACCCCAATCTCTCATGGGTAAAAGGGATATAGTATTTCCTACCTCAAAGGGTACCTGTTTGGGCTAAAGGATGTGATGATGGCCCGGGTTTAGAAGGTGCTTACCACCCCCTCCCCAATGTCAGTCCTGAAGGCAAGCTCACCTGTCTCCCACAGAAGCTGGTTAGCCAGGCACATCCTGCTGTCTCCTGCTCAGTGAGGTTAACGGTCTGCCCAAGCTCACGCAGCAGATCAGAACTGAATCTCCTGGCTCTGGGTTCACTCTGATCCCAGGCTCCCTCTGACTGTCCAGTGGGAGGCTGCTGCCAACACCAGAACCAGAAGGCACTCACTTCCCCAAGCCCAAGCAGGGGAGGTGCTGGAGACGTGAGTGTCCCTGCCTAAGTCACTCCCTGTTGTGTTTCTTCTTTGCAGGGGATGCCCCTTTCTGTACCCCTGAGCAGCACAAGGAGTGTGCAGAGCCTGCCCTAGGTCAGTATGGGGGCCAGGGGGAGGGCAGAGGGCATGATGGGGCCAAGAGCCTGAGAGTGAGATCATAGAGGTCATCCGGAAGGGAGGGGGAGAATGGGCGGAAAAAGGCTCAGAGCAGGGTGAGAGGAAAGAGACTGAGCAGAATGGAGAGATAAGAGAGGGAGAGGAGGAGAAAGAGAAGGCTGGGAGGCAATTGGTGCAAGGGACGAAGGCTGGGAAAGGGACTGGGGGAGAGAAAGGAGGTGCAGAGATAGAGGTGAAGGAACAGATTTCAGAGGGAAGGGGTGCTCAGGAACGCAGGGGAGAGAATGAAGATGGAGAGAGGATGGACAATGGAGTCTGGTGACACCTCCCCTTACACATTCTAGTGGAATCCACAGGAGGGCAAGGTTATTCCAAAGCAGTCCCATCATCCCCGTTCCGTGCTCTGTTGAGACCCAGGGATGTGAGGGAAGACAGGACAGGTGAGGCCAGGTTTTCAGTCCGTGTGTGCAAGCGGGGGGTGGGGGGCACAGAGCCGCCCCTCCTCCTCTCCAAGAGCCCTGCTGGGTGTTCATGGCTGAACCCCCAGCTGGAAAACCATCAGGGAGGGAACTGGCACAGACAAGCTGCAGCCCCCAAGCTAGACCCACTCCACACGCCTGGCTCTCTCTGGACCCGGGAGGTGGTTTATAATCAAAAGCAGCAGAGAGAATTTTAAACAATGTGCCCTTGAGTTGGTTCAGCAGCTGCACTTCCTGGAGCAAAGTGGGGCAGTGCTGGCCTCAGGCCCAGATGCCCCCAAGAGGACTAGAGAGGGGAGGCCAGGCTGAGAAAAGACAGGGTGACTTCTAACGGGTGCAAAGACTCAATAATAAACAAGGGACACCAGAAATACTGAGGTCGCTGGAGGAAAGGGAGAGGGTGGGGTTAAAGAAAAAAACTGTTCCGACTCTTATTAAAACAGGCAGACTTTACTCGGGGTTACTGCCACAGATGTCAAGTTATAATAGGGGACAGAGATGGGGTTCAACTCAGATTACAGCAGACATGGCTGGTGACTCATAGCCATCAAGCAGGGTACCAGGTCGGTAGATGGGAAATAACCTGGAAGAATGATGTCTCATCCATGGGAGGGGGTTCTTGCTAAACTAACTTAGGATTCTTTTTTTTTTTTTTAAGCTTTTTTTTTTTTTTTTTTGTAGAGACAGAGTCTCACTGTACCGCCCTCGGGTAGAGTGCCGTGGCGTCACACGGTTCACAGCAACCTCTTAACTCTTGGGCTTACGCGATTCTCTTGCCTCAGCCTCCCGAGCAGCTGGGACTACAGGCACCCGCCACAACGCCCGGCTATTTTTTGGTTGCAGTTTGGCCAGGGCTGGGTTTGAACCCGCCACCCTCGGCATATGGGGCTGGCGCCCTACTCACTGAGCCACAGGCGCCGCCCTAACTTAGGATTCTTGCTGAAGGCAGACCAGGTGATCAGATATCTAAGGTAGGGGACTCTCTCCACACTGACTTTATCAGGAGTCTTGCTAAAACTGAGCCAGGTGGGCCCAGCAAGGATGGGATCCAAGGTCAAGGCCTAGATGACAAGAGGGCTGGCTAATGATGAGCCTGGCTGATGTTTGATCGAGAAGGGTTCTGCCTTCTCTCTCTGTTAGAGGGAGATGGTGCATTAAACCACATCATCTAAGTGGAAGAAGAAAGGAGAGGGAGAAAGAGTTCCAGAAGCTGGATGCTGCCTGCAGGGAAAGGATCTGAGGACCCTTGCCTATGTCCTAACCCAGCAGGCAAAGCAGTTAGGCATAGGCTAGGAGGGACCCTCAGCTGGAAAACCACAGAGCCCTGGCTGTCAGGTAAAATAGTCTCCCACGTCTGCTTTAACAGTGGCCCACTCTGTGGATGAGAACACTGAGGCTTGGAGCAGAGTAGAGACTCCTGGCAAGTTGAAGAGGCTGGGAATCCTTTGGATCCCATTCTGCCAAAGTGGTGACACTTCAACAATTTTTTAGAAGTGCCATGGCAATAAAAGGAAGCACACAGTTCCCCTAAAACTCAACAATCCCTACACCTCCTTCCATATCACTTCCCAGCGCTGGAATCCAGCTGCCAGTCCCCAGCTCCAACACCTGACTAAGCCCCTTCCCCGTCTCCCTGTAGGTCTGCTGGCAGAAAAGGACAGCAATTACTGTCTGTGCAGGACACCCTGCAACCTGACTCGTTACAACAAAGAGCTCTCCATGGTGAAGATCCCCAGCAAGACATCAGCCAAGTACCTGGAGAAGAAATTCAACAAATCAGAAAAATATATCTCGTAAGTTAAGTGGTCACGGTGGGCAGGTAGAGGGGAAATGATCAGGAGATTTGGGACAATGGAGGAGGAAGGCCAAGGTAAGAGGTTAGTTCAACTCAGAAGGCAAAGAGGAGGAGCGAGAAGCAACCCCTGCCCGTAAGGAGCTTGCAGTCTATAGAGAGACAAGTACACAGCGGAACTTGAGTCTGATTGCGTGGAGTAGGCTACGGGAGAAATGCAGACGGTGTGAGAGAGGGAGAGGTTAACTGCAGCTGGCACGGAAAGCTTCAGAGAATTTTAGGAGTTGCCCAGGTGGACCCTGCAGTTTCTCTTTCCTCTGCCTGAAATACTTTTCCTCCCAATGGAGAGCTTCGGGACCAAAAACGGGAGGTTATTCTGAGACATGAATGAAAGGAAGTGAAGTCCAGGTTGTGTGTGGGTAACATGGCCTTTATTCACTTGGGTGAGACAGAAAAAGAAGTCAGCACGGGGTTAAGGCAGGGTGGGAATGTAAAAGTTGGGGTGGGGTTGGCTCACTCATTCCTTCCTGGGTGGGACGTTCTCTCCTGGGCAGGTCCCTACGGCCAACTGGTTTTTCATTAAGCAGATCTCCATGTAAATGTCACCTCCTCTGACAGGTGGATTAGGTCCCCTCTTGATCCTTTTCTTTCTAAGGACCCTGATATGTCCATTTTCCTTTACAACACCACAGTGTGTAATTATACACCCATATGGTTTCCTTGTCAGCACCTGCCTGCCCAGGTAGATTGGAAGCCCCCGGAGGGGAGAAACCTGTCTTTTTTTGTTCTCTGCTGCCTACCAAATACTAATGGAGTGTCTGCCACAGCACTCAAAAAATGCATTTTCATAGAATATGTGAAGGAAAGATATGGGAGAAGAGGGGGGCCCAGGCAGAGAGAATCAGCACAGAACAGTTAGGAGAATCTCGAAGTGGAAGGTGGACCTATCAGAGCAAAGGGGTCTTGCCGGGTGAGCTGGAGGGTGTGCAGGGTGCAGGGAGTGGGCTCATCCCAAGACAATAGGCAGCCTCTGAAGAACTTTCAGAGTGGAGCGACAGACTCAAATTTGTATTTCAGACCAGTGTTCCCCGGGAGGATGGACCCTCTGAAATAAAGGGAATGTTCTATAGCTGCAATGTGTTCAACGTGGAACCCACTGGGCACGCGTGGCTGTTGAGCATTTGAAACGTAGCTTGTGTGACTGTGGAACTGAACTGTAATTGTATTTAATTTGAATCAACTTAGCAGTCTTAGGAAGATCCTTCAGGCGCAGTACAGAAGACGGGTGCAAGCCAGATGGGAAGAAGGGAGCCTGTTAGGAGGCAGTTGCCACCAACCAGACAAGAGATGTGTTTCTTTGAACGGCTCCTCCGTGAGCCCTGAGTGGCGAGAGAAGAATTTGCTCCTCTCTTCCCCAGCCACTAACTCCTGCCAACACAGTCCCCAAACCCCATCCTGGGATAGCTTCTGCTCAGCAGGTTGAGAACAAAGGGGCCATGAGGGTAGCGTGAGCCAAGTTAAAGGAGATGCCAAGCCTCGCTGCACGGCAGACAGTGGGCAGACAGTAACGACTGACTGCCAAGATGTGTCCCGCTAACACACCTGCCCAAAGGAGCAGAATGAGCCACTGTGCTTCTGCCAGAAACACTCACCCCACCTTCAACCCAGCCAGACAAAGGTTTGCTCCCTAAAACCTTCCCTGACTTTGGCAACAGACTCAGCAATGCCAGGGCAGGGCCTCCCACAGCAACAATGCCAGGAAGAGTTGTTGGGATGTGGAGGATCTCAGGAGGGCAAGGGCCAGCCGGGAGCCAGCTGCAGCAGGAACCACAGCTGAGGCAAGCCTTGTCGGGAGATTACGAAACTCTTCATGCTAAGGACCCAGGCAGGCCCTATGCAGGCTCAGAGACTGAGAAGACAGGCAGGTTCCTGATAAGGGTGCAAAGAGAGGGGGGAGGTAGAAATAAAGGGCAAAAGGGGGCAGCTGATGTAGGTCCCCGGTCCAGGACTGGGGGTCAGGACACTTGGTTTCAGGCTCCAGCTCTGCCACTAACCAGCTCTAACTTCAGGCAAGTTGTCTCACTCCCTGGACCCCCGTTCCTCCATCTTTGCGTGGGAAAGCTGTGTCAGCTGCCCCCTGCGGATGCCCGTGCTTCTAACCACGTTTGGTACCAAATCTTCCCTCGGCAGAGAGAACATCCTTGTTCTGGATATATTTTTTGAAGCTCTCAATTACGAGACAATTGAACAGAAGAAGGCGTATGAAGTCGCGGCCTTACTTGGTAAGTTGGACGAGTTTTCACATCTCTCAGAGGATGGTAGGGGGCTGGGGGTGGGGGTGGGCCGGGGGTCAGGTGGATCTATACACGCGGCTTCCTGAGGAGTCTAGCCTTTTGGTTTTCTTGCTCCTGCCCCAGAATGGGGAGAAACCCAGGATGGTGGAGATTTCAGGTCCAGTTCATCCCCCAGTCTAAGCCTCTGTTTCCCCATCTACACGATGAAGAGTGTGAGCTCAAAGGTGTCTCACGACCTGTCCAGCCCTGCCCTCTGGGATTCCATGGTCTTCTGCCCCTGGGTTGGAGTCAGAATCTAGAGCCACAAAGGGAGGAAGGAGCTGTCAGAGGGAGGGAAGGTGGCCCCCAGGCAGGGCACTGGCAGGTCCCCTGGAGCTTCACCTGGAGGGCAAATTTGTGGCATTGGGAATGCCAGGTGTTGACCCCTGGAGCAAGAGTCCTTTGTCAAACACAAACGAAGGGCCCCTTCCCCAGATACTTACAAAGCTGCCTGCCACCCCAAGTTCCCAGGAATTCCCTGGCCCATGGGCACATAATGGGAGTTCACTTCAAACTTGCCCCAGCCCAGACCCAAAGTCTCAAGATGCCTGAGAGCAGACAGTTAAAGGACCTGCCCTTCTCAAGCCCTTCTCCAACTCCCACTCACTCTCAAGAAAGGATCTGACACCTGGGTGGTGGCTGCCTGAGCTGGACCAGGTGAGGGCGGCATCCCAGCAGGGAGCGGTGCCCTCTACCTGGATGTATAAGAGAAGAAATGGCTTTACATGCAAGGCCACTGCACACCAGCTGTGAGAATAGGGCAAGCGGCTTCACCTTGCTGAAGCTCAACCCATTTGTATGAGTTTGTCGTGATGGTTAAATATGATAACCCCCTGGCCCAGAGAAGGGCCATAAAAAATAGTTTCTGGCACCTGGACAGTGACCATGCCAGGGACTCAAGACCACCTGGTGTGTCCGGGGGCTATTTGACCATTTCTACACCTACAGGAGGCTGGGGAAAGGGCCATAGCCCCGGTCCCCCCTGAGTTAAGGTGGCTGTCACTCAGCCTCATAGGTCATTGTGTTCCAAAGGCACCAACCTGCTGGGCCCCACAGTCGAGGCCATATACCAGAGATAGAGGCCTCTCACCACCCTGCTGCCACCTGCCCTGTGCTGGCTCAGACCCTTATTTCCTAAAGACGACTCAGGATACATCTCATGTCCCCTTCCCTCCCCTGGCACAGACTCAGAGTCATTCTCTCTCTCTCTCAGAGCAAGGAGGGTCTGAGCTCTGAATCTGTCACATCCACATCACATATGAGGATGAGCTTGTTCCCAGCATCTTGTTCCCACCCAGAATAGCCTGAGGCTGAGGAGATGGTGCTGCCATCTGGACTCGCTATGATGACAGCATGTGTGCTCAGGCGCCCTCAGCAGCAGGCCCGGCACGCCCTTCCCTCAGTGTCACGTGGCCCCTTCTCACCTCCCAGTGTCAATGCACATGGGCACTTCCCAGGCACTCACACCACCTGTGGCACACCCCACCCCAGCCTGCGCATGCACACACCAAACCTATGGGTCCACAGGCCACACAGCCCCACGGCTGGTCACACAGCTGCAGAGACACACCCATGCACACACAGCCCTGGGCAGGCAGGCTGCATGTCACCCACCCACTGGCCCATGTCACTCCTGCACACTCACTCTGCCCACACACTCTCTCTCTCACACACACACTCATGGGCCTAACCCGGGTAGAGATAGCCACTGATATAAAACCATCAACAGCCAGACGTTGGCCGGCTTCTGCACATATACAGGTATGTGCACCCCGAACCCTGGCACATACCCCTCCACATCCCACTGCAGACCCACACTGCACACATGTATACACACACACCTCACACGTAACACGCATGTCTGTAGGAACACACTCCCCCAGAAGCCTCCATTAAAGACATTAGCAAGAGCAGGGAGGGAGGGAGGAAAAGGGGGAGCCACTCTGAGCCCAGCACCCTCCCCACCATCTCTGCTGTTCACCTGGAGATGTGGTGGGGCCCCCAGGCAGCCATAGCAGGGGACAGGTGGCCCAGAACTACCCACCAGAGAGTTCTCAGAGCAAGAGGTCAACCTGGCATCTCCGTGGAACTGTTCCCCATCCCCAGTGTGCCCTTGTCTCTGTCCCTCCCTCCAGAGGCCAACCCCCTTGGGTATCAGAGCTGAGAAGGTCGCTCCACAGTCTATCTCCTCCAAGCCCCTCCAACCCCCACTGCCACCAAACATCCCTTGGAGGCAAAGCTACTGCGAAGGTCAGGGTTCATCAAAGCCGCACACCAGCGGTGGTCACTCCCCAGCTCCATACCATGCTGACTCTGAAGCAGAGCATCTTGAGCTTTTAGGGGGTCAGAACCCCTTTGAGAATCTGTTAATAGCTATGGACACTCTTACAAGTGCCCAGGTGCACACACAGTTTGCATTCAATTTCAGGAGGGCTTCCCGCCATCTGAAGCCCTCTCCAGAGAGTGGACCTGAGAATCATTCCCTCCCACACACACATCCAGACCCCAACCCCAGAGGTTCTGATTCTATAGGCCTAAGCTATATCCAGCATCAACACTGACTGTAAGTCTCCCAGGAGAGTTTGATGCAAGGGGATCTGGAGACAAATCCAGAAAACTTTGACCAAGGGGGCCCATCCGCCCCAGGATAAGAACTTCAGCTCTAGAAAGAGTCCGATTAAACATTTACCTTACCCCAAAGGCAGAGGCACCGCCAAAGTGGCTCTGAAGGCCATGAATGGGTAGGTCAGGGGCATATTTGGGGCCACCACCCATCCAGGGTACAAGCCTCTTAGGGTAGACTGAGCCCATGCCCAGGGCGAGGACCACACAGATCCTGTCTCCGTATTCCCAGCATGGAGCCCAAGCAGGACACAGTGTGGTTCTGACTGTCTCTGAACAAGCCCATGCCCCTGTGGTGTGAGAGCTAGTCTAAGCCCCTCCAATGAGCAATCAGGTTAGCCCTCAGCCCCACTGGTCTCAGAGCCATGCAGTGAGGGAGGGGGCTGCCAGAGGCCCGGCCTCCATGCGACAAGGCCCAGGCTCCCATGGAGGGGATGCTTCAGTAGGTCTGGGTTCCACTGTGGCCTCATCACCCCTTCCTGGAAGCTGTGTGAGTAAGACAACCTCTTTGGCCTTCCTCCTCTCTCTCCAGGTGATATTGGCGGTCAGATGGGATTGTTTATTGGTGCTAGTATCCTCACAATACTAGAGCTCTTTGATTATATCTATGAGGTAAGATCTGGGGCTGTGCACAGGGAAAGACCACAGGCTGGTGCCTTGTCATGCCCCACGTTGGGAACTGTGGCAGAGGAGAGATGGTGGCCTCTCTCCACCCAGGGCCTGATTTCTCCTGTCCACCGATATCATTGATCACCAAATCCTAGGCCTGGGGTGGGGATAGTCTTAGGGAGGTTGGATGTGAGATAAACGGAAGCCATGGGCCCATCCTCAGAGAGTGGGCAGAGCAGTGGGTGTCTACACTGGCAGGGAGGGGGGGAGGTGAGACTGTGCAAGGCCAGCTCTGAGCCCCCCACCACAGCTAGGCTGGAGGTGGTGGCTTCCTACATGGGTGTGTCCATACCTGCACACACACTCAGGCCACACACACAGAGAATGGCCTGAGGCTGAGGAGATGGCGCCGCCATCTGGACTTCCTATGATGACAGTGTGTGTGCTCAGGTGGCCCGTCACCTGCGTAGTGTCTTCCATGGCCCAGCCAGTCTTAGGGAAGGGGCACTTCCCCTCAATTCTCATCAACCCCGTGCAAGGAGAACCCAGGGTGGCTTCAGGCTGCCATCAGACTGCAGAGGTGTCACCCTCAAAAGGCAGCTGGAACCAGGCACAGTGGCTCACACCTGTAATCCTAGCACTCTGGGAGGCCAAGGGGATCACTTGGGCTTCAGGAGTTGGAGACCAGCCTGAGCAAGAGCGAGACCCCATCTCTACTAAAAATGGAAAATTTAGCCAGGCATTGTGTTGGGCGCTTGCTATAGTCCCAGCTACTCAGGAGGCTGAGGCAAGAGGATCACTTGAGTCCAGAGTTTGAAGTTGCTGTAAGCTATGATGCCACAGCACTCTATCCAGAATGACAGAGGAAGACTCAAAAAAAAGTGGGGAGGGGGAGAAGAGCAGCTGGAAGAAAACCCCTGAAAGCCCCTCAAACAGACAGTAGCTGCTGGCATTGGGAGTTCCAGGGGCTGTCAGTCTTCCAGCCTGCACCTAATAACAGGCTTGTGGATGGGGCTGCCCTAGGTTTTGTCCCCCCACCCTATGTTCACTCAGAAAAGTCCACACCCCTGGCTGTGAGATGAGCAATGCACTTTGCCTCCCTGGAAAAGGCCATGGCCTCAGAATTCCTACAATGAGCCCAGACCTGCGAAGTCCTCCAAAATCTCTCAAGTGTAGGCACAGCCAACAAACACCTCCTGGGCAGTGTTCTTCCTCCCAGAGAGGGCTGTTCATGACCAGAGGCCACTGGGAACAGGGTAGTGCCCCCATGACCAGCATCCTCTGGAGGATCTCATCCCTCTCTGAATGGTGATCCCAAACTTGAAACAGGTCCCATGGTCAGATTTTATTCTGCTTTATTAATTTTGTGACAAAGCTATACAAAGTTATGGCCATCGAATCACACCAGGTAACATGTTTAAGAACTTCTTTTTATTGCTAGGAATAAAATGTTATGAACTCGGGCATGTCCTGATCTCATCAACTGTGCAGCTGTCAGACCTAGAAAGTGAATAATCCTCTTGTCCCTTAGGTCCAGCCTCAGAAAAGACAGACACACCAGCACAGGCCACTTAGCTCTCTCGCTGCAAAGACAGCCGTCCACGATGCAAGGCAGGGAGGAGCCTTTTTTTTTACCTCTTTCGAGATCTAGCTCCTGCAAAAAAATCCCATTTTTGCCCAAAGGTTGGAGTCAGACAGATGGGCACATGGAACCAGCTGTGAGGCTGAGTTTGTGCCACCGCCTGAGAGCCCCTGGCTGCTCCACAGGTCCCCAGCCGAGCTGAGTAAGGAAGGGCCTCTGCCTTTGCACCATCCTCCCAGCCTGACCAACCCCTTCCTGCTTCTCTTGCAGCTGATCAAAGAGAAGCTATTAGACCTGCTTGGCAAAGAGGAGGAGGAAGGGAGCCATGAGGAGGACGTGGTAAGAGCACGCCTTGCCAGAGAGCACTTTGCTACTCTGGCTTTCACGGGCGATAGGAAACCAGATATTGGGGCCGGGCAGGAAGGATGGGACTCGCTGCACACGTTTCCTGGATTGGGGATACCCTGTGAGTTCCCAAATCCAAGGACACTCCAACTGAGCCTCAAGGCTATCTCTAAGACCCGTCCCAAAGACAACTGGGTAAGCCAAGAGTGCAGCTTAGGAGATGCTTCCAAGGGTAGGTCCTGCCTGGCCCAATCCCGCTTCTCCTAGGCAAGGGAGCTGCTCCTTCATCTGACAGCATGGGGGTTACAGAGAACCTCCATGTATGTACTCCCTTATTCCCCAAAATGCAAGCAGGGGGCACTGTGGGCATTCCAGGCCATTTGAAGGGGATATAAAGTATGGGGCCCCGTGAAGTTGGTAGTAGCAACATTATCCATTGTAGCTATACCATCAGGCATTTTGTATGTGAGGCAGTTGAAGCCCGAAGACCAAAGTCATACAGCTGATGAGCATCAGAGCCGGACCCCAAGCAGCCTAACCTCTGCCCTACTCTGTGTCTCTCCTTAGCCAGACAGGCGGCCCCCTCTGGCTGTCCACCACTCTCCTTCCCAAACACAGTCCACTCCTGGGCCCAGGTGTTGGCTGACTGGTGCAGATATCACCCGCTTCCCCCCTCACCAGGAGTGGGCCCCACATCAGCACCTTCAGCTCTAGGAGAACCGTGCCCAGTGAGTGGCCACTGCCTACTTAAAGTCGACAAATCCAAAGTGGATTCCAGCCACGTCCCACTATACGAGCTCCCGTTTCTGTTTTAGATACTGTCTTTCTACCTGGCTTCAAATCTTGCAGGATTCTCTGGACCCCTGCAGCCTCTGTTGAACATAAGCAGATTCTGCTGAGGGGAGGGCAGTGTGGAAGGGGCTCAAGCTGTGCTCTCAGCTGGCCCAGCTGTGTGCCTGGGGGGATCTGCACCAAATCAGCCTTCAGGGAGTGTGCAGGTGAAGTGAGATCACATCTGTAGAGCAGTCAGCTCAGTGCCTGGGCCATAGTAAAGGCTAAGTGGTCCCCTGTCCACTCCCGTAGTCTCACCTTCCCTCAGAAGGTCTCAGTGTCATAACCTCCCCCTCCATCCTGTCCCGTGTTCCAGCTCTTCCCTAGATCCCCGGTCCAGCCTCCCGGCTAGTTTCTGGTTCCCATCCCACGGCAGCCTGAGAACCAGCCTAAAGAACAAACCCAGCTCTGGGACCCACAACTATGTTTCCCAGGGGCCAGCTTAACCCTAAAGGTCCATTGGGCAGCTCTGACCAACTCTGTTTCTCATCTTTAGGGCAATGGTCCCCAACCTTTTGGCACCAGGGACTGGTTTCATGGAAGACAATTTTTCCACCTACAAGGTGTGGGGAAGAATTATTTTCTCAAAAGGAGCTCACAACGTGGCTCCCTCCCTTGTGCAGTTTACAGTGGGATCCCCACTCTGATGGTTCCTAACAGGCCACAGGCCGGTGCTGGTCCACAGCCCGGGGATTGGGGACCACAGCTTTGGGGGCTTCCACCCTTCCTGCTCAGCCTCAGCAATTGGCATTTGCTGCCTTCAGGTCTAGTCACAGGCTACACCTACCTACCCCACCAAAGCCCCAGAGGAAGCCCCCAAGGGAGAGGGCAGGACTCAGGGCCACCCAGCCGAAGGCTGGAGACCACTCAGATACAGATCCAAGGAGCCCTCCCGCTGCCCTAGGGGGCATCCAGGGAGACAATGGTCAGATTCCATTTGGTCTCATGCCTCAAGATCTGCCTCAAATCAGTGGTGGGGGACAGGAGCAACCCAGAATGGGGACGCTTATTCCCCAGGGCCTAGACTGGGCTGCTGGTGGCATCGCAATGAATTTTTGCTGAATGATTAAGAAACCCCCGTCTTTCCTTTCCCTCCAGAGCACTTGTGACACGATGCCAAACCACTCTGAAACCATCAGCCACACTGTGAACGTACCCCTGCAGACGGCCCTGGGGACTTTGGAGGAGATTGCCTGCTGACACCCCTCGGGCTGCCCAGCATCCCCCAAACAGACCTTAAGGCCCAAGACACAGGACAGGGGACAGCAAGCTCAGGTGGGATGGCCCCTGACGCTGGAAAGAAGCAAGAGCCCCCTATGCACACATTGCAAACTAGCTGCCAAAACCTCGCTCTGGCCACAGCTGACACAGTGCGTCCTTGGGCCCCGCCGTGCGTCCCTCTTAGGAGAGATGAGTCACACTCTGGAACTGTCCAAGAACCAACCTGCCATCACATCTCACTGCCAGATGTATAAAGCACCTGCATGCTCAGACTTCTTACGGCGCCACCTCCACGTCTGTCTTGTACATGACATTCCTCTGTGCGGTTTCCAGCGTCACTCTGCTGCCCGTGCAGTGGGACCAGATTCCAGCTCCAAAGTCACCAAGAGGCCACCCTGGAATCAGAACTGCACGATCAGAGGGAAACCACAGAACTCTCTGCTTCATTCGGTCCTCGTGTGGTTCGTGAAGGTTCTTAACCTGCCCACAAACCCCTTGCCCCGAGCTGGCCCGTGGGGCTTCGTCACAGAAGGTGACCCGTGTCAGCCTCTCTCCCGCCCCAGCGCCTGTTGACAGTGGCCAGGGTGACTCCAGCGTCATCCATGGTGCCCATGTCGTCTCTCTCTCCCCGTGACACAACTGTATAGTCTTGATTCTTCTCATCTGGGGGCTTCTATGTTTGTCTGTTGGAGATTTGTTATGCTTTGCTTTGTTTTATGCTTTTTTGATGTTTTGAAGTTTGGTTTTTCCATTTTCTCTGGCGTTTATTTATTCGTGCTTCAAACCACAGTCATATTAAAAGCTGGTCTTGTGGAAATGGCTGAGTCATTTCTGCCTTTTCTCCACATCCAGGGCTCTCTCCCTAAGACTTAGGGAAGGGTCGGACCTGCCAGCTCAAAAACTGTAGATGATGCGTATGGAAAGTCGTATGCAGCAACACTTACCTTTACCAAATGTGCACACCCTATGCTTTTATTCTATTCTAACTCTTTGAAAACGATTGAACACAGCCATGTAAATGCTGCAAGACCCACTGACAGATCCTGGCCACGTCCAGAAGGACGCTGCCCTACACCACAGGCACATGGCCGCCAGAACAATGCCACTCAGATCTGGAAGTCGTAAAGGAGGCCTCCGTGTCCCTCTGTTCTTCTGTCTGCTGCCCTGACTCTTCCTGACCCTGCCAGTGAATCTGGGCCAGACACAGGCCCGGCACAGCCACCTCCCACACACCATCCTATCTGACCTTCTCTCAAAACTCCACACCTCCAGCAAACCAACCTGCTCTGTCCCTCCCAGGGTCACATTTGCTCTCCTGAGAGGATGTCTGAGTGAGACAGAGGTGGGGGAGAAGAGGTGCTTGTGCAGAAGATGAGGCAGGGTGCACCCTTTAAAGCCTCCAGAGGCAAGGGAGATTCTCCTTCGGGCACAATCCTTCCCCCGTGGCATCCTAAACAGCAGCTCCTCCAGCGCAACCTTTTCCTTCCCAGTCCCTTCCCCGTGAAAGTCTCCCGCAAGACAGGAAAGAGCCCTAACGTGGCTGTGCCCTCCCCCTTGTGTATAGAACAGGGATCAGGATCTGGGCCCTGCTCTGCCATCCAACCTCCTCTGTCTATCTCTCTGTCTCTCCTTCAAGACCCCCTGTTATGAATCGAAAAGAGTCTTATGCCAGGGGTTGAAAGCCCTGGCCCCATGACCTTCTCCTCTCAGTGGCTGGGTGACAATGGATGAGACCTTGTCCCTCTCTGGCCTCCGCTCCCTCAGTTTTAGGCTACAGCTGCTACCTCACCCGTGCACAGGGAAGAGGCAGGACCAGATGCTCTCCTGAGGCCCCTTCAGGATTGAAGTACTACAACAGCACAACCTCCCCTGTCCAGTGGACTAGTTCCCAGGAGTTGGCAGTACAGGGACCCAGAAAGAAGATGGGACAGTACACTCTGTGATGCCTCCTCCCAGGCAATCTCTCAGTAGGGGCTGCCTGAACTGTTAACTTTTAATTCTTAGCAACAGAGAGCAAAGTTGCAGGAAATGGCCCTGTTTTATTTTCTATCACTGCCTTAGCAAATCACCACGAACTTAGTGGCTTAAAACAACACGAATAGATGAGCTCACAGGGTCATCTTGACTCTGTAGGTCAAGAGTCTGGCATTTATTGGGCTAAAATTAAGGTGTCCGCTACATTTCTTTCTGGGTTTTGAGGGGAGAATCTATTTCCTTGCTTTTTCCAGCATCTAGAGGCTGCCTACATCCCTTGGCTTGTGGCTGCTTCCTCCATCTCCAAAGCCAGCCGTGATAGGGCGAGTCCTTCTCACATCACAGAAAACTCTGACCTTCTTCCATAGTCACAGTTCCCTCTATCTCTGAGTTCTCTCCCACTTATCTCTTTCATTTTCAATTTAAAGGCCTTTGTGATTGCACTGAGCCCACCACATAATCCAGAATGATACTCCCGCCCAAGGTTATTAACTTAATCACACCTTCCAAGTTTCTTTTACCATGTAAGGTCACAAATATACAAGTTCCAGGAATCAGGATGGAGATATCTTTGAGGCCATTATTCTGCTTCCACAGGCCCTTTGAATGACACAACTGATGCTCTGATTGTCCAAGTGAGCAGAGGAGAAACTGGCCTGGGCTCACCCAGCAAGTGAGTGGCAGTGCCAAGCCATTCCTCTAAGCTCCCAAGCTCACTATTCCATTTATAGACCCACCAAGGTGACTCATTTAAAGCAAGAAGGACTGAAAGTGATCCCTTTTCCAGACTTTGCCAGGGCATGGAAGTCCCTCTCCTAAGACAAACTCACTCTTGACTTAAAAGACTTTCAGATACAGGAGAGCAGGGATCTGCAGGGGGGTGGCCTCAAACTGCTCCCATCAAGGCCAGGAACCAAATTAAATATCTACTCAGTGAGTTGGGAGACTCTTCTATGCTCCTGCCTGTTCCAATTTAACAGCTTCATACATTTTTTAAAAATCTATAGCACAAGTTGCTATTTGAACAGCTTCATTGGCTTTCTGACTTCTTTTGCAGGAAAAAATTTTAGATCAATTTGCGATGGTGCAAAGAATATTTGAACGTGTTTGGATTGCTTCAGGGCTCACATGGGGATGTGCCCCTACTGACTCTGGGATTCTGGTTTTGTTCAGCATGGACCAGGTCTACATTCTTTACCTATTTACAGAAAGAAAAAAAAAAAAAAAATATATATATATATATATATAATTCAAGAGAACAAATCAATAGTTAGCTACTGGTTATTAATCGGTAGTTAACAAAAGACACCATCTACATTCCTAGGTGTGTTTTGTTATCATCATCTCAAACAAGTAGCCGTGTGTACAGTCATTTCCTTAGTGAGGACCTGGAGAGGTGGGCTGGACAGAGCAGACTCAAGGACATGTCACATTATCAGGATTGATCCAAGCAATGACACGAAGGCCGGGAATTTGGAACACAAGGTTGAATTCCCAGTGACCTCAGAGGGTCAGATAAATTAGTTAATTAATGGCACATGACCTCAGAAACAGAACACATGCGGTGGGCTGCCGTCAAAGCGAGTGAAAGGACTGAGAAATCCTTGCCAAGGGACGAAGCTGCCTGCTTACACACCACTGCTCTGGTGTTTTAGGCAAAGGGAGGCCAGAGTTATTGTATTTTCCTCTTTCCAGTTGGAAGCTATTTTTATGGGAGTTTTAACCGTGAACACACCTGGTGAGGAGTTTGCGGATCTGTAAGCACTGATGAGGGGGAGACCAGAGTCCACAGAGGGTCTCGGAAGAAAGGCTCGTGGGGGGTTGGGAAGGAGGGCAGAGGCAGGTCCTGCCCACAGGTGTGATCCTGGTGGGGAATATGTCCCCACAGGTAAGGCTCCCCGCACAACTTACCCAAGCCCAGAGACCCAGGAAAAACCTCTTCCCCCACAAGCTCAGATCATTCAGTTCGATTTTGAGAACCAAATTCTGCTCAGAGCTGAGGGCCTCCATGAGGTCCCAACAAATCTCATGACCCCAAAAGAGAAAGGGGGTACTCAGAGAGGGCAAGGAATTTGCTTCTGCAGAGGGTTGCAGCCGGCCTTGACCCCATGCCCTTACCCTCTCTGCACAGCCCGGGCTGTAGGAACAGCTCCTTGGCACAGCTGGGGAGGGAGCGGGGAAGGGAGGACGGGCGGAGTCATGGAGAGCACAGGTCCACCTGTCACCTGGCTGGGATGCCTTGACTGTCAGTCACTTGCCAGGCACTTGCCTTCAGGAATTTATAATCTGAGCAGGGAATGCTGACAACTAAACAAATGACTATAAAAGATGCACCCAAGTTTTCCAGTTGAAGGGAGGGAGAGAGCAGCATTTGCCAACCTAGGGGGCTGGGAGAAGCCCCAGTTCAAGGGACTGCACAAAGGTTCTGGGGAACACAAGCAAAGCAGTGAGGGGGAAATGTCCTAAGTGACCACCAAGAGGTAGGCAGGTGCCAAAGGATGCAGGGCCTCATCCCCATGCTAAGAAGGGTATCCAACCCAGAGACCTTCCAGCTCTTTCCTTGCTCCCTGGGAGTCTCTAGAGATACCTCCCAAGCCAAGGGCTGATTTATTTAGCTAGTGGCTTCCTTCCCACTCACATGAGAATCCTAGTGTCTTAGCACATGGAATTTGTTTATGTGTGTGTTTATGTATTTCTAAGGCTAGTTGATTAAGTATTGGGTGGAGGGAGAGGTGCTTAGGGCTTGTGAAACAGGGCTGCGAGACCCAACTCTGCTGAGGACAGGTGGGAGGAGCTGAATCTCTTACGAATTTGGTTTGACCAATGCTCACTTGCTTTTACAGGAACAAAGCAAATAGGTCGGCAAAGACTTCGGACAGAGAGAGCCAAAACACTAAGTTCCTCACCCATTTCTACTGTATCTGACCACATGACTTTGGGCAGTTCACCTCTCTGGGCCTCAGTTTCCTCCTCTATAAAAGAGGAGACTTTGAAATGGGCCGATAGTCCCTTGGGTATGTCCCACCTCCAACAGTCCATTAGTCTAAGTTGCAAATGAATATGAGGTGTCTAGGCAAATATTTGCTTTACTGCTCAGAGCCTCTGTTTTCCCATCTACAAAAGGGAAACGATGATTTCCTATTATTCAGGGTTATGAGGAGCTAGCTAGCTAGTACCTAGTATTCAGGGTTATGATTAAATGAGCTAAGGTGTATAAAACACCTCCTCTGTTCTTTTTCTTTGTGTAAAACATTGATTTTTTCATCGCATTTGGGTCACTAACTCCCGAAAAATAAGGTGACAGCTATGAAAAAACGCACATGGTCCCAGAGATATACATATAACTTCGCATACAATTTTGAGAGGATTGTGGACTCCTGAAGCCCATTCATGAGTCCCTAGGGATCCACCAACATTAGGCAAAGTCACCCCATCTAGAAAGTGCTAAACAATCCTTCAAAACATGACAGCACCACAAAGAGCCACCGACATCTCTTCTCCTAAAACGACACAATGTCTGTCACTTTTCAATTTACATCAAGGGGGAAAAAAGGCTGGATAGGATTCGATCAATTTTAAGATTTTTCCTCTCATCAGTTTTTTAAACCTTTGGTACCTGCCGCACACGGCTTGTGTGCTAAGTACATTTCCCACAGATGGCAAAATGAATGAACAGGCAGAAAGTGACTAGGAACAGGAAAACTTGAAAGTATGTGATTTCATACAATTATTTTATGCATGTAGAGATTTGAAGGCTGAGGAGACCTGTGTATGCAAAAAGCAGCTGTAGCTTCTTCTTTGCAGCCATTCCCACGGTCTGGTTCTTAAAGAATACAGCCACTGCGTCTGCTGCATCTGGGAAAGAGTGGGTGTGCATAATGTCTTCTGGCTGCCACTGAGCCTCCAAACACACCCCACTGGTGACATCTCATTTGTTTCTGAGCAGGGCTACAAGGGCGGGATTTTTTGTTTGCTTGATAAGTAATACCCACCCCTGCTGTGAATAAGGAGGTGGGGGATTTGGCTATCTTGTCTCCTTGAAGCTGCTCTCTACGCCATCCTTGGAAAGAAGGAGCTCATTTGGCTAAATTGTCACTTGTACGGGCCGTTTGTCTTTAATGTAAAGCTTTCCAGATGAGCTTCTTTTCAAATGGAGTTATAACCAAGTTAAAATAAGCCCAATACAAAGTGATTGGCGGACACCAAAGTACACCAGTTGGAAGAAGAGGAAGATGTCCTAACACCAGGCTGGGGTCTCTGACTCCATCACCCCACAAGTATTTTCTATGTGCCAGGCATTGTGGTAGGCACTGAGAATTCTTATATCAAGACACAGATTCTAGTTGGACAGAGGTAGACAACAGATGTGTACACAAAAACCCGAGCAGCAAGAGCTACGAAAGTTCCCAAGGCCCAGGGCACTCACTGAAGGAGCCGCACCTAGGCCTGGCTGGCTGGCTGAGTTAGAGCAGACTTTGACTGAAGCCTTGAGAGATGGGTAGAAGTTGCCAGGCAGGCAGATTTGCAGATACCTAAGACAAGGTCTGACTGAAGAGAAAGGAATAGCCACTCAAAGATCTGAGGAAATGGCATTCAATGAAGACTGAATAGCATGTGCAAAGGCCCTGTGGTACAAATAGCTTGTTGCACTCAAAGGACAGAGCTTATTAACTGGAGTATAATGAGTGAGAGGAAGAACAGTCAGTGATGGTGAAAGGTCTGAAGCAACATGCTACGCTCAGGGAACTGATGGCCAGAAACAGAACCCAGATCAGCAAGAGTTTCTGAATAGTTGAGAGATGAATCTGTACCAGTCAGCTGATCCTTGGTCATGAAAGACCCTGGATATCAAACCAAGGAACTTGAATTCAAAGATTAGGGCCAGGATACAAGGCTGGAAAATTCACTCTGAAGGAGGAGGTGGCCTAGCAAGGATCAATGTTAGAAGCAAGGACAGTCTTAGGAAGCCACTGCAATTGTCCCCAGGAAGAAGCAATGAGGGCTCGATTCAAAGCAACTGTGTATGAATGGAAAGAGGGATAGTTTCCAGAGACAGTAAGAAGGTAAGTAGACAGAATTAATGGCAAGTAGAAGGAGTGAGAACAATATGGAAGCAGGGACAGGGAGGCACCGGGACACAGCCTGGTGCTCTAACCGACCTGGGAGCTGAGCCTGAAGCTCCCCTGGCTACACTTCCAGGTAGTCCCTCCCCAGGGAGGTCGGGAACTCTCCCCTAGATAATCCTCCATCTTCACCTGCTCCAGAGCAACCACCCAGCCAGGCTTCCTGGATTCCTCGTCAAGGCCTGACCCCTGCCCAGCTCCACTGTGGGTGGCCCTGAGACCATGATGCCATCCCAGAGTCCCCAAATCCTTTCGACAACTCTCCCTTCAGTTCTAAGAGCCTCACGCTGCCTACTTCTGCACTCCTTTTCCAGATGAGCTAAATGAGGCCCAGTGGAGCAATCGGGTGATGCAGGCAGCAGACATCTGAAGTACAAGGAAGTAGAGGGCACAGATCATCCAAAGACAGATGGGACACAGGTCTCTGGCCAGGTGACCATAAGAACCCCTCTGCAAAGTACAGTGAGTGACACCACACATGGGGCCATTCATCTCCTATAGAATAGTGATCATAATGGTCCCTACAACATGGCTGTTGTTCCAGGGTGTAAATTAGATAATGCACACCACACAGTAGGCACACAGGGTTTGCTTTAATATTTAAAAGATAGCAGCTTCTCCCAGCCTTTGATGTAATGGGTCCCTTAGTCATGGAAGTTCCCATTCCCAGCAGGGTCCTTCGCTGGTGCCCATATGTAAATGAGCAGCTCTCAAGTTCTATCATCACCTTCACCAGACCAGCAGTGGAAAGGGACTGGTCTGCCTCAGCAGTAGTGGATGTCCAGCGCCCCTTGGTATTTGGTGACCCAGTGGCATTCAGAGATGGAAAATGGGGAGGCGACATGGTAGTCCCCTCCCCTCCCTAGGAGTCACCAGCTATGTCTCAAACAATTCAGTACCTACAACATTCTTTGAAACCAGAAGAACCTACAGTCCAAACTCAGGACCCTCATCTCATCAGGAGATGTGGGTCCTCAACCAAAATGAGGCAAGGAAAGGGGCCAGTACCCTGCTACCCTCTCACACATCCCCCTGTCACCTCCATGGCTGCTGTTGCCACTACTTTCACTGTGGTCTTGAGACTCCACCCACCTCCCTCTTTCAGACTCCATCCTTACAGGTTAGTGGGGAACAGCGCTGCCTTCGGCTGAGCTCCCGCAGGCCGTGTACCGAGGAAAGCAAGAACTGCACTGGCTGTGTAGATTGCTGCCTGAAAGCCACCGAAGCCCCCCAACTCGAGCCTCCCGCGTCCTAGCGGTGGTGGACAGCACGTGGTGACTTCCTAACCCAGAAGGGGCCCCACCTTCTCCATCAGCAACACTTGAATTTCCTGCCACAAGAGGGCACTGCAGAGCAGGCGAGAGAAGAAGCGGAAGCCCGGGCGGCTGTCCCTCCATGTGCGACACCCCAGGGTGGCAAGAGTGAGTGTGTCAGCAGGCTCTAGCCGGAGGGCCAAGGCAGAATGGCCACTGTCTGCAGCTCACAACCCCAGACTCAGCTAGGGTTGTCAGGTAAAATATAGGGCACCTGGTTAAATTTGAATTTCAGATATACAACAAATAATTTTTTAATATAAGTATGCCCTATGAAATATTTGGGAGATATTTCTACTTAAAAGCGATTATTATATATCCAAAACGGGGCATCTGTTTTTGTTGTTGTTTGCTTTTATAATTTATTTGTTTTACTAAATTTGGCAGCCCTAGGTCCAAACTCTGCCAGATGTGGACAAAATAGGCACTGACACCCCCCATCCGCCCACCCTAGACCACCAGGAATAATGGCAGGCCTTTTACAGTCCACCTGAAGCCAGCCCGGGTGGACGGGTAAGGTGAGGAAGCATCTGGTGCTTAGACCCCAAGGGACCTACAAACACACTGGAAGCTGAGAACCACATCAGTGTTAAACTAGACTTTATTAGTTGGCTTGCCTTCCCACACCTGGGTGGAGAACCAAACCACATTTCCCAGCCTGTTGTGCGTGGTCTGGTCCATCCGGTGGGGATCCTAGAATTCACAGCCATCCACCCAGTCACTGAGGTCCTTGCCTTGGCAGTGATGCCTCCAGGCCTCCCTGGGAACAGGGAACAGGGGAGAGGAGAGACCACATCAGCTGCCATCACCAGTCACTGCTCAGAGAACAGGAAGGAGATGTGGGTCCTCAACCAAAATGAGGCAAGGAAAGGGGCCAGTACCCTGCTACTGCCCACCAGGCCTGGCCACACCACCTGGGTGTTCCAGCCCAACTCACTTACCAGTAGCCCAGACCCTCGGGCCTTTGGGCTATCTTCATGGCACAGATAACAGTATCTTTGAGGTTAGGATTCAACAAATCTGGGGTGGGAAGCCATGGAAACACACAATGAGGGAACGGGAGGCATTGTCGGGCATAGGAGGGGGTCTCTCTCCCTGTCACTCACCCACATCCTCCTCTGCCCCAGATCCAGTCCTGCCTCTTGACCACTCCAGAAGCACAGGTGTCACCACCCTCTCCCTCACCTCTGCTCTCAGAAACAATTCCCCTTCTTTCCTACGGCACCAAAGCCAATCTCCTCTGGGACCCCAAATCAGAGTCAGGGAGCATCCACCCTCATCACTCATCCCATCTCCCTCTCCTCATTTAGGGGGGACCCCCACTCAGACAGAAAGGCAGGGGAAGAAGCACAGGCTGGTGCAGGGGCCCAACCCCAGCCAGCCCTGTGCCCCGGCCCGGCTACCAGAGCAGTACATCTGGCATTGGTTGGAGGACTGCGGGCTTAGGTTTTTGCACCACTTCCGGCTGCTGATCTGGAAGATGCCATTGTTGGTGCTTCCATCGGCCTCGTGGTCCACAGCAGCTGTGTTGAAGCCGCTCGAGAAGTAAGCAAGGCAGACCCCTGTGCAGAGCAGAGCGCAGGCCCTCGGGTTAGGCCGGAGCACTCAAAGGACAGGTCCCACACATGCAGGTGCCCACCCACCCACAGCAGATGCATCTATTCAGGCTCAGTGACCGGCCTGAGGTCACATTCAGCTACCAAACAGTAGGGCACAGGACTGGGCCTCAGGCCTCCGCCTCTTAAGGTTAGCGATCTCCCCACTTCCTCACTGGTCAGCACACACACAGCAGGGCCCGATAAGTGTGATGAATGAATTTACAAGAGCTGAATTTTTAGAGGCAAGGTTAGGAAGGCACAGGCAGGACCTATAGAGGGGGCTGGAATTAGAGGAAAAAAAAAAGAGTCCAGACGTGACTGTACTTCACAGAAGTCAGTTTGCCTTTCCTAAACGTCAGTAGGAACGTCTGATCCTTGTGACCATGATGAAGTTCGAGGTACAAAGTTGTTCATTTCCTTTGACTGCAAGCTTCACCAGCAAGGGAGAAAGAAGGGGTGACTCCAGGCTGGCTGCCTGCCACCTGCCTACTGTGTGCTAAACTCAGGGCTGAGCGAACTCTACCCCTCAGCTCACGTAACCCTGGTGTCACAGATGACAGCTAAAGCTCAAAAAGCTCCCAGAGCGACCCCTTGAATGACAGACGAGGACGGTGGGTAGGAGAAGGGTGGGAGTCAGAGAGAAGGGAAGCAGGCAGAGGGGTTCTCACAGTCGGCCAGGTTGTATCCCCGGTATCCATCCAGACCGAAGTCGTGCAGCACTCTGGCCAGCTCGCAGCGGCTGTAGACCTTGGCCTCGCTGGAGGCGAGCAGGCAGCTGAGCAGAGAAGTGAGGGCCAGCACCGTGATCACAGGTGGGCACAGCTGCCTCCCGGGAGCCCCCCTCCTGGCTTCCATGTGGCGGTGGGCACAGGGCCCCGGCCACTCTGGCTCAGACCTGAGCTTCGGGGTGGCAGGCAGCTCACCAGCCCTGGTGGTCCACTCACAGACAGCTACTCCTTGGAAGGAGAAGGGACAGGCCTGAGCACGCCCCTGGGAACAGGGAGAGGGGAGCGGGCAGAAGACCACAGCCCTGAGCAGTCAGGCCCCCGAGGCCCAGAGAGGGGCTCCGAGAACAGCCCCTCTCCTTCCCCATTCTGCTTCACACCACCCCGGCCCGCAGCTGAAGGAAGAGGAGGGGAAAGGAAGAAAATGAACCCATTCTGAGCGCCATACTACTGCTAGGTGGTTTTTAGTCCTGAGGCCCAAGATTTTACAACTACGCCTGGGCAAAGTTTGAGCTGGAACCAAAGTTACACGAATCCAAAGCCCCACTATGGTATGGCCGTGAGCAGATGTTCCCAGAGGGGGTGGGCTGAGCACTGCCACCAGTGTAAACCCATCCCTCAGCCCGATTGCCAAGGGGCCTGGCACTGAGCCTCCATCTCCCGACCTTAGCTGAAGCAGGGCTCCCCCAGCACATGCTATCCCTAGCCCTCTCCAGGGAACACTGCTCTTTCTCCACACAGAAGACCCCACACAGCCCTGAAAGTGCCCTTTTCCCCACCACCTCTTCTAGACCAAAGCCTTGCAAATACCCCTTTTCCCTGGAAGCCCCCAGCCCTGTCCGGTTTGGTCATTGGCTCTGATCATCATCTGTGAGCCGGTCCCCAATCCCCTGGGAACATTCACACCTGGCTGCTTTGGTCTCAAGGCTTTCTCCTTCTCGCACCTAATGCCCCCACATACACACACCGTCTCAGTGCCCCACTCCCATGGCCCTGTTCCCACATCATCATTTCCCCACCACTACAACCTTCTAACCTCCCTCTGATGACACCTCTGACACGTCTCCCCACATCTCTCCATGACTGCTACCCCCCCACCACCTTTAGTCCGCCTTTCACAAAGTCAAAGGGTGAAAGTCAAAGGTTGCACAACCTCATACAGGGTGTCCCTGGTCTCCAAGCCCCACGGGACCTTGAATGACTGAGGATGACGAGCTGGTAAAGGGCATGGCTTTGCAGCAAGGCTTGGGTTTGAACACCCCCTCCACTCCTGGCTACATCTCTGACTCTGGACACTCCCCTGAGCCTCATTTTCTTCGTGTATGAAATGCGGACATGAATAGCACCTGCCTCATACAATTGTTGAAAGTATAAATGAGACAGAGGTGCAGGAAGAACTTAGCTCTTTGCACTAAAAATAGGTTAGTTGTTATTTCTGGTGTGAGCTCCAGCTCACACTAATACTAAGACTTGTCTCTGGTCGGCTTTCTCTCCCCTGTTTCCTTCAAAGGGAGCCCTGGGGATCAGTCCTTCAGCACCTCACCTCCCACCCTGTCCCACTCCTTCCCTCCCAGAAGATGCCCTCACCTCCTGCTGCACCGAGAAAAGCAAGGTGGTCACATGTGGGATGTCTTCCTTTCTGCCTGAGCCCCATCCCACTGGCAAGCTCGGCAGCAGCCGCGTCACCCTCGCTCCAGCCCCCAGTGTGAGGATGAGGCCCCCGCCCGTGCCTAGGCCCGTCTTCCCTCTGAGCTCTAGATTCCTTCCTTGCCCATCTCCACGCCTCGCTCCATCAGTCGGCCCTCCCCTGCCTGCTCCTCCTGCCTCCGGGTCCACAGACATGCTGAGCTCTCAGCTCCCACCAAGCCTCCTCTCTGTCCACGCGCACCTGTCTTCTTCCCTCTTCTCCTCCAAACCCATGGGGCTGGGGATTGCCACTTCCTCACCTCCCATTTGTTTTCCAACCCAGGGAAATGGGTTTTCCCATCACCACCACTCTCCAGAACTGCTCTCCAGGTTCAGTGGCCCCTGCTCTCAGCCGCACTTCCCACTGTCACCCACCCCCCCTTGTTGAAATGCTCGCCCCTCTTGGTTTCCATGGTGCTCCCCTCTCTCGGGTTCCCTCCTCCCCCTCTGGCTTTTTCTTCCCATCCTCCTCTGTGGAATCCACTTCAGGCCGGGCCAAGTGCTGATGTGCACTGCAGGCCTTTCTACCACGAGTCCTCCTTCCTCCCACATCAGGAAACCCTCCAGCTGTTACCACCACCTGTGGGCCTAGGGCCTCCTAATGCTTCTTCCCCTGAGACCTCAGCAGCAACTGCTTCCTGGGGACCTCCAGCTGGTGTCGCTCAGCCACCTCCAACAAAGCATGTCTGAACAGAACAAGGGTTCCCACCAAGATCTGCTCCCCTGCCTGTCTTCCCTTCCCTTTGTGGGCTGGCCACTTATCCAAACTGGAATATGGACGCCATCCTACACTCCTCCATCTTCACCTCCACAGCCTTCACCCATCCCCAACCAACCGAGCCCCAAGTCTCGCCAGTGACACCATCCCTCCAAGAACTCCATCTTTTCCTGAGCACGGGCCATCATCACAGCTTCCAAACTATTCTACACACATGCAGCATCAGAATGGGCTTTCTAAATAAACAGCCCAGCCCTGAGACAGCCTTTGATGCCCCTCGTCACTGCTCCCTTCGAGACCCAGCCCTGCTGACCCCTCCCGCACTCACACTTTAGGGTCCAGCAACACCACATTGCCGGTCATCATGATGATCCTGCCGTCTAGAACATTAACCTTCTGTTTTCCCTTCATGGTAACTCTCACTCATACTTCAAGGGTTGCATCAGAAGTGGGCTCCCCGGGGAGACTCCCTTGGCAGGCCACTGCCCCCCCCAAATCCCATAGCGCCCTATCTTCCACCTTCCTCTGTCACACTAGTCTGTAACAGAGTCACTCCTTCCCACGCCAAAGTGAACTCCAGAGAACAGTGGCCTGGGCTCAATCTGTCTGCATATCCTGAGAACCAAGCCGAAAGCAGCGGCGGCTGCTTCAACTGAAGTCCCTTGGAAGGCGTGACAACAAGGACAGGAGCCCTTCTCATCAACACATGGGGAGGGAGAGGGAAGGAAGCCGTAACCTGGTCCAGTTCTTAAAATCTGTGGGCATGGTGCCAGGCCTTTTCTGGAGGATTTCTGACTTAATCTCATCTAATCCTCTCAATAATTCAGGGCAGTAGGATTCATATCCCTAATTTGCAGAGGAGAAAGCCAAATCGACTGCTTTCACAGTGACTGTTTTTGATTTTTTTTTTTTTGTCCTGAGCAAAATGACTTAAAAGTAATTCTATCTGAGTATTTCACAGCTGGCCCAGGGGTTCAAGGTCTGTTGATTCAGAGACCAGAGACCTGCCAGAAGAGCAAGGTCTTCTCCTATCTCCCTCAGCTCCTCTCACTCCCACGCCAGGATACCCCTCTTCTCTAACCACCACCTGGCTGTTTCTATGCCCCTCTCTGGACAGACCCACCTAGGGCCTTGGTTGACAGCTGCAGGAAGGAGGGAAAGGGGGCTCACTGATCAGGGGTGCTTCCCACCAGGGCTGGGATGGTGGTGGCAAGGGCAGTAGCAGCCGTGGCCCCAAACCCTGCTTCAGCTCAGCACGCCCCCTACGACACTGCCAGGGTCCCAGGCACCCAGTATGAAGAGAATGATGGGAAGGAGCAGCTCCAGACTGACCTGGGCCTTCTAGAACTCCCAGCTCTGTGAGATCATCTTCCAACAACACTCCCCTGCTGTGCTTTGACCAGTCCACCTGAGCCCCTTGATTGCAGGTTCCAGGGGCATGTTAGGGGTATCTCATCCTAACACCCTGGCCTGCCCCTCCCTCTCTCTCTCTCTCTCTCTCTCCTTTAAGAGATGACTTTCCTCCTCCCAACACGTCCTTCTTATGGTGCCCACCACCTCCCCAGACAGCCCATCTCACTGTTGAGCTCCTTCGACTCCCAGAAAGTTCTTCTTCCTGAATCCTGAGCCACAAACCACTCCCTTTCTCCACCTGGTTGATGACTGTCCAGTAGGGACAGGACAGAGGTTACAGTATTGATGCTAAAGCTTAAAGGACAGAAAAGTATAAGGAAAAGGTGTATGATGCCAGGTCTGCCCCCCCAGGGGCCCTGCCTGGAGGCTATGTGGCACGGCAGCTACAGCACAGGCTTTGGGGTCAGACAGACCAGGGCTGGACAGGGGCCCTAGTGGCCACCAATTGGGTGTGAGAGAGCATGACTTCACTTCTCCATTTCCTCAACTCCCAAGTAAGGATGACAATATTAGGAGGGGTCATAGAGACAGCTACAAAGTGCTTGACTTACCAGGTTCTTGATAAATACTGGAAATCACTGCAAAGAAGGCCCTAGGTCAGCCATCAATAAGTTGACTCACACCATGCTCACCCTACCTGCCCGGACCCCACCCAGACTACCCAAGTTAGAATTGAGAGTTGGCCCAGTATCAAGACTTCTTTCTTTCTTTTCTTTTCTTTCTTTCTTTCTTTTTCCTTCTTCCTTCCTTCCTTTCCTTCCTTCCTTCCTTTCTCTTCCTTCCTTCCTTCCTTCCTTTCTCTTCCTTCCTTCCTTCCTTCCCTTCCCTTCCTTCCTTCCTTTCTCTTCCTTCCTTCCTTTCTTCCCTTCCTTCCCTTCCTTCCTTCCTTCCTTTCTCTTCCTTCCTTCCTTTCTTCCCTTCCCTTCCTTCCTTCCTTCTTTTCCTTTTCTTTTACCCATGGCAAGAACACTTAGGATATCTGCCCTCTTAACAAATTGTTAAACGTCCAGTATGGTATGGTTGACTATAGGTACAATGTTGCCCAGCAGATCTCTAGAGCTTGTTCATCTTATTTGACTGACTCTTTACGCACATTGATTAGTAACTCCCATTTCCTCCTCCCCCTAACCCCTCACTGTATCATTCTGCTCTTTGAGTCTATGAATTTCACTACCCTAGGTACCTCTTCTAAGTGGAATCATTTGTCTTTCTGTGACTGCCTTATTTTTCTTAGCATAAGGACCTCAGGGTTCATCCATATTATTGCCTCTGTCTGGATTTCTTCCTTCTGTAAGGCTGAGTAGAACTCCACTGTGTGTATACACCACATTTTGTTTATCCATTCATCCGGGCAGGGCCACTTACATCGCTTCTACCTCTGGGTTATTGTGAATAGCACCACAGTGAACATGGGAGCAGCAATATCTCTTCAAGATCTTTATTTTAATTCTTTTAGATAAATGTCCACAGGTGGGAATGCTGGATCATAAGGTAATTCTATTTTTAATTTTTTGAAGAGCCTCCATACTATTTTCTGTAGCACCTACACTGTTTTGCATTCACACCAACAGTGCACAAGGGTTCCAATTTCTCACCCCCTCACCATCTACACTCATTGTCTTTTGAGATTTTTTTTTGGGGGGGGTGACATTAGCCATCCTGATAGGTGTGAGGTGTTGTCTCATTGTGGTTTTGCATTTCCCTGATGACTAGTGATGTTGACCATTTTTTTAAATACCAGTTAGTCAGTTGGTACATCTTCTTTGAAGAAATGTCTATTTGGCATCAATATGTCTTTTTTTGTTTTCTTTGTAGAGACGGTGTCTCACTATGTTACCCTGGCTGGTCTCAAACTCCTGGCCTCAAGCAATCCTCCTGCCTGCCTGAGCCTCCCAAGATACTCAGATTGCAGGCATGAACCACCACACTCAGCCTAGCATCAGTTTGTCTTCAAAGCTCTCCAAATGACTCCAGTGTACAGCAAGTCTTCAACCTTTATTGATGAAAAAGAGCTCTAGACTTAAGTTAAAAAATCTGAGTTCAGGCTTGGCACCCATAGCTCAGTGGTTAGGGCACCAGCCACATACACTGAGGCTGATGGGTTTGAGCCTGTCCTGGGCCTGCTAAACAACAATGACAACTACAACAAAATAATACCCAGGTGTTATGATGGGCACCTGTAGTCCCAGCTACTTGGGAGTCTGAGATAAGAGAATCGCTTAAGCCCAAGAGTTTGAGGTTGCTGTGAGCTGTGATGCCATGGCACTCTACCAAGGGCAACATAGTAAGACTCTGTCTCAAAAAAAAAAATCTTAGTTCAATTTCTTACTCTGCCGCTGACTGGCTCTATGGTCTTGGCAAGTTGACCTCCATTTTCTTGTGATTAAAATACAGTCATCACCCTGCCCTGCCTGCCGTGACCTTGAGCACTGCACTTCATCTCCCCAAACCTCAGTTCCCTCCTCTGTAAAATGGGAACAATCATCCTCCCTCCATCCTGGGGGGTGGCGAAGCTCAGCTGCCTCAGTGCATGGAGATGTTCAACACTTGGGCCAGAACGTTGTTAGCTATTGTTTTTATTGCCTGGCCCTTGGTGGTGATTCTGTCTGGTTGAGTTTTGGGGGTTTTACTGCATCGGCCCACTTTTACTATTTTATTGCTTCTTTTTATTGAGTCATTTTTCAGCTTATTTTTATTTTATTACGTGTTTTGTTATTTCCCAGTTGACTTTCACTTTTAAGTGGGGAATAAGAAACAGCTGCTTCGAAGAAACAGTTATGAGGGCAGATGAGGCCACGGTTGGAGTCCAGAGGGTCCTTATTTCTCCACTGAGCTCTGCACGAGTCTTTCCTATGTCCCCATCACAAGCTCAGATTCTTGACCATATCCTAAAAGAGATCCTCCACTGCTTCCTCCAAGTTCAAGTTCTTCAGCAGCTTCTCCTACAAGGCTTGCCCTGTGCCTGCTGCCCAGCAGCACTTTAGAACAGCTACTGACTCCAGGGCCCCACCCCAGGCCAAGCCCAATAGATCAAAACTTCTGGGGGTGGGACCCAGGCATTAGTATTTTCATAATGCTTCCAGGGGATTCCAAAGCACCCCTTCCAACCAAACTTCTTAGAGTTCCCTAATGAGTGACATTTTGTATTCCTGGCTTATTTAAGCCATCATGTATGAGGTTGGACAATGAAGTTTTTGAACTCATTCTAGAAAATGTACTGTGTACCTCATTGCTGAGTATCACTATGGTCACCTTTGAAGTAGCCCCCTTGGGAAGTCACACACCAGCGCCAGAGCCTAGTCCACCCTTTAGAGCAATTTTAGAACGCTTTTACTGAAATGTCATTAGAACCATTGTTATGGAGGTCTGACAATTAAGCTCACAAACTCATGCAAGAAAAAGAGCTGGGAAGGGTGAACTAGGCCCTGGTGTTGGGGCATGGCTTCCCAGGGAGAGTACTTTGGAGGTGACAGCAGTGATATTCAGCATTGAGGTACATATAGCACTTTTTCTTGGATGAGTTTGAGAACTTAATTGTCTGATCTCTTATGTCAAATCTACTTTTCTGTCCCTACTCCCTGGCTAGCTTCTAGTCCTCCTTAGAGCATTGACTTCCTCCCTGACCCCTGGAGCTGACTTACCTACATTCCTGCACATGATAATCTCAGCATCTCTCACCCTCTACCAGGATCCTCTCCTTTATCTTTCCCACCAATTAGCAGATACCTGTTGTGTCTCTCCTGCTTATTTTCTCAGGGTCAAGAACAAAGATTAAAAAGTGCAGGGTGAGTAAAGACATGAGGAAATGAATGAAAGGCACTCAGTCAGTGATTCAGAAGAACCTCAGCCCAGGAGACTGCTGAGGCTGGCCCAGAGAACACTAGGGCCACTGTGGGCAAGGAGAAGCTGAATCCACCTCCGGCTCCAAGCAGGGCAAGCCTAGAGCTCCTAGATGAGGACCCTCACCTGGCCCACGCTTTGTGTAAAGCCACTTACCCCTACACTTAGTAGTTTTACACCATCATATTCTTTTAGTGTTGTAACTCCCTTATTATTCTATCTTCCCCGGTGTGATGGGCAATTGTATGTGTCCACTTGGACCACAGGATATTTGGTCAAACACTATTCTAGGTGTTTCTGTGAGCACATTTTGGAGTGAAATTGACATTTAAATCAGCAGACAAAGTAAAGCGGGCTGCCCTCCCTAATGCGGGTGGACCTCAACCAATCACTTAATCACTTTCCTCCTGAATAGAGGAAATGGCAGAACCTCCCCCCAAGTAAGAGACTCCCTCCTGCCTGGCTGCCTTCCACCAGAGACATCAGAGACGTCAGCCTTCAGACTCCAACCAAAACACCTGACTTTTCTGGGTCTTGAGCCCGCCACCTGTAGACTGGAACTATGTACATATTCCATCAGCTTTCCTGGGCCTCCAGTTTCTAACTCACTCTGCAGGTCTTGAGATTTGCCTCCATAAGTACATGATCCAACTCTCTCTTTCTCTCTTTTTCTCTGAATTTATATGTATATAACACACGTGCACACATACAATCTCTCCCTTTCTCATAAATAGGCGTAAATAGGCCTGATATAGTGGCTCACTCCTGTAATCCTAGCACTCTGGGAGGCTGAGGCAGATCCATCGCTCAAGCTTAGGAGTTCAAGACCAGCCTGAGCAAGAGCAAGATCCTGTCTCTGCTAAAAATAGAAAAACTAGCCTGGTGTAGGGGTGCACATCTGTAGTCCCAGCTATTTGGGAGGCTGAGATAAGATCACTCAAACCCAAGAGTTTGAGGTTGCTGTGAGCTATGATGCCACAGAACTCTACTGAGGGTAACAAAGTGAGACTCTGTCTCAAAAAAATAATAAATAAATAAACACATGTAGATAAATAGGTACAGCCTGTTGGCTTGTTTCTCTAGAGAACGCTGACGGACATATGCCTCATGTGAAGTTGGAGAAAATCATTTAACAGTTATCAAGTCCCTCTATGTGCTATGTTAACCAGTGTGATGAAAATATGTCAAATGGTCTATAAAACCAGTGTATGGTGCCCCATGATCGCAGTAATGTACACAGCTATAATTATAAAACAAAAAGAAACAAACAAACAAAAAAGTCCCTCAATGCATGTCCATTCCCTTCCTGGACCTGGTGCCCCTCCAAGCTGATGTTCTTCCCTTCCTCTTGTGATTTGTGGCTTGTGAAGTATGGGGCAGCAGGCTTGGGGCAGCAGCGCTGGGCTGGACCCCTGGTTTCATAAAACTTATGAAAAAAAGCTGATTTCATAAAGCTTGTGACTTGGAAGTTCACTTAGCCTTGCTCAGCCTTGGCATCCTCACCAGTACAGGGAAAAGAACTGCCACCCCACGGGGATTAACGAGATAACATGCAAAGCATCTTACACGGTCGCAGGCACCAAGAAGACACTCAATAAAAGGCTACTTTTAATTGTTATTCATTTGGATGGTGCAGAAATAAACTTTTTTGAGAACAGCACTTGAATTGTCAGAAACCCCTCTGAACATGGGCCTAACGGATGTTGCAGAGGAATGCTGTGAGATTGTTTAACCCCATCCCGGTTTGTGCTGCATTGGCCCTGCTGCAGTTGCAAGATCTCTAGATAAGCAGGGAATCAGGCTCCTTGCTTTCATCTCCTTGTACTTGTATCCTAGGATTTTCTCTCTGGGAAACTGATGTAACCTAAAGGCGAAGGAAAAGCATCAATCTTGGAGAAAGTGCTTGTTCATCTCTTTGGTGCTTTGTGTTCCCATCCTGATCTCCTCACAAGTTCAAAGACAGTTCTTCCATATCTGCTCCCACCACTCTGGCTGAAGCCCTCACATCTCTCATCTGGCCCTGCAGTCACTTCCTGCCTGGTCTCTCTGCATCAGAGGGCTCTTGCTTATGATAGGGCCAAATGCACCATCCCCCCCTTTTTTAAACTTTCGAAGGGTCTCCATCACTTGAGGGATTGGGTCACCCCATTCAGTCAACAGCCCAGACGGTCCTCCATGGTCTGTCCCCTGCCACTTCTCCAGCCTCACCTCCCAGCACTTCCCCACCCCTCCCCTGACCCCCTCCGCTCTGGCAATTCTGAACTACCGACTCTTCCCCAGATTTACCTGCCTGAAAGCCCTTCCTCACTAGGTATCAGATAACTTTGTTTCATCCTTCAAAAGCAACCCAGTATTATAACTTTTGCAGAAAGAATTAATCCAACAGTCTGTAACCCCTGAGCTCCCCCAATCAATTTGCTTGTCCCAGCACCTCGAGTTTATCCCTGTCTAGAATTACCATATTACACTATAATTTGTAATGTATGTGACTGTGGCCCCGGCCCTGAGCTCTTCCAGAGCAAGGAGTGTATTATACAGCAGAACCTCTGTAAGCTGACCACCAAAGGGACTGAAATAAATGGGTAAACATACAGAGGTGGTCAGCATAAGAAACTAAGCCTACTGTACTGATGTATGTCTGTGGTGCATGTCTGATCTATGAAAATTAGATCAATATAAGCAGATCATCAATGTAGGGAGGTGATCAACTGTGAAGGTTCTATTGTATTTATTTCTGTATTTGCAAGGCCTCGTACTGGGGGAGGCACACAGGTGCTGAAGAGAGGTTAGGTAAATACATTTTAAAACACACAGGTTGAGGAGGGGATAGATGAACATAACTGTAAAGGGGTAGCCCAAGGGAGATCTTTGTGCCAATGGAATAGTTCCATATCTTGATTAGGGTGGTGGGCACACATATCTACACATGTGATAAAATGACATTGAACTATAAACACATTGTAGCAATGTCAATGTCTTGATTTCGCTATTGTACTATAGTCATAAAAGATGTAACCATTGGAGGAAACTGGATGAAGGGTACATGGGATCTCCCTGTACTATTTTGCAACTTCTTATGAATCTATAATTATTTGAAAATAAAAAGTCATTCTTACAAACGAAAAACACACAGAGGCTAGTTGCACTGTTCTGACAAATCACTTCCAATAATGAAATAATTGAAAGTGAAAGGCTGTCAACTCCAGATTATTTCACCAACTCTGACTTAAGAGTATTTAAACTTGACTGACTAGACAGTGAATGATTACAACAGAAACATAACCCAAGTATGCTTCAACATCGTAACGAAGTTGCTGCTCTGAAGGTCTTACCACCATTACCTAAGTAAGCACTTGGAGCTCTGAGTAGAATGAATTAGGGTGTGCAGTAACGGAATCTGAACAAAGTCAGCTATGATGAAACATCTGATGAAAACATATACTTCACTTACTCTGACCAGATAGAGGCTGAGTGGATAGGAGAAAACTCATTGGCTGACCCACAGCTTTGGGCAGCCAACGGACCTAAAGATCTGAGTCTGTGTTGGTGGCAACTTGGGCCTCGGGAAAGCCTACTAGAAAGTGAGGCTTTGAGTAAACAAACACCTTCAAAAGGCGAAGGTGGCTACAAACCCATAGCCTCTACAAACCCAGCGACTCCTAGCAACAGGATGGACTAACAACCTAATGACTTCAAGAGCCCAAATTCTTAACAGCCCGGGGCCCCAAAAAACCTGATGTCTCTAATAACCTAGGGCCTTTGAGAAACATGAAGCTTTTAATCAATTGAAAAAGTGAATAACCTGGGGCTTCTAACAACCCAAGCCCTATAATAAACTGAAATAATAAACTGAAACTCTTCACAACTTGGGTTGCCTAGCAACCTGAGGACTCTAATTATCAGAGACTCCTAGCAACTAGGAAGATTGCACAACCCTGGACCAGGACTGAATCTCACTCTCTCAGTGGCTACACACTTAATCTTGAGAGTCAGTGTGATCTAAGAGATAGAGCCAGAATTGGAAACCAAATACCCACGTCTAATGTTCTGACTTTGCTGCTTACTGTCTTATCTTGTGGCTTAAGGTCTCTGACCACTAGTTTCCTTACAAACAAAACGGGAATGATAATTATAATATCTAGTACATAAAATTAAGCATCAAGTAAGAAGGTTTATGGGAAAGCATTTTAACAGCTATACAAATGCATGTTGCTGTATTTGGCGGCACCCTTTCCCCTCACATCTCAATATGCACCACATTCCAACAATACTACTTCCAGACCATCCTTCCCAGCTCCCAGCCCCATTGCCACCACCCAGTTCTCGGGTCCCTCCACTTGCTTGTCTACATTGCCACCAATTTTCTTTCTGATGCACAAGTCCTATTGTGTTACTTTAAGATTTACGATTATTTAAACTTTACTAGCTAGACGGCCAAGCTTCCCATTCATCTCAAAAGTCAAGTTTGAACTCTAGCAGGGTACCTCGTGCTAAGACCCTCTTTCCAGCTTCATCTTCAATCATTCTCTCAGCCCCCACTCCTTTCTTTTACTCCTAAAACAAATCTGAGAGGTGGGTACGAGTTTTATTATCATCTCATTTTCACAAATAGATCAGGGCAGAGCGTAGCTAAGTAACTTATCCAAGTACCTACAGCCTTAAGCAGTGTTTTGAAACCATGTCTGACTCCAAAATCCAAGCTCTTCACTAAAAGCCCCAACATCCATAACCACCTCTTGGAAGGTTCCAAACAATGTGATTCTCCAGTTACTCTCTCAATAAGCCAGCTTTGATTTTATTTCAAAACCCCTCCACCTTTTCCTGCCAGAGCCACAGGACACTGCTGTGATTGGGTGGAGCTTGAGGTTTTACCACCAGGGGGCACTCTCCTGGCACATGCAAAAAAGTACAGATCTACCTGTACTCTGTACATCAGAGCTCACAAGACTTTTCAGACCACCCTCAGTGACACCTGACCTGTGGCCAATCTCATTTTGCCACAGAGCTCATGATGTAATTTTAGAACGAATAGTTAGAAACCTGCCTCCCTGGCGCTGCTTCTCAAAAAGGTCCAATTATGGCCAGGCACGGTGGCTCACACCTATTATCCTAGCACTCTGGGAGGCTGAGACTGGTTGATTACTTGAGCTCAGGAGTTCAAGGCCAGCCTGAGTAAAAGTGAGACCCCCATCTCTACTAAAAACAGAAAAACTAGCCAGGTATAGTAGCATATGCCTGTAGTCCCAGCTACTCAGGAGGCTGAGGCAAAAGCATCACTTGAACACAAGAGTTTGAGGTTTCTGTGAACCACGATGACACCACAGCACTCTGCCCAGGGTGACAGAGTGAGACTGTCTACAAAAAAAAAAAAAAAAAGAAGCCAAATTATTAACATTTCAATGGTGAGAGAGTCATTTTTATAGGCATCCTTCTTGTCAACAAAACAGGCTAATCTGAGTTCTAAGTATTACATATATTCCTCCATAGGACTTAATAAAACTACTGTCATTTTTAATGAAAATCAATATGACCTGTGGACACTTTTGTTTGCCCTGTTTGATTCTCAGGGAGTATGGGATGGCTGAGTGGAACAGCGCAAAGATTGCTCATCACTTCTGCAGTCTGGGTCCTCATCATATGAATGTGAGGACAGAGCTCCCCAAAGGGAAAGTGAACTGCTCCACGGCCCACAGGAAGTAAGAGCCAGAGCAGGGACCAGATTTAACTCCCCAGAGCATCACTGGGCACTCACACGCTACCCTTTGATCAGAGCCTAACTGTGCACTCACACGCTACCCCTGTGATCAGAGCCTAACCATGTACTCACACACTACCCTTGTGATCAGAGCCTAACTGTGCACTCACACACTACCCTTGTGATCAGAGCCTGTGTACTCACACACTACCCTTGTGATCAGAGCCTAACCATGTACTCACACACTACCCTTGTGATCAGAGCCTAAGTGTGCGCTCACACGCTACCCTTGTGTTCAGAGCCTAACCGTGCACTCACACGCTACCCTTGTGATCAGAGACTAACCATGTACTCACATGCTACCCTTGTGATCAGAGCCTAACTGTGTTCTCACACGCTACCCTTGTGTTCAGAGCCTAAACGTGCACTCACACGCTATCCTTGTGATCAGAGACTAACTGTGCACTCACACGCTACCCTTGTGATCAGAGACTAACCGTGTACTCACATGCTACCCTTGTGATCAGAGCCTAACTGTGCACACACACACTACCCTTGTGATCAGAGGCTAACTGTGCACTCACACACTGCCCTTGTGATTGACACAGAGTGCATAAAAGAAGCCCTCTGACAGTGTTGCTCAGAGCCCCAGAGTTGAGGAACAATGAACCTGGATACTCTGTGGGGCTGTTTATGGTACGTGGAAAAGAAATCATGCTTGGCTCTAAAGGTGCATTCAACCCTCTGAACTTGGACATCTTCCTCTGTGCAAGAGAGAAAATGATCAGCATTTCTCATTCCCTACACCTCTCTGAGAGGTCTTCTCACCAGGCTGACTTCTGGAGCTCCAGCAGAATTCTCCTAAGATGCTAGGAGTTTGGATGGGGAGAAAGGATGTTCTCCACTTAGCACCCCAAAACAATTTCCCTTCCACCTACAAAGGACGAGCTGAACTCCAGGTTCACACTGTTTAAGGGCCTGGAAGGGGTATCTTATATAGCAATGGTTTTCAGCTGGGGATGGTTTTTCACCCACCCCACCCCACCCTCAGGGAATGCTTGGCAATGTCTGAAGACATTTTTGATTATCACAGCTGGGGTGTGAGCATGCAGCTGGCATTCAGTGAATAGGAGTCAGGGAGGCTGCATCCTACAGGGAGGTTGCACAGGACGGCTTCCCACAACAAAGAATTATCTAGTCCCAAATGTCACTTGGACCAAGGTCAATGCACTCTGGTTCACAGCACAGAGCAGTATTAAGTTCCCTCCGTCCATACCCTCTGGGTGATGTGAGACAGGCTGCCTCATTCCTCTACCCCCCATTCAGTTTCCTGGACTGTGAAGTAAGATGTTCTGATTTGATGATCTCTGTGGACCCTTTGAAGCCATCATTCTCCAACTGTGCCTCCTGGCCACCTACCTGGTGGTTTTGCTTATGGTATTTTTAGTCTCCGTATACTAAAAAAAGGCTATATTCCCGCCTCCATTTCTTCAGCTGTAAACTGGAAATAATTATGCCTACTTCACCCTTTCTAGGTTGGTGTGAGGAGAATAAGGAGATAGCACACGTGAATTTGCTTTACACAAAGTAGGTGCTTTAACACTTCTCTTAAAAAATCATAACGGATCAGCACGGTAAAAAAAGTTTAAGAGAACTGCAATTCACTGAATAGTGTCCTCATTAAAGAGCCACCAAGGTGGGGGGGTGGTATTTTTGAGCAAAAAGAATGACATTTTTTTCCACAACTTCCCAAGAGGCAGCCATGGATCTTGGGCTATGTAGGCAGCCCAGTGAAGTGTAAGAACTTGGACGTGGAAATACACAGTCTTGCTGTTAGGCCTCTGACCCATCCTTAAAAGAAATATTTCTGTCAAAAGGAAAAAGAAACATTCCATTGGAAGCATCATTCCAACATCTCTGGTCACTACAGGATGGAGGTTACAGAGTTTTGATGCCAATTATGACCTGAGTTCAACCGCCCTCTGCCATGCTCTGTCGAGTGACCTAATTGTCAAGAGGGATGCTAATAGTGCAAAAGATTTAGGAGCCTGTGAGTTTTCAGTGAGATAAAGCATTCAGTAAGAGCTTAATAAAAGTTACTATCATTGTTGTGTTCTAAGAGCTATAGATGAGCCCCCATCAATGCATGGCCTGCCTCAGCTCCACTGCATTCTTATTTAAGATTTCCACGAGAAAGAATGAAACATCCTCAAACCCCATTATGGTTCCATAAGAAAGATGTGTGTTAGCCTCCGCTACTCTCTCATCCAAACACACACACAAACACGTCCATTACATTTTACATATAGAAATACCGACATTGGACATTTGTGACTCTGGACATTTAATTAAAATGAGGACGGGTTACGGTCTAAAGATGGGGATATATATAAAGTTGTGTTTTTCCAATATCGTCTCTCTCCCTCCACTTCACTCCCACACACATACCCATCCAAAGAGGTTAAAATGGCTGCTTTTGACTGTTTAAAGTGGGAAAGGCATCGTCTTACCCCTGAGCCTCTATAACGAAAGCAACCTTGTAAAACACAATCTGTCCCTTGGTTAAGCCAAGACCATCTTTTATTGATTAAAGGTCAACAAGAATGTAGATAAGTTAAGCTGTCCAGAGACCTAACACTCTGAAATGCCAAGTCCTAAGGCTAAAAGTCTAAAAGTAATCATTCAAAATACAAGGAGCTGCAACCCTGGAGGAATGATCCCAGCTAAGCCACTCCACTGGATCTGAAATTTAGATGGCCAGCGTCCCGCTAGGGGGCTCCCACACAGAGGGCTGAAACTGAGCTCTGAACCCACGCTGCTTAAAATAGAACCCCGCAAACACGCTCAGAGTTCACGGTCGGCCAGCGAGGCAGACCCGGAACTCTCAAGTGTGCACATAGATTTCAGCTGCTGGGAGTATTGGAGAGTCTGGTTTGACAAGGGGCAAAGAGGCAGGGAGGCAGAGGAGACAGACAAGGGCAGAGGCATCCCCATGAGAAGGAGAGGCCAGCTGCACTACGCAGTTGTTTCCTTAAACATTCTCCATTAGAAGTGGAAACTTGCTGTTCTCCTGATTAACCCTTCATCCCTCCGGAAAAGGTGGTGTTAGTTATCGCTCAGTTTTCCCATCAGAAGAAGTCTGTGGGCTTTTACCTAATTATGTTATCAGAAGAATTCAATTCAGTGCTTCACAAGAACCCACTAGAACCAGGGGGTCAGAGCTCAGGATAGGGCTGAATAGGGGGAGAATTGGGGGTTCAGACCTGAAGAAGGTAACCCTAGATGACAGATTCGAGGTCCTTATTTCAAAGGCAAAGCAAGCTCAGGGATGAAGCACCCAGAGCCGTAAAGCCTGGCTGGCTGGGGTGAGCGCACGTCTCAGCGTCTCCTCACAGCGGAGCAGCCAGACGCACAGAAGCCAATACTGGCAAATCTCCATATGGGACAAGACCTCGACAGCAAATGGGTGGGGGTAAAAAAACAGGTGTCTGGCCTTTTTTTCTCATTTGTCACTATCTTCTCAGTGCCTAGCCTGGATCAAGGTACAAAATAGGTGCTCATTTGTATAATGAATGACTACGACACAAAGCCCCTGTGGACCCCAAGGCCACGCCTCCTCCTCATCTCCACCACCCTTCCCTGTAGGAATGAGAGATGCCACTGCCTTTCTTGCGACTTCCCAGGGTCGTTTGCATTAAATCACTCATCTTAATTAGATTCCAAGAGCAAAAGCACAGATCCTGTAAAGTAGCAAAGGACAAGAATATTGGGAAGACCTAATGGGAAACATCAAGCATGGAGTTGGAGCTGCTGATTGAGCCTGGGGAGCAGTGCCGGGGGGTGGGGAGCTTGGCTCCACTGCCACGTGGAGAGGGGCAGCGGGGAGGGGGGAGGGGGACTTGGCTCCCTGGTCTAGCACCTATGCAGAGCAACCTCACAGGCCTGGAGGAGGGTGTAGTCTGCCCCGTCACCTGGGCACTTTAACTCCTACAGTTGAACTTTCCACACTGCCTCTGGAGAGTAAAGCATCAGAGAGGCCACACGGAAAGGGGCTAACCTGGGGCTCACTTGTGGAAACAGCAACCAGATTCCCTGCCCTTAGACCCCCATAAAAGGCAACAATGACAAAAGCTACTATTCACCTGACAGGGACTTATGACTGCTCCACAGGATGAGGATCTCTTCACGTGAGTCAGAGGCAGGAAGGAGCTGAAGTTGCAGCAAACCAACCAGTTGAGGCTGAGTCACGGAAAAAATCAGGTTCATTTGTTAGCTTGTCACCTGACCTTGCCAGCACTCAGGGGTGGCCACTAGGGGGCACCCTTTGGGCCACATGTTGAGACCCAAGGTCAGAGAAGGTCTGCTCCAAGTGCTTCAGATCCCTGGGTCTTGCAGGAGAGGAAGTGTTCTAATATCTCCTAGAAGAGGAAACTACTTAGAGGACTGATTATCAAACTACACTCTTTGAAGCTTGGGGTAGTGGTGGGGAACAGGGCTATGCCCTGCAGGGGAGTAGAGGGAAACTGAGCAGGCAGAGTTCAGTCCATCATCACCCCAATCAGGGCAGCTTCACTTTTCTCCATATACATTACAATTCTACACATGGTTTTCAAGAAAAGTTGAAATCTAAAAAAAGAAAGAAAATTGATCTAGCACTTTGGGAGGCTGAGGCGGGAACGAGATGATGAGCAAGAACGAGACACCCCTCCCCCGTCTCTAAAAATAGCTGGGTGTTCAGGAACATGCCTATAGTCCCAACTACTAGGGAGGCTGAGGCAAGAGAATCACTTGAGCCCAAGAATTTGAGGTTTCTGTGAGCTATGATGCCACAGGCACTCTACCAAGGGCAGAAAAGTGAGACTCTGCCTCAAAAAAAAAAAAAATTGGTGCCTATGGTAGACTCAACTATTGGTCCCAGATCTTCACTCCTGTCTAGCAGAATTATACCCATCCACATTCTTACTGTGGTTTCACGGTAGATAGAATGTGTTTCCTAGCCCCTTGACTTTGGTCTTACCTACTTTTTGACCAATAGGATGACTGCCCGACACTAACAAGGCCCTGAAATGTGTCTGTGCCACTGGACCTACCCCTCTTGTGCCTTATTCCATGAAAGGAGTGTGCCTCAGTTAAGTACAAGTCCAGGGAAGATGAGTGGCGTGTGGAGCAGGCCTGGACCCACCCCACAGCTTGGAATCAAGCTGCAGTGAGCCCATAACACATGGGCCAAACTCTAGCCACGTTGCAGGTCACCCAAAATAAATGTTTGCTGTAAGCCTTGGAAATGTTAAAGGTGTTTGTTACACAACAACAAAACTGACTTCTGGATGCCCTTTCAGGACTCTCCCAGCACCTTCATTTAAAGAAAGAATCTGATTGTTTAAAAAGGAAAAAATGTTTACCAAAAAACCCAAACACAACAGTACTTGGTTCTATCACTGAAGAGAGCAATCTGACAATATCTAGGAAAACTGAAGATGCACGTACCTTGCCATTCAACCATCTCCCTTCTAGGTAACTTCATAACACAAGACAGGACTTGGCAAACGTATTCTGTAAAGGGCCGGATAGTAAATATTTTAGGCTTTGCGGGCCATATGGTCTCTGTTGCAACCACTTAATTATCTGCCATTTTAGTGGGGAAAGCAGCCACAGGCGATGCTTAAATAAATGCCTGAGGCTGTGTTCCAACAAAACTTTTTAATGGGCTGAAATTAAAATTTCATAGAACTTTCACATGCCACAAAACAGTCTTCTTTTATTTAACCGTTAAAAATGTAAAAACCATCCATCCACGGATGAATGGACAAACAAAAGAGGACATACACATGCAAGGAAATATTACTCAGCCTTAAAAAAGAAAGAAATTCTGACACACGCCTCAATGTGGACAATCCTTAGGGATACTATATGCTGAGTGAAATTAGCCAGTCACAAAGGGGCGGATGCTGTGTGATTCCACTCAGGTGAGGTACCCAGAGTACTCAAATCCATAGAGACAGAAAGTACAGTGGTGGTTGTCAGGGGCTGGGGGAGGGATGAATGGGAGTCACTGTTTAACGGAGACGGTGGTTCAGCTGGGGATGTTGAAAACACTCTGGAAATGGATGACAGTGATGGTAAACAATGGTGTAACTGTACTTAATGCCACTGAAATGTACACTGAAAAACAGTGAAAACAGTAAATCTTATGTTATATGTATTTTACTATAGTTTTAAAAGTTAAAATTCAAATTTTCTAACAATGTAAGAACTAATCTTAATTCAGGGACCCATACAAAAATGGCGACACCAGCGGTGCATCTTACAAGGGTATATGTGAAACTTGGTAAATGGTCTGTAAAGCTAATGAATGATGCCCCATGATCATATCAATGTACACAGCTATGATTTAATAAAAAAAAAAACAAAAAAAAAAAATGGCGGCCAGATTTGGCATATAGACTGTGGTTGGCTGATACTTGCCTTAAGGACATTTTCTCACTGTGCCCCAGGAGGAGGTAAGTACAGGAATTCATCCCAGCATTGTCCAGGTTATAAAAAATAAAGGTGTGGGGGGAGAAATAGCATAAATAGTCATCCACAGGAAAATAGAGTAACACATTGTGGTAAATTAACACAATGGAATATTCAGGGATAAGTGGAATATGCTGTAATTTGTATGTACAATTTAAACCTCTACTGAATAATGCTATATTGTATTAATGGATACATAAATATGAAGCAAAAGTGTAAAAACATACCTAGGAATGATAATCTCTGGATTCATGGTAATAGTTACCTCTGAGGAGGAAGGAGAAGAATGGGGTGGGCGTGGCGTACGCAGGGAGCTTCAATTATGTCAGTAATGTTTGGGTTTCTTAAATGAAATCTGATGCAAACATAACATAATGTTAAGATTTGATAAAGCTTAATGGTGGTAAATAAGTATTCATTATACTCTTTTCTATTCTTGGCTGATCTTAGAAAATATTTCATGATGAAAAAACTACTTTAGAAAATAGATAAAAAGCAAAGAGAGGAACAATTTTTTGCAGAAAAGAAAGAAACCATCAATTTCAAAACATGCCTGTAGCCGCAGGAGGAACATGAGAGGCAATCCAGCTGCCTCACTAACCCTTCCTGGCTTTCTCGGACTTCTTCAGCCCCTCCATTTAGAGCTTGAGGGATGAACCTTATGCAGAGAACCATGTTTGGAACCGAAGGATAGTTCTGCCCGCAGGTTTGTCCCTAAATGGCTAAAGAGGAAAGACTGACAGAGCCCTGACCTGACCCGCCAACCCCCATACCAGAGCACCGTCTTCCAGCCACAACACAGGCTTCTAACTCTAGCCACGTAAGGCAAGAGAAGTCATTTTACGGCTTCAAGGTGTTTTGTTGTGAAAATCCCAGATTCTTTTTTTTTAGCTGGGGCTGGGTTTGAACCCGCCACCTCCAGCATATGGGGCTGGCGCACCACCTCTTTGAGCCACAGGTGCCGTCCAAAATCCCAGATTCTTTCACAGATACCTGCCGAGATGGGAAAAGACAGCCCGGGCTCCTCTGGAGGACCCACCATCAACTCAGTAAACATTTCTTGACCTTGGCCTTAGTCTGTATCTACCGTCAGTCAGGATTAGGTTAGACGGCTAGTAACAGGAAACCCAAGTAAGAGTGGCTTAAACAAGACGAGTTTCTTTCTGTCTCATGTGAAATAAATCCAGGGGCCCATAACTCAGCATAGCATGAAGATACTGTCATTCCTAGAATGTGGCTTATCCTCCTGTCCCAAGATGACATGGAGAGCTCCAGTTACCAGATCTGCCTTCCAAGCAACAAGATGGAAGGAAGGGAGAAGGGCCAGCTTCCTCCCTTTTAAAGGAGACTTCTAGAAAGTATCCTGTGATTTTTTTTTTTAACTGACATCTCATTGCCCAGACATAGTCAAATGACCACACTTAGCACCAAGGAAAAGCAGGAATCTTTTTTCTGAGACATCAAGAGCTCCACTGAAAACCAGGAGTACTATTGCTAAGGAGGAAGGCAGGACAGATATTAGAAAAGGCAAGTCACGATCACTGTTGCCATCACCAGGTTAGTGTGTGACTGCCCCGGAGCAGGTGCTGTCCCTTCCTCACCTTTCAGCCAACGCATTGGACCAGATCATTGCTAGGATCCTTTCCAGATCTAACATCCTATCCTATGCTGAAGTTTTATATTCAAATATTTGATTCAAAGTTGAAAGATGCGGCTGGGCACGGTGGCTCACGCCTATAATCATAGCATTCTGGGAGGCCAAGCCCAGTGGATTGCCTGAGCTCAGGAGTTCAAGACCAGCCTGAGCAAAGCGAGACCCCATCTCCACTAAAAATAGAAAAACTAGCCAGGTGTGGTTGTAGATACCTATAGTCCCAGCTACTTGGGAGGCTGAGGCAAGAGGGTCACTTGAGGTTGCTGTAAGCTGTGATGCCACAGACCTCAACCCCAGGGCAACAGAGTGAGACTCTTTCTCAAAAAAGTAAAAATTAAGAAAACAAAGTTGGAAGACATGAAGTGAAAGAAATTAATACTTACTATTATGTACAAATAATCAGCAATTTCATTTTTTAGCTCTTTCAAACCTCAAAAACAACTATATGTTGTTGGATGTATTATTCCCTTTAGGGATGAGAAAATTGAGGTTCAAAATGGCTAAGCCACCTCTCAATAATGGTTTAGTTCCTTAAATGAGATCTGATGCAAATACGACATAACGTTAAGGTTTGATAAAGTTCGATAGTGGGTAAATAGGTATTCATTATGCTTAAAGTGATGGGACCAGGATCTGACCCCAAGCCAGGCTCCTTCCCCACACCAAGCTTCCAACTTCTGTGTTTGGAAATAGACTTGGTATCATCCTAGGTCTGCCGTTTACTAACAGTGTCATCTTGGACAGGCTACTCTTTATGCCTCATTTTTCTTATCTGCAAAATGGGAATAATATCTATGCTGTAGGTTTGTTAAAAGTATTAAATAAATGCATACGTGTACCTGGCACACAGTGTTAGCTACATCACACGTCATTACCCATCCTATCAATTTAGGCGACATTTGAGATGTGCACTGAGGAAGAACTGAGGACCAGGGAAGGTGCTCTGGGCGGGTGAGGTGAGATGGTGAGCAGCAGTCGGTGAGTCTCTCACCAACTCCAGTATTTACACAGGGCCTCAGCGTGGGGCGGGCTCAGGAAACGCACTAAGAATGAAAGACTGTGAAACATGGATCCTGAACTCTGCCTAGAAGGGGAGAGCATACATCTTGACTCCCAGCCACAGGCTCTCCATGGCATGGGAAGCATGAAAAGGGTGGAGGTGGGGAGAGTCTAACACCCGGAGAAAAGTGCATGAACTTGGGGCCTTGCTCTGTCATAGCCCTTATCACGCCGTATCCTAGGTGTTCTGGTTAGCTATTCCCAGTGGGCAGCCTGCCAGCACCACAGTACCCAGCCCCACCTTCTGGGTGAGGCTGTTCTCTGAACTTTATCCCCAAGCAGGAAACCTTCCTTCTCTGTGTGCTTAAGGAAAGGACAGCTACATACAGTCACACCCATGACTCCACCCAGCCAGGGTGCTGCAGCCAGCAGGAGGCCTGAGGGACAGAGCTGTCCTCCCCAATTCCAGCCTCTTTCAAGGAATGTATCCCTCCCTCAGAAGCCACGTGTACATCTCTCCTTCATAAAACTGGGCAGACTGTGAGACAGAGTCTTGAAAATGTGGTGGGGGAAAGCTGGGTTCTCACCCCAAATCAGCTACTAAGTCATTCTGTGACCTTGGGCATGTGCCTTGACCTCAGGGAGCTTTGAGTCAGTGGGAATAATCATATCAGCCTAGTAGGTCATTCATCTGTTGTGAATATTAAACAAAATAATGCATGGAAGGGGCAGCGCCTGTGGCTTGAAGGAGTAGGGTGCCAGCCTCGTATACCAGAGGTGGCGGGTTCAAACCGGGCCCTGGCAAAAAAAAGAAAAAAAGCATAGAAGGTGTTTAAAATAGCTCCAGCACTCAGCAGGGCCCCAGTCCATGGAAGACCCTTTGGCTCTTGGGTTTTTCTCTCTGCTTTAGCAGAGTGACAGTGAGTCCCATAAGTGATTAGACCACTCCTATCTTTTTTTCAGTCCTAAGCATACCTGTATTTCTGAACTTAATGAATTTTCCTTTGAACTTTTCACACTGTGTATGCATTTCTGACATTTTATTGCACCTTTCACATGATGACTGGCATTAGGGGCTCCAGTATCTGCCCTTCTTCTCCCCCAAGCAACGAACTGGGAATTCCTTGGCACGTATTCTTTTCCCAGTTCTCTTCTCACTGGCTGCATCAGCTCCCAGAGCCAGTTCCCCTTCCAGTCCTCAGTCCCTTCCTTGCTAAGTCTCATCTTCCTACTTTAAAAACAAGAATAATAGTTGCTCCCCCTGCGGATCTCCCAGGCCTGTTTTAAGAACTCCAGCAAGATGAGTTCTCCCCGGGAGAGGAGCTGGAGAGTGCAGGAAGGCCTATCTGGTTGGGAGGGTGTCATCAGTCCACATGAAGACCAATAAAAAGGGAGTCTTGTTCACCCTTCCTAAGCCAAACGGGGTTCGACCATCTGGAAAGACAATAAGAGAAAGGCTTTCACAGCTGAAAGTTTTAAGGAATTTAGAAGTTTTATGGAGTAAAATAATCAAATTTGCAGAGGTAAATAATAATGAGGGAAAAGAGAAACAATTAAGGTGCTAATTGAAGCAGAAAATACTTGCGAAAAATAAACGCCTGTGCCTGGCCCTGCACCCCTGCCTACTACCCTGGCTTTCTCTCCAGGAGGGCGAGGCGGTCAGAGGTGGCTGCGCAGTTGAGAGAGGAGGGTGCGCAGAGAATGGTGAGAAGTGATAAACGTGTGAACAGCAGCCAGGGTCCACAGCTCTGCCTCAGGGGCGAGGGAAGGCTGAGAGAACGTGGGAGGCAGGCTGTAGAGGAAGCATGTAGCAAAATTCCAAAACTGTCCAAGCTATAAACCCAGGAAAGTGTTCCCAGGGAGTTAGCATCTGTTTCTGGGCGCTGTGTCAAGACTGAGCAAGCCTCCGATGGCTGTCCCAGGAAGAGGGATGGCTAGCCAAGGTGACAGTGATGCATTTAGAAAGTGGGCAGGCCAGGCACAGTGGCTCACACCTGTAATCCTAGCACTCTGGGAGGCTGAGGCAGGTGGATCCCTTGAGCTCAGGAATTCAAGACCAGCCTGAGCAAGAATGAGACCCTGTCTCTACTTTAAAAATATATATATATATAGCTGGGCGTTGTGGCTGGCACCTGTAGTCCCAGCTACTTGGGCGGCTGAGGCAAGAGGATCTCTTGAGCCCAAGAGTTTGAGGTTGCTGTGAGCTATAACACCACAGCATTCTACCCAGGGTAACAGAGTGAGACTCTGTCTCAAAAAAAAAAAAAAAAAAGGATGGTAGGCAGCTCTGACAAGCTGGAGCCCACTGCCATGGCTGAAGTCCCACCACTCACACCGGCGGCAGCAGCAGAAAAGGCTGCGGGTGCCGAGCAGACCATTCAGCCATTGTCAGCGAAATCACAGAGGGGCAAACAGCAAGTTGTAGGAGAGTCATCACGTTCAAAACATGATACACTTGAGAGCAGTGAGGCGGGAGCAATGTTGGCCAGAACTCTGGAGGCCAAAAAGGTACAAAACAACCAGGGAAGAGAAGAGAAAGCCCTGGAGAGAAGCATGCCCACGGAGGGCTTGCAAGGACGGCACAATGGCACAGGAGGGGACGCGTCCCCCTGGAGCAGGGACACACCAGCAGGGCAAAAACAGTTGCCTGAGCACTTGCCACTGGGAGAGGTGCTGGCAGTACCTAAAAATTATATGGCTATACTGTCTTGAGCACCTACTGTATGTAAGGCAGGGCAAGGCACAGGGCATCCCATACTGGTGCTCCCTCGATTTACACACACCCATGTGTAAGCGCACACACTAGTTTGACAAGAGCACCGAGACTCAGGACTGCTGAAGCCATTTACCTAAGATCGCACAGCTGGGAAGTGGCAGAGCTGGGATTTGAAGGTGTCTGTGACTCCCAAAGCCATGCTCTTCATCGCTCTTCCATTCCTTAAGAAAACAGAAGGTAACTCTCTCCTTGGAGGAGAGACTTTCATTTCTCCCGCTTGACTGGAAGATTGGCAGGAAGGGAGGACTCTGAGAGAGGCCCTCTGGGACGAGATGGGGCACTGAGCTGTCCTCTCTGGGTAACCTTTGCTGCTTTCCCGTTTCCCGGCCAGATGACAGGCTTTCCTTCTATTCCCCACCAGCCCATGGTGCTCACTTCTGCCCCCATATTGTGTTCAAATCCTTCGTTTCTGTGTGTCTCATTCATTAGACAAGGGTGGTTCTCATCCCTGGCCACACCCTAGAATCTCCTTTAAAAAGTAACAAGGCCAGGCGTCACCTGTGGCTCAAAGGAGTAGGGCACCGCCCCCATAGGCCGGAAGTGGTGGGTTCAAGCCCAACCCCAGCCAAAAACTGCAAAAAATAAAAAAAAAAAAATAACAATGCCTGGGTCCCATTCAAGACCAATTAAATCAGATCCCTGTGGCTAGGACTTTGCTGTTAGTATTTTTTTAAAGGCACCTCAGATGATGATTCAAATGTGCCACCAGGTGAGACACCCCCCACTGTTGCAAACCATGTGCACTTCAAGGTCCAAGACCAGACTGTGGGGCTTTGCATCCTCAGAGCCTGGTACAAAGTCTGATTTGTAGTAGGTGCTTGGCACATTGAGAGAATGAACACAGATAGGAGAAAATAAGGATTCAGAATATAGAAAGGAAAATCAGGAGAATACTATGCAGAAAAATAAAAAAAGGAGCGATTTGAGACAAGAGGCAGAAAAAGGAATCTTTAAGATGCCAGGGGCAAAGGAAGAATTTGGATGAGGCTGTATGATCACCAGGTTGTCCTGCATAACAAATGTCTAGTTAAAGGTCATATTAAGCTTCCATGCAGAATAAACAGCACCTGCCTCGGAGAGCAACAAAGTGGAGTCATAAATGTGAGTCTCAGAATGTGCTAGAACAATGGGCTTGCAGGGCCAGAACCTTCGGTATCAGGGGGTGGAGATGAAGAGGGCACATGCCAAAAATAAAAGGAAAGAGAACAGAATGATGATTTGGGGAATATATGTGAAAGAATATGGCCAGGAAGATAAAATGCATGATTTAAAAAATAGTGGGAACACAAGAGAAAGAAAGCTCGAGGATAAGAGTGGAGTGACTTGGTAAGCCATCCATATGCGTGTTTGCTCAGTATGCTATTGTTTCAGCAGTGGGAAAAGGATGATAGGTAAATAAAATATGCAAATACGTTTTATAATGAAAAATCCTGAGATGAACAACCGAGATAATCATAGTGAAAACTCTCTGTAAGAAAAAAAAAAAAAATACAATGTTCTAGAAATGTAAGATGGCATGATTATCATCCTAAAGTGTGATCTCTCTGTAGATGTTGCTGGGTGTGCTAAGAGAATTGGCTCTCTGAGCATTGTTCATTAGTCAACTGAACAAAAGTCCAAAGTACCCTTAGCTCAGCTTCCAATGCTCTCGAGAGGCAGGCTTTCCAGGCCTGAGTCAGAGGAGGGGAGTGCACACCTGCCACAGGCATCAGGTACCCCGCGGGCCTCTCCAGTTGGAAGAATTCACATCGACTCTCTGGCTGACTCAGATTGAGTTTCTACAGCCAGAAAAAAAGAGAGGAATTAAATACAGGGAGAAGAGTAAAAACAGAAAGAAGGAAGGTATATCCAACACTTGTTAGATACTACCTACTATGCACCAGGCACAGAGCATATGGTATTTCATTTAACCAATAGCATTACTCTACGGAGCTTTGAATGGGCCCAAGATCAGATGTGATGTTGGAGTTCCTCATGCCCTCTGCTATTTCCACTCCATGTTCTTTCCCTAGCATCACACCCATGGCCAAAACTCTGATAATAATGACCCAAGAGAAATCTTCAGCCCATTGTATCTCACTCAACTCAGATATCTCAAATGAACCTCAAACACATCACATCCAAAATAGATGGCTTTAACCTCTTCCCCAAACCTGATCCTCTTCCAGTGTTTTCTGTACTGGTGATCCCTATCCCCAAACAGTCACCCTCATAAAGTGTGCAAACCTGAGACCTACAAGTCTATTTTGATAGACCATTCATTATTTTGCATCACTGTCTCATCTCCAATCCACCCAAGTCCTATTTATTTTATTTCTTAACTTTTTTTTTTTTGAGAGTCTCACTATGTTGCTCTCGGTAGAGTGCTATGGCATCACAGCTCACAGCAACCTCAAACTCTTGGGCTTAAATGATTCTCTTGCCTTAGCCTCCCAAGTAGCTGGGACTACAGGTACCTGCCACAACGCCTGGCTATGTTTTGGTTGTAGTTGTCATTGTTGTTTGGCAGGCCCAGGCCGGGCTCGAACCTACCAGCTCCAGTATATGTGGCTGGCACCCTCATCACTGAGCTACTGGCGTCAAGCCTACTTCTTAAATTTCTCTCAAATGCTCCCACTCCCCTAACTTTCTATCCTCTTCTTGCTGCTTAGACGGAGTTGCCATCATCTCTCACCTAGACCGCTGCTACAGCACTGGGTACCCCTATGTATTCCAGCCTCCTCTGATTGATTCTCCAGTAAGATCCAAAGGATCCTCTCAAAATTCACATCTGATGACATCTCTACCTCAAACCCACTCCAACCCCACCAGCTTTGAATGAACCATTTGAATCGATTCTCATGACTCTTCAGAAAAAGATTGAAGTCCTGTGCATGGCCTACAAGGTCTGGCATGATTCGACTAACACCTTGCCTCCTTGCCCATTGTCTTCCTCCCCACCTCCTTTCCAGTCACACTGGCCTGGCCTCAGTTCTTGTCTACCCGCCAAAGGACCTCTGCAGGTACTGGTGCTTGTGGTCACATTTCTCTACCCCTGAACTCCCATTCACCCTACTGAGAGTAAATAGAGGATCCCTTTCAATGGAAGCCTTCCTTGACATCTGCAGAGATCAGTGTCCCTTATAACTTCTCATGAGAATCAATCACGTAGGCCGGGTGTAGTGGTTCACACCTGTAATCCCAGCACTCTGAGAGGCTGAGGCAAGAGGATCACTTGAGAGGGGCAGAGACAAGATGGCTGACTGAAGCCAGCTTTCCACAGAGGCTTCCATCCAGAAGAGAGTTAAAGGACAGAAATTTAGCAAGTAACCTGGTGAATTAGAGCTGCACCAAGAGAGAAGGTTGAAGAATGCACATCAACCCCACTGAGGCAAGCTGTGACCCCAAGGATACAAACAAAAGGTACAAAATCCATCACCAAACAAACGGGAGTACCCTCCCCCATGAGAACAGCTCAGAGTTCCCCTCAAACAAACGAGCAGAGCTCAAAGGTCCTCACCTCACCTACTAGGGGCCATGGTGTTCTCTAAAAACTGGACCCACCTCACCTACTAGAGGCTATGGTGTTCTCCTGCCAGGCATAAAACTGTATAAAACTGAGGTGCAGTTTCTGGGAACTCAAAACAGCTTCTCTTCTGCAGGGAAATTTAGCAGAGACAGAAACAAATTCCAGCAAAGTTGTCCTGTTCTGTTCTGTCAGTAACATGAATCAGGGGCGGGGCTGGAACTGAGTGAACACCCCCCAGCCTCCATCAAGCACCCGAGGTTGTCAGGCCTCACCTCCCCCTGCTGGATAGAGGAAGAGAGCAGTGGCCTGGCTGAGCAGACATAGATTTCCTTGTGATTCAGGCAGGTGCAAACCCCTGGAGTATCTGCTCATTGGAGGCAACTGGATCATAGCCCTGTGGAGTTATCAGTGACTGGGTGTGACAGAGGTACAAAATGGGGAAGGAGGCATCAACCTTCCCAGACTAATCTATTTGCTGGGTGGGTCCTCCTGACTTCACGGAGCACCGGAGCAAGTCATACTTGACTTGTCAGCAAACCCCTGTAATCTAGTTGCCAGAGACCTTTTAAACTCTACCACCTGACTGAGACAATTGATTTGGACCTTTTGAACTGAGCCAATCTCCCAAGGACTATTCAAGTGGTACCCTGGGTGTGTGGTTGTAGGAAGGTTTGATTCTCCTTTTCCAATTGTTACCTGTGGGGGGTGGGGTGATGTAATTGCTGGTATTTCTCCACAGCTGAGACTTCAACCCAGAGTAACTGTTTCACTAGGGTTGGACAGATACCAGCTGAAAACAAGACAGAGCCACTTAGCCCCACCACACCAAACAGGTCCCCAGTTTCTCAGGCCGTAGCACTGTGCATGTCCTCGACAAAGCTCCAGGGGAAAAGTCAAACGGTTTAAAATAATCATGGGGTGGAATCAGCGGAAACACTCAGTTAACATGAATAACCAGAATAGATCAACCCCCCCAAGGAAAGATATGGCAGATGTAACTGAAGATCACATTCATAAACAGCTGGCCAAGATGTCAGAAATCGAATTCAGAATTTGGATTGCAAACAAGATTAATAGAATGGAGGAAGATTTGGAATTAGAAATTCAAGGAGCAATTCAAACATCAGAATTAGAAATTCAAGGAGAAATTCAAAAGTTGTCTCAAGAATTTAACGAATTTAAAGACAAAACCACCAAAGATTTTGACTGACTGAAGCAAGAATTTGCAACCCTCAAAGATCTGAAAAATACAGTAGAATCCCTCAGTAACAGAGTGAAGCAAGCAGAAGAAAGGATTTCTGACATTGAAGACAAAGCTTTTGAACGCTCCCAAACTCTCAAAGAGGAAGAGAAATGGAGAGCAAAAACGGATCATTCAAAGAAGGCTAATATCTGCCTCATTGGAATCCCTGAAGGTGATGAAGTGGCCTCGCAAGACACAGAGGCCCTTCTCCATGAAATTATGAAAGATAATTTTCCAGACATGCCAAGAGATTCTGAAATTCAGATAGCAGACAGTTTCAGAACCCCAGCACGACTCAACCCGAATAAGACATCCCCAAGGCATATCATAATTAACTTCACTGAAGTTAATATGAAGGACAAAATTCTGAAAGCAGCCAGACGTAAGAAATCCATTATCTACAAAGGGAAGAATATTAGAATGACTGCAGATAGCTCTGCTGAAACTTTTCAAGCCAGAAGAGGGTGGTCATTGACTTTTAATCTCCTAAAACAAAATAACTTTCAATCCCGGATCCTGTATCCAGCTAAACTGAGTTTCATTTATGATGGAGAAATTAAATACTTTAATGACATTCATATGTTGAAGAAATTTGCCATAACCAAACCAGCTCTTCAGGATATTCTCAGACATATCCTCCATAATAACCAGCCCAATCCTCTACCACAAAAGTAAACTCACTCAGAAACTTTTGATCAAACTCCAACTTCAACAGTGGAGAAAGGATTAAAAATGTCCACTAGACTTTCAAAAAACTCGATACCCAAAATTTTACCAGACTTATCAATATTCTCCATTAATGTGAATGACTTAAACTGTCCTCTAAAGAGGCACAGGTTGGCTGACTGGATACAAAAACTCAGGCCAGATATTTGCTGCATACAAGAGTCACTTATTACCGTAAAAGATAAACATAGACTCAGGGTGAAAGGAAGATCGTCCATATTTCAGGCAAATGGCAATCAGAAAAAAGCAGGTGTTGCAATTCTATTTGCAGACACAATAGGCTTTAAACCAACAAAAGTAAGGAAGGATAAGAATGGTCACTTATTTGTTAAGGGTAATAATCAATATGATGAGATTTCAATTATTAATATCTATGCACCCAACCAGAATGTGCCTCAATGTATAAGAGAAACTATAACAGACGTGAGCAACTTGATTTCCTCCAGCTCCACAATAGTTGGAGATTTCAACACTCCTTTGGCAGTGTTGGACAGATCATCCAATAAGAAGCTGAGCAAAGAAATTTTAGATTTAAACCTAACCATCCGACATTTGGATTTAGCAGACATTTACAGAACATTTCATCTCAACAAAACTGAATACACATTCTTCTCATCAGCCCACGGAACATACTCCAAAATTGATCACACCTTAGGTCACAAGTCTAACCTCAGTAAATTTAAAGGAATAGAAATTATTTCTTGCATCTTCTCAGACCACTGTGGAATAAAAGTTGAACTCAGTAACAACAGGAATCTGCATACTCATACAAAAACATGGAAGTTAAATAACCTTATGCTGAATGATAGGTGGGTCAGAGATGAGATTAAGAAGAAAATTGCCAAATTTTTGGAACAAAACGACAATGAAGACACAAATTATCAGAACCTATGGAATACTGCGAAGGCAGTCCTAAGAGGGAAATTTATAGCACTGCAAGCCTTCCTCAAGAGAACAGAAAGAGAGGAAGTTAACAACTTAATGGAACATCTCAAGCAACTGGAAAAGGAAGAACATTCCAACCCCAAACCCAGTAGAAGAAAAGAAATAACCAAAATTAGAGCAGAATTAAATGAAATTGAAAACAAAAGAATTATACAACAGATCAATAAATCAAAAAGTTGGTTTTTTGAAAAGGTCCATAAAATAGATAAACCTTTGGCTAACCTAACCAGGAAAAAAAGAATAAAATCTCTAATCTCATCAATCAGAAACAACAAAGACAAAATAACAACAGACTCCTCAGAAATTCAAAAAATCCTTAATGAATATTACAAGAAACTTTATTCTCAGAAATATGAAAATCTGAAGGAAATTGACCAATACTTGGAAGCATGTCACCTTCCAAGACTTAGCCAGAATCAAGTGGAAATGTTGAACAGGCCAATATCAAGTTCTGAAATAGCATCAACCATACAAAATCTCCCTAAAAAGAAAAGCCCGGGACCAGATGGCTTCATGTCAGAATTCTACCAAACCTTTAAAGAGGAATTAGTACCTATATTACTCAACCTGTTCCAAAATGTAGAAAAAGAAGGAAGACTACCCAACACGTTCTATGAAGCAAATATCACCCTGATCCCCAAACCAGGAAAAGACCCAACAAGAAAAGAAAATTATAGACCAATATCACTAATGAATATAGATGCAAAAATATTCAACAAGATCCTAACAAACAGAATCCAGCAACACATCAAACAAATTATACATCATGACCAAGTTGGTTTTATCCCAGGGTCTCAAGGCTGGTTCAATATACGTAAATCTATAAATGTAATTCAGCACATAAACAAATTAAAAAACAAAGACCATATGATTCTCTCAATTGATGCAGAAAAAGCTTTTGATAATATCCAGCATCCCTTCATGATCAGAACACTCAAGAAAATTGGTCTAGAAGGAACTTTTCTTAAACTGATAGAGGCTATCTACAGCAAACCCACAGCCAATATCATATTGAATGGAGTTAAATTGGAATCATTTCCACTCAGATCAGGAACCAGACAAGGCTGCCCATTGTCTCCATTGCTTTTCAACATTGTAATGGAAGTTTTAGCCACCGCAATTAGGGAAGAGAAGGCGATCAAGGGTATCCATATAGGGTCAGAAGAGATCAAACTTTCACTCTTCACAGATGATATGATTGTACATCTGGAAAACACCAGAGATTCTACTACAAAACTCTTAGAAGTGATCAAGGAATACAGCAGCGTCTCAGGCTACAAAATCAACATTCATATATCAGTAGCCTTTATATATACCAACAATAGTCAAGCTGAAAAAACAGTTAAGGACTCTATTCCATTCACAGTAGTGCCAAAGAAGATGAAATATTTGGGAGTTTATCTAACAAAGGACGTGAAAGCTCTCTATAAAGAGAACTATGAAACTCTAAGAAAAGAAATAGCTGAAAATGTTAACAAACGGAAAAACATACCATGCTTGTGGCTGGGAAGAATAACATTGTTAAAATGTCCATACTACCCAAAGCAATATACAATTTTAATGCAATCCCTATTAAAGCTCCACTGTCATACTTTAAAGATCTTGAAAAAATAATACTTCGTTTTATATGGAATCAGAAAAAAACTCGAACAGCCAAGACATTACTCAGAAATAAAAACAAAGCAGGAGGAATCATGCTATCAGACCTCAGACTATACTATAAATCAATAGTGATGAAAACAGCATGGTACTGGCACAAAAACAGAGAGGTAGATGTATGGAACAGAATAGAGAACCAAGAGATGAACCCAGCTACTTACCATTATTTGATCTTTGACAAGCCAATTAAAAACATTCAATGGGGAAAAGATTCCCTATTTAACAAATGGTGCTGGGTGAACTGGCTGGTAACCTGTAGAAGACTGAAACTGGACCCACACCTTTCACCATTAACTAAGATAGACTCTCACTGGATTAAAGACTTAAACTTAAGACATGAAACTATAAAAATACTAGAAGAGAGTGCAGGGAAAACCCTTGAAGAAATCGGTCTGGGCGAGTATTTTATGAGGAAGACCCCCTAGGCAATTGAAGCAGCTTCAAAAATACACTACTGGGACCTGATCAAACTAAAAATCTTCTGCACAGCCAAGAACACAGTAAGTAAAGCAAACAAACAGCCCTCAGAATGGGAGAAGATATATGCAGGTTATGTCTCCAACAAAGGTTTAATAACCAGAATCCACAGAGAACTCAAACATATAAGCAAGAAAAGAACAAGTGATCCCATTGCAGGCTGGGCAAGGGACTTGAAGAGAAACTTCTCTGAAGAAGACAGGCGCACAGCCTACAGACATATGAAAAAATGCTCATCATCCTTAATCATCAGGGAAATGTAAATCAAAACTACTTTGAGATATCATCTAACTCCAGTAAGATTAGCCCATATCACAAAATCCCAAGACCAGAGATGTTGGCATCGATGTGGAGAAAAGGGAACACTTCTACACTGCTGGTGGGAATGCAAATTAATACATTCCTTTTGGAAAGATGTTTAGAGAACACTTAGAGATCTAAAAATAGATCTGCCATTCAATCCTATAATTCCTCTACTAGGTATATACCCAGAAGACCAAAAATTACATTGTAACAAAGGTATTTGTACCAGAATGTTTATTGCAGCCCAATTCACAATTGCTAAGTCATGGATAAAGCCCAAGTGCCCATGGATCCACGAATGGATTAATAAATTGTGGTATATGTACACCATGGAATATTACGCAGCCTTAAAGAAAGATGGAGACTTTACCTCTTTCATGTTTACATGGATGGAGCTGGAACATATTCTTCTTAGTAAACTATCTCAAGAATGGAAGAAAAAGTATCCAATGTACTCAGCCCTACTATGAAACTAATGTATGGTTTTCATATGAAAGCTATAACCCAGTTACAACCTAAGGGGGAAGGGGGAAAGAGAGGGGAGGGAGGAGGGAGTGGGGGGAGGGAGAATGATTGGTGGGATTACACCTGCGGTGCATCTTACAAGGGTACATGTGAAACTTAGTAAATGTAGAATATAAATGTCTTAACACAATAACTAAGAAAATGCCAGGAAGACTGTGTTAACCAGTGTGATAAAAATGTGTCAAATGGTCTATAAAACCAGTGTATGGTGTCCCATGATCGCATTAATGTACACAGCTATGATTTAATTAAAAAAAAAAAAAAAAAGGATCACTTGAGCCAAAGAGCTGATGCCACAGCACTCTAGCCTTGGCAACAGAGTGAAACTCTGTCTCAAAATAAAAACATAAAATAAAATAATCAATCACTTTTCTTAAAACTTTTTTTTTTTTTGAGACAGAGTGTCACTATGTCACCCTCGATAGAGTGCCATGGCGTCACAGCTCACAGAAACCTCAAACTCCTGGGCTTAGTCTCTTGCCTCAGCCTCCTAAGTAGCTGGGACTACAAGCACCTGCCATAATGCTTAAGTATTTTTTTTGTTGTTGCAATTGTCATTGTTGTTTAGCTGGCCCGGGCTGGGTTCGAATTCTCCAGCCTTGGTGTGTGTGGCCAGCACCATAACCATTGTGCTACGGGTGCCAGGCTATTTAAAACATTTTTAGGGTGGTGCCTGTGGCTCAAAGGACTAGGGTGCCAGCCCCATATGCCGGAGGTGGCAGGTTCAAATCCAGCCCCGGCCAAAAACTGCAAAAAAAAAAAAAATCATTTTTAAAACTTTTAATTTTACATTTATTTAAGCAATCATTTGCTTAATGTCTGCTTTCCTCTCCAAACTGGATGTCATGACAGCAGGAATCATGTGGTTTTTCTCTGCCCTGTCTCCCCAGCACTTAGACAATGCTTGTTGCTTTCTATTCTACCTTGGAACACGCAGCTTCCTCTCTGTGCTCCTCCCACCCACTCTGTGTGCCTGACCACCTACTGTAAGTCCTTACCTCTTCCCATCTCCCTTGTCCATCTGTTTGATCCCTGACTGTTACCACCTTTAACCTTGAGCTGGAGTAGATGAAGGAAAGTTTGATTTCTTCTATCCTATTGGATTATTTTTTTTTCTGTCACTACACCTAACACGTGAGTATTATTCTAAATCATCCATCCATGGCACTCTACTGCTTCAAATGTTTTAGTGATATTGATTTGATCTCTGGATGGGAAAACTGATCTCTGGATGGGAAAACATAAAAGTAATGGAAGAAATCACTAAGGGGAAAGAAAATCAATACATTTGACTACACTAAATTTAAAACTTCTGGACATCAGAAACCACTCAACAAAACTAAAAAGGCAAATTACAAGGCTGCACAATAAATATGGCAAAGGGTTGTTACCTTTAATATGTAAAGAGTGAATATAAATCAATAAGAAAAATACTAAAATCCCAGGAGAAAAACAGGCAAAGGGCATTAACATGCAGAAATAGCTAACAAACACATGGTAAAAACTATACCAGTAGTCAGAAAAATGCAAATGAACACAGCGCTCAGCCATAGTTCACCTATCAAATTAGGAGAACATTAAACTCTGGTGAGGATGCAGTGATCATTTCCATGTTTCCCAAGAAAAAATAAGAAAGTGCTTTTTTTGATTTTGCATAGTCCCCAATCACCTGAAGGAAAAGTCCAAAGACCTCAGCAAGGCCTGTGAGACTCTCCAGGGTCTTATCCTCACCTTCCTCTCCTGGCTTGTCTCCCACTGTGTCCCACCTCCCATCTAGTTGTGTTGAACCAGCTGTGATGTCCTGAGCATGGTCTGCACAGAATGCCTTCCCCAGATACTGTCCTCCACCTCCACTGACCTGACGCAGCCTTCTCCGACCCCCTACTCCTCCTTGGCAACTCTCAGGATTTGGTGCTCCTACCGTTTGCTCCGGTTACACACACGTCCCCTTACTTAGCACTTAGCAGACTATATTGAAAATGGCTCTTTGCACTCAGGTTTCTTTCCACCTTTGGTTACAGGCACCTCCAGAGAGGCATTGTCTTTTTATTCTTTCCTGTAGCCCTGGGCCTAATCCAGTGGAGAGGCTCAACAGATGACTCTTGAACTAATCAATCATGGAATAAATTAATAAATTAAAAATTTATGCACCATAAATTTTTGCCATGATTCTGATAAATGCAAGTTTTACTTAAAATGGATCAAATTAAGTCATTTTGGAGAGACAGAAAATACCTGTGCCTTCATCCTCATTTTAGCGTCCATGTTCTACCATCCTAGGGGTGTAACCAATTAGTGGGCCGTGAAATTAAATCACAGGTCACAATTACCATGTTTTTAACAAAAAATATTAGAATTAGAAGAAAACAGAAGAGTACGCATGTTAGTTTTTTTCATTCCTTTGCGGATTTCCCCACCCGCAGGACCGGGGCAGGAAGGTGTAGCTGGTGAAAACACAAGTTGGCAAGGAGTATGTTTTCAGGATGATATGAATGTCTACTCATGAGTGGCCATCCTCAAGCTGCAGGCTATATACTTAATCGAATTTTCTGAATCTCGTTAAGGCTGACATCCCTCTCAAGGACAATCACCACCACTGTTTCCACTGTTTTGACAAAAACCCACATGTGTGACCTTCTGGCCAGGTGTCTGCAATTTCATATTATCGGAGCATTTGTTGTATCCCTGGGGGCCGCAGCTCTCTATAAGTCTGCTGTGGTTGAGTCAAGAAAGCAGACATCCAGAAAATGTGATTTCATGAAAGAGTTGAGAAGATGAGAAAGGCTGGTGTCTCTCAGAGTAAAAGCGATTTGGGGATATAAAGAATTTCTTTGGTTGAATTACATAGAAGTTAGTCACTGACCTGTTTTCCTGAACTATGAAACGTGAATATGTGGACTAAGAAATAGTTTCCCTTGATAAATAAATAATTAAAAACAACAACAACACACACACACCCGAGTCAGGGAGTAGAAGTTCCTGCTTTGATTCTTACCCTGTTTCCCCGAAAATAAGACATCCTCTGAAAATAAGACCTACTTACAGGAAAGATAAGACGTCCCCTGGAAATAAGACCTACCGCATCTTTGGGAGCACACCTTAAAATAAAAACACTGTCTTATTTTCAGGGGAACAGGGTATTAACTGTGAGACTCTGGAAAGTTATTGATCTCTCTGCTTTGGTCTCCTTACCCATAAAATGGAGATGATAAAAATAGAAACAGAATGAAAAAGGAAGGACCCAGTTTTGCCTCAGATTCTTGAAACTGTTCATCAGCACTTCGGATACAGAGACACTGTGAGTACCCACCAGAAACAGACGTAGCTCACTTGCATTATTTCTCCCCAGCATCTTCTGTTCCGATGCCCACCCCCTCTTCCTCTGTTCTTAACAGCAGAGGTGCCCAGTCTGCCTTTATATCATGATTCAGCCTTGAGCCTCTCAGACTCAGGGACAAAAACATGAACTTGACAGCACCAAGCAAATTTATGGATCCTGGAGCCCAATGTCATAGGGAATGAAATAAATGCCTCTTTGTAAATTGCAAATCTGACAGTCGGTACCCTGCTTCTTTCTATGCTCACGCTCAGGATAAAGCTCCAGCTCCCCAGTATGACTTAAACGGTCCTCCATGATCTGACACATGCCACCCTGTCCAGCCTCACCCCTCACATCCCGTGCTCCAGGCCTCCCCAGTTCTAAATTTCCCACATGAGCCATGCTCACTCGTCCTGGGCCAGCCCCTGTTGTCCTGTCTGAGCAGAGCACCTCTCTGGCCCTCTGCACTCAGGCTTCTTCCCTGACTATCCCAACCCGGGCCCTGTACTCCCTCTGTTCTATGGCCCTCTCCATTGGTTCAGCCAGTGGCACATGTGTCTCTGATGCTCAAGGGCAGGGATTGCGCCTTTTGTTCTGTGTCCCTAGCACCTAGCACAACACCTCATCTCCCCTAGAGTAAGCTCTTAGCACATGTTTGTAGGAGAGAAGGAGGAGAGGTGGAGGAGGGAAGGAGGAAATGGATAGAAATTCTTCTTCAAGGCCAGGTGCATTGGCTCACGCCTATAATCCTAGCTCTCTGGGAGGCCCAGGCAGGTGGATTGCCTGAGCTCAGGAGTTTGAGACCAGCCTGAGCAAGAGTGAGACACTGTCTCTACAAGTAGCCAGGTGTTGTGGTGCGTGCCTGTAGTCCCAGCTACGTGGGAGACCGAAGCGAGAGGATTGCTTGACCCCAGGAGTTTGAGGTTACTGTGAGCTATGACTCTCACAGCACTCTACTGAGGGGGACAAAGTGAGACTTTGTCTCGGGGAAAAAAAAAAAAAAAGAGAGAGAGAGAGAAATTCTTCCTCTGACCTCTTCTGCCAATTTCCAAGATCATAAGGCAACTCAGGCCTTTGAATGGTAAGCCATGCTCATGGGCACACAGAGACTGAAGATAAAGAACTCCTGGAATGAGGCAGGCCAGGGAGAATACCAGGGCGAGCCAGATGCCAGGAGCACAAGTCCCCCGGGGAGATCTCACAAGCTGCAGGAGGCTCCCTGGGCCATTCTCTGGAGAAATGTGAGCCTGCACCGTCAACCCTCTGAACGCAGGTAAGAGGCTAAGAGCTTCCAGTATCTTTAGCGAACATACTTGGGGTAGGCAAGGACGAGGCTGGGCTACTCTTCCTACTGCAGTGATTCCAGATTTTTGGCCACCCAGTTCCAGAGCCCATGAAAACAGAGGCTGCTGATTGGACAAAGCCATGGTAACTGAGGTGAAATCACAGAGGGAGAGAGGGAGAGGTTAGCACCGGCTAAGCAGAAACAGGCACACGATGAGGCATTTCACACACACCATTTAATTTCATTGACATACCAACCCATGGACAGTGGCCTCGATTTTACAAATGAGAATGCTAAGGACCAGAGAGGTTAAGTAACTTGTCACAGCTCCCACAGGAAGAGGCTGAGCCAAAATTCAAACCTAATTCCGTCTGACTTCACATATCCTGCTCTCTTCACACTGGATTCCTATCCCCAAGCACGTCCTTTGAGTGTGATGCTCCATTCCAGGATAGGAGTAGGTGGGGGCCATGGAAGGCAGGATCTGCCACCAGGTACACAGACACCAGTGAACCAGGGACTTTGGAAATTACATCTGGTACATAGGGAGTCCTGGGATCCCCAGTGCTCACCCCCCAGCCCCTCCCAGGGGAGGAGATAACTTCAGGCAACTCTCAAAGGGCCTGCAGGAGTGGGGTCACCTTCTGTTCTAAAGACAACGCTTCCACCTCAACCATCAGCCCCCAATGCCAACTTTATCCTTTACTTGTCTAGCCCTGGAGATGAAAGGAAAACTACTTAGCAGCATAATCAGAAATCCTCTCACCCCTGTAATCCCAGCACTCTGGGAGGCCAAAGTGGGAGGATTGCCTGAGTTCATGGGTTTGAGACCATGTAACCCATGTGGCAGGAGCCTATAACTACTCCGGAAGCTGAGGCAAGAGGATCGCTTGAACCCAAGAGGTTGAGGTTGCTGTGAGATCTCTGCCAGCCCTCTACCCAGGGTGACAAAGTGAGACTTTGTCTCAAAAAAAAAAAAAAAAAGAAAGAAAGAAAGAAAGAAAAATCCTGCAGTCTGGCAGGCACTTCTGAGGACTCTGACCACCTCTCCCAGCATCTCAGGGCTCCAGGAGGCAGGTGTGCCAGGACTCGCCATGGGTGCTGGGACACCTCCCATCCCAACTTGCATACCTGGCGGATAGTATCTGAGATGCCAACACAGAACTGCTTTTTGGCCTAGGGCTCTGGTTCAGATTAAAATGCAAGGGATATTTACAACGGTGGCAGCCATCACAACCTTAGCATGGATTGGTTTCCAGCGTGATTATGAAAGCAGGCTTTGAAAGGGGAGGAAAAAGACAAAAATGGGAGGACTGTGGATGTCTTTTGTGGAGGCCTCCAATAGAAAAGCAAGGCGACTTTGTATGTTTCCCACTCACATCCTGCCAGCAACCCAGGAAAGTCAGCTGCTTAACGTGCTTTTAGGGTTCATGGGTACAGACAATCCAACACGGAAATTTCAGAATCCATCTGAAAGCCATCCTGTAGTGCGTGAGACTTGAGCTTCAGCTTCCCTTTCCTGACTCTGCCTCCCCAGGTGGGGTTTGGTACACATTGTGCTGTTTACAAGCAGACTGTTTTAGCCAGGGGGTGTGGCAGCGTCCCAGCTACTCAAGAAGCAGAGGCAAGGAGATGACCTAAGCCCAAGAGTTTGAGGTTGCTGTATGCTAATGATGCCAGGGCACTCTACTGAGGGCACAGACTCTGTCTCAAAAAAAAAGCAGCAGCCCTTTTCCTGGAGAGAATGAAGCATGCCCAATAGACAAACAAGGCCCTGATCTTGAAATTGGGATTCTGGTTCCCTAGAATCAGGCTGAGAAATTTGCTGACTTGAGCCAGGACAGGAAAAATTTAAAGGGAATGGTTCCACACATGCTTAAAAGCAGGGGACATGAACCAGGGCAGCCCCCAAGCCAGGTCCCTCTCTGAGTCTAGAGCAAGGTTGGCTCTGAGAACTGGGAGGAAGCAAAGTACTTCAGGCTGTCCTGTATGCTTAAAATGGGAATTATGCCATTTGGATATATATCTGAATTACACGATTATGATTCTAGGTCTCAATAAGTCTTCAGTCATAAAAGTGCCCCTGATCTTTCAATATTTACAAAGCAAATACATTGGAAGAAAGAAAACATCCTTTATTGGATGTCATTGCTGATGTGAAAACTACTTTATGGTGGTATCTTCACTTGTGCTTGAAATCTGAGGGGTCTCTACCTCATTTTGAGGCACACACACAGGCATCCTCAGGCTTCTGGGGCCCTCTTCTTCCACCCTCAGTCCTCAGATATGCCCCGTCATACACCGTGCATACGAATTTGACTCAATGAACACACACTTGAGGGAAATATAAGTACAAATTTACTATCCACCTAACAGTAGCTAGAAAATTACAGGTATAATGATAAAAAGGAAATAATCAACTCTGTAGTGCTCAGCTTCAAACCCAAACCTGTCGTGGGAAGAGGGAGTTGCATGCTTCAGGGATCAGGCAGCAGGATACAGGAAACAGGCCAGGTGAGAGAATACAAACCTTGCCCAAAAAGGCAATCGCTACTTAGTTCTAATTGATTGTCCTCTTTTGAAAAGGCAGATCCGAACTGCCACACCTTTTGATTGTTCAAGAGAAGCCAGAGATTCTGATTTTAATGTTAAATCTCCTGATTTCTTAGATGGTGGTTCAATGTTTTTGAAAATACTAAGTGAGCTGAATAAAGCTGACAATCCACCAGTTTTCAGTGCTCTGCCATACAGATGGTGAGTGGCATCTCCCCTCAGTGTGGTGTTAGACTGCCACTCACCAGCCACAACTGGAAATTGCAACAGAGGCACCAACCGACAGGGCCCCCTTGCTTCACTGTGCAGCACATTGGACTCCTGAACCACGGAGAAACAACTAACTCTACAGGAAAAACCAGCAGACTCAGCTGAGCCACCCAGGGACAGCAGTAGCTGGCCTTGCTGGCCAAGAGGCACTAAATCGCCGACTGCTCCTGCAGGAAGCCTTCTGGGCCTGGGAGACCTTTATCCTGCTCAGAAGCCAGGGCTGCTTCTCGAAGGACTTCCAAGTGCTCCTCAGCAGCTGACAGTGACTGGTCAATCCAATCCAGGCCCCCAGTCAGATGGCAGGCATTCCTGGTCACCAGCACCAGATGACTGACAGACAGGAGCAGGGCAGTCGTCCTAGAAAAAAACAACAGGATCAGATTCCCTAAGAAATGAGTGACTCTGCACAAAAGCCCAAATAGATCACACTAGTGTTCCCCAAACCAGATACCCTTCCCTAGGATGACGGTGGGTATATAACTTAAAGATGGTTCCATGCTAAAATCAATTTGGGGATGCCTAGGTTAAACAAGATTAACTGAAGTCTGTCTCAGAGTCTTTGATAAACCTGATAAAGCTCCACGGGGAGAAAATAATATGCTATGTCATACAAACTTATTTAAGACTGTGGAAGCCATCTTCTGCAACATACCTATTACTGTCTCCCTGACAGTGCTCTGTCAAACAGTCCAGATCTGGTCAATTGGATGAGCACATCCCCAACTGCTGCCCACTTAAAGACAGGACATACAAACCCTCACTTTGAGCTGGCTTATTAAAAAAAAAATTAATTGAAAACCAAATTGAGAGGGAATTTTAACATGCTTTCAGTATTGAAAAATTCATTGTAGCATACCTTTTATGTAGCGAGTGTATGTGATGCATTTGGGGACATATTACAGATTATTAACCTACGGACAAAGCTGGCCAGCAGCAGGAGTAGGCACAGAAACCAAAGCTGCAGCACAGTAACTCACAGTCTAGTGGAAACCAGTATACAACACATCTATGAAATAGCATATAAATCTGAGAGAGGAAAGATTCTGTTTATCTTAAATGGGTTTACATCTGGTACAGGAACGTAACAATTTCCTAAGGCTAAGAACACTCTAAGTACAGGAAGGTCAGGAGAGAAGGGCTTCAGAAAGTATCTGGTGGAAGGTAAGCACAGCTGTGGCTGACTTGTCACCTCCACTTCCACTGTTCCACTGCCCCACTGGGCAGCACTCACAGCTACGGGGAGTCTGCTACTGGGGTCCAGAGATGAGAAAGAGCAATGGGGGATAGGGAAGGGAGGGAGGGCACAGCTACAGCTCAGCACGGCTGGGTACGCACAAAGATTCAAAATCTAAGACTGGCTCTTTCTTCTCCTGGGCTTCAGGATTGGCCTCAAGAGGACTGGCCTCCACCACCCTGCCAGGGTCAGCTCACTGGTTGACTGACCATTCACACGGAAGCAAATGGTGGCCAAAGCCCAGGCAGCCTTGGGAAGTCAGCAAACCAATCTTCTTTAAACAACCCAGTTAGCCATCCCCATAGATTTGATAAAATGGTGAACTTCCAGCATGAGTGTATGAATGGCACACCGTCCCCTCACCGCGCATCCAGAAGCTTCGGGTCCAGCGGAGGGTACATCGACTTCACAACATCGTCCACCCTGAGGAGAGGCAAAAGGTTGACAATATTTCACCCTCCTTACCTCCTTTTCTTCTTCCTTCCTTTCTATCTTTCCTTATTCCAATTCTTTCCTTCTGGTATTCCAGACCCAGTCTTTTGTGGTTCTTTCTCTAACTGCTTCTGCATTCTCAGACAGAAACTGAATGGAAGGACTCCAGGTTCAGTTTAGAGAATATCTTGTTTTCTAGTTTTTTTCCCCATTCCAATGGCATTTAAAAGGTTACACCTACACAACGATGTTCAAGATTATTAGTACATTAAAAAGTCACATTGCCAAATAATATAGAAAGCTTGATCTATCCCATTTGTGTAAAAATAAACAAACCAAGGTTATAAAATGCAGGAAAATCAGGAGGAGCATTCATCGTTTAATCAGGGGTTACCTCGTTGAAATTGGGAGGGGTAGAATTAGGGGGTATGTCACTTTCTACATAATCTATGTCTATAGTATTTTACTTTTTATAAGCATCTGTTACTTTGTATACAGAAAAAAAAAGGGGGGGGGATGAAGGTAGTTATATAGAACATTAAAAAAAGTCACAAGTTTAATTTGGGTTCAAACTGCTCCAGTGCATTTTATGGACAGTTCATGGTTAATTATTTTTAATCAAGTTCAGAAAAGAGCTACAATTCATTCTGACTTGTGTGGTATAAGATTTTGCTCCAATCTTTGCTCATGGACCACTTGATATCCAAGAAGAAAAAATAAAGATGTATTATTTGATTTCTAAAAGCATGTTAAAAAAGATGCCTGGAGCTGGTGCAGAAACACAGAGGCGTGGTCACCCTTGGCATAGTCACAGTACCCACAGCTAAAGCTACGCTCCTTAAAACTAATATGCCATCAGCATACCATGTGGAATAAATGGAGCAGGAAGAACAATGGGGAGAAAAAATGGCCAGAAGGAGCGAGAAACACAAAGGCAAAAAGACAAAGCGAGGACCCTGACTGAATTATGGCAGTGAGCATGCTAGAAGCAGTCCAGGGTGCTCTGTAGAAACCAGTGGGCACCAGGGCAGGCCCACTCTCTGGGCAATGCCACACACTCGCCCTAGCACCACTGCCCATCCTGCTCACCCAGGCTCCCATGAAACCCTCAAAAATCCCAGTCTCCCTCCTCTCCCTGACCCCCCTCATAGAGCCTGTATCATAGGAATCCATTGACCCCCTGGAGTAGCTATTAGAAGTGACAAATAGCAGAATGAAGGGTCCAGCAGATCTGACAATACAGAGTCTCTGAACCAGACTGAATGCCTAGCACGCGCCCAAAGCCTGGGTGGCGGTGCTTAAGGCCAGGGCACTGGGGCAACTCCAGATAAAGCCAAGAATTGTTCTGGGCTGAGTCCCTCCCACTTTCTCAACTCACTGAACTCCCTGGACAGAGGTCAAGTAGACCAAGTTGTATATTCCTGCAGAGGGCCGCACAAGGTGTCACCTCCCAAGAAGCTGGTCATTTTGATGTGGTTAATCTTGAGGCAGGGAAAGGGCTAGTTCCTCACAATTTACTTGAGGCCATGGCAAAAAGAAAACTCACAGGGAGGCACCCCACCCCACCTCCAGGCAGAGGCGGCTGACAAATGAAAAGTCCTGGATTTGGCCACTCCGGGCGCAGGCACATCTGCATACCAGCCACCAGGTGGCAGCACAAATTTAGTACAGCCCTTTGCTCTAAGCTCTAAGAAAAGGGCTGCTTTATTTTTTTCTTCACAAAATCCAACCCAAATGAGGGGGTGTAGCTGTTGACTACAATCCTGCTGGTTGCCTCCCACGTGGGATTTTGCAGACAGCCTGGAATTTGGGAGGTATGAATGCTGTATAGCTTCCCTTTCCACTCAATCCTGGAGGCTGCTGGCTGGGGCATGGATGGGGCACAGACAGCCATTGTGGGTCCCCTAAGCTAGTCTCCAACACAGGTACAGGCTGTACTGGACAAGGGCATGGCCAGGAGTCCACTAGAGATGGGACATGGGTACCTGCAGGAAACGTGCTTGCTGGCTCCAGCTGAGCCTGGCAGGAAGACATGGCAAAGGAAGGAAATAGCCACAGCTGGTCTGCAACCAGGAGAGAGGGAGCAGCCCCCAGGGGGGTCTATAGTGCACTAGTCAGGATGACACATCTGCTTCAGCCTCCTAATGGGTGGATCAGAGGGTGCAAGCCGGAGGCGAGGACCCACCTTTGCTGGGTGGGTCTCAATTTCTAAACCCCTTCTGGTTGTTCTGTGAATGCGTAGGATACAAGTAACTGAAGTCACCTGTGTTTCTCAGAAGCCCTGCAGCTACCTCAGCTTCCAGCCCCCCATAGCCCCCGATGGAAGGTGTCCAACCACTCACCTGGGGCTGATGCGCTTGGCCACCACAATGATGTCACTGACACTGGCTGAAGTCTTCATCTTGGCCCCTGAGCCCATTGTCATGGCAACAAGCTTTTCTGTCAAAGTGTGACAAATCTAATGCAGCAGGAAGGAGGGAAGAGATGAGGGTCGGGCTGGTGCCCCAGAGGGTTTCTGCCACCCACACAAGACAAGTATGGCCTGGCCTTGGCTCCCATCAGAGCTGGCCCCTAACCTAATGGCTGAATCGAAGTAAAAAGTACACAGAGAAGAAATGAGGTGGGAAGAAGTAAGACCAAGAACACAGCTGGGTGAGGAAAGAGGGGGAGGAGCCTCAGATGAAGGGCTGGGAGTCAGCTCAGAGACGTCTAAGCTGAAATAATCTGTCTAAGAAAAATCATGTGCTTCAATTTCACCTTCTCACTTAGGGGAAAAACCTACTTTCTTTTTCTATTCCTTCATCTCATGATTTAGTCTTGCAAAAGGATAAATACCTCCAGTGTAGCACCCTCAGAAACAGGGCTGGACAAAGGGCAACTGTTCCCTTTAAGCAAATTCTCCAATAAGGGCTCTCATTTCAACAATTTTCTAGGGCAATATATTAGCATGTTTGTCAAGATGATGCTGAAAGGACCTTAGAAAAAGCAGGGAAACAGCTAGAGTGACACATGGCCCTTGTATCATCCACCAACAGAGCAGGCCGCCCCCAAAGCCTGGTTCCCCTTGCCAAGCCCCCCACCAAGTCAGAAGCTGGATTTGCCCTGGCAAGGAAGTTCCATTCCCTAACTTGTTCTGGGGCTGGAAAACAGAAAACAGAAAGAAGCCCAAGAGCCCACCCAGGAGTGAGCCCAGTTCTCTCCTTCAATCTCCTTCCACAGGGACTCAAGAGCAAGTGACCAGCTCCTAAGACCCTTAGAGGACAGTTAGAAGCCCCCTCCTTTGATACAAGGTTCCCAGGATGGCCCACTGGTTGCAATACAATATGACTCCTGCTTGATTCATCTCCCACCACAGGTGCCACCTGTCCTCTCCTCTAATAGTTAAGGACAGGACAAAGCCTGGTCAGAAGAAAGGAAACGTAACATGGCATTATTGCTCTAGTTACTGTACCTATCCCATAACCATATCTATAGCTATAGCTATATTTATATATCCAGAGAGCTTCTTAAAATTAACCAGTAAGCCTGGACTATGAGTTGATAATTTCCTACTAGGCATTTCTTTGTCCTTCCAAAAGAGATAGCCAAAGAAAAGGTGGGATAAAGGACTTTTTAATATCTTACACTGAACAATACTAAAAGAAGACAGTTGTCTCTTGAAATCTTCATTAATTACTAGACAAGGACAAATGGGTGGTTTCCCAGGCTACTGAAATAAAGATACTAATGATATTTGCAATTGGCCAAATATTTCAGTTTTTGTTATCATTCTATTAGGTAGGATATTATCGGGCAAGAATTGACAAACAAATGTTAAAACTATAAAAATTACCAAAAATGTAAATTGGATGCAATCTTCTAAAATTTCAGGTATTCAGAGAAAAAAAATCTGTCTTAAGTTGAAGTATTCATGGTTTGGATTTTTTAACACTGGTTGTCCTATTCTGCTGACTACAGCCAAAGTGAAATTTTTCTAATAACAGGAGAAGTCAGAGAGCTTTGTACAAGCCTCAGCTGTTAATAGAAGGTGAAAGGGAGATGCTGGAAAACCTCATTTCCCTTTGACAACTACATGGTCTCGGGCACACACAGACTTCTACACCGTCAGTAAAACCCTGGCTAATGACCACCTATGCTGTCTTTCCCACGGGTCACTGTGTTAAAAGGACCAAATGAAATACAGCCTTTGAAAAAGCCTTGAGGATCCAAAAGTAAACAGCCCATCCAGGCAGAAAACAAGCTGTAAACAGCAGATTCCAGGTGTCTGTTTTAGCAGGGGTCCTCAAACTCCACATGAGGCAGTGTGATTGTATTTGTTCCCGTTTTGTTTTTTCACTTCAAAATAAGATATGTGCAGTGTGCATAGGAATTTATTCATATTTTTTTTAAACTATAATCCGGCCCTCCAACGGTCTGAGGGACAGTGAACTGGCCCCCTATTTAAAAAGTTTGAGGACCTCTGATTTAAAGCAGTGGTTCTCAACCTGTGGGTGGTGACCCCTTTGTAACAATGAAAATACATCCTATGTATCAGATATTTACATTACAATTCGTAACAGTAGCAAAATTACAGTTATGAAGTAGCAATAAAAGTAATTTTATGGTTGGGGGTCACCACAACATGAGGGACTGTATTAAAGGGTCGCAACATTAGGAGGCTTTAGGAAGGTTGAGAACCACTGGTTTAAAGGAAGGCATTTTATGAGGGTTTGGTGCCCTCTCTAAGGTCCCTTTCAACTCCACCTGCCTATGCGCAGGGTGCTTTGGTGATGGCCCTTTACCTCACAGGGAAATCAGAGAGTATTACCTTCAAGATGGCAATGCAGTGGGACATGAGACCCCTGGGGAGACAAGAAGAGGCCGTCAGTGCTCATCCAGAGAAGCCCACCGCCCTCCTAGTCCCCCTGGCTTCTCATCTCATGCTGACCCGGAGACACAGCTGGACACTGCCTGAGGGCAGTGATGCCTCCAAGTTAAAATGAACAAGCCCATGAGCTACCTGAGGGAGCACCTGCTTTCTCTACCCTTCTCCAACCCCACACCCAGCCTGCTCCTCCAGCTAGCTCCACTCTGCACCTATCAAATCATACTTTTTATAATTCCCAGCTTCTGGTAGACCCAGGGTGTCCTGTCTGCTATGCCCAGCCTGGTGAATTCCTCCTCTTTCAAGACCCAAGTCGAAAGGCACCTAACTCTGTGGTATGTTCATGAAATCCACCTTGGCCACCCCACCCCAGGCAAACCTAGGCACTGCCTCTTCCATGTGCCCACTGCAGGGTGCAGAGATCACCTTTGATACCGTACTTAGCATCTAACACTGTCTCCCCCATCACTTTAACATCTGCAGTGCCTGACCCAGTACCCTGCACATATATAAGCCCCATAAACATGTGCCCAGTGCATGGACGGCTGAATGAACAAGGGAATAAAGCAGCATGCACTTCTCAAAACGTAGATGCTCCTGCAGGATGGAGAGGCCCCCTGAGGGATACTGAAGACAAAGGCTTCATCCCTGGAGCCTGAGTGTCAAAATCCTGGGCGCTCCAAGGAAAACCCAAGTACATCAGGGTAACTTCATAAAACAATCACCTTTGTAGCATATCTCAGTGTTCAGGTCTTAAAATGGGGGGAAAGCAAAGACAAGCACTGTCATGTTACATTCTGATCTCCCACAAGTGAGAGCAGGGGAAAGTGACAGAGTGCTCCCAGATGCCCAGCTGAGTGCTCTGGCAAAGGAAGACAGATAAGGGCACCATTTGCCAGAAGCCCCACTTGGCATCCCCAGTGGCTATGGAAAAGCCAGTGGTCCCTAAGAACTTACGAGGCATCTTCAATCCAGTCTTCATTCTCCAGAATGGCCTCAATGTGGGGGTTGGTGATAACGACATCATCCAGCTCTAACTCGGAGGGCTCAGACTGGGTCTCCATGGCACCAATGAGGTCCACAATGGGCCTGGAAGAAAAGGATGCTGTTAAATTGGTTTGACAATGGTAACTGCCAATCACCCTCTCCTCACTGAGAACCACATACCCATCAAAAGAATAAAGGGAGTTGATAAGTTAGAGCAGAGATTACGTGTCCTAATCCAAACCTAAGCCTAGTGGGCACACAGTTGAGGACAGGGCATTTGGCTAGATAGTGCACCAAGGAGGAAGGTCTGGACACTAAAACAAAAGTGAAACAGAGAAACATGAGCCACCAGGAGAAAAAGGAGGGTATAACCACATAACTAAAGATGCACTAGACAGGGGAACTCCTTCAGGACAAAATGATACCTGTTTATAACTTATTTCCCCTTCAAGCCTATATTTTATAAAGAGGGTGTGTTTCCTATAACCCAGATCTACCTATACTCCCTACCTGATCTGCAGAATCACTCTTGGGAGGCACCTGAGTCCACCCCCACCCCCCTGTCCCCTCCTTCAATTTCACAACATGGTACTTTAGAACATGAGATCACATTCTTTTCAATAGCAGAGCTTGCCTGGGTCATATAAAAGGGCAATTAACACATTATTTACCACCTGACAGAGATGCTGATAGGATTAAGACAGAGGGTAAGAGAAACCAAAGGTTAGTTGGTTGTCATGGTCCCTTAAAGATCAATGAAAACATCCCTAAACTGCAAACAGAATCCTGCTTACGAAATGTATTTCACATAAAATGCATCATGAAGGATCTGCTATGCAGAGAGAGACAGTCCTATGCTAGGAACTCACAAAACCAAGTGCTTGCTGCTAAGATGTGTGGCTGGCATAGGATATCTGATTTCTTTTCCTGTGGGTCTGGTTGGTTTGCTCATCCAACTGCTAAGTGAGGTGGCTGGTTTTGGATAGATGGCTGTGCCTCTTCACTCTACGTGAACATATTCAGTGACTTTCTTATTGAGTCAGAAAACAGAGAAAGGTAGCTCAGGATGCTGAGGGGTTTAAGGAACATTCTTAAGCTCAGCAGTCTTTATTGGGAAGGACAGCCTGAAGGTATCATTTTAAAACCAAAAGGCTAAGTTTAGAGTTACCCAACATCAAACTACTTCTGCTACTCTCTTTTTCTTTTCTTTCTTTCTTTTTTTTCTTTTTGAGACAGAGTTCCACTATATCACCTTCAGTAGAGTGCCATAGCATCATAGTTCATAGCAACCTCTAACTCTTGGGCTTAAGCAATTTTCTTGCCTCAGCCTCCCAAGTAACTGGGACTATAGGCGCCCACCACAACATCGGGCTATTTTTTTGTTGTTGTTATTATTGTTGTTTTGCAGGCCAGGGCCAGGTTTGAATCCGCCAGCCCTAGTGTATGTGGCCAGTGCCTTAGTTATAGGCGCCGAGCCTTCCTCTCTTTTTCTTCCATTAGAGCGCACCTTTCCATCCTCCCCACCTGGGTCCACTCACTTGGAATCATAGCGCTGCAGCAGATCCCGGGGCCGGCAGTAGCGCTGCCTGCAAACCACCACCAAGGCTGCAAATGAGGCCAGAAAGATGGTGGCCAGCACACCTATGGCAACAATCACCACAGTCTCCATGCTTCAAGGCGACTCCTGACTCAGTCCCACTCACATGCTCCGCACGGGCTAAACCTTGAAAGAACAGCAAATCAAAGCAGGTCTGGTAAAGAAGCCACAAAGGAGAGTGGAGCAGGTGGGTCTTACCTGCTGGAGTGACTAATGGGGTGGAAGAGGAGCTAGGTTCACCCAAGTCACCTGCAGAGACATGAGAGCTGAAGAAAAGCAAAAGATATTTTATGCCACACCCCAAATTTGCCTTTACCTTTATTAAGAGTACACACAGCACACACACGTGCACACACACACACACAAACACACACCACCCATTGGACTAGGATGGCCCTCTTAAAACCCTGGGACAAAAGGAAACGTTTTAACTAGCATTGTTATTTTACATCTATAAAAAACACCCAGTAATAAAAGGGAAATGTGGGATTGTATTTACAGAGGAGCCACTCTATGCCCAGTGCTTTTGATATGTTAACTCTTCCAAGGACAGTCCTAATGGGGGACAGGAGCAGCCTCATTTTACAGCTGTAGAAACTGAGGTTCAGGAAAGGTAAAGGATTTGTCCAAATTTATATAGTCAGGAAGCAGAAAGCCATCCACTTAGTCTGAGATGGATGTTATCCTTCCTTTTTCTAAGGAGAAAAGATTGCAAAAGCTCTGGAAAGGGTCTGATTGTCAGTGTCAGTGTTAAAACTAATGTGAAAATGTTCATTTCCTACTGCCTGTTTTTACTCCGGAGGCTCTTTCATGCCTTTTTTTTCCATAAAATTATTTTATTTATTTACCAAGAAGAATGAAAGGAGGACATGTATGTGCATATACTAGTTTGTGCATAGAACCTTCTCTGGGGATGGATACATGTACATGCACACACACAGAATATAACTAGATAACAACAGCTAACTCTGGAGGGAGGAACCAGAGGACAGGGGTGTGTTTTTCATTCCTTTTTTAAATTCATAAGCCAGAGGAGTAGGGACATTTCGGACAAGTACATCTGCAGAAGGTTATTTCATTGCAAGACTCTTGCTTGCATCTCTTTGGGGTTTTTTTTTTTTTTTTTTTGGTTATAGTTGTCATTGTTTGACAGGCCCAGGTAGGATTCGAACCCGCCAGCTCCAGTGTATGCAGCTAGCACCTTAGCTGCTTGAGCTACAGGCGCCGAGCCACTTGCATCTCTTTGAACAAGAGTCCTTCCCTCTCTGGGCTTTAATTTCTCCACATGCAAAAAGGGTGCTCTGATTTAGGGGTCCCTATGAAGCCAGGATGCCTCTATTTGCACTTAATTTTATCTTCCATGTCTTAGAAGATCCAAATGCTTTCGGTCATCATTCTATAAATATTTATTGACCATCTACATTGCACCAAACTCTAGGTTGGATTCTGGAGACTGGAGATAAACAAGACGCAGACCCCAATCTTAAGGAGTTGGTGGGAAAAGCAGTCAGGTAGACAAACCATTTCAAGTCCATGTACCTGCGCTACGTGCAGAAGAACACTTTCTGGTAAAGCTTTCTTCACAGGGCTGGTGATGCCTAAACTGGGTTTTGAAGGATGAGTAGGAGTTTGCCAGGCAAACAAGGTGGGGACTTGGCTGTGTTAAAGTGCCCAGGAGGCCTGTCCCAGAGGTCTCATAGAGCTGCTCCCCTATCTGGAGCTCTCCTGACCACAAGGATGTGAAGGCCTGAGTCTGTTTCTTCCAACTCTGCATCTCCAATAGTCTGGGAGGAGTGTGTGTGGGGGTGGGGACTAATTCTCACAGTCTGTCTGGTTTCCCTAGGTGTGTGTTTCTCTGTCTGCTTTAGCCCTTCCTTACTCTTTCCTCCTCCTATCTGTCTTTTTGCAGTTTTTGGCCAGGGCTGGGTTTGAACCCGCCACGTTCGGCATAGGGGGCCGACGCCCTACCCCTTTGAGCCACAGGCGCCGCCCTCTTATCTCTGTCTCTCTCCCCCCCCTCCTCCCCTTCAGTCTCTCCCCTTCTCGGTGTTTCTCTCCTTCCCCGTCCCCTTCCCCCTTCCCTTCCCCGCAGGACCACCAGCTTGGTTTCCTTTCTTACTCTGCTTTGTGCGAGAGTTTCTGAGAGTGTGTGTGAGCTCCGTCAGAGTTTTCAGTCTTTCTCTGCGTCCGCGGGTGTTCTTCTCCCTCCTGGGTACTCGTCCCTGTGTTTGCGAGGGAGATTCCCTGTCCGTCTCTAAGCCCGTGTAGGTCTCCCTGCCTTCCACTGTCCTCCCACTCCTCTCTGTGGTTCTAAACACACAGAATAAAGCAGACCCAAGCCCCTGCCTCCTTCCCCGCGCCCCGACACCCCGGAGGAACAGAGGGACGGCGGCCGGCCGGAGTGCGCCGCGCGGGGCTCCGAGGGCTCCCGGGGCTGGGGTCTGCCCGACGCGGGGCTCCGACTTGCTTTCCCAACTTGGCGGGCGCGGGCCGCGGCGGCGGCCTCCCCTCCCCCGACTCCCCGCGCTGTCCCCCGCCCCCGGCGCCCCGCTCCGCGCGGGCTGGACTCGCCGCCGCCCTCCCACCCCCGAGCCCGAGCCCGAGCCCCCGCGGGGCACCCACCTGAGGCGGCGGCTCCGGCGCAGCCCGCCGCGCTCCCCGGGCCCCGCGACGGCTCGGCGGGGCGCGCGCCCTGCGGCGGGGCATGCCGGGAAGGAGCGGGGCGGGCGCCCGAGCCCAGACGCCCGCCCGGCCGAGGGGCGCGGGAGGGGAGCCGCGGGCCGGCGCATGCAATCCCCCGCTGCCAGGCGCCGCCGTCCCCGCCAGGCCCCCTGGCGGCCCGGCGGGTTGGGGAGGCAGTCACGGCGACCTCCCAGACCTTCCTCGCCCCCGCGGAGGGTCCCTGCCCACACCCAGCCCTGCCGGGCCGGCAGTCCCGTGGGGGCTGGGGGGCGCCAGCAACTTCCATAGCGTGCCTAGTAATTGAGCGAGCCTGCGCCCCTGCAGACTGTCCACTTAGCATCCCGGCTCTGCGGCTCCCTAGCTGTGATCAACTTACTCCACTTCCCTGTACCTTGCTTCCTCCATCTGTGAAATGGGACTCCTTAAAAGGATTCTCAAGAGTTGGAGTAAGCATCAACTGACACGCCGCATGCAGTGCATTGGAGTGTGCCTAGCCCTGCGTAAATTGTGAATCAAAACTACCTCCTCCTATAACGTGACCCAAAGGGTAGTGACGAGCCTACTTCTAATGATTGTCCAGCCAGGAGTACAAATGCAGATCTCTGGCTGGTGGCCGTGCCCCTGCGTTTCCCACACTATAGCTTCTACCCTGCTTCACGCCTGAAGATGCTCACGCAGTGCAATCTGCCTCTGGGAGGATGGAGGACAGACCCTGGATGCAGGCTGAGGGCTGTTTGGACAGAGATTTTCGGAGTCCAGGATCATGATCATGATCATAATCATGATCCAGAAGGGACATGGGCTCCAGCTGGAAGGAAAACATAGGGTCTAAGGCAGGGTCCTGTGTCCAGTTCTCAGATCAGTACTGGTGACCAGTACCAAAGGATGCAGTTTAAATTCCAGGCAGCCTGATAAAGACTCTGCAAACTGGTAGCCCCTACCGCACAGAGGCGTTTTTGTTGTTGTTGTTGTTGATAATCAGATTAGTTGCCAACATTTTTTTTAACGAGGTATTTCACTTATAATTCTAGATTCAGCTTTTCTGGAAATTCGTAAATTTCTCAAAATGCAGCCCACGTTCTGCTGGTAGCAACAGTCAGAGTGGGGTGGTATCCAGCTTTCAATATATCTGCATGCAAAGGGGTTACCTCCAAAATAGGCAAAAGGTATGGTTGCCAGACTGTTCCCTAAACTCCAAATACTCTCATATATGGCCTGTGTAGCAAGGGTCCCAAAATTGAGAGCCGACCCCAGTGATTAGAGAAGAGGAAGCTAGCAGATCAGAAATAGTACTGACTGTGGCCAGGAGGGAAGAGGCTTGGTTCCTGGCCAATGGGTTCAAGCTGTGCCTCACCCAGGCAAGGTATGAACATTTGTTGAGCACCTACTATGTACCAGACACTGATCAGGCATCTGACACACTTTATCTCTTTTGACCTTCTCAGCACACCCTAAATAGCTGGTATGATTATGATTGAGGGAGAGGAAATAGCCTCTGAGAAGTCAGGCTCCTTGCCAGAGTTCTTTCAGCTTATATGTGGTAAGGTAGGGAGTGGAACTCAACACTCCCTGACACAAAGCTCAGACCACCCAAACCAGGAAACTGATAGTTCTTCCAAGGACCTGGGCATTGGAATAGGACAGTTGTCATGGCTCCAACACAACAAATAGAGCGGCTGTCTCCCAACTTCATACATATCCCATGCTCAAAACCAGGGGTCCTCAAACTGCGGCCTGTGGGCCACATGAGGCAGTGTGATTGTATTTGTTCCCATTTTGTTTTTTTACTTCAAAATAAGATATGTGCAGTGTGCATAGGAATTTGTTCATAGTTTTTTTTTTTTAAACTATAGTCCAGCCCTCCAACGGTCTGAGGGACAATGAATTGGCTCCCTGTTTAAAAAGTTTAAGGATGCCTGCAAAACCACACTTGCTCTAGCCCTGGGTATGAGCCAGGTACTATACCTCTGCCTAGTCCCATCTTGATATCCTTCTGTTTTGCTCTTTCCTTCAGATACTGGCTGCAGGGCTGTATCTTTTTGCAGCACCCGGTGCTGTGTTATAGACTAATAATAAATGAGTGGTGATAGTGCTGCTTGGCTGACTGGATACCAAGTACCAAAGATGCCTTTGCTCATCCTTTTAATGCAGTTGATACCCATTGAAAGACAGCTCAGTAGACAGGGGTAGAAAATGGGATGTCAGTCACCTACTTCACCTCCATGCCCAATCCCTGTCTCTGGGCAGCAGCCTCTTCCTTCCAGACAGGCAGGAGCAGTCAGGTGCAACACACCCTGTCCTGTCCCAACAAGAAAAGTTGTCCCACATTGGCTGTAATCTGCACTAAACCCTCTAACTCACCTCTGGGCTGTCAGAGGCGCAGCAGAAGGGAAGCCTATACCTCTAGCATGTAGGCCAGTGGTTCTCAACCTTCCTAATGCCTCTCCTTCCACCTAATAGCTATGTGAGCTGAGAGTTCACACAGTCTGTTTCCTCATCTGTAAAAAGGGGATAAGAGTAAAACCTACAGCCTACAGTTGTCTGAGGATGAAATGAGATAATGCATGTAAAGTGCTCACCATGACATCGGGCTCAGTGGCTCACATCTGTAATTCTAGCACTCTGGGAGGCCCAGGCAGTGGTTGAGATTGCTTGAGCTCGGGAGTTGGAGACCAGCCTGAGTAACAGCCAGACCTCGTCTCTACTAAAAATGGAAATACCGAGACAAGATGATTGCTTGAGCTCAAGAGCTTGAGGTTGCTGTGAGCTATGATACCACAGCACTCTACTCGGGGCACTGGAGTGAGACACTGTCTAAATAAATAAATAAAGTCCTCAACCCTACTGGGTTGGGTGACATTAATAAAAGGGACTTCCCTGATGTTCCTCAAACATCTGAAGCTCATCCTGCCCCCAGGGCTTTGCCTTGCCTCTGCCCAGAATCCCAACCCTGGCTATTCCTATGTTCCCCCCACTCCCTTTGTACAGGTGTCTGCTTAAGTCCAGAAAAGTCTTCCCCATCACAGTAGCTAAAGTAGCCCCTCCCATCACTCACGTGCCCCTGGCCCTGATGTGGACTTTTGAATGGCACTTACTACTCTCTGACGTTGCCCTGTGTGTTTATTACTTCCCCCTTTTCAGAATGTGAGCTCCATGAGAGCAGGGACTCTAATGTCCTGCTCTCTGCTGATCCCCAGGATCTAGAACAGTGCCTGCCCTTGGTAAGTGCTGTATGAGCACCTGTGCAAGGGGTGAAAGTAAAATTTAGCTATCATCACTGTCATTCCACAGAGGCATAGGAACTTTAGACCCACACGCAGCGCCAAGAAGCCCACCCACTGGAGTGTGGCAGCCCTGGGAGTGTGGCAGGAGGGTTAAGCACGTGGGAAATGCTCAGAGAGGGTAAGGAAAGAGCACTGGAAAGAGAAGGAAGGCTGGCCTGACAAGGGTCACAATTTTAAATTCCTGATTGGACCCTGAGTCCATGTTTGTCTTTAATGTTTAGGCCCTGTCTGTGGACTAGTGAATGCCTTTCCAAGGAAAGAGCAGCCAGCTAGGGAGGGGTTTGTGTATACACTGATCAGGCCTTCTCTGAGTTGTGGGCGGGCCCGAGATCACAGTGAACGCTTGTCCTCCTGGCAGGAGGGAAGGCCAGCAAACACTCAGAACTGCTGGGGCTGGCCAGATAGGCAGGACCAGGAAGCAGGGAGAAAGGAAAAGGCTGGAGGAAGGTTGACAGCTAGCAGGGCAGACCTAAGCCAGGATCTCCCCTGAAGATACAGTTCAAGTTTACATTTACTCTAAGGCAGCAGTTCTCAACCTCTGGGTCGTGACCCTCTATTAAAGGGTCGCGGCATTAGAAAGGTTGAGAACCACCGCTCTAAGGTGAGGCAGTTGGACCAGGAGACACAGAGACCCTAAATAAGGAATTCCCCAGGGGCATTAGGGCATGTGCACCTGGATTATTGATGAGACTTTCCTGAAAGAGCAGATTGCAGAACCGTCCTCTCTGGCCCATTCTAGTATGTTAACATGTCCATCTTTAAAGCCAAAAGAGATCTCTCTCATGTAGGTATTTAGGGAGTGGTGGATAGATGTATATAAGGGGAAATAATAGCTTGTATTTTATTTTTAAAATATTTTTAGCTGACATTTTCTTTAATACAGAAGAAGTTGGTTCAAGGATTAATTTGATGCCAAAATAAAGTCATTTTCATCTCTGGGTTTAAATCTGACCCACCAGCATCTCCTCCTTTTAATGTTTCAGCATGATCATTTTAATCATAATCACTGCCATTTTTAAGACCTTGTATATGACAGATACTGTCCTAGGTACTTACAGAAATTATATAATAATTACAATAATCCCTTAAAATACATATTATTCCGTCCCTCATTTTACACAGGAGGCTCAAAGAAGTTAAATACATTTCTACAACTAGTAAGTGGTAGATTTGAGATTTAGACTACAATTGTCTGTCTCAAAAGATACACATTAAGACAATATCACACAGCACCAAGCTTGAGGCCGGCCCACGATATATGCCAAAAAAAAAAAAAATGTAGTTTTGCATGACCTGAATTAATGAATCTTCATGATACTATGCATTGAGGGTCTACTCTATTCTAAGTGCTTTACCCCTTATTTAATTGTTCAACAGCTCAGGGAGAGAGGGACTGTCTCCACTTCATACAGGGGGATGCCAAGTATCTGGAAGGTTCAGGAACTTGTTCAAGAAGCCCAACTGGCAGAGCTGGGATAGGAAGCTAAGTCTGTCAGACGCTAAGCCCTCGGCGCTCTCTCAGTCTTGGAAAGGACATCAGCCATCACCCTGCCTCTGATGGGTCCCTCAGTGACAGAAGTTCACCATCTTAATGGAGTTTCAATGCCATACAGTTTTTTTCTTTTTCCTTAAAGTTTTATGAAATCTGCCTTGGTATAAATATCCACTAATATGGGCAGCACCTGTGGCTCGAAGGGGTAGGGTGCCAGCCCCATATGCCGGAGGTGGCGGGTTCAAACCCAGCCCTGGCCAAAAACTGCAAAAAAAAAAAGAATATCCAATACTAATGCCCTAAACCAAAGCACTGTGTTGGTGCAAGAAACACTGATACATAGATTGTTTAACTTGACTTGTACCACAACCCAGCGCAGTACCACGATCATTTCATACATGTGAAAACAGATGTGGCCAAGTAATCACACGGCTGCATGTTCAGCACAGGCTCTTTCCACTATGATAGGCTGCACTTAAGTTCAAAGTCAAGTTCAAACTGGGAGGGTGAGATAAGAGATAGGGAAGAAGGTCGGAGGTGAGTCAGACTGAGTCTCCCTGCATTTCTTGATCACCTGAAAAACCACCTCGTGTGCTACCCCGTGTAGCACTCATCCCTCAGTGACCCTCCTGGGCTTGGACTTGGACCTGGCTGCTACCCTCTTAAAGTGGAACACAAGCAGCCCATCCTGGTAGAAGATAATTGGTCAGAACAGTAAAAGTACCTTTGGTCATTGCAAAGGGGGCTGGCTGTCCTAGCTTGATCTTTGTATTTCCCATGGGTAGAACACCCCATCTCTTGGTCCAGAAGTCAAGCCCAGTACCTCAGATGGCTGCCAGGACTTTGGGAGAAAACAGAGTTTTTCTTGCAGGGGTGTGGAAACTGCAGCCTTTTGATTTCAAGACCTTCTTCTTCCTTCTCCTTTTTCTTCTCTCACTCTGTCACCCTGGGTAGAGTGCTGTGCTGTCATAGCTCACAACAACCTTAAACTCTTGAGCTCCAGCGATCCTCTTGCCTCAGTCTCTGAGTAGCAAGGACTACAGGCGCCCACCACAATGCCAGCTAGTTTTTCTATTTTTGGTAGAGACGAGGTCTTGCTCTTGCTCAGGCTGGTCTTGAACTCCACAGCTCAAGTGATCCTCCTGCTTCAGCCTCCCAAAGTATGAGGATTACAGGCATGAACCACCAAACCCGGCTTCAAGATGCTTCTAATTTAATCACCGAAGGAGAAAGAAAAGCTTCCTTTTTCTCTTCTGCACTCCTTTCAATAAAAATACTTGTTCTGCAACATTTGGATTCAGTCAAAAGGCCACACTTGAGGACCCAGAAGGCCATATTTTGGCTTAAGGCTGAAGGTCCCCCACCCCTGCTGGTGCTTGGACCAAGCAGAACCAGAGACAGCTGGGACCCTCTTAGAGCCCCAAGAACAGTCAACTCCCAGGAGGTGATGGAAAGAAGGCAGTCCTCATTTGGCTCTTGACTCAGCCAGGATGGCACTCCCTGGGACGACTGTGGATTAGAAGAGGCTGATGTCACTCCTGGGCATTTGTCTAAGCCAGTGGTTCTCAACCTGCGGGTCGTGACACCTTTGGAAGTCAAACACCCCTTTCACAGGGTCACCTAAATACATCCTGCATATCAGATGTTTACATTACAATTCATAACAGTAGCAAAATTAGTTAGAATTTTCATTGCTATAAAAATAGCAACGAAAATAATTTTATGGTTGGAGGTCACCACAACACAAGGAACAAGACTCTAAGCCCTAGCTGGCCTTTAGAATGCCTGAAGCCATCCCAACAAGATTCAGGATCTGTGGACAGTCTAAAACGAGGAGGGTGCACTTCGCGCAGTGGTCACTGGGTGTCACCGCTGCTTCTCATGCAAGTGGCTTTCGCGCGGAAGGATGCTGCAGAGAGCAAACTCCTTCTCCCAGGCGCAGTTTCCAGGCCTGGTGTCTTCCGTGCTTCCCAGGAGCTCCCCGACGTTCTCACTGTCCCGTCTTCCGCCTCCTGGCTGGCCTGGGTTCGCGGTCTACCACGGAGCTGCTCCCTTCCTCCTCGCTTCTCCCCAAACCCAAACCCGGCGTTCTGCAGCCTGGGGCCCGGCAGAGAAGTCGTGCAGGCCTGGCTTTGCCTTGCGTTCATGATCGCCACCCTCTTTCCCCGGCAGCCGACTGTGCCAGTGTGTCCCAGTCTCTCACTGCCTGAAACGACGACCTCATAGTTAACCTTCCAGCGTCCCATGCCCCTATTCTATTTTCACTTGTTTCATTTTAAAAAGACAAAGAAAAAGAAATAGGTACCACCTTCCTCAACTTTTCATCGCCAAACATCTAACCCCACCCACCAGCATTTGCATACATCCTCTTCTCACGGTGAACCCCATCCCTCTCCCTTCTCCAGATCCTGTGGATCCCTCTTTCTTCTGGATTCATCTCTCTCTTTATCTTACAGAACCTAGTATCTGTCATCTAAAAAATCTCCCTCTTTATACCAATTGACTCTCCGGCTACCAGTCTGTGCCTGTGTTCTCTTTGAGCACTTTCTCCTTATATTTATAGCTGTCTCATACTGACTACCACTAACCACCTCCCATTCACTCTTCAACCTGCTCACATCCAGCTGACACCCACTCTCCTCCACTAAGCAAGTTCACCGTGATCTGGTTACCAGACGCAAGGGACAAAAATGTCTCAACATTCCCATGAGGATGGGGCGCAGCAGGTTGGATCACATTATCTCCCCTCTTGACTTCCCTGACACCACTCTCTCCTGATTTCTCCACCTTGGTTTCTTTTGTTGGCTCTTCCACTATCTGATTCTAAATATGAGAATTTTTTTTTTGGTCTTGGTCCTGGAGAGTTTTCTCTTTTCCTTCCCACCTCTCCTTCTTCGGTAAACTCACCCATCCCTGCTGACCCGTGCACTGCCCTTTTATGCTGATGACTTCAAGCCTTGTGTCTTTGGCCCGCTGCTTCAGATCCTGAATAGTTCTATCTATTGAACATCCCCACTTGCATGTTTCACAAGTATTTAAAAATTAACGAGTCCAAACAAATCCAGAATGGAATTCCCAACTTCTCCCTCTCCCCAATACCTGCCCTTCTTCACCGTCTTCTGTCTTTGTAAACCGCACCATGGTTGACCACAATGCTCAAGCCCCCAAACACTGGAGTCGGGAATTATTCCCTCATTCCTATATCCACTCCATGAGCAAATCTGACTGATTCTATCTCCAAAATTGATTTCCAATCTTTTACTCCTCTCTATTTTCATGTTCCTTTGGACCCTCATCATCTCTCTAGTAACTGACACAGAAGGTTTCTAATGTTCTAATCTTCCCCTTTCCTCACTCTTCAATCCATTCTTGACACAGCAGCAACTGTGGTCTTAAAAACTAAGTCAATGATGGCAATATTCTGCATCTTTACCTGGGTGTACTCATACATACGTAAAATGTTGAGGTGTGCTTAAGATTTGTACACTTTAGGTTACATCTGAACTAAAAAAAAAAAAAAAACTAAGTAAAATGCCAATTTCCTAAATTTTTTCACCAGCTTCTCTCTTTACTCAGTAAAAACCAAGCCCTGCACAACTCAGCCCCAGCCTTTTCCTCCAGCCTCATCTTCCACTGCCCATTCTCCTCGCTTGTTCCAATCCAGCTGCCCTGGCTTTCATTTAGTTTTTTCTGACAAGCCAAAAGCTGGCCTGCCTGCCTCAGGGCCTTTGCTAAGGCTGCTCCCTTTGCCATGAACCCTTCCTCATGCTGCTCCCTTAGCCGTGAACCCTTCCTCATTCTTAGCACCTCCTCTTTCATCTTAACTTCCCAGAGTTTCTTAGATGCCACCTCCCCATCTAATGCATATAATCAATTCCACATATTCTTTCTGTTCCCAACTTACTGTTTTTTTTATAATTTTCTTTTTTGTGCATTTGGGGCCAGCTTTTTTATTTGACACTTATTCCATACATGCTATTATATATAAGTGCTACATAGATAACTAATGCTGTGAGTCTTATACTCAAAGAGCAACAGATTCCTTCTTTTTTCAGTTCCTATCAATCATGGTAGGGGTGGTTAAGTAAAAAACCAAACAAACACAAAACTCATCCTTTCCCACAGGAGTCTACACGCATCTCTAGACACTGCCTAGAGCCATACCAATCTACACAAGCCAGGTAAAAGGGGAAAATTGTGGCCAAAGACCAAAGTCAGGAGAGAGGGGCAGGGCAGGGGAATGGGAAGCCAGAAGCCGGCAGCAGTGCTCACTGCTCTCTCCACTGCGAGTGTGGGCAATGCTATCTGCTCTCAAGTACCCCTCGCTGGATTCATACCCCTGTGCCTGTGCAAGGAGCTCCACCCAACCCTGTGATCTCAGTTCACTGCAGCACAGCAGTCCCACCCTCGGTCTGGAGCAGGAGAGATGCGGGTACATGGTGTTATGGTTTGACTCGTGTTCTCCAAAAAGACAATGGGTAAGCACAAAACAAAAGTGAGAAATTAAATAGCCACTGACAAACATACTAAGTGCACAGGCATACACAGAGAAATGCCTTCCATGAATTTTTTTTTCCATAAAGTTGGACACTGAAAATACAGGCTCCAGAGACCTGTGTGCAACAGACACCTTGTCTTCCAGCCCAGCCCTCTGACATACATCCAATTTTGACAAGTGCACTCTTTTTAACAACAGGGCCATTCAGAACAACTTCATTTATTCACAAGCTCTTCTGAGAGGATCTCTGCTTGACCGCTCCGAGGATCTCTCTGCTGGTGACAGCTCTCCTGTGGTTATAGAAGGCCAGTCGAAATGCCTCCAGGCTTACGCATTCCAGTTGCCAGTCATCCAGAGAGCCTAGTGCATCCAGGACCCAGGTGTGCCCGCTGAAGTCAGGGTGGGCCTGGGGGAGAAACAGCACTGGGGTGAGAGAGAGCAGTAGAGGCTCTGCGCGGACAATTTATGGCCTAACCCAACACCCAGGACTCATGGCTTGCCTGGATTACTGCACGTGTGGAGCAGAAACCACACAAAGGGATACTAGCAGGGACGGGATCAAAGAAAATAGGCTGTTGTACCTATCGGCAGACTCTTGGGGAAGAGGAAGAAGAGGGGAGGGTCATTTGTATCTGGTCAGAAAAGATAACATTTGGATAATAGACTACAGTCACTTCAACTTTTGTGACTTGGTTTTTTCCTAATAGAAGTGGCTTTAACATTTAACACCAAGATGGAAAGCATGATTTTAGTTTGGGATGTACATTGACACTTGACATTTCACATTGATGAGCATTTTGTGTTAGCATTTCTCAATTTCTAGCCTTCCTACCGTCTTATTACTTCCTGTGCCGAGTTGGTCTCTAGCCAAGCTGGAAAACTTGCTCTTCCTCAGATGAGTCCCTATGTTTTCCAGCCACAGTTTGTCCGTCACCTCTACTTACCATGCACCTCCATCTTTTTTTTTTTTCTTGTTCTTTTTTCTTAATCAGGCCCAGGTGGCAAGGTTTGAACTCGCCGCCCCTCGGCATCCCTTGTGTGCGGGGCTGGCGCTCTAACCACTGCCCTGCGGCACCCAGCTCCAACTCCGTCTTTCAGATCCTATCTATCCTTTAGCACTCCTCCCCAGTGCCACCTCCTGCTTATCTGTGCTCCACAAAACCTTACTGACTCCCTCCTGCTGAGCGCGGGGTGCTTTGCAGTCTCAGGGCCCTATCACATGCTGCCATATGTCATTAGCAGTCTTTTTGTTGTTTTTTTTTTTTTGTAGAGACAGAGTCTCACTTTATGGCCCTCAGTAGAGTGCCGTGGCCTCACACAGCTCACAGCAACCTCCAACTCCTGGGCTTAAGCGATTCTCTTGCCTCAGCCTCCCGAGCAGCTGGGACTACAGGCGCCCACCACAACGCCCGGCTATTTTTTGGTTGCAGTTTGGCCAGGGCCGGGTTTGAACCCGCCACCCTTGGTATATGGGGCCGGCGCCTTCCCGACTGAGCCACAGGCGCCGCCCGTCATTAGCAGTCTTATCTAATGTCAGGGATAGAGTAGTGGAAAGAAACTCTGGAGGGTCATCTCTAGGGCTCTAACCCTAGCCCTGCCTGGACATGAGACATTACTAAGGAAGTCATCTTCTCACACTGGTCTCAGCTCCTTTTATGTGAAAGGAAAGGATTGATGTGGGATTGAAAAAGTGTCTCTTGCTAGTAATTTAGAGGTATTTCCTCAGTACCCCCCTCTCCCACCGCAGGCTGCTGAGCCCCTTTATAGGAGACTACATCACTTCCATCTGAGTTCCCGCAGCAGCCCTGTCTTGGACATGGACTCACAATACATTTATTCATCCAACATCTTGTTTTAACCTCCCAGCACCTTGAGAGGCTGATGCCAGGCACAGATTCATGCCTTGGGAGGCACAAGGAAGCAGAGTGGCCTTCCAGGCCCATGCAGGTAAGGGCAGGTTGAAAAAAAAAATTATTATAAGGGAATGTCTAGGAGCTGGGCGTGGTGGCTCATGCCTATAATCCTAGCACTCGGAAAGGCCCAGGCAGGATATATTGAACTCAGGATTTTGAGACCAGGCTGAGCAAGAGCAAGACCCTGTGTCTACTAAAAATGGAAAAACTAGCTGGGCATGGTGGTGGGTGCCTGTAGTCCCAGGTACTCAGGAGGCTGAGGCAAGAGGATCTCTTAAGCCCAGAAGTTGGAGGTTGCTGTGAGCTATGATGCCACAGCACTCTACCAAGGGCGACAGAGTGATACTCTGTTTCAAAAGAAAAAAAAAAAAAAAGGGAATATCTAGGAAATACCCAAAGTACTGCTTATTGCAAATTCTCCCACAGAGGTCCTATTTAGCCAAATGCAGGCTTTGTACAAGTGGTTCTCCACTGAGGGTGATTTTGCCCTCCAGGGGACATCTGGCAATATGTGAACATTGTTGATTGTCACAACCAGGAGAGTGCTACTGGCGCTAGTGGGTAGAGGCTGGAGATGCTGCTTAACAGCCTACAACACACAGAACCAACCCCAACAACAAAAGGTTATCCAGACCCCAACTGTCAACGGTGCTATGCTTGAGAAACTGTGTTCTAAATATCAAATGCCTTCTATCCTTTTCCCATCTCTCCTTGTTCCCATTTCCTCTTCTTTTTCCAGGATAAGCAGCAGATTCAAAATGAGACAATTGGAATGTGGGAGCTTTCCCAACACACAAGAACACTCATCCTTGCTTCCTTATTGTGAAGAAATAGAACTCAAAACTAAGCTCCAGCACCTCTCTCATAGACTCTCCTTACATCTTTTGAACCTCCCAAGCTTTTGAAAGGGAAGATTTTCCTAATTTTGTTTTCTACCATTTACATGCCCTAGAATAAGTTGGGTGGGCAGAAGGATCAAGAGCGCCTACCCATGGGAGGAACATTTTAAATGCAGAGCCTTATTTGAGGAAGACCTGATAGATGCGACGCTTCAAAGTTACAAAACAGACTAGGTGGTGAATCTACCCTCCACAAGAAAAGGAGAGGGTGTTTAAGCATCAGTTTACAGAGTGCCTGTCAACAGATGAGAGAGAAAGAGCGGGTAAGAGCTCAGGTGTTCAGAGCCGCTGCCAACAGAATGAAAACCAAGTGGAAGATGAGAGCCATTAGCAGATCTAGTGTACAGAAGCTGTGTGCACATAACTTTTCAGGAACCCCATGTGTGAAGAAGCAGTCCTGATCCTGAAGTCAAGATCACACCCAGGGCCACTAACACATGATACCTCTCTTGGCCATTCTAAGCTCCCCCCAAGACAGCGCCAACTCACTCGCTTCAGGACTTTCCCCATGCGACTAAAATGGCCTTCTTCTTCTTTCTTCTGCTTCTCTCCTTCCCAGCAGCCAACTCATACTTCTTTTTGGCTGGGAAATAAATTTCAGTCTTATTGTTACAAAAATCTTAGGTCACTGAAGCAAATCAAGTACATGTTGAAGGCTCAGTCCTTACACCACAAGCTCAGAGCACTGGCTGTAGGCAAGTGTGTGCGTTCAAGTGGTTTTATAGGGAGAGCTGGAAGGCACTGTTTCCTAATAAAATTAGTGATTGCACCTGCAGAAGAGGAAGGCTCTTGGAATCCTTACGAGACATTAGGTATGAAGTCTAAAACTGACTTGTGTTGCAATCCTTAAAGGAGCCCAGGGTAGGAAATTCATAATCTTAAGTTTTTGGCTGAGTGCAGCGGCTCACACCTGTAATCCTACCACTTTGGGGGGTCAAAATGGGAGGATTGTTTGAAGCCAGAAGTCTGAGGCAACCTGAGCAATACCCAAACCCCTGTCTTTCCAAAGGGAAAAAAAAGAGAAAATTAAAAAAGAAATCTTATACTTTTTTTTGGGTCTATCCCCTATGAAAGAGAGAGAGGCCACTTGTATGTAATGGCCATGAACTTACTAGGCAGTGCTCATTTCAGAAGTTATTCTTTTAATGTGGCTAACTCCAGGTGTTTTTCTTACATGGTTCTCAGCCACTAAGATTGCAATTCAAAAATACTGCTAGTGGGACCCGTAGGTTGCTAAAGCATCCCAGGTGAATCTGATAGCCAGCCTGATAAGGGATTCATTGATCTATAAAACCCTCCTAAAGCAATTATGCAAGATTTGGAGTTGGAGGGGACAGCCATTCACAGACACTGTGCTTATGCCCTGTGTATTTGTAATGGAAGGGAAATGTGTCTGAAAGGCAAGCACATACCTGGTTATGCAATAGCAACTTAGGGACTCATGTGATAGGGTAGGAATAAAAAAACTGTACCCACAGTACAGTTCAGTCTCACAGACTGAACTTTGAGAAACTGTAGACAGAGAGGCAGTAGACTTCCTGCAATTAGTATATCAGCTCAGCTACAAGGAAGTGACCAGATTGGCATGAACCAACAGATGAGAGGTCACCAGAGAACCAGGGTGTTGTCCAAGGGGAGGAAGAACAGACGTGATGTTGCAGTGGGGAAATGGCACAGAGAGCTTTGCCAGATGGCATTCACTTATTCAAAAGATGAGGGAAGTTGTCATCCCCTACTAAGTACAAGGCCCATAGGTGTGCATGAAAATGGTAATAAATTACCCATAGGGATCATAACATTCACACGGGAAAATAACAGGGTGATCAGAAGAGTCACAGCCATCAGTTTGAAATCTCAGTTTATTCAAAAGGACATGTAATAAATAATCTGCTAATAATTTCCCTATTCTGAAGATAAAAGAAGCAATCACACTAATAGCAATACTAGCTTGGATTAATTCGGCGCTTACGACCTGCTTTGAATTATACAAAGTACTTTATAAACATCACCTTATTCATGGTGAGATGTGGTTTTATCATCTTTATAAGGAGGACTCTGGGGCTTATGCAGATGAACTAATTTGTTCAAGGCCAGGCAGCTAGTAAGTTGCAGAGCTAGGACCTGAACGCTGGTGAATCTGTACTAAAATTCCCATCAGTATTTCTCCAAGTTAGGTCCCCTGCCCACCTGCAGCAAATTCTCCTAGACTGCTTATCACGATCCAGATCTCTAAGCCCCATCTAACTAAGCCTCTGGTACCTAAAATGTGGGTATCCCCATACCAGCCCTGGTGTGGAGGGCTTGTCGCTCTGAACCGGATCCTCTTCAGTGCAGAAGAGCTAATTAGAGACTTGGAAAGGACACTAGAAAGAAAGTCACCATGACACTGTTAGGAGGAAAGCAAAGTCAGAAGGTGGACCTCAAAAAGATCAGCAAAAACAGAGTTAAGATTTGACAGAAACGGTAAAAAGGAGACTGACTTGAGGCTTCTCTTTACCTGGCCTTGACCTTGGCTCCCCAATGTGCTTATCATTCGCTTCAACCTGGTCCTATCTTAGTGGGGCATCATCAGATCCAAAGGACAAACCAAACTCATAAATAGGGATAATGAGTAACAAGACCAGAAGATGGGACAGTTGGGAGTTGTTTGGCATCCAGGTCATGGAGTGAGGCCAGGCACAGTGGCTTGGGACTAAGACTGAGGGAAAGAGTGCTGGGTCCTGTTTTTATGTGGAGACATCTGTGGACATGGGGGAAGCCTGATGAGACAAACGGCCCAGGTAGACCCACATGTTACAGTACGTGATAGAGGGCACTCAGGCCTTGGACAGAATATTGGATTACATGCCCTCTGAGATCTCCCAGGTTTTGTTGATTCTGCTTTTAAATAATTGAAACGTTCCCCTTGTATCATTTCTTTAAGGGTTTGGGTTGTCAGAATTTGGATACAAGTATGGCTCCTATTATTTCTATCTTTAGATCAGCTGCTCTCAACCTGTGGGTCGCGACCCCTTTATAACAATGAAAAATACATCACGGCATTAGGAAGGGAGAGAACCACTGCTCTAGATAGTCTGAAGAATTAACTGAGTCGATCAGAAAAAGCCAGAGGTCACACTGTCATTTTAATGTCATCTCATTTCAGGCTCTTAACTCTAGAAGATGGATATTGCTACAGCTTACCAGCTGATCTATTGCTTACCAGTTCAGAAACTGAGAGATTCTGGGTGAATGGCAGGAGGAAAAGGGATTGGAGGATCAAATTAGAAGATGTCACCTTAAATACAATTTCACATCTTCCTGGAACATTAATATCTATAGATATTAACCAAATACTGATGGCGGAGGATAATACTAAGTACTTGCTACTTTGTCAGGTGGAGGGAGAAAGGAATCGGAATGGTTTTCTTCCAACTCCAACAATCTCTTTTCTTGAACTTCTACTCTAAGCTTTTAGAACAGCAGTTCTCAACCAGTGGGTCGCGACCCCTTTGTAACAATGAAAATACATGGCGGCATTTGGAAGGTTGAGAACCACTGTTTTAGAAGAAAAGGGGAAGGGAGAAAAGGAAGACATGAGGCCCCCCCACTCAGACATGGGGCAAGAATGGAGGTGCTGGGGTTACCTAAAGCAGATCTAGGGTGCTTCTCCTCCTTGCTTCTGCTCAGCCCACCTCCTGCACTCTTTCTCATCCAGAACAACCTCTTAGTTGGATGAGCATGTGGGGGAGCAGAAACTCCTCATTACTCCAATCAGAAATTTTAACTTCTGGTCTCAGCTCTACCAATGCCTCACTTTGACCTAGTCAGTCAGTTGCTCTTCCTGGGACTCAGTGTGCCCACCTGCAAAGGAGGATGTTTGATTATATGACCACTGAGGTGACTCAGAGTCTTGCTACTTACAGTGTACCACGACCAGCAGCATCAGCATCACTTGGGAGCTTGTCAGAAATACAGAATGTTGGGCCCCAGACGTACTAAATCAAAATCTGCATTTTGACAAGATCCGTAAGTGACTTTTATGTACTTTTATGATTCATCAATCCATGAATCGATTATGATATGTCTTTCCATTTTCCCTCTCGTGGGTTCCTACCACACTGTCAAATTTTCTAGCTCTAGCACACTCCCAGTGACCAGAATAGCTTGAGATTAGTGATTGCCTGGCTTGGGGGCCTAAGGCCCTTAAAATATAGTAACACACCTACACAATCCATGTACTAATTAGTTTGCTAATTATCTCACTGCTTCTCAAGAAACACCTGTTGGGCACCAGGCACAGCTGGAGGAGCTGGAGAGAAAAGGCTGGGCAGGGTGTGGTCCCGGTCCTAGGGAGTTTAGCCATGTGCCTGGACAGCCAACTTCAGCTCAGTGCAATAGCACTTTTGCAATTAGTAAAGAGGATGCATTCCAGTGAAATGTTTACAGTCAGAAACTGTTATCACAAGCAGGAATGATTCCAGAGGCAGTTCCAGGCTGTGTTCGCCTCCACCATTTGACTCTGTTTATCCTGCGGCCTTGTCTCTGCAGCTCCTCTGCCCACACAGAGGAATGAGTTATTGGGGCAGTCCCTGTCTGGTGACTCACAGGATACCGACAGTGATGCCTTTCTTAAATTCTCTATTCCCCCATGATCAGAACTTGTGTGCGATCTTTCCCTTAGCTCAGAGGTTCTTAACTTAGGAACATAGAGAGGTTTTTCTGGGAGCAGAGGGGAGGTCCATGTGCAAACTGTTCTGTGCATGTGCTTGATACATTTATTTCAGGAGAGAAAGTGCACAAGTTTTTATCAAAAGACGATGAAACCTAAAAACTGAGAGTGTCCTGATACCATCCTCCTGCTGCCTGAGACCTTTAGTGGCAGCTCCTTCCTTTTCTCCCTTCTCTTTCCCTTCTCCAGCTGACATCTCCCAGTTTCCTCTGTGTTTAGTTTGATTAGAGAAAGCTCTGTCTGCAGTATCATAGTCATTTCAAAAAGCCAAGGAAAGCCTCCTGTCCCAACTCCACGCTACCACAGGTAAGCACAGCTGGGCCACAGGAACTGTGGGGAAAGAAGGCCCTGTAACTCAGAGCCAAGTCTTTAGCAATTGGCTGGCTGCTCTTCTGTCTTTCACAGCTAAATGTGAGGATGGGACTTTTAAAGTTGCTTTCTCGACTTTCAGGGTGGCGTATGGCAATGATCCTTGCCATGAAAACACCCTTACTTTTGTCCTGTGAGATGTCTATAGTGTCAAGTGGAGGGTGGGAAGAGAGAGACAGGGTTCCTGGGTAGGCAAAAGTCATTAATGACAAAAAAATTTTAGGATTCAGCGACCATGGAGGGAATATATACTATCTTTGCTGTATCATTCTTAGTTCAAATCCAGCCTTATGCATTTAAGAGGAGAAAGTATGTTTTTAATACTTTCTAAGACAGAATTCCAAATCATTTCTATATGGCTGTGGGTCTGTAAGGAAGTTATTTTGCAACATACATTTGCCTTTCCACTTATGCCCTATAATAATTTGGGCTTATAAAGTAAATTTACAAACTGGCTTTTGGATATGCCATATGACTCCATTCCCCCCTCCCCCCAGACTTTCTGTTTCTGTCTTGCTAGACGCACGCTGAAGAAGTTGTCTTCCATGGATGCACAGCCCCTGGTAAAGGAGTGGGTGGGGCACCAGAAGCATTTTGGGAAAGTAGAACAGGAACAAACATTTCTGTGGAAAATTCAAGAGTTGGTTTTCATGGATAACCCAGAGCAGAACCTTTGCAGCTGTTGGTAACAGGGCTCTCCCAACAGCAGCTTTTGTTCAGTGTAAACAGGGAGCGAGCAGGCCTGGCCCCAGGGAAAAGTAAACACCAAGCCCTAGATCACTTTCCAGAGGCGGGAGACAAGACTGAGGGTGCACAATGACTGATTTTCCCACCAAAAAAACCTACCTAGAGGATAGACTTACCCCCCTCGTATTACGTGACCATTGGTTCATAGCACATTCTATATTCATTTACTAAGCAAGTTCATAGACCATTTCCATATTCATTTACTAAGGTGTGTTTAGGAGCTATACACCTTAGACCCTGTGCTACCTGGGGCCAGAGTTAGATCCCAAAACAGAACAGACACAGCTTCTAACCCTCCTAGCTCTTAAAAACTAGTGGGAGAGATGAACAACCAGCTCAAGAACATTCGGTTGCTCCAATGGGGGCAGCACTTTCAGGATGCTGTGGGGACATAGAGGAGGAATAGCCAACTCTGACTTAGGAGATCACAGACGCCTTCTCAGAGGAAGTGACATTGAGTCTGAGAGCTTAGCAATGAGCAGAAGTTATTTAGGACCTAGCTGCTAGGTCATAGGAATGAGCGATGGAACAGCAGGCAAGAGAATTTCAGGCACAGAATAGGGTGTACCCTCTTTAGGGCACGTGGATATATTTGATAACTAAGCTAACATATTTTTGCTTTTAGAATTGTTCAGGCCTGGCGCAGTGGCTTATGCCTGTAATCACAGCACCTTGAGAGGCTGGGGCAAAGGATTGCTTAACACCAGGAGTTCAAGACTAACCTGAGCAACAAGCAAGACCCCTTCTCTATAATTAAAATAGAAAAAGTACCTGGGTATGGTCATGCACAGCTATAATCCCAGCTACTAGGGAAGCTGAAGCAAGAGGATTGCCTGAGCCCAGGAGTTTGAGGTTGCAGTGAGTTATAATGCCGTTGTACTCTAGCCTGGAATTTCTGATGTGCCTTTCATTTCTAAGTGTTATTTAGTATTTTTAAAATAGTTTTTTTTTTTTTTTGAGACAGCGTCTTACTTTGTTGCTCTGAGTGCTATAGCATTATAGCTCCCAGCAACCTCAAACTCTTGGGCTTAAGTGAGCCTCTTGCCTCATCCTCCCAAGTAGCTGGGACTACAGGCACCTGCCACAACGCCCAGCTATTTTTAGAGATGGTGTCTCGCTTTTGCGCAGGCTGGTCTCAAACTCCTGAACTGAGGCAGTCTACCCACCTTGGCCTCCTAGAGGGGCTAGGATTACAGGTGAGCGCTGCGCCTGGCAAAAAACTAAGAATTTTTTTTTTGTTGCAGTTTTGGCCGGGGCTGGGTTTGAACCCGCCACCCTCTGCATATGGGGCCGGCGCCCTACTCACTGAGATTACTTGATTTTTAACGTTAAATTTCAGAATAATTTCAAATTTATAGAAAAGTTGCAAGAACAGTACCAAAAAACCCTCAGCAAATGTCCATATATTCTTTTATCTATAATGCTTTACCAGTTACTAACATTTTGCTACATTTGCTTTATCCACTTCTGTCTCTGTCCACATACCCTCCTCCCTCCTCCCCATCCTCTACTTCTTCTCATTCTTATTATTTTTGTCAAATAGTTTGAGACTTTGACTCCTAAATACTTTAGCAGGTATCTGCTAAGAATAGGGACATTATCTTATAAAACCTCAATATAATGATCAGATTCAGGAAAAGTAACATGAATGCCATGGTACTATCTAATACAAGGAGTCCGGGAGTTACAAACATCCAGCTTACATACGACTGGCTCTTATGAACAGATGCTATCAGAGTCCCTGAGTTACAAACATCAGACTGATGTACGACTTGCACTTATGAATGGGGGCTATTACAGATAATGGGTAAATGTACCTGTTCCAACTTACATACAAATTCAAATACAAGCCTACAGAACCCATCTCATTTGTAACCCAGGGACTGCCTGTAAATAGCCTGTATTTAAATTTTACCAATTGTCACAGTCATGAGCTTTGTATTTTCCTACTTGGAGATCTAGTTTAGGATCCTATCTTGCCTCTTCCTTCTCTCTCTTTTTCTTTTCTTTGTTTTCTTTTTTTTTTTTTTTTGAGATAGGATCTCACTTTGTCACCCAGCCTCTGGAGTACAGTGGTGCAATCACTATAACATCCAAATCCTGGGCTCAAGTGATCCTCCTGCTTCAGCCTGCTGAGTAGCTGGGGCCACAAGTGTATACCACCATGCCTGGCTAATTTTTGCATTTTTCTATTTTTTTTTTTTTTTTTTTTTGTAGAGACAGGGTCACTAAGTTGCCCAGGCTGGTCTTAATCCTCCCATTTCAGTCTCCCAAAGTCACGTATTGCCTTTAATTGTATCTCCTTAATTTAATTTAATTTATTTATTTAGACAGAGTCTCAGTATGTTGCCCTCAGTAGAGTGCCGTGGCATCACAGCTCAGTGGTGTCACAGCTCACAGCAACCGCCAGCTCTTGGACTTAAGCGATTCTCTTGCCTCAGCCTCCTGAGTAGCTGGGACTACAGGCACCTGCCACAATGCCTGGCTACTTTTTTGTCATTATTAGCTGGCCCAGGCTGGGTTCGAACCCGCCAACTTTGGTGTACGTGGCCGGTGCCCTACTCACTGAGCTACAGGCACCATAATTGTATCTCCTTTAATCTGGACCAGTGCCACAGCTTCTTTGTCTTGGTATTTTTAAAGAGTACAGATCATTTGTTTTGTAGGATGCCCCCTTAATGTGGTTTGTTTTTGATGTTTCTTCATAGTTAGATTCAGCTTCTGTAATTTTTAACAGGAGAGTGACAGCTGTGTTTTTTTCAGGAGATCATATCAGGAGGCTCACAGTGTCAATGTGACTCATTGTTGGTGGTGTAAAATTTATTTTTGCTTTTAGAATTGCTTTCAGAATTGTTCATCCACTTTGTTTTTTAGTGGATGATAAAAACTATACCAAAAACAGACATCTCCGAATGTGTTTCTACTCAGATTATATCACAAAGGAGATTAATAATGAGCTAACCTGCTTTGGGATTCCTTGTTTGAATGAAGACCTCAGTGTTTAGTCTCTCTTGCTATCTCTGCATATATTTGGGCTTTGTGTAAATGTGTCCTTGATTAATAGGATTGTATCTGTGCCCTGGCCTTAAAAAGGCTGAATGTAAAATTGTGTAAGTAACAGATGACTGCATAGCCTTGTGAATCAGAATTTCCTTGATACCATACAATCAAAACAACATACAAAACTAAATCGGAATCCTAAAGCTGATTTAAGATGATTGTGAATGTCCCTGGGAAGATCTGGGTTCATCAAGAGACCTTAATAATCTCAATGCCTGATTTTATACTAAAAAGTATATAAAATTAATTTAAAAATTCCCTGTGCATATGTTGTGTTTATGTTTTATATGTTGAGTTCCTGTACAGAATGTTGATTAAAATAAGTGTCTTTTATTTTAGGCATTTGAAAATATTATTATAGCTCACTGTGGGTCCTACCCACTGTACAATTTTTGCACCCCTCTCATCATCTGGAGGACTTCGTGTTTCTTTTCTTAATGCCTGAGATTTCACCATAATTTTTAACACCCCCAGGGTTCAAGGGACACTTTATTCCAATGGGTTTTTGGGTGTGGTCACTCCAAAGTCAACAAAATTTGATATTTCCTTTTCCTTCTTTCATTTTTAAAATTCAGTTCTACTTATTTTCAAAGGTACCAATACAAACATTTTAGGAATACAGCCACACTCTCTGCAATCAGCTGCTTAGCCACTGCCTGACCCACACAAATGACCCAGGCATAGGACAGTCCTACCTTATTCCAGAGGAGCTCTTCCACAAATGAGGAGACTGAGATCCAGATAGGTGTTTTCTGAGGAAGGTAAGCTCTTAATGGTTGTCAGACTGCAGCCCAGCTCTGCTTATGCCAGGGGTTGGCTGGCTTTCTGATGACAGAGGAGTTCCCTGGGGAGGTGACCAAGCTGCCTTCCTTTCTCTTGGCAAGTGTGGGTGGCTGGCAGCTGAAGCAGCCCTTGAGCAAAGTTCTTCAGTTTGGTTTACTCATCTCAAATTTAGACACAGAGTTGAAGCCCAGCCAGATCCTTGGAAGCCTCTCGATTTCCTAGTAGATTTTCTAATAGAAGGTGGTCCTAATGGAAACGCCTTAGAAATTCATTCATATTACATTTTCATTGGGAAGATGCATTCTAAGTTCTAAAAGACTTTTCCAAGCCCGACCAACATATCAATGAATTGGAGACCTTTTACAACTCATTCCATTCCATAGAACCAGTATGGATTTCATATTTATTTGTGCAAGGTAGTACAACAGCTACTTGGCAGATGCTAAGAGAATATCAAGACATTCAGGACATTGTCCCATGCTCAAGAAGCTAACAATAATTCCGGAGAGATGAGACAGAGATGTAGAGGGAAAACTGCATTAGAATTGTCATACTCAAGTCACGTTTGACTTCTGCAATTATGAGAGGTGCTCAAATGTGACTTGAATTCACCTTTTGTTACTGATACATATTATGATTTTAATACAGTCTTTTTCTTTCTTAAAATGTGTTTACCTTTTTTTGGCATCTCTGTATATTTTAAACGTAATAATAAGGTAAGGTAATGTCTGATGGCACGCTCGGATGAGTGAAAACACCACCAGTGCGGAACAGAGGCTGCTGGCCATGTCGCTGAGCACTGGGGCTCCTACGTCAAACGACCTTCCTGAAATTGCAGCTGCCCCACTTCCCAGCGGTGTAATGAGTTACGTAAGTTCTCTAGGGCGCTCAGCACAACAGCTCTGCTCATTTTTGGTGCCCCCCAAGTGTTAGCTATATCATTACTTTGTGCTTGAACCGCCACCTCAAGGATGGGTAGGGTGTGAGCGGAGGAGGAGTATGTTTCGCGGCAGGGTGACAGAATCACAATGAAATATCTTCGCGAAAAGCTCCACAAACTACTTGGGCAAGTTTGCTGGCATCTACCCCGCACCCGCGGGAGGCGGCCAACGGAGAAACCCGATTCCACCAGCCTCCGCCGCAGCGCCCGGCTGCCCGAGGTCCCAGCGCCCGCCCCCAGGGGGCGCCGCCGCGCACCGGCCCGCGCGCGCTCCCGCCGCCCGCCCCGCGCGTGCGCGCCGTCCAGGTGAGGAGGCGGTGTCCTGGGCAGCGGCGGGGGCGGGCTCCTCGGCAGTCCCGGCCGGGCGGGGTGGAGCCCGGGAGGCGCTGGCGGGGCGGGGCCCGGCGAAACCAAGGCCAGAGGCGGGACCAGCCGCCGCCGTCTCCGTCTCGGTGTCCCGACCCCCACAGCGCCCGGCAGCCGCGGCGGGAGAAGCGGAAACCGCGGGTGCGCCCTGCTCGGAGCCGCGCCGGCCGAGAGCGAGCCGAGGAGCGGCCGGGCGGCCTCCGTCCGGCCCGACCAGAGCGGCGCGCGTCCCCTCTCCGCAGCCGCCCCCACCCCCGGCGCGGCCCCGCCCCGCCCCGGCCCCGCCGGAGCTCGTCGTGGGCCCCCGGCCCGGCCCCGCGGCCCGAGCGCGCCCACCTGAGCCCCTGCGCCGGCGCCATGGCGGAGCAGGAGAGCCTGGAGTTCGGCAAGGCGGACTTCGTGCTGATGGACACCGTCTCCATGCCCGAGTTCATGGCCAACCTCAAACTCAGGTGAGGGCGGGGCAGCCGTGCGCAGGGGCGCGAGGCTGCGCTTTCCCGGGAGGGGCGCCTCAGCGGGGCGGCCAGATTGGGGGTGTCAGGGGCGCACCGAGCTCCTGGGATGGAGTGCGGCCAGAGGACGGTGTCAGGGGGTCCGCTGACTAGGAGGTGGCGCTTTCCTGGGAGAAGACGCTGCTGGGGTCGGCAGGAGGCGTGCCGAGCTGGGAGGGGCGCACCTTCTGAGCCGGGGTGTCCCTGCCTGCTGTCCCCCTTGGAGGTGTAAGGGGTACGCGAGCTGGACGGAGCGCTGGGAGTAGTGCACCAGCCTGCCCTGCGCCAGGTAAGCGATGTGGGCGGGCCGGGTGACCTCATGGAAACAAAAGTAAAGGCAAAGGAAAACTTCAGAGAGAGTTGTGGTGGGCCCCGAAGACCCTAGGAAGAGTAGAGGGTGGTTTTGGAGAGAGGCCGGCGTCTCCTCCCAGTTTCACATTTGCTTTTATTCCTTTCTTATTCGTCTCCACTCCGCCCTCCTCTCCCTCCTCCCCCCCTTCCTGGCTCTATCGGGATGCTATGGAGTGATCCCTGAGATGTCTGTTCCGGGACACTGGCTATTTTTTAGTTCCTCTCTAAACGTAATTAGACACGTTTCCAGACTTCTGAGACACTGCTATGCTTGCCAGTGCCAAGATAAACTGTCTGAATTTGACAAGGCGTTCATGGTTTTAGACTTTTCAAAGAGTTAAGGATGGAGCCCTCGTGTTAACTGACATCCTTCAGAATGTAGTCTGAAGTCAAAGCCCCAAAATGGACTTCCAAGATGAATTTGTCTTAGAAAATCCCCTACATGTGACTACTTCACCTTTTTTTCTTTTTGAAGAGACACTCTGTCGCCCAGACTAGAGTACTGTGGCATGATCATAGCTCATTACAACCAGTCCTCTTCCCTCAGCCTCCTGAGTAGCTGAGACTACAGGCGTGAGCTGCCACACCCGACTAGTTTCTTAAATTTTTTTGTAGAGATGGGGTCTTGCTGTGTTGCTCAGGCTTGTCTCCAACTCCTGGCTTCAAGGGATCCTTCCACCAAATCCTTCCAAAGTGATTACCTACATGAAGCACCACCCCTGGCTTTCACTATTGGTATAGTAGTATGTAAAAGTAGTTTTAAAGTGGTTTGATTTAAACATTACAACAATAAGTGGAGTTTCAAAATATCAATAGCTGAGTTATATGGGGGAATGTGTGTTTTTTCCTGGAAGTTTTGGCCCCATTTCTTGTAGGTTTATGGCTACACATCACTCCTTAAGCTTAGAAAGTGAAGATCAAAATCTTAATTTGGGTGCTTCACTAAACCTACTTTTCAGTATTAATTACCCCAGTTAACCCTTCTATAAAACTGTTTTGAGGCTGGGTGCAGTGGCTCACACCTGTATCCTAGCACTCTGAGAGACTGAGGTGGGTGGATTGCCTGAGCCCATGGGTTCAATACCAGCCTGAGCCAGAGCCAGAGCCAGACCCTGTCTCTAAAAATAGCTGGGTGTTATGGTGGGCACCTGCTACTCCGGAGGCTGAGGGAAGAGAATCGCTTAAGCCCAAGAGTTTGAGGTTGCTGTGAGCTGTGATGTCATGGCACTCTACTGAGGACAACAAAGTGAGACTTTGTCTCAAAAAAAAAAAAACAAAAAAAAAAAACAAAACTGATTTAATCTTTGGGAAATTGCAAACCACATAGTCTTCTCTGCTCTTGGGCAGGCTTACTTTTGTTCCAGATCGTGGAACAGGAAAACAGACCTGAGTTCTACACTTGCCTACCACAGACTGGCCTTGTGCTGGTCAATGTACCTGAATTTCCTAATTTATAAAATGATGAGACTCTTTCAGTGATTCTAAATTTTCCAAGTGTAGGCAGCCTCAAAGTTGCACAGTATCTTTTCCCTATTTAGTGTTGTGAAGTTAAGTAATATAATCAGATTTATTACATATACAGCATTATGATAGGACGTAACTTTTTTTGTCTTTTTGAGACAGGGTCTTGCTCTGTTCCCCAGGCTAGCTAGAGTGTGGTAACATCATCATAGCTCACTGTAACTTTAAAGTCCTGAGCTCAAGTGATCCTTTTGTCTCAGCCTCCCAAACAGCTAGGACTACAGGCTTGTGCTACCACACCCAGCTAATTTTTTATTTTTTTGTAGAGATAGTGTCTTGCTATTGCGCAAGCTGATTTCAAACACCTGGCCTCCAGTGATCCTCCCACCTCAGCCTCCCAAAGTGTTAGGATTGCAGGTGTGAGCTGCCAGGCCAGGATATTTCTTTTTCTTTCTTTTTGTAGAGGCAGTGTCACTTTATCGCTCTCGGTAGAGTGCCGTGGCATCACACAGCTCACAGCAACCTCCAACTCCTGGGCCTAGGCGATTCTCTTGCCTCCCAAGTAGCTGGGACTACAGGCACCCACCACAACGCCCGGCTATTTTTATGTTGTAGTTTGGCCGGGGCCAGGTTTGAACCTGCCACCCTCCGTACACGGGTCCGGCACCCTACCCACTGAGCCAGCCACAGGCACTGCCCCAGGCCAGGATATTTCTGATCAAAGTTTGGATGCCTAACTTTTATAGAAATGACTTTAAATATTAATCAAAATGGCATACCTCTACATCTGTATCTCTATAACCTTTACCCACTACCATGGTGGTTAGGAGTCAGATTGTTGAGATACAAATTCTAGTTCTACCACTTTCTTGCTGTGGTCCTTGGGCATGTTGCTTAACCTCTCTCTCTCAGACTTCTTATCTGCAGAATTGGGGTTGTTCTGAGCATTAAATGAACTAATATACATAACTTCAAAGATTAGTTCCTGGCAAACACATATTAGCAATACTGTTTAAGTTTTCCCTAGTGCACATAAAGGGGTAAGTTATATAGCAATTTCATAGACTAACGTAGTTTTAAATTAAGAGATTACCTTCCTTGCCCTTCAAGAAAGAAGTATGCTTTGAGAAATGCCTTCATAATGTAGTCCCAGCTTATAATCATTTCAGTTTTGTGGACGTTAAGTACATTTATTAAGTACTTCCTGCATACAAGACACTGTAGTAATAGTTGAGTATGGAGTCATTCATTTTGACCTCCATATTTTACCTCCAGTGAATACATGACATTAGCCAGATCTTTTGCAGAGTTTTTAGTATTTGAAATTGAAGGCTCAGAGTCTAACTGGGTTATATTAGTTTGTAGAACTAATACTCTGCAGTAGAATTAAAACTCACATGGCTTTTTAAAAAGTAAATTGGGGACCAGGTGCAATGGCTCACATTTGCAATCCCAGCCTGAGCAAGAGCAAGACCCCATCTGCCCAAAAATAGATGGCATGGTGGGACACACCTGTGTGCCCAGCTACTCGGAGGCTGTGGTGGATCTCTTGAGTCCAGGAGCTCAAGATTACAGTGAGCTCTGATGAAGCCACTGCACGTCAGCTGGGTGACAGAGCAAGACCCTTTCTCAAAGAAAAAGAAAGTGAACTTGGGGGTATGGGGAAGAGAGCTCTTATAATGATTTTTTTTTTTGTTTTAGGACTTGTAAGTCTCTAAGTATGAATCTCAAGATAGGTTATTAAGGTGAGCCTAACAACTCCTATGTGTGCAAAAGAGAAAGGCTGCAATTTAATTCTACTTTGTGCAGGGCACTCTAAAAGATGGGGTGGAAAAGGATACAAAGAAGCGTAAGATGGGCCCCTTACCTCTCAAAGAGGCGATGTGTCAGTGGAGACAGGGAGAAAGATGAACATTTCTGTTGATTTAAAGAATAGTTCAAGAAAACAATAGAAGAGATACCTTATAGAGCTGACACGATTATTTGCCAAGCATTTGTACAAATTGTTCTGGAAATTCATAAGAGAGAGATGCTTTAGGGTGACTCAGAAACATAAAGGAGAAGAGGAGGAGCTGAACTGAGTCCCAAAGGATGGGTAGGATTTGTCTAGGTAAACATGTGGGTGGATAGCATTCCAGGTGGATTAAGTGGCATGAGTTGAGGTTGGTGGCATGAAAGTTGACTCTATTTGGGTGACTACGATTAAGTTAAGTTGTCTGAAGGGGAAGGGGTCATCGCCTCTCATTAGCACAGCCTTGCTACACCCAATCACCATGTCCATCAGGATCCTGGGTGTTCGGCTGTTTGTATATATTTGTATGTATCTGATCTGTGCGTGTACTTGACAACTCTGAAAATTGGCTGCAATTCTCATTGTACGGATCAGCGATTGTCCATGATTTACTTGTAAGTTAGACTGGTTGGTTCCCCGTAGCCATAAAAACACAGTCCCCGCAAAGGTTAGCTCCCTTACCCTTCTCTTAAATCCTGACCCAGACAGAAAGCAGTCCTGTCTGATAGTTTGAATTTCATATTGCCTGCTGTCTCCCCAGACTATTTTAGTGTTTAGCTGTATGAGCTCCTTCTATTGTGTCCTTAGATATTTGTTTCACTTTGCAGAAGGTGACCAGAAACCCATCAATGCAGATCCAGGTGTTATTATGTGATGTTCAAGTGTTTTTGTCTCCTGGAATATCAGGGGACCACCCTGGTCATATTTTGTGGTGAATTTCCCGTAGGAGAAGTTGAGAGTGTCTGGTCCCTTGGTGGATGTGGATGTGTCAGTGAAACTCCCACGTGTACATGTACCTGACAACTCCAGCCTCCCCAAGCTACAGCACCTGCTGGAATGTCTTGTCCTCTGCTGCTCTCCTGCAAGGTCTGCTTTCTCCTTTTATGGTCTGTACCTCTCAGTCAAGCACTTAAGGCTGCAGTTGCTTCAGGGGTCTGTGTCATCAGAACTTGATTTTAAATTTTCTTGACAGCAGCATCTAGCACATAGTGCATTCTTCTGTGAGAACTTTTTTTATAGAAAAAAAGGACTGTTGGCGGCGCCTGTGGCTCAGTGAGTAGGGCGCCGGCCCCATATGCCGCGGGTGGCGGATTCAAACCCAGCCCCGGCCAAACTGCAACAAAAAAATAGCCGGGCGGCGCCTGTGGCTCAGTGAGTAGGGCGCTGGCCCCATATGCCAAGGGTGGCGGGTTCAAACCCAGCCCCGGCCAAACTGCAACCAAAAAATAGCCGGGCGTTGTGGCGGGTGCCTGTAGTCCCAGCTGCTTGGGAGGCTGAGGCAAGAGAATCGTGTAAGCCCAGGAGTTAAGAGGTTGCTGTGAGCTGTGTGATGCCACGGCACTCTACCCGAGGGCGGTACAGTGAGACTCTGTCTCTACAAAAAAAAAAAAAAAATAGCCGGGCGTTGTGGTGGGCGCCTGTAGTCTCAGCTGCTCAGGAGGCTGAGGCAAGAGAATCGCGTAAGCCCGAGTGTTAGAGGTTGCTGTGAGCCGTGTGACGCCACGGCACTCTACCCGAGGGTGGTACAGTGAGACTCTGTCTCTACAAAAAAAAAAAAAAAAGAAAGAAAAAAAGGACTATTTCAATTCCTTTCTTAGAGACAGAGTCTCAATTTATTGCCCTTGGTAGAGTGCTGTGGTGTCACAGCTCACAGCAACCTCCAATTCCTGGGCTTAGGCGATTCTCTTGCCTCAGCCTCCCAAGTAGCTGGGACTACAAGTGCCGTCCAGAACGCCCGGCTATCTTGTTGTTGTTGTTTTTGTTGTTGCAGTTGGGCAGGGGCCAGGTTCGAACCTGCCACCCTTGGTATATGGGACCGGTGCCCTATCCACTGAGCCACAGGCACCGCCCTCAATTACTTTCTTAAAGCTCTTATGGCATTGTCCTTTTAGAATCATCTTCTTATTTTGCTATTATTCTGACCTTCTTTTTCCCTCTTGAAGCTAAAACTTGAGTTTTGGACATCTGTCATAATTCATGTAACTTTCTTCCTACTGTTATTATTTTTGGAGACAGTCTCACTATGTCATCCTGGGTAAAGTGCTGTGTGCATCACAGATCACAGCAACCTCCAGCTCCTGGGCTTAAGTGATTCTTTTGCCTCAGCCTCCCAAGTAGCTGGGACTATAGGTGCCTGCCACAATGTCTGGCTATCTTTTGTTGTAGTTGTCATTGTTTTAGCTGGCCTGGGCCGGGTTCGAACCCGCCAACCTGTGTGTATGTGTCTGGTGCCATAACCACTGTGCTACGGGTGCCGAGCCCTACTGTTGTTATTTTTATTTTTATTTGGAGATTGTTTTCACTCTTCTTCTTCTTTTTTTAATTATTCTAGGAAATTTATTTATTTATTTATTTTGCAGTTTTTGGCCCGGGGCTGGGTTTGAACCCGCCACCTCCGGCACATGGGGCTGGCACCCTACCCCTTTGAGCCACATAGGTGCCGCCCTGTTGTTATTTTTAAAAACAGATGTAGGTGTGTGTCTGTGGTTGGGGGCCTGGATGGGGCCTGAGTGCTGGGTGATGTGGATTAGTGTTAGTATGTCTGAGGGTGAGCTCCAGTTTGTATTTCTTCCCCTTATAAAACAATCTGCTAGGACCTTGAGGGTTGCCTGTTTTCCCTCCTAGAAGTCTCTTGCTGGGGAAGATTTGTTTGGTTTTAGTTACTTCTTTTTCCTGTTTGGTGGTGGTGGTAAGTCCCTCACTCCATTTTCCAAGGGTGTGTGCCCAGGAGTGAGAGTCCTGTACAAGTGCCACCTCCTTTGTGGTCAGGGGTGGTTCCTTTCTTTTTTTTTTTTTATTGTTGGGGATTCATTGAGGGTACAATAAGCCAGTTACACTGATTGCAATTGTTAGGTAAAGTCCCTCTTGCAATCATGTCTTGCCCCCATAAAGTGTGACACACACTAAGGCCACACCCTCCTCCCTCCATCCCTCTTTCTGCTCCCCCCCCCATAACCTTAATTGTCATTAATTGTCCTCATATCAAGATTGAGTACATAGGATTCATGCTTCTCCATTTTTGTGATGCTTTACTAAGAATAATGTCTTCCACTTCCATCCAGGTTAATACGAAGGATGTAAAGTCTCCATTTTTTTTAATGGCTGAATAGTATTCCATGGTATACATATACCACAGCTTGTTAATCCATTCCTGGGTTGGTGGGCATTTAGGCTGTTTCCACATTTTGGCAATGGTAAATTGAGCTGCATTTTGGCAATGGTAAATTGAGCTGCAACCTCCCAGGGGTGGTTCCTTCTGACAACCTTGGTGACCCCTGGGAGCCCCGGGTGCAGCATCCCCGCCACGCCCTGCTTTCTTTGTAGCCACGTCCTGTTTGGACCTGGAGCCCTTTGGTCCCTTTTCTCCTTGCCTGGGTCACTCCTAGACTCCTTGCAGCATTAGCATCAGCTTTGCACCCTCCCTCTGAGCGTCCTGCCAGGGCAAGCCGCGTGGAACGTCTGGTCCTTTCTGTGCTCCTGACTCCTCGCTGAGCCATGCAGGCTGCTGCGGAGTGGACTCGAGCCGAGCACAGTGGCCTTGAGAGATGTGCTTTTCATTTTAAAGGTCAATGAAATATACGTTGGGCTTCCAGAAGTCAGTTTGTTAACTTTATTTGTTATTGGTTTCTGTTTTGAGAATAAAGCGCAGGCAGCCTTGTATCTTGGCTTCTTGGAAATTCAATTTTTCTCCTCCTTTCTTTTCTTACTATTTTTGCTCTTCCATAAAAGCAATCATTTGAAGCACACTGCATGCCAATGCTCCATGCTACTTTTTATTTTTAACCTAGCACAGCATGGCTTTTCTACCTTTCTTAACTGGAGTTTCTCAGCCTCAGCACTATGGACATTTTGGGCTGGATACTGCTTTGCTGTAGGGACCGTCCTGTGCCTTGTGGGGTGTTGGGTAGCATCTCTGGCCTCTACTCAGTAGATGCTCATAGAACCACTTCCCTCTCACTGATAACAACCCAAAATGTCTCTAGGCATTGCCACACATAAACGCACGCACGTGGAGATTGCCTCCAGCTAAGAACCCCTGGCCTGGATCGTTCTCACTTCCTGGTATATCCTCCTTCCCTCCTCTTTCCCCTCATTCCCTGCCTGTCACACTTACCCAAAGACCTGAGAAGTCTTTCCCAATCCTCCAAAACAGGGATAATTACACTGTCACCTGCAGTCCCAGATACATGGACACTTGGTGGTCACGTTAGAGAATTAATCATCTTATATTGCTGTGGTCTGCATGCCTGCTTCCTCATCAACCTGTGAAATCCTCATACACAGACAGCCTGTCCAGGTTTTCTGCTGCTTGGAAACGTATTATGGTTGGGACCATCTTTAAGACAAATAATACAAATTATGAGTGGAGAATTAGATACGGGGCTTTGGAAGGGAGAGGTGGAAGTGAGTGGGTGTGAAGCAACCCTACCTCTGTCCTTTTGTGTTTGCCCCCCTGCGCTCCCTGCATCTTTTTTTTTCTTACAATCAGTAAGAAGAATGTAGCTGATCATTCTTCAACCAATGGGATTCTTAATTTTTTTTGAAGCATTCGGTTTTCTCACAATATTATACTCATCTTACAACTTAACTGTGTTACAGAATGATTAGAAAGGCAGTGAACTGCATGCTCACCACACCACCTCTGTGTTCTCTTTCTGTGGCTGTTGGGTCATTTGGAAAATTCTGTGGGACAAAGGCTTCCTCTTGCTTGCTGGAGGTGGGGGAGAAGCAAAGATACCCTGGGTGGTCTTCAAGCAAATGTAAACCTGCAATCGGTTTCAGAGCTCTAGTTAGAAATAGCTCTAGTGAGATTTATGGGAGAGGTGAATGGCACACTAAATCTTTTTGGCTTCCCCGTGAAATTCTTTGGCAGCCTCTTTTGGAGCCCTTTGGAATAGGACAGTTTGCTCTGGGCCTGTTTTGCACATTGGCTTCATATTGGGACAAAAAATGGGATTTTGGGTTTGGAGCTGCCATTTGGAGTGAATCACCCTGCCGCCTTGTTTCCTCTCCTACTCCGTGACAGTTTTCCAAGACTATTTTTATTCGGGGTCATTTCTTGACCCTAGAGACTTCTGCTGAATTTAGTTCCCAAATAGAGCCAGATGTGGGTGGACTCAGGCACTTAGAAGCTGCTACTGGTTCCTTTCATTCCAGGTTCTGAAGGATCTACTTTTACATTAAGGAGATATGTTTTAACTTTTTGCTTAACTTTGAGACAAAAATGGTGAATCTGGTAAAGATAGAAATGTGTTTGTTTAATGATCACAAGTTATCTGCCTTGTGAATGATTCTTATCGAGAGCATTTACTGACATTCTCACCTGAGTCTGAGCCAGCTCTGAAACATGGACATTATCTCCAGGGCTGGCCCCATTTTATAACTCTGTGGTATCTAGTGCAGTGCTGCCTCTGGGACAGGATGGAGTCATCATGTCATTCCCCAACCACTGCCCAGTGGAGGAACATTACCGTCAGAGGTGGGGCCAGCCCCTCTGGGTAGATTACCTGTTGCTGAACCTCACTGACACGGCCTGTGAAAATGTCAGCCGTATTCATAAGTGGAGCAGAGGGTCATGGCATTTTAAAATACACATCGTAAGCTCTCCTTGATTGTTTATTGCATCCCTTGACCGAGATGACAGTTTTATTTCCTGTGGGAAGCAGGCTTCTTTCCATTTAGTTGCTATATAATTACTGGCTAGGTCTCTTGAATAGAACTATTTTTCCCAAACTTGAGCTTTTGGTATTTATGGGAAGGAGAGGAGAGAAAGCAGGCTCACAACAGGGAATAGAGGAATGGGCACAGGCTTTGAGACCCGACTAAACAGGTTCAGATCTCAGCTTCATTTTTGCTCATATTAGCCTTATGACTTTTTCTTTATATGTAAAATGACGTTTTAGGATTATCAGGACGAAGTCACACATGTAGAATGTGCCTGGCTATGTAATTCCTGCTCAGCTAAAGTTAGCGCTTTCCTCGCGTCCTTCCGAAACGGCCGTACCTCCCTGCCCTGACCCAGGCATTGCTGGAGAGCTGGGTATTTTCACCTCTAATTTCCTCGCAAAGACAAATTTGTTTGGGGAGCCAAGATGAAACAAGTTCTAGAAGGGATTCGGGCTACCTAGTTGAGGGGCAAAGGGCATTGGAGATGGGCAGATCTTAATCTTGTTTCTTCTGCCCATTGGCCATCACCTGTGTGGCTTTGAACATGTTACTTAGCTTCCCTGAGCCTTGTTTGTTTCATTTGTAAGGATGATGTGTTATGGTGAATTTAAATTATAGCGTCTGTAAAACACCTAATGCTGAAGCACAGTGAGTACTCAGTGAGTGCCCCTCTGTCTCTGTTCCATCCCTTGGTCCAGCCCTGTGGACCAAAAGTGCCTGTGCCATTTCCAATTCACTCTGTAACTACTGCCCTACGCGCACTCATGATCATATTCCATCAGGGTGCTGCTACTTCATGTCTGAAATTTGTTTTAAACTCTTTGGAAAATGAAATCTGCTATTCCATATTTAAAACTTCCAAAATATTTTATTCTGCATGTCACTGTTCTCTGCTTTCATGAAGGATGGTGACACTGTCTTTTTTTTTTTTTTAAATTTGTAACTCATTTTCTCATGTAACTATAGACTCTCTCTGTTTTTCATTCAGTTTCCTGGTGTTAAAGCTAGAAATTACTTGAATTCTTACTGTGCGCTTAGCATCGTGTTGGAAGCTTTGGTGGGGTGACATTTTAAAAAGTTACTCTTTGAGGGATAGCTTAACTGGGATTAAAAAGTTCCTTAGGAATGTAATGTAAAGTGAAATATGATGGAGCCAAATGAACAGTGCAGACAGACTGTTTTTAAGAACTTCCTATAGAGCAGAATCAATCATAGCAGGTTTTTAAAAAAGAACTGATGATATAATTAAGGGCTGTATATATGTATGTACTAGAGTTCTGCGGGGATCCAGAAAAAGAAAAAAATGGGATGGGTAGTAGGTAAAAGACGCTCTGTGGAAGAGGTGGGATGTGAGCAGACCCTGGTTGAGATAGAGATAGCCTCACCTGGAAACAGCTCTTTCCTCTGCCTTATGGCCTGAGCCATCCTGGCCTTCTCTCCTCCCTCCACTGGCTCTCAGCGTGAGCGGGCTAGTCCTGCCTCTAGACAGTTGCCGTTGCTTAAAAATGTTCTCCTTCCCTGTTGCCTGTACTTTTTCATTCCTGTCTTTTGCTGCTCCAAATTCTTACAGCTAAGAGATTAAGTTAATAAGCATCCTCTCAGAAAGTAAAATACTTCTACTGTGTAGCACAATTAATTTGCTCAGTCTGGTCAGTTTCTTTCTCATACCTCTGTGAGATCAGTTATAATGAAGGCCTGGGAGTCCCAGCTACTTGGGAGGCTGAGGCAGGAGGATCGCTTGAGCCCAGGAGTTCTAGGTTATGGTAAACTATAATGACACCCCTGTGCTCCAGCCTGGGCAACAGAGTGAGACTCCATTTCAAAAAAACAAAACAAAACAAAGAAATCAACAACAAAAAAAAAACCTAGTGCTGATATACTTCAGAGAAAGATGGAAAATCGTCAGGCACCTGAAAGCCATGGGTTTGGACCCCAGGTGAGTGCTCACTGCACCCAGGGTAGTGATGGCATGTTCCATGGTACAGGAAAAGGGCAACCTTAGGAAACGTAGGAAATGATGGGACTGCACATCTAAGAGTGTGTCTAACATGCGAGGAAGGTGAGTGTCGTGGCATGTACCTTTAGTCCCAGCTACTTGGGAGGCTGAGGCAAGAGGATCATGAGGGCCCAGAAATTCAAGGCTACAGTGAGCTCTGATCGCATCTGTGAATAGCCACTGCACACCAGCCGGGATGAAATATAAGAGCCTCATCTCTAAAAACATTTAAAAAAGAAAGACATTAGTGAGCCAGCCTATGAATCTAACCATGGCTTTCAGCATTTCTTGGTGAAATAGAATGGTCTGCATTTGGAAAGCAGATCATTTTCAAGAGAAGGTTCCAATAAGTGACTTCAATTGCTGGAGAAGGAAATCAAGAATATCAGCTATTCCTTCTTGATACTTTGCCCACCTTGCAGTCTCCTTGTTGTCCTAACCTCACCCCAATTCATATTCCAGGCAGCTGCTCATGTGGGATAGTTACCGGCAACTGAGCAGAACTGTCTTCTTTCCCCCCACCTTTCTGCATCTTGATGTAATAAAGCTATTAATATTTTGCTTTAATGAAAAGATTATTTACTACTGAATATAGCTTTCTCCCAGAGAGCCACAGGCCAGTTCAGGGGTCTGAAAAAACCTGAAATAGATGGAAAAACATACCAAGGAGCAAACACAGCATCCCTTTCATTTCTCTTCTCCATATCTCCCACAGTTATATGACTAAGTCTTGGGGTGGGGGGAAACCAGATCATCCCTTACTACGTATGCACAAGGTTCACTAAGTGATAGACGCAAATGAATTAGTGGGAAAAAAAATGGCTTCATCTAAAACAATGAAGCAAACACCAAGAGAAACTCAATTTTTTTTGTTTTTTTTTTTTTGCCTCTGACCACAAAGTCAGCTTTGAGTAACTTGTACAATAAAAGATCCACTGTAGCAAAGCCGGGTGATCCCGAAAGGCTCTGTCTCAGACCGCTGCTTTGTGTTCACTGGAAAGTCAAGAAAAATTTTATAGTCAATTAAAAAAAAGCCAAACCCAATAAAAAAAAAAAAAAAACCTTTACATTTATTTCAGATAAACTCTGTCATGTTTCGGCTTTGGCTTTTATAGATACTATTTAGGTCATTTTAAGTTTATAGTAAGAATAGTATTTGATAATGAGTTTGAGTTAACCTGATTCTGCCATCCTGTCCTATATTCCTTGTGATTAAGTTGAAAACATTACAAAGTCCAAAATGAAACACATCTAGACTAGTTGAAATGTTGGCAGTTCCGACCACAGCTATGAGGACGTTTCTCATTGCATTCAATCTGTCCGTCAGTTCATGTCCTTGCTCTAATCTCAGACATCCCGAGGGCAAAGCAAAGGCTTATCTCCAGGCCTTAAGGACCAAATCTTTTGCCTCTATCGATGAATGAATGAAATGAATGCATAGAATGTCTGCTGACGGTGGCGCCTGTAGCTCAAGCTGCTAAGAGCGCCAGCCACATACACCGGAGATAGCAGGTTCAAATCCGGCCCCGGGCCGGCCAAACAATGACGACTACAACCAAAAAATGGCCAGGCGTTGTTGAGGACGCTTGTAGTCCCAGCTACTTGGGAGGCTGAGGCGAGAGAATCGTTTAAGCCCTGGAGTTGGAGGTTGCTGTGAACTGTGACAACACGGTGCTCTACCCAGGGCGATAGCTTGAGGCTCTGTCCAAAAAAAAAAGGAAAAAAATAGCCAGGTGTTGTGGTGGGCGCCTGTAGTCCCAGCTACTCGGGAGGCTGAGGCAAGAGAATCGCCTAAGGAGGTTGCCATGAGCTGTGATGCTACAGCACTCTACCAAGGGTGGTAAAGTGAGACTCTGTCTCTACAAAAAAAGAAATGTCTGCTGACTCCTGGGCTGAGCTATATACATTTATTGTGTTTTACGTGTTTTTTATGTATTTGTATTATCTGATTTTTCTGTGGTATATAACTACAGTCTTTGTGAAGGTAGGAAAATGAAATTACCATTACTCTTTTTTTTTGAGACAGAGTCTCAGTTTGTCGCCCTCGGTAGAGTGCTGTGGTAGTGTCACAGCTCACAGCAAACTCAAACTCTTGGGCTCAAGTGATCCTCTTGCCTCAGCCTCCCAAATAGCTGGGACTACAGGTGCCCACTACAACGCCTGGCTATTTTTGGAGACGGGGTCTTGCTTTGGCTCAGGTTGGTCTGGAACCCTTGAACTCTAGCAGTTCACCTGCCTCCGCCTCCCAGAATGCTGGGATTACAGGTGTGAGCCACCGCGCCTGACCGAAATTACCATTACTCTTGAAAATAATGTATCTTGGGTCTTTGTGAAATGGTGGACTTCTCTTTTTTCTTTTAAAAAATATATAGAACTCAGACATAGGAAGCCTCATTCCATATGGTGGAGGGAGGGGCCTGCATAGTGGCACCGTGACCTCAGTCTTCAGGTGTTGCTTACGTTAGCAGGGTGACTGCGTGTTTACCACACAGCCAAACTTTGCACAGCATTGTGATGCCTGTCTGTAGCTTTGTATCATTTCTTGAGTGTCTCTAAGGGACCAGTTTTCGCACAGTAACTCCACAGACGAAGCTCGTTTAAATCTGTGCTTTTTAAAAGAATCTACATTCTCTGATGTCCTGGGCTGAGAAGGTGCCTGAGGAGCAGTCTGGGATTCCAGGTAGGGGTGGAGCTGACTCTGATGCTTTCAGCAGGGCAGCTCGGCTTCCACATATCAGGATTCCAAGGAATGTTTCATTTGGGAAAAAATGCTATCACATTGAAAAATCATCTTGCAAACTACTGTTGTAAGTTATCATTTTTCAGAAGGCCTTTGTCCTTCCAAACTCCCCTGCCCCAAAGAAGTAAAGAAATACTTGTAACCAAAATTACTTTAAAAATGGCAGAGTGGTATAAAATAATGAGCAAATGAAGTATTTCAGTTATCAGTAAACAGGTATAGCCATAAAAGTAGCTGTACTATACACTGCACAACTTAAACAATTTACTTTTGTTCTCTGAATCTTTATGGCCCAGTCCTAAAATGGGACGGATTCCTACATTATCTCATCAAATGAGATAATAGGTAGGTGGTTTATTGTTCTTAACACATACAGGGCACTCACTTGCTCATGCTTTCTCATTTTTGCTTCCTTAAGCAGAATGTAAAGAGTGTGGTTTGTTTTCTTAATGACTTAGATCATACCAATCATAGTTATGAACAGTTACTTTCATATCCTTGGTGTTTACTGAAATACGTGTAATGTTTTGTCCTGCACTAAATTGATCTAAATAATTTAACTTTTTAGAATATATGATTAAGTTTCTTTCAGTGTGTCTGCCTGTGAATCCCCTCTCCCCTCTTAATTTATAAATCTAATCTGTTCTGGGGTTTGGCAGTCAGCTGAGCTCATCCGAAGGATGTATGAAAAGGAGTCCTGGCCCGTTGCAGTGGCTCACAGCTATAATCCTAGCATTTTGGGAGGCTAAGGTGGATGGATTGCCTGAGTTCAGGAATTTGAGACTAGCCTGAGCAAGAGCAAGACCATCTGTAAAAAATAGCCGGGTGTTGTGGCAGGCACCTGTAGTCCCAGCTACTCAGAAGGCTGAGACAAGAGAATCACTTGAGGCCAGGAGTTTGAGGTTGCTGTGAGCTATGACATCATGGCACTCTACCCAGGGCACAGAGTGAGACTCTGCTCAAAAAAAAAAAAAAAAAAAAGTCCTAATGAACACTGAGAAGTTATCAGTCTTAGGACATGAGTTTTAAGATGTCTGTTTTTTAACTTCTCTGCTTAGAGATGGTTTTTGATTGCCTTGATTGCTTTGGTATGTTTGGTTGGGAAGGTAAGTAGGCCAAGGCTGAGTCCTAAGTAGGGAACCTAGTGCTCTAAGACTTATTGCTGGTCTTGGTATTTGAATTATTTGTGTGGTTCAACAAACCAAAGCACGACGAGTGGTTTCATCAAACTGCAATTTATGATGTGCGGCAGGTAGCTGCTGTTGGCAGAATCTGTTACTGTTTGTGTCTTTGCCTGTTGCGTTCTTCTTTTAGCCGAAAATTCTACTGAAAAGAAACCTCCATAACTTCTTGATTTATCCTAGGCTGGTGGTTCCCAGATCTAGCCTTGTATCAGAATTACTCAGCTTTGAAAATATACAGATTCCCTGGACTCCATCTCCTGGGGGTTGTGATGTATTAAAGCCCCGTTAATGTCCAGGTGGTAGTTACATGCAGCCAGGCTGGGAGCCACTATACCAGGCGAATGTTTTCCCTCCATAGTTGTGTTCTGTTGAAACCAAATGGAGTGTGACTGTGCTCAGCTGAGTGACATATTAATAGATGTAGCAGAACCTATCCTCATAATCCCTATTCTTAATTCTGTTATGGTTACTAAATCAATTTAATTATTTGCTAGTCACTTTATCCTCACAATAGGTTTTCTCTTCTTTTTTTTTTTTTTTTGTAGAGACAGAGTTTCACTGTACTGCCCTCGGTAGAGTGTCATGGCATCACACAGCTCATAGCAACCTCCAATTCCTGGGCTTAAGCGATTCTCTTGCCTCAGCCTCCCGAGTAGCTGGGACTACAGGCGCCCGCCACAATGCCCGGCTATTTTTTGGTTTTTTTGCAGTTTGGCCGGGGCCGGGTTTGAACCCACCACCCTCGGTATATGGGGCCAGCGCCTTACCGACTGAGCCACAGGCACCGCCCAGGTTTTCTCTTCTTTCTCCCTGTGGTTATGGTTGTCCACTTTTAGCATACTATAGGTGTACGTATATGTTTTTCTGTCCCTGGAGTCTCCATACAAAAAATGTGTAACCCTACCATCCTTGCTAATAGGATGTATTCGATGTATTTCCTTTATACTCTGTTATATACATATGTAAATGTATATACAAATTTTAAAATTTGGACTCTTCCCACTTACACGATACGTAGTGTTATAAGCTCTCACACGACATAGCATCTTGCATGTTGTTCTGTGTCATTAAGTTACCTTTAGCAGTAGGATGGCACTGCATCTTCCCCGTCTTTTCCAGGTTGGCAGGGGCAACCTAGACATAGTTTCTGCTCTCATGATAAACCAGCAGGGGAGATACACTGGCAAACAAACAAAAGGATACCTGTAAATACAGATAAGTGCTCTGAAGGGAAAGAGCAGGTTCCCCAGGGGCATGGCGTGTGTGAACATGCCACAGAGAAGGCATTGAATGGGGAAGTTGGCGGTAAGCAAGATGAAGAGCCTGAGGGACCTGTGTGTCCACGTGTGTGTGTGTGTGGCAGGTGTGAGGAGGGAGCATCAGGGAGGGAAGGGTCCAGTCCAGGCAAGAGGAATAACGTGTACAAAGAGAAGAGGGGAGAAGGAGATTTGTAGATGGGCAGAACTCCTGAGGTGTTTCAGAAACTGCAAGGCATGTAGTGAGGCTGGTGTCCCTGGGCCGAGTGGAGGCCAAGTGGGGACAGGCGGTGATGCAGAGCTTGTGAGGCACCACACTTTGTCCAAGAGCCTTGGGACATAAAGTCCCAAGGTTCAGGCCTTAAGTACATTGGGAAGCAGTCGGAGGTTTTGCATGGCTTGCAGTCACGTCAAGGAGACAGCATACTGTTATGTATCTAGGCTCCCTTTGGTTTAGCTGCCAGAATCCCTTCAGTCCAATAGCTGTTCTGAATGTTTGATTTTTGTCGAGTTGGTGAAGTGAGTGCAGATCTGATGGTTGCTTCCTACACCTTTCCTTTAGTAATAGCAAATACAAGTACAGTCCTAACTTGATCTCTGTAGCATAACAGCTGTTTCTTCAGGCAGGCAGCCCAAGGGCAGCGTTTTGTTGATTTCGAATAAGTGACTCTTGATAATGACTAACAGGCAACAACTGATTTGGGGGCTTTTACTTTTCTTGATTTTATGCTTCAAGCAAGAGACGAATTCTGAGCTTTAAATTCTCTGAAGTCTCAAAGTCATGGAACTTTAACCTTGAAGTTTCTCACTATTATTTAGGTGCATAATGTTAGAAACACAGAAAATATGTGATTTGTCCAGGTCTGTTCACTGGTATAGTGGCACATTTACTACTGGGGCAAAAGTTTGTCTCTTAGCTGGGAGTTTATTTTTATTTTTATTTTTTTTATTATTAAATCATAGCTTTGTACATTAATGCGATCATTGGGCACCATACACTGGTTTTATAGACCGTTTGACACATTTTCATCACACTGGTTAACGTAGCCTTCCTGGCATTTTCTTAGTTATTGTGTTAAGACATTTATAGTCTACATTTACTAAGTTTCGCATGTACCCTTGTAAGATGCACGGCAGGTGTAATCCCACCAATCACCCTCCCTCCATCCATCCTCCCCCCTCCCTGGGAGTTTATTTTTGTAAAACTCTCTTCATAGCTCTATGGCTTTGCAATCAAGTAGCAACTCTCCAAGTTTCTTCCTCATTCCACTTAAACTAATTTTAAAAGATCTAAACAGGTTGAAACAATGGAGGGGCTAAAATGTAAATAATAAGTAAACCTCTTGTTCCTTTGAGAGCAACACACAATATAAACACAAAATAACATAGTCTTTTTAACACTGTGCAGTGAGAAAGATGAACGTTTTAGCAGTCTATGTTGTGTGTCGCCCTTGGTCTGGGCTCTGTCAGAGGAGCTCCAGACTGGTGGAAGTTCTCTTCTGGCTCATCACACCTCTCCTGTGCCGTTCCCCACATCACTGTGTATCAGAGCGCTGTTGGCTGCAGCCAAAAAGAAAACCTGACCAAACTGGCTTAAGCAGCAAGGAAGCGTTAGTGTCACACAGCAAGAAGCGTAGTGAGGGAGGGTCTGGCCAGTCTGTCAGGGCTCTGCCTCCTTCTGTCTTTGGCTCCCTCAGCCCTGTCCTTGCTGTGCTGGTTGCATCCTCAGGCTACTGGAAGATGGTTGCAGCAGTTCTGTGCGTCCCCCCCAGACACAGTAACCTCCAGAGGAAGAAGAGGCAGCTGCCTGCTCGTCCTGTGCCCCGTCTCAGGAAGCCCATCAGAAGACTTCCTTGTGTGTTTCACTTGGTCACATGCCCATTACTAATGTGGCTGTCATGCTTGATTTGGAATAGTCAGGAGCTGAGGGTAGGATTCACTTTTTCTGAAACACATGGCAATATGGAAGGGAGTAGATAACCTGACAAAGATTTTTAGGAAGGAAAGAATTTTATAGGCAGAATAGGATGTCAGAGTGAACGTGACCTAAAGTGCTTGTGTAGACAGAACAGTGTTTATTCAGAGAAAAAAGGGGCACTTGAAACTAAAGGTGGGACATGATGACCAACCTCAAATAAACTTAAGTACGAATTGAGTGTGCTTGTTCTGAGGACCCCAGACGACAGCATTCGTGACAGTGGGTAAAAGTGAGGAGAGGCATGTTGGTTCTTTTGCTCCTCCTCTTTTCTTCTCCTCAAATATTTTGGTCCTGAAGCCACGGGGTTGGGGCAGAGCAAGGCAGGCATCCGTGCCAGGGGGTGGGGAGCCACGGGGCCCAGGACAGGGTTTGGAGTCCAACTTGAATAAACAGGGGGTCCATGCATCAGGCCCTGGGTATGGGGAAGGGAGGCCAGGTCTTGGGGACAGCAAGGGAGATTGGTGACATACAGGGAGGTGGTCAAGTAAATGTGTTAAGGATAATGGAGCCAGGTTTCTCCTTGTTGTGAAGGAGAGTTACAAAAATGAAAAGGGAAAAAAATAGAATAACCCTTTGTAGTTAGATCAGAATTAGAAGTTTTTAATATATAGACTCAGGAGTAAATACAGGTGTGAATATATATGCATGTACATGTGTGTGTGTATATGTACATATGTACCATATACTCCCTAGTTCTACCCACTGGAGGGCCTAGGAGCAGTGACACCCCAGTAGCAATGGTCACACCCAGTGCCATTCTCCACTAAAAGAAGTCAGGACTCCTTGGAGAAATGGGGATTCTGGGGCTGGGGAAGAGCAAGTACGTGGTGAACCTGGAGCATGCTGTGCCAGAAAGCAAGGAATGGTGGATGTAAAACAGATATAGGGCCTAGGCTAAAGGAACTCCCACCCGCTAAATCTGGGCCAGTTTGAGCATCAAAATGAAATAGAAAACTGTGAGTCCATGCCTATATAAAATAATAAATGAATAACTTGAAGTTTGATAAGTAATGGTGTTATTTACTTAGTATCTCCATAATTATGTTAATTAATGCCAAAGAAAATAAGGAATATTGTTATCACGGAGGGGCCTGACACCTTAGTGAAGTGATCAAAATAAACAAAGTCAGTGATGAGACAATTCAGAATCATGTATCATGTGGTAAGACGCAGCGAGAGGAACACAGTCTCACTTCTGTGACGTTCCTGCTGAATATGTCTAACCCCAGTTTAATCCGAGGATATGTCTGGGAAGCTGATATTGAGACATGGTGCGAAAAGTAACTAGCCTGTAATCTTAAAAAATGTCAAGATCGTGACATTTTTGTCACGATCTTTTTTGTCACATCTTTTTTTGTGTCATCCAGGAAAGACTGAGGAAATGTTCTAGAATGGAGGAGATTAAAGAGACACAACTGAATAAATGTGGATTTCCAACCAGATCTTTTTGCTATAAAGGATACTATTGAGGTATTTAGTGGAATGTGAATGGGATTTAACAATGAAAAGTTAGTAGTGTATCCTATGTTAATATCCCAATATTGATGGTGGCATTATGGAACTGCTAACTAGACATCAGATGGGTTCCCAAAAGAGTGAATTTCTGGTCATGGGAATTTATTGAAACTGAAATTGAAAGTTCACTCACTGAGGCTTTTGTAAAGAGTCATTGTACATCTGGAAGATTGGTCTGGTTGGCCTCTAACGTCCTAAATTCTGTATATGCATATTTTGAAGTAATAGTTGAATTTATTGAATAATTTTATACCTTCAGTTATTATAGATTAAGGGAGATTGACCCCTCATACCAGGGAATAGGTACTACTTAAAGCGTTTTACTAGAGACTTTATACTCTAAGGTCTATATAGAACTCATTCCAAGAAGTTAAATGATGGGATTGGAGAGAAATAACATAAAAAGATACATAATCCCTGTGAAGTAGCATATAATAAATACCAGCTGATCAGCACCAATATTCTGCAGTTCACATGAGGAGGAAGTTTCTGTGAGTGTTGGTGGTTAAGTCAGCCTTTATGGAGATACGGGATTGACTGGGCTGAATGTCGGAGCGTGAATAGTGACACTTCGGTGTGCATGAAGTAAGACTAGCAGGGGAGAACGTTCCGTGCGGAGGCACTTTAGTGAATGGGCATGAGTCAGTGTTGAGGACAAGGAGAATACTAACCCAACAGGTTTACAAGGTTCACACAGAGCAGCTCTGCCTTACCTTCAGTGTAGTTGGGAAAACAGGATAGCTTCTATGAAAGCTAAAATGGGAAGAAAACTAATTACTAGGGCAGCTAGCAGGCGTTAAGCACAGTGCTGGATGGTTTCCATTCACTCATTTGCCTCTTTTAATCTTTTCAGTCCTACAAAATAGGTGTTATACAGATAAGAAAACATTTTTCAGAGAGAGAGCTAATGGCTTTCTCAAAGTCCCAAAGCTAATTAAGAAGCAGTTTGTATTTGAAACCAGATTGGCGTGACTTCAAAACCAATAACCTTCTTACTCCCACTGCTTCTTAGGCATGGAGAGAACGGAGAACAGTGATATGGATTCGGGGGTGATGACTGTATATGTAGAATGTTAGACAAAGGAGAATGTTTCCCAGCATTTCTTCTCATGCTGAGATCGAGGTGCCCACAGGACATGCCTATGAGATCTGGACGATCAAAGCGAACGTGAAGTGTGAGAAGAGGGCCAAGGATCGAACCAGAGAGACTTCTGTATTTAAGAGACAGTCAGAATAATAAGGGCTCTGAGAGGAGCCTGAAGAGGAGTGTGCAGGGGGTTAGAAGAAAACAGAGTGCAGTATCCCAAGTCAAGAGAAGAAGGAAGTGCTCAGAGAGGTGACGGACGATGAAGGTGAAGAGGTGTCTGTGAGATGCCGCAGGGAGGACGGCATTGAGGGCTTTAACAGGAGAGGGTTCAGTTGGGGGGAGGGGTGGAAAACAGTTTGCAGTGGGGTGAACAGTATGTGGTCAAGAATATTTTGTGGAGGAGAGAAGGCCATTGCTATAGAAGATTGTAGATGGATTTTGTTTTTTTTGCTGTTTTTGGAGCCTTGAGAATTGAGCATGAATAAATAATTGATGAGGCAGACAAAGGAGTTTGAAAGAAGGAAGGAATCTAACGCAGAGGGTGCGATGCCTGAGATGAAAGGCAGCTGGGTCTCGGTGCAGCAGGGGTGAGTAGGATGAAGCCGCCTCCGCCCGCTGCCGCTGCCGCTGCCGCAGCCGCAGTGGTCTCTAATAACTCTCCCCTGTGCAACAGACGATTTTGTATGCCCGGGCAGGGGTCTCGCTGACCATTCAGTATAGCTGCCATGTGGTCTACACCTTTTCCACATACAGCATCCAAGAATAATATCGGCATGCACAATCTGAATGATGGCAGCCAAGGTGTGGTCTGTTGAAAGCTGCTCAATTCAGTGCTGTCTCACGATGCTCTGTTCTGAAATGTCTTGGTTTAAAATGAGCATAAAAGGAGAACAAAGGAATGAGAACGGACACAGTCCCAGCCAGGGAAAGCCAGTCCTGCAGCCGACCCTGGCATCAGCAGTGTTAGCGCCAGACAGCCTCGTCCAAAGAACGCTGGGCCACACCTTCCACTTCTCAGTATGTTTTGCAAAATGTATTATTTACTCTGTCAGGGCCTTTTTTTCCTACCATTTATTTTGGGTTCTGAAGATCTATTTTGGTCTGTAATAGCAGACAAAGATTTTTTTAAGCAAATGAATGATATGAGGCATGCAGAAAAAAAAAATTGTGCTAGACTTGCAGCGTAGAAATAAAGGAAAAGTGTTACGTGAGATGGTAAAAATGCTGTGATGAGGAGGAGCCAGAACCCGAGAAGAACACAAATGTCCACCAGCGGGACAGAAAAATAAATTGTGGTATTCATATAAAAGAGTGCAAAATAGCAACAAAAGTGAATGAACCATATGCACCAGCATGAGTTAATCTCACAGTCATAACATTGACCGAGTGAAGCCAGACACAAAACAATACCTACTCTGTGCTTCCATTTACATAGAATTCAAAAACAAGCAGCACTCATAATCTGTGTTGTTAAGAGTCAGGGTAATGGTCGTTTTTGTAGCGAGAGAGATAGGGAGATTAGGAGGCGGCTACAGGAGAGCTTCTGGGGGTGCTGGTAACAGACACAGGCAGTGGTTACATGTACTTATGATCTGTGTGTTTTTATGTAAATATATTATACTTAAATAAAAATGTGTTTTAGAAAAAGACCAATGAGCAGCCCTCAAGGAAATGGTTCAGGAAACAGTATAAAAACGAGTAAGTAATTAAGGTTTAATGGAAGTCCTTTGACCTTAGACATGGCACATGAACCTCATTGCAGCAGTGAGGCTTACCCAATAGTTTTATTGATGTTAACTGAAGGTATGTCATGACTTCAGTGTATTTGGAGAAACGGGAAGAGCAATTACCAACGTGGGGTGTGTGAGAGAAAGAGAGAGAATGTGTGTGTGTGTGTGTGTGTGTGTGTGTGTGGGATATACTCACATGTGTACACACACGTGTGGGGGTTATACTCACATGTGTACACACGTGTGGGGGATATACTCACATGTGTACACACACATGTGTGGGGATATACTCACATGTGTACACACACGTGTGGGGGGATGTACACACGTGTGGGGGATAGACTCACATGTGTACACACACGTGTGGGGGGATGTACTCACATGTGTACACACACATGTGTGGGGGGATGTACTCACATATGTACACACACACGTTTGGGGGTGTACACACACGTGTGGGGGGATGTACTCACATGTGTACACACACGTTTGGGGGTGTACTCACATGTGTACACACACGTGTGGGGGATGTACTCACATGTGTACACACACGTGTGGGGGGATGTACTCACATGTGTACACACACGTGTGGGGGATATACTCACATGTGTACACACGTGTGGGGGGATGTACTCACATGTGTCCACACACGTGTGGGGGATGTACTCACATGTGGGGGGGATGTACTCACATGTGTACACGTGTGGGGGATACACTCACGTGTACACACACGTGGGGGATATACTCGTGTACACACGTGTGGGGGATATACTCACATGTGTACACACACACGTGTGGGGGATATACTCACATGTGTACACACACACTCGTGTTATCATACGTTGGTGTCTCCAGCGGGACTACAGCACAGCTATTTAATATAGTGTGCAGATTCAGCCAGTGCACTTATTCCAGGAAACTCTACTTCCAATTCATATATTCTGTAGCTATAGTTAAGGACTTTATTGTGCCTATTCAACTTTTACCCTGTGTTTACTAGTTCCTCTCCAATCGTTTTCTAGTTTTGAGTCTCACATGCCTTTCAAGAACGGCACATTTATGGGGCGCTTTTAGTCCCAGGATGTGTTTAACTGGCTCAGTTGGTCTGTGTTCAGGGAGTACAACCTAATTCTCTTGTAAATTTGTCAATAAAATTAAATCTATTACCACCACAGAAAGCATATGGGGTATTCCAAAGTGAAGCAAGAATTTATTTTTTAATTATTTGTTGTTTGCACTTGGCTTCATCAAAGCTTTCTTCCTTCAGCCCAGAAAAAACTGGAGTTTATTTCTTAAGATGTGCAAGCATCTCACATTCAGGTTTATTTCAGGTGGAACTTTTGCTTTTCTTAGAGGAAGGTGACTCATTTGTGAGGAATTTTGAATGGTTAAGTAAGGAAGAGATCTGTTTTTCAGACTTTCATAAATTTTCACTGGTCTCTACTCTGCCAGAATCTGTTTTTATTCCTTCATAACTCTTTATGAGTTAGATATTTGTGATGATTCTGATTAATAAACTAATACAATTTCCACAGGTTACCTATTACCTATGTTTAGAATGAATCTAAAGGAAGTGCTTCAGGAAAAAAAAGATTTTATTTTTCTTTAGTTTGGACTGATTCCAGTGTGGTGGCGATGTTGAAATTGCTAGTAAAACTAGTATTTGACTTTTTTCAGTTTTAAGGAAAATAAGATAATTTTTGCCTGTATTTGAAATCAACAGCTATCAAAGGTGCCTCAGAAAGACAAGAACCACAAAAAGTTAGGGGAAGATTCTAATTGTTAAAAACTTGCATACTTCAAACATTACTACAAGACAGTGGTGTGAACTTGAGGCAGATAGCAGGCTTTATAAGGTCAGACTTACTAGGTGAGATGCAAGGGTACATTTCAGAACAACTAAGAGTATATTATAAATGTCTGACCACAAAAATAAATGAGGTGATGGTTATGTTAATTAGTTTGATTTAAGCATGCAGATCTGCGTTGTATATCCGATCATTACATTGTACCCCATGAATGTATACAGTTATGATTTAATAAAAATTAAGTTAAAAAAAGAAAAACATATATATTTTGCTTAAATAAAATTATATAGAAAGTAATGGGAAAAAAGGTTGAACTTATTATTTGTTTCAATAACTTACTGGATGAATTTGCCATTTTGCATAAGTCGATGCTAGAGCATTGGTTCAGTTGTGTGGGAAAAAAATCCATAATTTGTTCATCTGTCACATGCTTTTTTTGTGTGTGTGTGAGCCAAATCATTCATTACACATTCAGCGCATTTAATTATCCATCAAGTATATGCTACATGTTAGAGATACAAAGATGAATAGAATCCTTTCCTTGCTTCTTGTGTAATCCAGGTCTAGAGGGAAAGACAGATATGGAAATAATTACAGCAATGTGATCCGTGTTGCGATAACTCAGAGGAGGGCGCGTCTATTTCTGGGAGGTAAAGAGAAGTTTCCCCCAGGAGGTATTGGAGACGAAATGAGTAGCAAGTTAACAGGTGGTGTAGAATAAGAATAAGTTCATGACGTCCCATGCTAAAGGTTTTTATTTTATTCTGCAGTGGTGGGGAGCCATTGAAAGATTTTAAGTAGGGAAATGACTTAAGCAGAGTTACATTTTAGAAGAAAATACAGTGTTAATGAAGGGAATATATAATCACATGGCTGAAGCTGGAAGTAGAGACCATTTAGGAAATTATCGAAAGAGTTCAGGTGACACCAGCGAGGAAGTGGGACAAGAGATAGACAGAGGTGTGATTTTGATATGTATTGAGGGGTAGAATTCATCAGGGTTGGTGTTTGATTGGAAATTGATAGAGCAAGAATCTAGTCTGGCTCACGTCATTACCCAAAGCGAGAGTTTGGAGATGGTGGTGCTGTTTACAAAGAGGCGAAAGAGATTTGGAGTGAGTTGAAGGGTACAAAAACAGGCTGAGGTTGTGGATCTTCTGAGTCATCTCATGGAACTGTGTAGTGGCCAAATGGAAGGACTGTACTGCACAGTTATGAAACTGAGTGGTGTGGTCTGTATTAGGGCCATAGGTCTCAAGAGTCATCTCTATGTCAGGGTACACTGGATGCTTCTGAAGTATATGAGGTCACCTTTTGGAAAATGTGTAGAATGAGAAGGGAAGGCAAATAACGTCTTTCAAAGAAAGAATTTTGGCCTTTTGATTAGATCTGTTTCTCAAAAATGGTTTCCTTTTTTTCTCTCAATATACATATAAATGAAATACATGATCCTTGCGTAAAACTTGGAAAGTATGGAGATACATAAAGCCAGTAAGATTCACCCATAAGTCAATTCTCATTCTCTAAGAAAATCACTGTTACCAATGATTTGGAATATTTCCTTCTAGACTTTTTCCTATGCATGTATTTATTTCCACATAATTAAGATGACACCATGTGGACAATTTTGCCCCATGCTTTTTTCCATTTAACATTAGTTCAGGCACAGTATCATCTCACTAATATTATAAATAACATTCATTGCATTTAATGTTTCTGTGCTGGGATGATTTCTCCTTTCATTATTTAATTTCACAGTGCTTGCTTAATATGGGTTCCTAGAGGTAGAATAACTTGGGGAAAAGCCATAAACAAATATAAAGCTTCACATTTTGTCAACTGTTTTTCAAAATGGGTGTATCAATTTCTACCCCCTCTGTCGGACACATCTAACATGTAAGGGTTTTATGGGAGGAAGAGTCAGTAAAAGAAATAGACAAAACAGAAAGTAATGAAATGAGATAAACTAATGGAGGAGAGAATTTCTAGAAGGAACCATCAGCAATAGTAAATGAATGGAGCAGGAGCCCACTGGGTTTGGTGATGGGGGCCGTGGATAAGAGGGTCAGGGAGTTGGCCAGTTTGCAGGGAGCTGAGGAGCAGGTGAAGTGGAGATGGTTTAGTCCACAATCTTGGGGATGTGAGGGCAGTCTTAGGGAGAGGGGCTGCAGGATTGATGAAAAGTCTTGTATTGTTTATTTGTAAAGACGGAGGATCTCGGGAATGTTTGTGGGAATAGGAGCTGATAACTGATGAAACAAAATGCGTGAGGAAGTGAGAGAGGATGGGGTCCAGAGCTCTGGGGCTGCCTCTTTCTCAAAGGCAGAAAAGGTGGTCAGCATCAGAGCGGATATAGTAGACAAGCTGGTAGGAAGTCAGAGTTTCTGTCTATTAGATTTTATTTTACTCTGTGAAATAAAAGGCAAGAAATTGAATGAGGGTGAGGGGATTGGTAGAAACATTGGCCGGAAGCGAGAGTGAATGAGTTTACCTTCTGAGATGTGGGTGACTGTCAAGAGAGCTGTTTCAGGACAAGAACAGGACATTAAACAATGCCTCCTGACGCTGAAATATCACAGGTTTAGAGTTCTCAATCTGTCAATCTGGGAGATTTCTTAATACTTAGAACTCTCAACCTGTGGGTCGTGACCCACAGGAACTGTATTAAAGGGCCGCGGCATTAGGAAGGTTGAGAACCACTGACTTAGAAGAAGTGCTGGGGAGAAGTGAAATAACATTTGGTCATGCAAGAAAACAAAATTCTGTTTTTTACAAGTATATTTAACTTAAGGTTAAAGTAGGCACAGGGAGGTAACAGAGATTGACACCCCTGGAAGGATCAAGCCCAGTGCAAGCCTTGATGGGACTCTGTTGCCCTAACATTTACTAGTGCTAACATTTAAGTTTTAGAAAAGTAGGCGTGTCCTTGTGTGATACATCTTAAACAGAAAACAGGGTAAGTTTGAGTTGGAGGAGGAGAAGAAAGGCAACATTACTATGTTATTCCTGTGCAAAATTACTTAGTATTATTTGAAGTGCAAGCAGCGGAAGTGTAGAGAAACAGTGAAAGAGAAACCCAATAGAGCACTTACAACAGCTGTGCAGTTTTTGTACTGCTCAGTCATATTCTTTTTTTGAAGACTACTTAAAAAATTAATAGAGTTTTGTTTCAAAGTAAAATGGCTACATTCTTTGATTGTATTGCAGTGCAGATGGTAAGAGCGATGTGACAGTTCAGGGCTGATTTGCATGATATATTGGAGGATGGGCATTTAAATCCACTTAAATATCAGTGGGTGATTTTTTTTTAAAAGACAGTTTCACATGGTTTGATTCTCTTAGAATATTGAAAGGAAATTATATCTTTATTAAATGTACTGTCATTTTTCTCTTGCATGGTTTGGAGTGACATCAGCTTTCAATGGATGTAAACAGCCATTCTTAGGAACAGTAGCTATTAAATTGCTTTGAAAGCTGCTTGACAATGGTGAAAAAAATGTTATTTCCCAGAGGATTGCAGTAAGACTGATGATTTTTCTGCCAGTAGAAGGCCAGTTTTTACCACAAAAATTTCCCTGTAACCTTTCATGATTGAAAACATATTACTTGCTATTCAAAAACACAGGCAAATTAGTGAGGAGAGTTTCTAAAAGAAGCTCAAGGGTCAGACATATAATTTGTGGAGGACGTGTCATGATAGTAAAGTGTATTTCCTTCTGTATTTTGTTTTAAACTGTGGAAGGGACATGAAACGCCACAATTTAGGCCCCAGACGTGTTTGCGCAGCCATAAGATGAGCACACTTCATCTTTAAGGGACTTACTGTCCCAGGTGTGTGTCTTATATATAATGTTTATTTCTGACAGTTTATTTCTTCTCTTCTCAGTATATGTGTATGTAACTTTGCGTGGGTACATAAGAATGCTAGGGAGTTCGGTAATGCCTGGGACATGGCGATCTAGAAGCCCCTTTGTTACCGGGCTTATTCTCTTAAAGCCTGTACGTGAAGGAACAGACCTGAGACATGGGACTGCCGTGTTGAACAAGCCCAGCTACACAGTATGTCAAACGGGTGTGGAGTGGGAGGCTGTGGTTAGGTAGTAACTTACCAGTAGTTCAAGCTGCAAGTCACCACTGACGGAAACCACACTAAACAAGAGTGTGTTCTGCTTTTAAGGGGTGAGTCAGTTGTAGATCTGGCATAACAAGAGAGCTAGCGACGTCGGAGGACGTGCATCAGCTCAAGATGGAGCGTAACTATGGCAGAGCTAACCACGGAGCAGGGGGACTCAGTGCGTTGATGGTCTCTCTAACATCAGAAACATGGTTGTCGTGATCACTCTGAGATTTGCCTACCGTAGAACCACTAAGGAAATGCAAAGAGACAATTAACTTATTGCTTTGGCATAGTTTTTATGGTTTGTTTTGTTTTGGGGACAGTCTTATTCTGTCATCCTGGGTAGAGTACTGTGGTGTCTTAGCTCACAGCAACCTCAAACTCTTGGACTCAAGTCATCTTCTTGCCTCAGCCTCCCGAGTAGCTGGCCCTAGAGGCACCTACCACAACACCTGGCTAGTTTTTCTAAGTAGAGACAGGGTCTTTCTCAGGCTGGTCTTGAACTCCTGAGCTTAAGCAATCCATCTGCCTTGGCTTCCCAGAGTGCTAGGAGTATAGGTGTGAGCCACTGGGCCTGGATTTGACATACTTTAAAATTTCAGAAAAGTTACAAGAACTCCCATGTACTTTTCATCCAGATTCACTTTTTTTTTTTTTTTTTTTTTGTAGAGACAGAGGCTCACTTTATCGCCCTTGGTAGAGTGCCAGGGCATCACACTGCTCACAGCAACCTCCAACTTCTGGGCTTAGGTGATTCTCTTGCCTCAGCCTCCTGAGTATCTGGGACCACAGGCGCCCGCCACAACGCCCGGCTATTTTTTTGTTGCAGTTCGGGTTTGAAACTGCCACCCTCGGTATATGGGGCAGGCGTCCTACCCACTGAGCCACAGGCACCGCCCAAGATTCACAATTTTTTTTTACCTTTGCTTTATCACTCCCTTACCAATATACCAATATCTGAGAGTAAATTGCAGACATCGTGTCCCTTTACCCCTAATATTTCAGTGTGTATTTTCTAACAAGGAGAGTGTTTTACATGGCCACAACTTAATTATTAAAAGCAGGAAATTTTACATTGGATTAGATAATAGTCTTGTATCAAAGTCCATATTTCAATTTTGCCAGTTGTTCCCAGGAATAATTTTAGAGCTTTTTTTCATGACCCAGAATTAATATCATGTTTATAATCTCACTTCATCTGACATGAATTAAGTGTTTTAAGTGGACTGGAGGGGACACGGGTTTTATTGCACGCATACCTGTTTCAGCATCTTCTCTGAAGTAGAATGACAGGAGACCTTATACTACCGTTATTCCCTACAGCAGGTAGGAAATACTTGCACTTTATGGCTTCTCAGTACCATTTTTAGCAGATGAATTAATTTTTCTGTTCTTCTTTATATTTTTTTTTGTTTTTCTTTTTAGCTCATTGTCCATCATTGATTATATTTTAATGTATATATTTTTAATTTCAAAGTATTACAGGGTACCAATACTTTTGGTTACATGGATTGCTTTTATAATGCTTGAGCCGTGGTTATAAATATCAAGCATTGGTCCTTGCTAAGTCCTATTACGTAGGTACTGTTGTGTGCTGAGGACAATGTCAAGCTTTCTTTGTTCGATTCAAGCCATCTTTTTAACACGTGATAGCTATTTTATTCCATTAGAACATTTTTCTAAGTGCCTGGCGAGATAGTTCTAAAGTTCTAGAATATGTCCTGCAGCTTTTCTTTAGCTGAGGAGAAATAACAAAGTGTCCATCTTTCTGCTTAAGGTCAGTGATGCAGTTTTTTTTTTTCACTGGGCTGTAATTATTCTCTGAAGTATGTGAATAAGCAGCATATGTATTCTTGTGATTGATTCCAAAATCACTCATAACCTTTGCCGTGTTTGTTCCATTGAAAATTTCACAACAGTTTTTGGTACCGATATTCTATTCTGTGAAACTTTGACACACATGACTTTATGCTTCTAATTCATTCCCACAGCATATGAAGAATTTCTAAACTAGGAATTTTTCTTAAAAGATTCATGGCCTAAGTAGAATCAAATAAGTAAATTCAGTACAGTTTTTAAAGGATTATTATTTTTTTAGGATTATTTTGTTTAATGTTATAATTCTACAGATTCTACAAAGATGAAAGTTATGCTTTTATCTCCCTATTGTGTCTCGAGTATTTCAATTTTTATAAGGGTTTGCCTGCAAACGGATATACTGTTCTTCCCAAAGTGTACCTAGCTAATGTGCTTTCTTAATATTTATATTATCAGTCCATTTATCTTTTTACTTAATGATTTGAAAGTGTGGATTGGTTTTATTCATAAAATTAAATTTCATAACTGTCACTGATTGTTATACTTTAATTTTCCAAGAATGTGTTTCTATTTTAGATGGTAGAATTTCAATACACAAAGTGCAACATTAGATTTTTCACCCCCCAACATATCTAAATACTCACTTACAGGTAATCTTTACATACTGGTAAATCTGAGTGACCAGTTTTGTCTATATTGCTGACTCTGTTATGCTGATTGGATGTAAATAAAATAGTAATATATGTTATTACATAATGTACATGTAATTTTGAAGACGTTGAAGTGGGTATTCTGCTATTTAGTCTTTCATATGCCAAGACCAAATCCACAAGAAGGTGTTACTCTATCAGCTAGCTTTTCATCTTGTTTTAATAACCTCAGTTTGCATGGAAAGCCTGTTCCTGAACTCAGAGGCACACAGCCCATGTGGGGCAGGGGTAGATACCAGAATGAAATCTAGTTCCATTAACTGAAAGAAGACGGTGACTAGGTGCCAGCGGTGACCCTCAGGCTCTGTCTGTGCCCCTCTCCCACTATTCACTACTCTTTAGCCACCCCAGCCACCTGTCACCTTCATTCAATACTGTTTTTTTTTTTTTTCTCCTACAGTATTTCAGAAATTCATGCCATGTAGAGTAAGATTCTCAAATAGTATTTTCTTTCAAGAGGGCAAAGTAAGGGTATAGAAAGCTACCACATAAGTGGAAGATGTTACTGGCGCAAGAGTCACATCATTTCTGTGATGATGGAAATACTCTATACTGTACTGGCCCAGCACAGTAGCTGCTAGTTATGGGTACTGAGCCCTTGAAACGTGGTTAGCGTGACTGAGAAATAGGATTTTTAAATTTTATTTCATTTAAATTTAAATAGCCACAGGTGGCATGCGGCTATAATAGTGGATTGCGCAGGCTAGCACTGTTGTTACCCGATCTAAGACCCTGGACACATCCTCCACTTCTCTAAACTCAGGCTATTTATATAAAAGTGTGAGTTATTCTTCCTTGCCTTCTTCATAAACTTGAAATTCAGATGTGGTTGCGGGTATAGAAGCTCTTTGGAAATCATCAGTTGAAAACATCAAATGACATCAATATTGTATATGACATCTCTGTCTCTTTTCATAGTAAAGCTGGAAGCAGTCTCTTTTTGTTGATGGTGTAAGCCCTATTGTCCTGTCCCATTGATTTTTTTTTTTTTAAGCAGCATAAATCTATATCATCTGGAGAAAAAGGAAAATTAAAATAATTTATTGTTGAACTACTTAATGTTGAACTTTAGTGGCTCTTAACAAAGTTTGAAAGTGGAAATTAAAGGTGGAATTTTTAAATGAAACTTTAATATGTAAGAATAACATATAGTCTTTTTTTTTTTTTTTTTTAAAGAGTCAAGACATGATTGCAAGAGGGACTTTACCTAACAAATGCAATCAGTGTAACCTGGCTTATTGTACCCTCAATAATCCCCAACAATAAAAAAATAAAAAATAAAAAAAAATAAAAGAGTCAACACAGAAAGTTGCAAAGACAAAAGTGAAAATCACACAAAATAGCTCCACCCCGAACAGCCATTATCAGCATTCTGGTGTAGCTGTCCAGATTTTTTTTTGTTGTTGTTCTGCATGTTACTTTTTATTATTTATTTATTTTTGCATGCAACTTTTTAGAAACAAATATGGGATTATGTTGCTTTAACCTGCATTTTTTCTTTAGAAAGATGTATTGTTGACATTTTTATGTGTCAGTAGATACACATGTACTTTAAAATATCTGTAGATCTATAGTTACAAAAGTAATACAAAGTTATACAGAATTTAGAATTCAAGCATTATGTAAGTTAAAAATTTACAAAGAAATAGTCTCCTAGAACTCATACTCTAGATGACATTATTTGGTACATGTATATCAACAGTACTTTAAAATTTATTTTTATAAAACAAGATCAAACTATATACACTATTCTTAAAATTGCTTTTTTTACTTTTCAGACTGTTTTATACATTTATTTTTAATATATTATTTGTTGTGTTCCACATAATAGAATACTTACCCAATTTAATGGTGGGAGCTGAGATTCACTGTTTGCTAATAAAGATATTATTCTGACAAACAATTGTGTGTGTGTATGTGTGTATATATATTTGTCTTTTTTCTTAATATGGATTCCTAAACATAAAATAAGAAATCAATATATGCAAATTTAACATTTTTGTGTTTATTGCTAAATTGCATATAGAAAAGTGGCCTCAATTCAACAGAGAATGAGAATGTCTCCAGAATGGGGATTGCCATATTCATTTGGGGGAGAAAAGTTTCACCATTATTAATGGATTTTTTTCATGTGAATCCTAGATTGCAATGTGGCTAAATGGGTTTTTGTATACATTCTTAGGAAATTATAGATCCCATAGTTTCCCCGCAGGACTTGATGAAACCTACTGCTGGTGTGTAGGTTTGTAAACCACTACTTAGTTTTTTATTTCCACCTCTTCTAGTCCCCTAAAGATGGGGGAAAAGAAAACTCAGTGACTTTGGATTTCCTTGTCATATCTGGTAGAAAACATGATTGAGAGATCCATTTTATGTTTCTTTTTTAGCACCCTCCATTTACTTGTGTTTTTTTAACTCATGCATATGTGCTGTTTGTGCAATTTTTGAAAGTAATAAAATCCAACACATTAAAATGATTATTTTTATTTTTCTTGCTTTGCATTCTGTATTTGCCCTAAAGTGTTGGAATTATGAAAGGGGAACAGGAGGGATTATGAATACATATAACATGGTACCAGACATTTGTATTATTTTTTTATCATGAAACTATGTTTTCTCTGAGGGATTGTTGTGAAGTGTTCTGAGGACTCTTACTTTGAACCCAAACATTGACTGAAACCACATTGCTGTCATTTTTTCCTTCATGTTTAGCCAATTTGAATGAAAATGAACTAAAAATGAAAAAAAGTTAAAAATAGAAAACACGATTTAATGACTAAAAGAGCATAAGACTAGTAGTCAGGAGTAAGCATTCCATTGATTCATTCAGCATTCCGTTCCTGGTTATGGGAGGTGACGGTGTGACTTTGAATAAGCACACTTCTCCTTTTTCTGCCTCGTCACAGGAACTTGTTTTTTTATGGATACTCCTTGCCTGGTGTGTAGGTTTGTAAAATACTACTTACTTGTTTTTTATGGATACTCCTTATGGTGCATAAGTTTTAGAACAAGAAGATGGTGTCTGCTTTTCCAACTACACACACACACCCATACACACACACAGATTTTGTTTTAAAAATTGAATTTAAGAAGAATTATTGTACTTGAAGAGAAATAGAAATAAAACAAATAATGCCATAAAGTAGTTTCTTTAATGTAGAATAAAACAAAACAAAACTTGTGTATTGAAAGAAATAGTGATTTAGGTTGGATAGAATGTTGGGGACTTTCCTAAAAGACATTGGAAAATTGGATACTTACCTGGATTTTGAGGTTGCTGGGATTTTGAAATTTGAGCACATAGAAGGGGAAGCGGGCTCTGAATCAGAGTAGGGAGAAGGTGTGTAAAATACCGCAAATGACGGTTTGGGGGCCAGCAACATCTTGAAAGTGGCCTACAGCTTTGTCTGATTGGGGCAGATAACTGAGTTAAACATGCTGATAATTCATAGAAGGAAAAGAAGAGAGGGAGAGAGAAGCACCTCTTAAAATGTGTAGACTGCAGGGGCCCTCAGACTGCGGCCCGCGGGCCACATGAAGCAGTGTGATTGTATTTGTTCCCGTTTTGTTTTTTGCTTTGAAATAAGATACGTGCAGTGTGCATAGGAATTTGGTCATAGTTTTTTTTTTTTTTTTTAACTATAATCCGGCCCTCCAACGGTCTGAGGGATGGTGAATTGGCCCCCTGTTTAAAACGTTTGAGGACGCCTGGTATAGAGTATCTATAAAGACTTTGAGGAATAAGTGAATATTTCTGATCAAAAAAAACCCCAGAAAACCCATCAATTTGCTATGCAGCCAACTCCTAAGAGGTGTTAAGTGATCCCTGTCCAGCGGGATAACGCTGAGATTAGTAGTCGGCTAAACTGACCGAACTTGCGTGCCCTGTGTTCTTGGTTATCTCCCCAAATGCCAGCTATTTCTTGTTCTCAAATTGCTTCTTCCCTCTGACCCATGACTGTCGGCCCAAGCTTCATTGCATCCCTGTCTTCCCAACCTTAAACTTATTTTCCCACTGCCCTTCAGGGACCTCACAAAACTCCAGCCTTGGAGCTCTCAAAGTGTGCTTTTTTGCTTTCCTTCCTTCCCTTTTTTTTTTTTGAGACAGGTCCTCCTGTGTCAGCCTCCTGAGCAGCTGGCATCTTCCACAATGCCCAGCTAATTTTTCTGTCTTTAGTAGAGACAGGGTCTCACTCTTGCTTAGGCTGGTCTAGAACTCCTAAGCTCAAGTTATCCTCCCCCCTTGGCCTCCCAGAGGGTCAGGATTACAGGCACGAGCTATTGTGCAAAAAGTGCTCTTTTTAATTTGCCTTTATATATCCAGTATTGCTCATGAGACTTGCTGGGGAAAATGTTAGTGCTGCACAGATTGGTATCAGTAGGCTCACAGTTGCTGACCTCACTCAGATCTTGTCTCTGCAGGGTTCCTCCAGTGTGGTGCCCCTAGGCTGCTCTTATTTTGCATAGTGTTTCCCTCATGGTTCACCAATCTTGCATTTGTACCCTGCCTCCTCTCCCCGCGTCACCCTCCTGCTTCTCAGAGAAGCACTCTGCAGCCCTGAACTCCCCCTTCCTCTGGCACATCTGAAGACTGTGTCTTTATCCATCCTCTCCCTCCTTCCTGTGGCAGTGAATGTGCTTGTCTAGTCCTGCCTACCCATGAATCCCGTCTCTTCTCACCTTCCCAGGGACAATGATCTTGCAATTAACCTTTTTGCTCTTTTGAATGTCTTCTGGATCCTTTCCTTCAGCATCCAAATCTGGCAGTGGACACCTATCATTTTCTTTGACTACCATCACCTCCTATAATCTAGTTAGAGGATAATTCTGGGGACTACAATTTAAATACACACGCTCCTTGAATTACAGTGGGGTTACATCCTGATAAACCCATCATAATTTGAAAATATGTTAAATCCAAAATATATTTAATACACCAAACCTACCAAACATCAAAGCTCAGCCCAGCCTACCTCACATGTGCTTTTTAACACTACAGTTGGGGTAGAATCATCCATCCCACACAAAGCTTACTTTGTAACAAAGTGTAAAATATCTGTGTAATTTATTGAATATGATACTGAAAGTGAAAAACAGAAGGGTCATAGGGGTAGCATGGTTTCTACTGCCCAGGTATTGTTTTCAGATAATAGAAAAATAAATAGTAAAACAGTAACAGTGAAATAGTAAAATAAATATGGTTCCCACTGGGAAGTGAAAGACAGCTACAAACATCGCGAAATGTCTGTACAGGATAATCTTCCCTTTCGGTCTCTGTTGATTGGTCCAGGGTGGCAGCTGACTCACACTGGGTCAATCACAGTCCTTCACCAGGATTTTATATTTGGGATGAAATCATCTTTTTCTCCCTTTTGGTGGCTGAAATTCAGAATGTGTATTTTGGAACTGATGAGACTCACCTTCTGTATGAGAACTGGAGACTAGAAAAGAGTAGAGAGGAGAATGAGGGGAGGAGGAGAGGGAGAGTGAGAGGGAGGGAAGGCTATGAGGTGCACTGAGAGCCAGCCAGCCTCTCCGGACGGCCTGCCCAGCAGTGCTGCCCGGCCGCTTTCATGCCGTGACCCACGTGGAAATGGTAATAGCAGTACTGCCCATTGAGGAAGGCGGACAAGGCTTTCTAATTCCTGATAAGGCTGCGCTCATGGATGGCAGCCACACGTGTGATCTGAACGTAGATTGGAAAGGATGCTCTGCAGCAGTGTTAGCCGTTTTTTATCTCATGGCACATGAGCCTGTAGTTAAACTTCCATGGCACACTTTAGTTATGTTGATCAGAAAAAAAGTAAAAAAAAAAAAAAAAAATTATACTTATCTGTGCTTTCGAATATAATTTAATTAAGGATCTTTAAAATTTTTCCGGGCATACCTAAGATCCTCTCTTGGCACACCGGTTGAAAATCAGTGCTCTGTGGTGCTCTCAGAGTGCTCACCTGTAACCCATATGCAGATGGGGTAACTTTCCCAGTATCTGGTTCAAGTTTTTAGCTTGGACAGATACCCAGGGCCCTCCCTATAGATGCCAGTTCCTCCGGGATGCCTTCCTGCACACCCTGGATTCCTTTCCTGGGTGCTGCAGTAACACCCTGCGGCCTGTGCTGTAATTATCTGATTGTGTGGTGCACAGCCTGTTGTATGGGAGCCCCAGGAGGATAGGAACTACATCTGTCTTTTCATCTTTATAGCTCTAGTGCCTCCAGTGGGGTAAACAGTCCCTGAATGAAGGAATTGTGCTCTGCCCACATAAAAAGATTAACAAGAAAACTGTAATTGAAATAAGATCTTATGTGTAAATGTTCCTTCTTTCTAAAGGAGACACCTTCCAGCGGGAGTCCTGGAAAGAAAAGTGCATGACCATGATGTCTTTTTGGCAGTATCTATTAATTTTGTCAGATCATCAAATTATTCCGTTTCTCATATTTTTGCCTTGAGTTAAATATCTCAGGATTCATATTGGAAAATAAGACTTAACCCATTTTCAGATTAACTAATCTGTGGGAAAAATGCATTTAAAGTCCTGAGATGCACCGCAGGTGTAATCCCATTAATCCCCCTCCCTCCACTTACCTCCCCCTTCCCTCCCCTCCCTTTTCCCCTTCTCCCTATTCTTAGGTTGCATCTTACAAGGGTATATGTGAATCTTAGTAAATGTGGAATGTAAAGGTCTTAGCAAAATAACTAAGAAAATGCCAGGAAGGCTGTGTTAACTAGTGTGATGAAAATGTGTCAAACGGTCTATGAACCAAGTGTATGGTGCCCCATGATAATACTAATGGACACAGCTATGATTTAATAAAAAAAAAAAGTCCTGAGAATATGCTTCATGCCTGCAGCTCAGTGGCTAGGGCACCGGCCATGTACACCAGGGCTGGCAGGTTCGAACCCAGTCAGGGCCTGCTAAACAACAATGACAACTACAACAACATCAAAAATAGCCGGGCGTTGTGATGGGCACCTGTCGTCCCAGCTACTTGGGAGGCTAAGGCAAGAGAATCGCTTAAGCCCAAGAGTTTGAAGCTGCTGTGAGCTGTAACACCACAGCACTCTACCGAGGGCAATACAGTGAGACTCTGTCTCAAAAAAAAAGTCCCTAGAATAAATACAGGCATAACCGTATGAGCAGTCTCGCCATTTTGTCCCTTTTTTGTCTGTCCTGCAGAGTAAGAGTGTAATTAATTTCTTCCTCTCAGGGCCTCCTTCCCCAGGCCTTTCTTCATTCTCTAGAGAGAGAGAGAGAATGTTTTCCTTTGCTTTTTACCTTTGTTATGTGTACTGTAGTTCCAAGGTTCCCGGGTTCATACCTTCACTTCACTACGGTGCCAGGGAATCCAGATTGTGGCTGATAGAGTGAAGCCACACACAGTTACTCTTCCTTTAGCCTGGCTCTGTTTTAAAGCACTTAAATTCTCTGCCAGCATCTTTTCTGCTCCTTTGGTCCTTAGGCCCTGCCACGATGGCTGACGGGTACATAGGTAAGACTCCAGTTTGCTCTGAATTTTGGATGAAGTTTTTCTCTATATTCACTTGTTTGCTTTTGGAAAAATAAGGCTGTTTCTTTGTTGGGACCCAGGTATTCCTCTGTTTTACACTGAGTTAACAACTGCCCATGTTTCTCTGCGTCATCTTCCACGTGGGGCTCTCGACTGTAATCCCATTACCTCGTAAGCCTGGAGGTGGGATTGCTTGAGGCCCTGAGTTCAAGACTGGCCTGTGTAACATAGCAAGACCCCATCTTTTGCTTTTGCTTCCCTTTGGTTTTTGACATTTCCTGTACTTTGGGTCAAGCTATAAAGACTTTACAGGTCTGCCTGTTTCCCTCCTGTTTTTTGTTTTGCCAACAACCCTACATTATCTTTGCAAAAATATATGTCGGCATGGCGCCTGTGGCTCAAGCGGCTAAGGCGCCAGCCACATAGACCTGAGCTGGCGGGTTTGAATCCAGCCTGGGCCTGCCAAACAACAATGATGGCTGCAACCAAAAAAAAAAAAAAAAAAATAGTCAGGCGTTGTGGCGGGCACCTGTAGTCCCAGCTAGTTGGGAGGTGGAGGCAGGAGACTCGCTTGAGCCCAGAAGCTGGAGGTTGCCACAACACTCTACCCAGGGCAACAGCTTGAGGCACTGTCTCAAAAAAAAAAAAAAAAAAAAAAAAAGTAAAAATATATGTCAAAGGGAAATATGGTTTAGCAGCAGTCGTTTTAAAAACCTTAGGGAGAATTATATATATTCAAGTTATAATTCTTCATAAATTAAGCATTTAATGTATTATAATTCCAAACAAAGTTACAGTAGGATTGGGGTGATGTTGGGTCCATGGGAGGGAAATTGACTAAATAATTTGAAAGTTTATGTGGAAAAATAAATATATGAAAGTAGCATAGAAAAGTTTGAAAAAGAAGAGTATTGCATCAGGACTTAATCTTACCAGTCGTCCTGAATTGGCTCCTTGGCTGTACTCATGACTTTCTCTAGCAAATTGTTCTTTATCTTCTTATGGCTAATGTGGTCTCTCTGAAACACATCTCTGATGTGCTCCCTGATTAAACTCTTCAGTGCCTTTACTTGCCCTCAGGATAAAGTACAGTCTAAGCTTGGATGTGGTCACAGATTCCACTACATACAAATTCTAAAAGCACAGACAACACTGCATCTTGGGAAATGGTTACAGTAAATATAAAATAAAATTAAAATGTAATCAAATATTATATGAACAGAAAACTCAATACCTTTAGTGAGTGAGAAAAACTCTCATAAAGACCCCTGGGTAAATGCACACACACATTTAATGAACAGACTATTTATAAAAGTGAGAATATAAATGGCTAAACAAAGATATTTTTGATTTTACAAGTAATCATAGAAGTAAATATTAAAACAATGAAATACCATTTTTTTCCTATCACAGATTTTAAAAATGAGGAGGAGCCAGAATTGATGTAGTGGGTATTCTCATGCACAATACATTGGGTACCAATTTATATCAACTTAAATAATTTTTCTTTCTTCCTTTTTTTTTTTTTTTTTTTTGAGACAGAGTCTCACTCTGTCACCTTGGATAGAGTGCTGTGGGATCAAGATAGCTCACAGCAGCCTCAAACTTTGGGGCTCAAGAGATCCTCTTGCCTCAGTCTCCCGAATAGCTGAGACTACAGGTGCTTGCCGTAACACCAAGGTAATTTCTTTTTTTTTTTTTTCTATTTTTAGTAGAGATGGGGTCTTGCTGTTGCTCAGGCTGGTCTCCAACTCCTGAGCTCAAGCATCCACCCTCCTGGGCCTCCCAAAGTGCTGGGATTCCAGGCATGAGCCACCATGCCCGGCCAGTTGATAGAATATTTTTCTGAGGCAGTTTGGCTCTGTTTGTATCAATTCCAAATGGTCATGTACATTGATTTAGTGAATGTATATTAAAGAAAATTAGATACAGATAAGGCTTTAAGTTGGGGTCATCAAAGTGTTTAGATAAAGCAAAAATTAAAAATAGTCTAAATGTCCTGCAGTAGGAATATAAATAAACAGTGATACACACCTAATTGACAGAATAGTGCGTAGCCTGTAACAGTGAATATGATCCACAGTCTGGGAAAGTATTTTTTTTTGTGTGTGTATTTATATATATCTAACAAAAGACTCACTTAGCCAGAACTTATAAAGAACTCCTACAAAAAAAAAAAAAAAAAGATAAACAGCCCAATTTTTTATGATCAATAAACATTTAAAAAGTCTACAATATCATTGCAGATCAGGAAAATGCAAGCTAAAACCACAAGAAGGTAGCAATACACACTTAGCTAAATGGCTAAAATTAGAAAGGCTGACCCCAAAATCAAATACTGGTGAGGATATAAAGCAACAGGAACTTTTACATACTGCTAGCAAGAGTATAAATTAATTCAGTCACTTTGGAGAACTGTTTGGCAGTATCTCCTTAGGCTAAATGTACACCGACACGTGTACTGTGACCCAGCAATTCTATGCTTAGGCACAGACTCAGAAAAGAGTTCACGTTTACCAGGAAACTTAAACAAGCAGCTTTGTTCAAACTAGCTCAAAACAGAGTACTCTAAATGTTCATAAACAGGAGACTGGATTGTGTTACAGTCAATATAATATTGTGTAGTTATGTTAATATATACTTATATTAATTAGTGTAATATTAAATTATGGTATATTCCTACATAGAATGCTGTGTAGCAACAACAAAGAATAAATTAGTGATAAAACATCATAAATGCTTCTAACTAACATTCTGTTGCACAAAGAAGCAGACCTAAAGAGTCCATACATACTAAATGATTCCACTTACATAATGCCAGAAAAGACAAATGAACCAACAGTAACAGAAGTCAGAAAAGTGATTACGCCTGGTTGGAAGAATTGATTGGAAATAGGTACCAAGAATGTATTCTGTAAGGGAGTTGCACAGGTCTGTACATCTATCCAAATCCAACAGACCGTGCACTTCATATTTATTTACTCTTTTTAAATTCCCCACTGATAAAAAAAAAATTTTAGAGGAAAAAAATATGTGGCTTGGGCAACTCACTTAATTTTCCTAAGCTTTAGGATACCTGGCTCTAAATCGTAACAATACTTACCTTGCCTGATTGTTATGAAGTAGCACCTGGTCAATGTTCAGTAAATGACAATTATTATCAACTAGAAATACTTAATGCTTATTATATGTACAGTATATATGAATTGGATGTATGATATGGTTGGAGAAGTGCAAAATAAAACCTCCTAATACACTAAATTATTAATTTACCAAAATTTGTGCAATGGGTTAGATGTCTTTAGTTGGTGGGATTTGTTTTTTTCTTTCCGTTTTTAGCTTATGAAAACACTTAACGAACATTACACTCATAATGAAAACAAATCTTATTTTAAACATTTAAAAATAATTTTCAGTCCACAGCAAGCTCCGTATGAACCAATGATCAGTGTACCAATTCTCTATTAGAGGGCTGGGTGTGGTGGCTCAGGACTGTAATCCTAGCACTGTGGGAGGCCGAGGCAGGTGGTTTGCTTGAGCTCAGGAGTTTGAGAGTAGCCTGAGCAAAAGCAGGCCCCATATCTACTAAAAAAGAGAAAAAACAGACAGGTATGGTGGGAGGTGCCTATAGACCCAGCTGCTTGGGAGGCTGAGGCAGGAGAATTGCCTGAGCCCCAGAGTTTGAGGTTGCTGTGAGCAATGATGACGCCACGGCACTCTACCCAAGGTGACAGTGAGACTCTGTCGCAAAATAAGTAAATAAATTCTCTCTTAAGTTAGGTTAATTGAAGAATAGCAACTACAACAAAGGAAGTGATACCCATTTGATTTTAGATAACGCCATTCTAAAGAGTTATAAATAAACTAGAATGTGTTGATAAAAAGCAAGAGCAGGACATGAGAGTCTTGAGGCTGTGAGATGTGAAAAAAGGCTGAAGGAACAAGTCATGCTTCTCTGGGAGAAGAGATACCCAGAAGGCCCTGGCGCTCTTTTCAAATTAGAAAGGCATTCACGTGGACAAGAGTCTGTTGTGTTCCCTGTGGTCTCAAGCAGAGCGAGTACTCGTACCAGTAGGCAGAAGCCGTGCCAGGGAATCGATTTCAGGGCCGTGTCAGAAAGCTCTTTGTAGCATTTATTGAAGTTATTTATTGAGTGCTTTTCTGTTGTAAGCCCTCCACTAGAGTGCCAGAAAATAAATAAGACATGATCCTTCCCATAATAAGGAAGCTATGCAAACAATAACATGTTTTTGATTCTATGATAGAAGTATTGCAAAATATGGTGGGTGCATAGAGAAGGAATGTTGTGGGAGCATCCTCTGCAGGGCTTTAGAGAGAGCTTCACAGAGGAGGTGTCATTTAGTTGAGTATTGAATGAGAGTTAATGGATATTTGCCAAGCAGCCAGATGGGGAATGGTATCTGGGTCAACATCCTCCCCCTACAAAAAAAAATTAACGTTGTATTTGATGCACCTGTTAAGGTATGTTTGGGACCAGACTGTGCAGGACCTTGTATCTCCTTTTGTAGGCTGTGGTGGCTCATGCCTGCAATCCTAGCACTCTGGGAGGCTGAGGTGGGTGGATTGCCTGAGCTCAGGAGTTTGAGATCAGCCTGAGCTAGAGTGAGACCCCCATCTCTAAAAATAGCCAGGCATTGTGATGGGCGCTACAGTCCCAGCTACTCAGGAGGCTGAGGAAAGAGGATCATTCAAGCCCAAGAATTTGAGATTTCTGTGAGCAATGACTCCATAGCACTCTACCTAGGATGACAAAATGAGACTCTGTCTTAAAAAAAAGAAATTTAAAAAAGTGAATAGTATTTGTTTGGGGGGAGGTAACTCCAGCTGCAGTGTGTAAGAAAAACTGGAGAGGACAGATACTGGAGGGGGGAAGCTAGTTCGGAGAATACTGTAGTTCTCAGGTGGCAGAGGATGATGGCTGGGAAAATGAGTGATTATCAGAGTCAGGGAGTTGGACTGGGTATGGACCATTCCTGAGATAGACTCAAGAGGGCTTGATGAAGAATTGGTTAATTAGTTTGGAAGGTGTAGAAGAAAGAACGGAGGATAGTAGTTCACAGGTTGCTAGCTTAGAAAACTGGGGACCAGTTGATCTTGGTTTTATGCATAGGCACCTTCTGATTGTGGTTGTAGGGGCAGCGGAGTGGATACCTTCACTTGGACCATAAGCTCCATGAAGGCAGGTGCCATGTCTATGAGTGCCGTCTGCTGTTTCCCCAAGGCTAGGAGAAGGAAGAAATGAATGGTCATCCCTCCCAAAGTGCCATACTAATTTGGTGACAATTCTTGGACTTCTGTCTCTTGCACTTAATTAATATTGATCAGGTTAAACATACTATCAAATAATACTAAATTTTAGAGAGATTCATTCAACAAACATTTATTAGGTGCCTACTGTATGCTAGACACCATTCTTGGCTTGGCAGGTAAAATAGCCAAAGAGACAAAAGTCCATGCCTTCATGGAGTTTTAATTCTACTTTAAGGAGAGAGCCAGTAAAAATAATAGTCAGGAAGCAGAATATATAGTGTATTAGGTGGTGATCAGTGCTGTGGAGAAAAAGCACAGTGTGTGTGTTGGCTGGAGGTTGGGATATGCAGTTAGGGGATAAATATGGGAAGGGAAGGCCTCCCTGAGATGATATTTGAGTAAAGCCTTGAAGGCAGCCGTGCACACAGCTGGCAGGAGAGACTTCCAGGCAGAGTGAAAGCAGATGCAAAGACCTGTTGATGGGAGCTTGTCTGTTGTGTTTAGAGGGACAAGGAGGTGGCTAGTGAGGCTGGAGAATAGATGTGACCAGGTTGTGGACAGGTCAAGATCAGGAAAGCTGCTAGAAAGATTTGACATGTTTCCAAGTTGGGAAGCTATTGGAGAGTTGGAGCAGAGGAATGACATGATGTGACTTACACATTACTAGAATCGCTCGGGCTGCTGTTTTGAGAACAAACTGAAGCCAGAGGCAAGGGCAGAGGAAGGGAAGCCACTTGGAAAGCTGCAGAGTAGACCAGGTGAGAGAGATGATGGTGACTTGGACCACGTGGTAGCAGTGGTGATGAGTGTTTGCATTCTGGATATACTTTGAAGAAAGATCTTGCTGACAGATGTAGGGTACAGAGAGCAGGAGGAGCAGGAGGAACAGGTGTAGGGCAGAGCTCAGTTTGAACACGTCACATCTGAAATAACCACAGACATCCAAGTGGAAATGCTAAGTAGGCAGGTGGATGTATGATGCTGAAATTTGGGTAGAAGTCCAGCCTGGAAATACACATTTACTAATCATTTCAAAGGAATTTGTTACTGTGACGTAGTTTATGATTTGAACAGCCAAGACTCAGGAGAGTGCCATACACAACACTATTTTAGAATTATGTAAAGAATTATGAATTCGGGGCGGCACCTGTGGCTCAGTCGGTAAGGTGCCGGCCCCATATACCGAGGGTGGCGGGTTCAAACCCGGCCCCGGCCAAACTGCAACCAAAAAATAGCCGGGCGTTGTGGTGGGCGCCTGTAGTCCCAGCTACTCGGGAGGCTGAGGCAAGAGAATCGCTTAAGCCCAGGAGTTGGAGGTTGCTGTGAGCTGTGTGATGCCACGGCACTCTACCGAGGGCCATAAAGTGAAACTCTGTCTCTACAAAAAAAAATTTATGAATTCGGGGAAATTTCAGATTGTTCTGTAGGTACAGAAACATTTTATAGATCAAGCTGCTAACTTGTGCTCAAGTTAAAAGTTATTTGTATTGTAAAGGACAATAGATTCTTAAAACATGTATAACTTCTGTTCTTTACTTTAGAAATAAAATACGCTTCTTTCTCAAGTCAGTAAAATTGGTAAAATGGACACATTTTCACGCATCTGCCTTTACTCTGCACATCCATTCCTTTTTTGGCTTGCTTTGTTCTTTTTGTTTGTTTGCAAACTGCATGTTAATTTTAATAAATACAAAATAAATTAAAAAGTAAATAATGTGGCATATACTAGCCCTGATCTCTGACTTGTGGAGTAATAATTATAAGAATTTGGGAGCTATAAGTTGTATTAAAACATTTTTTATAGTTAAACACGTCACAATATATAACCAGTGATATTCTGTATAATGTACCATTACTTTGAAAACCCTGAATACTACTTACTTTGGTAAGAAGTTGTGGAAAATGAAGTGAGGATTTGTTTATTACTTATTGAAAAAATTTCCCCTTCTTTTAATGTTTCCCCTTCTTTAATGTTTAGCCTTAAGTATGATTAATTGCCGTCTATTAAGTGTATATTGTGGAAAGCATTTGGCCATGGAGAGGAGTTTAGGGCAGGGGCTCCAGGGACCATCTGAAAAAGATAAACGTAGATATTGAATTGGTGAAAGAGTAAAACTTTATTCATTATTTCTTCTAAGAAATACTTATGGAAAACCTATTATATTCAAGCTTTTCATTTAATCTAATGGATGTTAGATGTAGAGCGGCCGTTCTTAACCTGTGGGTTGCGACCCACAGGAACTGTATTAAAGGGCCGTAGCATTAGAAAGGTTGAAAACCACTGACATAGAGGAACTAAACATAGTCTGGAAGACAGAACTCTGACACAGGAAAACAGGACTACTGGGCGGGAGCAACAGTGGCTGCTGCTCAGCTGCTCATTGTTGACTTGCTGATGGATGCTGACGCACAGTGCTGTGTGTAAAGCACAGTGCCAGCACCTTACTGGCATGTCTTAACCCTGAACCAGCAGCACTGCTAAGGGAGGCAGCCTAAGTACCTTCATTTTGTACTTGGGGAAACTGAGACAAAGAGAGGTGTAACTTGCTCAAGTGCACACAGCTTATAAGTGCAAGGACCAAATTTAAACCTGGATAGGCCTTACTTTTTTCAAGTACTTCCTCCTTGCCAGGCAGTGTGCTATATATTTGTCTGATGAATCCTTGTAACCTCACACAGAAGGGGTTTTTACATTTTATACAAGAGGCTGCAGAAGCTTAGTAGCAGGTAGGTGGCTTAGCCGAGGACCAACTCTCTTGGATTCTGACGTCAGTGCCACTGCCACCTAGAAAGAGGAGATGGTGAAGGACACCTCGTGCTGACGAGTAATGGCCGTGGCATCCCGGTTACTTGATTAGGCCATTCAAACTCCAGGATGTGAAAGCAACAGGTCCCTGTGAACTCAACTCAATATTTGTTTAAGAATAATATGTTAGCCTAAGTTCAAACACTCCAACATAAATTATTTTTAAGCTTGTGGATAAGTAATCCAATTCTCTGGGGCACACACTGAGTTTATAAATGCAATACAGCATTTTTTCCTGCTTACAATTGTGGTTATTACTTTGTGTTGCATCAATAATTAATTGTATTTTTACCTTGTTTATTAAGATTGGAGCAAATGTTACTTTGTAAATGGTCCTAAGCCATCATTCTAAAAACAGATTAGTGGAAGGCTTATGATCACATTCCTCTTTAAACTGATATTTTAATGAGATTACTAAGATCTGAAAGCACTTAATGCTCCATCAGGTTGGGTTTTCCTAAGCAATGTTCACAAGTTAGAACAAAAGTGAAACAAATTCCATCCGTGAAGAGGTACCTGGGTGCCATTAGTAGAGGAAACTTTTCATAGGTTTCCTGCAGTAAAAACTCAGCATGATCCAACACAGCAAACAAATAACAAAAAGCTGTTTCTTTTTCTTCCAAGTGAATATCATGTGCTTCAAAAAATGTTGTTCTCTTAGCAGAATTTTGAAAGCCTTTTGATTAGATTAGCTCTCAAATTGCTGCTTCGTAGTGTGCCAAATGCTACTTTCTTTTTTATCTTTGACTGTTTCTCTTGTCTGTTGATCTCAAGTTAGTGATATATTTATGAAAACGTAATCTTTCCCTTCTTATTGTACTCTTGCCAAATCTTTTAAACCTTTTCTAATAGAAAAATTAGAAAATGAGTATTAGGAAAAATAAAAAAAACCTGTTAATCCCCCCATTTGATAACTACTCTTAATATCAATATATTTTTTATCTCCCCAGACTTTTTTCTTCTTACAGCTATATAGTTTAGATACATATCCATATGACTTTCAAAAATAAAAATAAGTTTATACCACAAATCGGGGCACATTACTTTATCTTTCACCTCTGTGTCTTTAACATCTTATATTGATAGGTAATGTCTTTGCAGCATTATTTTTTTCAGCTTCGTGCCCCGTTGTATTTCAGAGCTGTCCTGCCTACCCTGTTTTTAGTCATCTCATTTTAATGTAGGGACAGCAGCTCCTCGAGGGTACACTACTGTCATAAAACTTAATATTTTCTTATATTCAATAATAATTATGTTGTGGCAAATGCCTTTGAAAGCATCCTGAATATTTTTATTGGATGGAGAATTTCACTCTAATGATGAATATCTTGATTTACATGTTATCACTTTCCCTATTAACCCCAGTTACGCAGAACACAGTTCTGGAGAGTAAAGTAAAACTTATTTCATGAATACTAACATAGATGTTGTAATAAATTCACTTTACTCATAGGAGACTGGCTCAAGCCTTTATTTGGAGTTTTTTTTTCCCAAACAACTTTGGACTTGACTCTAAGGCAAAGCTTCAATTAATTACCTGTAAACTCTACCTTATTAGATCACTTCCGTTTTTTCTTGGAAGTTATGTTTTTTTACTGATGAGGGACATGGAGAGACCTTTTTATGATAGGTCCTGTATTAGGCCCTTCTTATTTCTTGCTTCACAAAAATCCCACAAGGCATGTATTCCATCATCTGTGGGTGTCTCTCCTCATCTCCTCATTTGTTTAAAGAACAACAGGAGACTCAAATTGCTCCCCTGGAAGGTGATTGAACTGGAGTACAACCTCAGGTCTGACTGCAAAGCCCACGTTTCTAGGATTCGTACAAAGGTGTACGAATACTGTAATTCAAAGCGGGAAACATTTTCTTGTGTGCCTAAAATATAAATGAAAAGAGGATGTGTTCTCATAGAAGATAACTTTTCATTTGGGTACATTATTTTGTACATCCATTTGAAAATAGGTACGTCCGATGTCTTGATAAATATCTGCCCCCCAGAAAGGTGTATGGGGTGACAGCACCCCGAGACCTTAATCAGAAGTGCCCTTAGCATGTCTAGTCCCCACCCCACCCCCAGTGCTTGCTCAGCTCCTCCCCCTTAGTCGACTCCTTTTATTACTATTTCAAGACCTCATCTTAAAAGTAAATGTTTCGTAGTTTATTTTGGCATGAACCATCACATATTTTCTTTCCATCATTTCCATTTTTGTTCCTAACTTACTTTCTACCATCTGTGCCAAACAGAGGTGGTGTAGCCCAGTGATTACATCCTGAGCATTGGACGGGGACCTGAGGTTTGCCTCCCCAACTGTCATTTACGAATAGTGTGGCTTTAGGGAAACTTACCCAATTTATACGCACCTCGGTTTCCATAGCAGCAAAATAAGAATGTATTATAGTGCACTAACAGAACTGATAAACAGACTAGAACCCCGCACAGTGAGAAAAATGCAGGTACCGCGTCACCTTAACCTCTTCCTCTTTGCACAAAGCAGGAACTCAAAATAGGTTAGCCTTTTCAGCCCTTGTAAAAGTACCCCTTTAAATAATACAAAATAATTGATTTGGCCCACTGGCTTATAGGACACAACATTTGTTCTCCACCCCAACCCCTTGTCACCATCCCCACCCTGCAATTAGAACACTGGAACCTCGCATACCAGCCTAGAATCTGCTTGTTCTCTGGTTGACTCATCCGTGTTCCCTGTCTTCTTCTTCTGATAGCACAGAAGAAAAAAACAGAATCCGGTTTACTTACATGGAACAATTACCTCTCACCCAGGACCTCCCTGGAAAACAACGCCTGCCACTGGTATCCCCGCCTTCCACTCCAGCTCTCTGCCCGCAGGCCTTGCCCTCAAGGGTTTTCAGTGTGCTTTTGTTCTCTCCGTGCTCAGAGTCTTGTCCCCTGCCCAGTACTTAGTGGTTTATGATCATGTGCTTTCACCGATGGTGTGTTTCTGACTGGGAAGAATTATTTCTTGATGCTTAACAATATTGTCCTCTTAGTGGAAAATATAGTCATAAATAGAAATAGCTATCATATTTTACCTGTAAATCAGATTTCTGAAAATATTTTTCTGCTTAAATGAGTGAGAGTAGGGTTTTCTTTAAAGCTTTTTTCTCATTGCTTTGGCATAAAAGATAATTCCTTATGTACATAGTCACTGACCATCTGTTTTGTGGGCTGTAGATTGTAGGATTTATCTTTAAACTTAATGATTTTTTTTTCTGTTATTGCCTTTTATGGGCGGAAGGGTGCGTATCAGTTGATTAGATTGGAGGTTTGAAATACAGAACTTCCTATTCACTTTTTGTTGTAAAATATACATGACATAAATTTTATCTTTTTTTTTTTTTTTAGACAGAGTCTCACTTATTAACCCTCGGTAGAGTGCCATGGTGTCACAGCTCACAGCAACCTCCAAATCCTTGGGCTTAGGTGATTCTCTTGCCTCAGGCTCCCGAGTAGCTGGGACTACAGGTGTCCGCCACAACACTTGGCTATTTTTTTGTTGCAGTGTAGCCACGGCTGGGTTTGAACCCACTACCCTCGGTATATGGGGCTGGCACCCTATTCACTGAGCACAGGCGCCGCCCAAAATTTATCATTTTAACCTGTTTTTTTTTCTTTTCTTTTCTGTTCTTTTTTTTTTTTATAGAAGGCAGGATGTCTCTCTCTTGCCCAGGCAGGAGTACAGTGGTGCCATCATACCTCCTTGTAAGGTTAAACTCCTGGGCTCCAAGTGATCCTCATACCTGTCCCACCTCAGCCTCCTTAGTAGCTGGGACTATGGACATGTACTATCACACCTGGCTAATTTTTAATATTTTTTTGAAGAGATAGGATCTTGAACTCCTGGCCTCAAGCAATTCTCCCACCTTGGCCTCTCAGAGTGCTGCGATTTCAGAGTGAGCCACTGCACTTGACCCATTTTAACCATTTTTTTAAGTGTACATTCCAGTACTTTAGTACATTCATATTGTTTTGTAACCATCTGCATCTCCAGAACATTTTCATCCCAAGCAGAAACTACCCAGGTTAGACACTAATTCCCCATGTCCCCCTCTTCACAGCCTGTGGTCACCACCATGACACTCCCTGTCTTTGTGAATTTGTCCATTCTGGGCACCTCATGTAAGTGGACTCATACAGTATTTGCCCTTTTTTGTCTGGCTTGTTTTATGTAGCACAGAATTTTCAAGGTTCATCCCTGTTGAGCATGTATCAGAATTTCCTTCCTCTTTAAGGCTGCATAATATTCCATTGTGTGTATAAACCCATTTTGTTTCTCCATCCATTCGGATATTTGGGTTGTTTTCACTTTTTAGCTACTGTGAACATGAGTGTGTAAAGATCTATTTAACTCTGCTTCCAATTTGCTTGGGTACATACCCAGAAATGGAGTTGCTAGATCATACAGTAAATCTATTTTTTTTTTATTTTTTTATTTATTTATTTATTTTTTTTGTAGAGACAGAGTCTCACTTTACTGCCCTGGGTAGAGTGCCGTGGCGTCACACGGCTCACAGCAACCTCTAACTCTTGGGCTTACGCGATTCTCTTGCCTCAGCCTCCCGAGCAGCTGGGACTACAGGCGCCCGCCACAACGCCCGGCTATTTTTTGGTTGCAGTTTGGCCGGGGCTGGGTTTGAACCCGCCACCCTCGGCATATGGGGCCGGCGCCCTACTCACTGAGCCACAGGCGCCGCCCGGTAAATCTATTTTTAATATTTTGAGGAACTGCCATATGGTCTTTCCTGGCTGCCTGTACCATTTTATATTCTCATGTTTCCTAGTAGGTTTATATAGGATTTTTTAAGCTTTTAAAAAATAAATATATAGCTTTCCAGCTATGATTATATCAGCATTTAGTAGAAAATCACGAAACAGCATGAGAAATGCATAACCAAATATTGTACTTTTTTTTTCTTTTTTTAAAACAGAATCTGACTTTGTCACCCTCAGTAGAGTGCTGTGGTGTCATAGCTCACAGCAACCCCCAACACTTAGGCTCAAGTGATTCTCTTGCCTCAGCCTCCCAAGTAGCTCGGACTACAGGCACCTGCCACAGTGCCTGGCTATTTTTAGAGATAAAGTCTCACTCTGGCTAGGGGGTCTCGAACCTGAGAGCTCAGGCACTCTACCTGTGTTGGCCTTCCAGCATTCTAGGATTACAGGTGTGAGCCACTGCACCCGGCCTTAAATATTGTACTTTTTATTATTTCTCAAGAAATTTTATGTCTATCAAATTAGTTTACTGCTAGTACTAGTTATGTTTTGTTCGCATAGACATTTTCTACTGTCCTAGAAAGACTGTGTAAGATCCAGTGTCCACTGCGTTCTAGATCAGGTGAGGAATTTTTTTTTTTTTTTTTTGCAGTTTTTGGCTGGGGCTGGGTTTGAACCCGCCACCTCCGGCATATGGGTCCGGTACCCCACTCCTTTGAGCCCCAGGTGCTGCCCAGGAATTTTTTTTTTTTTTTTTTTTTGAGACAGAGTCTCAAGCTGTCACCCTGGGTAGAGTGCTGTGGCATCACAGCTCACAGCAACCTCAACTCTTGGGCTTAAGCGATTCTCTTGCCTCAGCCTCCCAAGTAGCTGGGACTACAGGTTCCCACCACAACGCCCAGCTATTTTTTGGTTGTAGTTGTCATTATTGTTTGGTGGGCCCAGGGCTGGATTCGAACCCGCCAGCTCTGGTGTATGTGGCTGGCACCCTAGCCGCTTGAGCTACAGGCGCCGAGCCCAGGCGAGGAATTTTGGTGTGTGGTATCACTTGTATAGATTAAACTGTGTTCAGTTTCATTAAATAGAAAGTTTTGTTAGATTTCAGATTTTAATAACAAATTACTGAAGGGGGATGCATGTTTTTCTCCAGATAACTTTTCAAGTCATAGATTTACTCATTTACAACTAAATATTTAAGCTACTATTCTTTTCCAGGTAGTAAGCTGGCTGCTGTTAAGTAAAGCATCCCTGTAAAATTTTTCCACGCAGGTCTTTTTTTTTTTTTTTTGGTTATTGGCCGGGGCTGGGTTTGAACCTGCTACCTCTGGCATATGGGACCGGCGCCCTACTCCTTGAGCCACAGGCGCCGCCCATCCACGCAAGTCTTTAAAGCATTTATTCATTCATGTCAACAAATTTTTATTGACTTCCTGTGTGCCGGGTTCTGATAAATGGGTAGGGATAGAAATGTGATTGCAGACAAGTAAAAAGGCAAGTCCAATAAAACCCAATTAAGTTCACTGTGAAAATGGAAGTACATGGTGCCTGGGAGTAGATGGGGGTGGGGGAAGGACAAGCTAACCAGGGTTTGGAGCGGAGGGGAGAAAGTATTATTAAGATCTCAAAAAAAAAAAGTTCTCCAAAATACCTCAGAAAATGTATTCTCCCTAGAAAAGTTGACTTCCAGAATAAAAGTTATTAAACATTTTAGTTTAATAGTTATAAAACTATTAAACATTTCATAGCACTTTAGCATCCATTCTCATTTGTGAAGGAAGCAACAATCAACTTCTGTCATGACCCCAAACTGAAAATAGCAATGTTTAAATACTATGCTTCTGAGCATCTTACCTTACCTAAGGAAAATTCATCCTGAAATAAGAAACAACCCTGTATTACAAAGCAATATGTTGTGAAAATTTTTATTTTAATAGTGCTTAATTTGGGTGTGAACATTCTATTCAAATTAATTTTGTTCATATTTTCACTAATTTCAATTTGGTCTACTTTTTTATCATTTTTTTTTTAATTACTAAAGAAAAACATGCTAGTTACAGTTAGTCAGAAGCAAATGAAGAAAAATGTGAACTTCTCTGTCTCTCTTCACCTCCATCGTTCTACTCCCCAAAGTAAACATTGTTAAGTTTGGTAAATCCCTTTCCAGAACACGCAAGCCTTTGCACAACCAACTACTCACATTTATAGAAGAGGAGGGCGGGAGGAAGAGAGGGAGAAGAGAGCGTGTTGGTGTGCGTGCACACAGCCACACGTATGTAAGTTCAGATAATTAAAAAGGGAGTATGCTGTGATGTTCCGCGGCGTGTTTTGTTTAATGGAAAACAAGGTGTTCTCCAATCCTGAGCCATTCTGAGAATCAGCGCAAAATGTCCCCCGCAGATTTAAAGAAGCAAAACTGTAAATAGGAGTTTTACATGCTCTGCAGGTATGAGTTCATGCCTTTCCCAGCCCTCTGGGTCCCTGCTGGCACATTTGGTGCCGCAGTAATACCTGGCAGCATGGCATCCCTGCATGTACCTTACAATATTAAGACAAGGTTTTTGTTCTAAAACAGAATAAAACTGTTCAGTTAAATAAAAATACAGTGTGTTCTTAACCTCTCGCCATGTCAGTATATTGAATTCTGCTCACTCTACAATTGCTGTATAATTTTTCAGTTTGGACATAATTGTTCCCTCGTTCATTAATATTGCTTGTGATATTTTGGTATTGTAAACATGTTGCAGTGAATATACTTGAATATGTATTTTTGCATACTTGGCTAGTATTTCTGCAGGTTAGGTGCCTAGAAATAGGATTGTCGAACCACATGCATATGCACGTGGTTATAGTAATATAATATAGTAAAAGCTATATTTTACTACATTGTTCTCAAAATATAAAAAAGCTATATTTTACTAAGGGTTCTCAAACACTTATACCTATTTACCAAAAATCTTATTCCTTTAACACTGAAATTTGCTATTGTAAATAGCTTTGCTAATCTAATGAGTGATGAAAATGGAATGTCATTGTTTTATTTTGCATTCCTGGATTGTTAGTAGGTAGAATATCTTTTCCTATATATATATGTATTACCTACTTATGTTCTCCAAATTTCTTCTTTATATCCTAATTTTTATCAGAGTATTTATCATATTCTTATAATAACACTTCATAAATGTTACTCTGTTTTAGTATGTAAGTTTTTTTTTAAATTTTGTTCTTTTAACTTGTGTATAGTGAATTTGCCAAATAAAAGTTTCAAATTTTTATATAGTTAAATCTGTCAAGTTTTTCCTTTGTTGTTTTTCAGTTAGGTGTCATGATTATAAAGATGCCTCCACACCTAAGATTATGAAAAAATTCCCCTGTATGTTTTTCTTCTATTATTTACTTCTGTAGATTTATTTCTTTATGTTTAACTGTGAAGGCAAGTAAGGTATGGGAGTAGATATTAATTTTAATTGGATAATCCTCTAATCATTATTTAGAAATGTTGTCTTTAGCACATGCTTTTCATTTGAATAGGAGTCCCTGGACTGATTGACATTCTGTTTCACCAAGTTATTTGTCATGCTTGGAAGCAATTTTGTGTGGTGAGGCTACGACCAGAGCACCACCACTGGAGAAAGAGGCCTTGGTCAACCAAAGTGGTCTTCACTAGCTAGCTGTAGGACCTCAGACTGTGGGACAGTCTACCTCAATCCCAATTCTGGTATCCGACACATGTATTTGCTACTTTACAAGGTTCTCAGGATTAAACAAGGTAATATGCATAAAGCACGTGGGGCAGTGCCCGGCGCGTGAGGAGCACTGGGCGTGCATAAGCTAGCAGGGGTCCTGTTACTCCAGCTATGACAGCCGGTCCGTTATGCTTGATTTTGCTCTGTGAAAGGATAAAGATCCCTTTATTGTTCTTTACTTTCCAAAAAATAAACTCCAAAACCAACTTCTCAGGTTCCAAAATGAAAGTTCGTTAGTATTTGGAATGCAAATGCTTTAAATTTGTAAGTTCCATTTTGGGAGAATCTGTGTTAACTTTCAGAGTGGCTTTGTCCCAAATGTATCTTTCGTGTTCAGTATATAGTTTGATTTTACACAGCCATCATTCTGACAGTCTTGTTTTTAATGGTTTTGTATAACAATTTGTTCATATGACATGTTTAGTCTTAGTTCTGTCTTTATGTAATTTTTTGACTTATTACTTCATAAATAGTAGGGTTTTTTTTTTTTTTTGCAGTTTTTGGCCGGGGCTGGGTTTGAACCCGCCACCTCCGGCATATGGGGCCAGCGCCCTACCCCTTTGAGCCACAGGCACGGCCCATAAGTAGTAGTTTGCATTGCCTTGCTTTGTGTTTTCTTTCTGATAATTTGAACAATTTGTAATTAGTGTTTTCCCAAATGCCTTTCTTTAATCTTTATAGCTGTAACTTTACATTACCTCTCTCCTTTTGATCACACAATTTTTGATTAGTTGTGCTCTTGTGATTAGCTTTCCCAGAGGTATTTCAATGAGAGTTATGTTTTGTTTTTGTGGACTAGAACTCCAACATCAGTGGCTTAACCAAACATGGGTTTATTTTTCTCATAAAATGAACAGCGCAGAGATCAGAGGTTGGGTTAACTTTGTAGCTGCCCAGTGTCATCAGTGTCCCTGGCCCTTGGTGCCCTCCCACTTAGCCATCCTTGGCTTGTGACCTCTGTGCTTATCGTTACCGTATAGTCACATTATGGTTGCTCTACCTCCAACCTCTCATCTGCATTTCTGACAGGAAGGACAAAGAAAAGGGTATCTATATTGAGGAAGTAATACTTTCCTAGAAACCTTCAATTCATATCTCATTGACCAGAACCAGGTCACACAATGACCCCTTGCTGATCATGAAGAGTAATACCAGAATACCAACATAATGTTACTGGACCAGTAAAAGTCATGGTCAAAAACAATAGTTTTAAAATACTCTCTGTGGTAGGCAGAATTATTTCCTACCATTAACTTTAAAGATGTCCACATCCTATCCTTGTGTTCATTCATCCATCCTCTCTTTCTCCCTGTCTCTCCCCACCCTCCCTCTCCCTCCCACCCCCCTTCTCTTTCAGTTTTTAAACAAAAAATCCTATGCTTATAAGTGGAAGGAGTTTAGGAGTTTTTCCCTAATAAGTTATTCTTGTGGACTAGGGGTTGGGGGATAAGCTAGCATAACTGGTAGTTTGAATTTAAGTATGTCCATAGAAATGGACAGTCCTGTCTAAGCCAGGACCAGAGGGTATTATTAAATATCGTCATCCTGCCATACACTAGGTCCCTAGGACTTAATCATTTGTAACTGAAGTTTGTATTCTTTCACTGACATCTGCCCATTTCCGCCTTCCCTTGTTCCTTCATAACCACCATTCTACTGTGTTTCTGAGTTCAATTTTTTAGATTCCAATTATAGGTGAGATCATGCAGTATTTGTCTTTCCGGTCTGGCTTATTTCACTTAGTGTAATGTCCTCCAGGTTCATTCATGTTGTCACAAATGGTAGGATTTCCCTCTTTTTAAAGGCTAACTGGTATTCCATTGTATATGTGCACGTGTGTGTATGACATTTTCTCCATTCATTCATTGACAAACACTTCGGTTGTTTCCTTATTTTTGCTATTGTTAATAATGCTGCAGTGAACATGGGAGCGCAGCTATCTCTTCAAGCTAGTGATTTTATTTCCTTTGTTATATATCCAGAAGTGGGATCGCTATATGGTAGTTCTATTTTTAATCTTTAGACGAGCCTCCATACTGTTTTCCATGATGGCTGTATGAATTTACATTCTCAACCATGTCCAAGAGTCCCTTTTCTCTCTGTCCTTGACCCATGCCTTTTAAGCAGAGCACCTCTGCTGTGGCATTGCTGAGCTGTGGCTGTGATTTGAACCCCTTGATACCCCTGTCTCCCATCTCTTACCCTGCTACACTTGGGTTAGCACTTGATCCAAAGATGGTCAGCCTGTGGGTTCACCAGCAATCTGTGGCTTAAGTTTAACTTTCTGTATTCCCAAGCACTATGCGTATTGTCGAGGCCCAATTTCAGGCTCAGCCACTTGCTAGTTGTGTAACCTTAAATTACTCAAAGTTTACTGTTTCAGTTTACTTCTCTGTAAAATATTAAATCTTGTGTTATGTTGTTTTCATAATTAAACGTAATTAATCCACATTAAGTACTTAGAACAATATGTGGCTCATACCCAAAGCTCCATGATGGTAGCCGTTTTTATTCTTTAAGGAATTTGGAATTAAGAAACTGAATGGCTGAAAGAGTTACTCATAGAAACTAAAGGTAGAGTGTAATAAAGTAGAACAATGGTTCTTATTCCTTTCTGGGGCCATTCCCCTGCTGAGGACTCTGACTAAAGTATGGACATTCTCTGCATAAAGGATATATGCACACGTAAGTGCCCATGAGATCAAGGTTGAAACCACCTCCTACAAGGAATGACGGGACAGGTCCATGCCAAGTCAAAGCTGTGTGCAAGTCAGACGTATGAAGGAAGGGAAACTGTCATCAAAGTAGAGGGAGCTGTTTTATAAAGGGAGGGAAATAGACTGAATAGAAGCCATGAGATAGCCCCTCAGTTCTGGGTCTAGCAGTTTCTGCCCCAGGATTCTCACGAGATCTCTGTTCATCTCCTCACAACAAAATCCCTGTACATAACTGAGCTGGCATAGCCCTCCTGTTTTGCAACCAAACTAGCCAGACCCCACTCCAAAAAACAACAATGAAACTGACTTCATATGATAAAGAATTATTGCTGTGTCATTTCAGATTTCTTTTAGCCAGCGAATGTTATGAAGTTTTCCTGTGCTGTGATTGTATCAACAGCAAATACTTTCAGAATAAAGTGAATAACCAGCTGTAGTTACTTTTCAACAGCTAACTTCCTTTTTTGTATGTTGAACACTTTCCAGACATTTTCTATTTTTTTCATATTCTAGTTTAAGGAAGAGGTAACTTCAACCTCTTTAGTAGCATTCTCTTTTATTTATTTATTTTGGCACATTTTTAAAAGTGTTTAAGTTGAAAATGAAGCAGAACTTCCTAAGGTTTTATAAAGGATTTTAAGGATTTTCCAGTTCCATGATTTCTTTCACAAATAAAAAGAACAGGACCCCAATATTGTCTTGCATACCTTCCTGGCATAATATCCTCCATTACAGGTGAAGAACCAAGCTTAGAGAGCTCCAACTCCTTGTCCAAGATCAAAGAGATGGCAAGTGGTGGAACTAGGATTTGAACCCAGGTCAAATCACACTGCAGAGCTAATACTTCTTTGGACTCTTAAGCTCAGGCTACAGAAGAATAAGGCTTTTACTTTACATTTCTTCCTCTTGTTGGTCTTTTTCTCAACATCTGTTCTAGAAAAGAAGGCTGGAAATTTACAAGCCCCATTTTATAATTCTCAAGCTAGATGGGTCTTAAATGTGTCCGTTAGCATCTGCCCCCAGAGTAGTGTCGTCTCAACTAGCTGGATGTCTTCTAAGGAGCTGGAAAGACTGACAAGTATTGAGCCAACCTTCTTTCCAGACGGAGGCCTTCATTTGAAACCAGTACTCAGTGGTTCAGGGAAGGCTGTCAGGGCCTGCAGGGCAGCAGTGATCCACAGTTTAAACATGAACATATTTATGGAGTATTTGCAGGGTTGGGCATGGTGAAGATACCGGCTCTAGAAGTACACTGCTCGGGTGAATCCCAGCTCTTCCATTTAATTCTGGAGTGGGCAAGTAGCTACTATCTCTTGAAGTCTTAATTTCTTTATCTTTAATGTAAGATTTTTTTTTTAATGTAATTTTACTGGAATTGCATCTCTGACTCTTTTTTTTTTTTGAGACAGAGTCTCACTCTATTACCCCAGGCTAGAGTGCTATGGCATCAGCCTAGCTCACAGCAACCTCAAACTCCTGGGCTCAACTCATCCTCCTGCCTCAGCCTCCCAAGTACTTGGGACTACAGGCACTGCCACTACCCCAGCTAATTTTTCTATTTTTAGTAGAGACAGAGTCTCTTTCTTGCTCAGGCTGGTTTCAAACTCCTGAGCTTAAGGGATCCTCCTGTCTCAGCCTCCTGGAGTGCTAGGATTTATAGTCATGAACTGTTGTGCCAGGCCAAGAGATGTTTTTTAAAAGTCTATTCCTCATAGGGTTATTTTAAGGACTAAAAGTGATAATGCATGTAAACTGCTTAACACAGTGCCTGCATGGTAATAATAAATGGTGGCTCTTATTTATTATACTATGGCAGCCCCTCTCCCTGAATCCTTTTATTTTGATTAATTTTAAGTCTTTGAACTGAAAAAACAAGCTGTAGCTTTATAGGCTTTTATAGCTGGGAAGGATTACTTTCTTTTCAAATGGCAATTTCTGTATTTAGCTGACAAAACCAGTTTTTAAAGTGCAGTCATTTTATGAGTGTAAAATACTAGTTTCGAAATGTATGCTATGTATATGCATTTCGTGACTGTAATGGAGAGAGGTAGAAGTTATGTTCTTGTCCAGGTCGTTTTATTGCTAAACCATTAAATAATCTGGATGTTGTTTTCCTGTTTCTCAGCAGCATAAGGAGGCTTCAGTCCCCACATCCTTTAGGAATACACAAAGTTGATAGATTTTTCAATGTATTCTTGTAACATTACTGTGAGATAGCTAGCAGATAAATACTCTTCTTTATATTATTTTTAACACTACACATCTCATCTCATTAAGTAGAAAATTGGGGCACAAATAGTTATTTGCCTAAGTTACATAGATGAAGTATGTTCATAACCAAAATATTTTCAGGATATGGCTGCTCTTGCCATTTATTGTCCCTCTTTTTAGTTAAAAATATTAACCTGATTATTATTTTACAAACACCCCCAAAAGGGACTATATTATATTTGGGGTTTTGTTTTATTTTACTTTTGAGCCAGAGTCTTGCTCTGTTGCCCAGCTAGAATGCAGTAGTGTCATCAGAGCTCACCAGAACCTCAAACTTGTGGGCTCAAGTTATCCTCCTGCATCAGCCTCCCAATTAGCTGGGGCTACAGGTGCATGCCAGCATGCCTGGCAAATTTTTAAAAATTCTTTGTGGTTATGGAGTCTTGTTTTATTGTTCAGGCTGGTCTCAAACTCCCGGACTGAAGCAATCCTCCCACCTCAGCCTCCCTGAATGCTAGGATTATAGGCATAAGCTACCGTAATAAGCTATAGCCTGGGACAGTATTATATTTGAAGAAGACTAAATCCTGTTATTGTGATAAAGATGGATTAGGGTTTTGATGTAGAATTTAAACCCATACTTAATGTTACATCCAGGAATCTTCCATATTATCTGCTCTTGAGTTGAGTGCATTCATTTATTAGATGTAGACAGTTTAATTTAAAAACAATGAAGTAACTCAGGTTTCAGTAGTTGCAACACATGTATAAGTATTTTCAAGGAAAAATTCAAATGTGCTTTATTCTTCCCCTTCCCTAGTATTTGAAGATACTGGTAAAAAATTGCCATCTATTGCTGACTTGATGGATTAGAATCAAATTGAATTATTTAAAATTTTGTTTCAGTAGTACTACAGCAATCAATTGGGTGGGGAGAAACCAAAAGAACTATTTAAATGATTTCATATTTCAAGACCAAAAGTAATAATTAATACTGGACTAAGTTTCCAACCTTTTCTTTGGAAGGAACACTCCTTCCAAGCCTGTGCTGTTACCTTGGTCTGGAACACTGACCCTCCCTCTTCAGCTGTCTAATTCTTCCGCATCCTTCTGGGCCCTGCTTTTGTCTTAGTGAAGCCTTCCTCAAACGGGTTAGGTCTCCTGTTTAATACTATGTTAGCACTTCTTTCCTCCTTTACCTGTAGTTTGTCTGGATTGCAATGATACGGCTATTTACAATTTTTTAAAAACCGTGCCCCTCACCTGTTTCTGAGTTCCATCAGAGCAGAGCAGTGTCTTTTCACTGCTAGGTGTGTGGACTTGGTGTTAAGTTTTGATCCATACCTGGAGCTTACTTTGTTTCCCTGAGCTTTCATCACCTAAAAAACATCACTTTTTTGTATGCTTTTTTATAAGAATTATAAGAATAAGAGCTAACATGAAAATTCCAAACATTTAAGTGATTAATACTTACTAACTGGCATTTTGCAGTACTTCAGAAATAGCATTTACGATTTGTATTGAACTTCAAGTTTGGTGTGGTGTCCTCCACCAGAATATTCTTGGTTTCTTCTTGATGAATCGAGAAAATTCAGGTGGAAGTGAGCAACTTCTTCTTTAAGTCATACTCTCTTTTTTCCATGCTTTATGTATTTCACAGTTAATCTTGTAGCAGTAGTTGATGCAGTAAAATGGATTTTTTTTAAGTATTAAACAACAATAATAATAATAATGCAAAGAAAGTAACATTCACATTGTCAAATAAGAGTATGTCTATTATAGAATGCTTTGACTCTGAGGTTCAGTATGGAGTCATCAGTTAACTTCTTATTATTTTTTCCCAAAGTATCAAAGAATAGACAACTAATATTTATAAATAAAAAATAAAAGATAATTTCAAAAAGCAGATCATGCCAAATGGATCTTCTGTAAGATCATTTTGTTCATGACGTATTTTTTCAACAATTATATTTGAGCACTTGAATGTCTGTTTTCTTCAAGATACTCTTATGTTCTGCAAAGGTGAATAAGTCACATATCTTGTTCTCAGATTTGTACCTTCTGTAACAGAGACTTCTAACTCTTCACCAAAATTTGTTTCCTATCTTTTTTTTTCCTTTTTTATTTTTGGCAGTTACAGGTGTCGTGTGACCGTGTACTCACTGGTGGGATCTTTCTGATCTAGCCACCTCTAGGTCTAACTCATGAACGTCTACTGCATCTGGTTCTCTCTTTTCTGCCTGCTTCTGCTGGCTGCTTGTTGTGCCTAAGGTGACCTTGAAGTCATGAGTTGAAGATGGGAAAGTTTCTGTCAGGCTGATGAATAACTGCAAAAAGCAAAGGCTCTTGCCCTGGCCTCCCCCTGGGAACACTTGCATTGGACTAACGTGTGGGAAAACAAATAAACTTCTTGTGTTAAGCCACTAAAAATTTGAAGTTTATTTGTTATTGCAATTAGCATTATCCTGGACAACTTATATAATAGGTAATATAGCAATTCCAGAATAAGTATTTACACTTTCAAGAATGATTAATTTGCCTTAATTTTTAATGTATCTCACTTAGAAGAAACATGATTTTATTTAAAATACTCTAATTCTTTGTCTTGCTTTTATTATTCCAAATTACTTGACTCATCTTTCAACAGCCAGTTAATAGCCCCTCTGATTAAGTAGGCCCTTTGTTTATCCTCCTCCCTCCCACACCATTTTATAAGGTCTCATTTCGGTGTTTACAAATCCAGAGAGCATTTACTCTTATATAAGTTCAGCAGGAAAAAAAGAAAGAATAAATTTTGAATGTCAACACACAATAATTTTTTATATGGTTGACTTAACCTCTGGCAGGTAGGTCACTTTTCCGAAAGACTGTTGCTACCTTGAGAAATTTACCAGCACGTGGAGGTACTTAGTATTCAGCCTTACTGGGTATGGGATGCCCAGGCCAGACATCTACTTCTTCTTGACTCCTGTCTTTCCTCACCATCTCTACTCCCATGGAATCAGTCACCACATGAAGTCAATGTAGTCTCTTTGCTGCCTTTTGAATCTGACCGTGATTTTCTAATTTAGGATTTTGTTACCTGATTGCAGCTGTCTCTCACCTGTTCTCCATAGCTCCAATACTGCCCTGCTATAGCCAGAATTAACTTTCTAAAGTGCAAAACTCAATACTTCATCTCTCTACTTTAGTTTTTTTTTTTTTGTAGAGACAGAGTCTCACTTTATGGCCCTCAGTAGAATGCCGTGGCCTCACACAGCTCACAGCAACCTCCAGCTCCTGGGCTTAAGCGATTCTCTTGCCTCAGCCTCCCGAGTGGCTGGGACTACAGGCGCCCGCCACAACGCCCGGCTATTTTTTGGTTGCAGTTTGGCCGGGGCCGGGTTTGAACCCGCCACCCTCGGTATATGGGGCCGGCGCCTCACCGACTGAGCCACAGGCGCCGCCCCATCTCTCTACTTTAAAATCCTTCAGTGACTATCCCTTGTTCTTGGGATCAAACTGAATGTGACTTGAAAGGCCTTGTATCATCAACAAGCAATTTTCCTGTCTTCTCTGACACTGTCTTTCCCTCCTCATTCTTTTCTGTGGCCTATGTTCCAGCCTTCTTTCTGTCCTTTAAACATGCTTTACTCTGTCTTAAGCCTCGTAGCCCCTGTTCCTGCTCTGACCTCCACGTTACTTTTCCCCACTCCTCCTCCTTTATCCCATTGCCTTACTAATTCCTTCCCATCTTTTAGTTCTCATCTCAAATGTTACTTCTGGATCACTTTCTCAGGTGCTTGCGGTCTGGGTTAGCTGCCCTTCACTTACACTGTCACATATCCCCCTGTGTCCCGCTATTAGAATAGCTCCTGTACTATATTTTCCTTTGACTCGTCTGTGTCCCTTGCTAGGCCTTCTGGAGGATCTTGGGCCATAGTTAAATCAATCACCATTGTATCTAGCACAATAAATATTTGTTAGATAAATGAGTTAGAGGTTGCGTAAAAACCCAGTCTTTTTTTTTTTTTGTGGTTTTTGGCCGGGGCTGGGTTTGAACCCGCCACCTCCGGCATATGGGACCGGCGCCCTACTCCTTGAGCCACGGGCGCCGCTCAAAACCCAGTCATTTTTAGACTTATCTACAGAGTGATATTTGAGGCCACACTAAAGAAGACTGAAGTCAGTGCCAGAATATCTTCCTCGTTTTGGGAAATCATCAGCACTGAGGACTGTTTACAGGAGAAATGAGTGAATGTTGGATAGATGTTAAAGGGTGAACTGTTAGGATTCGCTGCACGGGTTGGATGATGGGTGTGGATTAGCCATATTTGGCTTCGTGAAATTGTTCATGAAAAGATAAAGTCACAATTACGGTTAAGGTTATTATGAAAATTAAATTCCATATATATAAAGTTTATGGTGCTTAGTATTTTGAAGGTACTCAATAAAAACCATTTTCCTATTTGTAAGTGGCTTAGTGTCTTGTTAAGTCAAGGAAACTGATGCATTATAACAGGTTGCCACTTTTAAGCAGCAGGAGTTCAAGACCAGCCTAAGCAAGAGTGAGAAGTGTCTCTATTTAAAAAAAATAGAAAAAATAGCTGTGTGTTGTGCTGTACACCTGTAGTCCCGGCTACTTGGGAGGCTGAGGCAGGAGGATCACTTGAGCCCAGGAGTTTCAGGTTGCTGTGAACTATGGCACCTAGGTGCTCTACCAAGTGCTACAGAGTGAGTCTCTGTCTCAAAAAAAAAAAAAAAAATGAACAAACTCCTTTATTTTATGCCTCCCTCTCTGACCACTGCTGTGTGTGACTCTACTGTTTTTTCTTCCTTGGACTTAAGTGTAGGTAACACAGCATGAAGAGTCAGGAGCATTCACTTTGCTGTTGGTCTGCTGGGTTTGAATTATAGCACCACCACCCCCACTCCCACCCCTCCACATCCCCACCCACCAAACTTTGTAACCTTTTGCAGGTCACTAGACATCTTTAGTCTTCATTTTTGCTGCATGTAAAATGGAATCAAAACTCTTAGAATTGTGAGGATAGAAGAGATAATTCTTTCAATGTATTTGAAATAGTGCCTAGCACAGGGGTCCTCAAACTGCGGCCTGCGGGCCACGTGAGGGGGTGTGATTGTATTTGTTCTCGTTTTGTTTTTGTACTTCAAAATACGATATGTGCAGTGTGCATAGGAATTTGTTCGTAGTTTTTTGTTTTTATTTTTTTTAAATATAGTCTGGCCCTCCAACGGTCTGAGGGACAGTGAACTGGCCCCCTGATTAAAAAGTTTGAGGACCCCTGGCCTAGCACCTAGAAAAAGCGCTGAGTAATTGTTAGCCGTCGTGAGGTGTGATCATACCTGGTGACTTAAGCCACGTTCTTGAATCTCTGCACCCCTGCCTTCTCGCTCTCCCTTTGATCTCGTTTCCACTTGGATGTCCCGCAGTAAACTCAAACTCAGAACTCGAAACTAAGTGTATCACCTTTCCTGTTGGGTCAAGTTATCTCCTTTTGTAGGGCTGTGTCGGCTACAAGTGGCTATAGAAAACCCAAATACAAGGGGCCTAACCTACAAGAGAAGTTATTTCTCTCATATAACAAGAAGTCTAGAGGTAGAATGGATCCAGGGGTGGATAATTCACACCTTCCAGGAGCAGGCTCTCTTCATTTCTTCAGGGGTTTGACTTGTCCTCTTAGATCGGCTCCAACTTCAGGCATCACGAGCATGTGACAACATTCCGAAAGGGTTTTCCTTTCCCTTCACTCAAATCCTAATCTGATCACTGACAAGAGGACTGGGATTCCCGGTTTTAGCTCAGACTAACCCACGTCCATTCCAAAGTTCTGGAGCTGGAGATAGGATTCTATTTCCCAGGCATGTGTCTGAGTGAGGGGTGAGGGCACTACTGGTGAAGAGGAGGGATGGGGGATAAAGGCGGGCAAAGGGCAGACAGGGGCTGCTACAGGGCTTGAAATATTTCATAATTAGAAGAATCGGGAGTCACATTGAATTCAGAGAAGCTTAGGTGGCAGGTACTGAAGAAAGTCAAGTTAAACCAAGGAGTAGGGCTGGAGCTGAAGGGGAGGGCTTGAGAGACACCGCTGGCATCGTCAGTGACTGGACACGGGAGGAAGAGCTTTATTCGGTTTCCAGTTTCTGTTTGGCTAAGTGGATAGCCATTCACGGAGGTAAGGAAGACATCAAGTTTAATTGCTAGAGGTTTAATTGAGTGAAGTTTGAAACAGATTGAGTCTGAGGTACCTAGTCAGACATTCTAGTGGAAATATTCTATAGACAGTTGGAAGAAATATCTGCACTGGAAATGTAGATTTCATAATGTTGCCCTTTGGGGGTCAGAAGCTCTGCTTTTCTTCTTTTCTTCCTTCTTGGTGATAGTTCCTAATCTCTGCTGAGCCTTTATTGCCTCCCTCAGGCTGATAGCCTCTCTCTCTCCTTAGGGAATGCATATACTTTTGGTGAAGCCATTGCTTCAGTTGCTATCTGTCTGCCAAGGTTTCAGTGTGGCGCTGTGAGTCAAGTAACCAAAACCTAGCAAAATTAATTCAGAATTTAAAAAGCCAAAAAATGTAGTGATTCTACTTTATAAAAGGCCCATAAAAATGATTAACTTACAAAAAACTAAAACAACTCTCAAAGTACTCCCACCCCAAGCCCAGGAGATTGTGATAAGTGGACAGAGTTATTTAAAGGCACGTTAAAAGTTACAGACTTACCTTATAGGTCCCCAAAATCATAAACATGAAAAATAGAGATGAGGGATTTTTCGGTCATTTTCCATTTAGACCTAACTTGCCTGGGAAAATCACCCAGACAAGAAACACCAAAGCATCTGTGCCTTTCCAGAGTGTGTGAGCTCGAAACGTCAGGGTGGCCCATAGAAGTCTTTGTATCTGCCCTTCTGTTTCTCTCACCAGCTGCCCTCCAGCCCTTCCTGTCTACTGTCTGGACTCTTTTCTCTGCAGCTTCTTTGCCCTTCAGATTCAGACCATTGTCACTTGGGCTTCAGACTCTGGTCACCCTCCACTTTCTCCTCTCCATACTTCTCGGCATTCACATACAACTTCCAGCCACGTTATCCTCCTGGCCTCTTTCTGCTCATACCCCTCGGAGTCCCCTCTGCACCACTGCTCACCCTTTACTTACCTCTTCCCCTGCCTTGAGCTATTAGAGGAGGAGGCATTTACTAGTTTGGAGCTGTCTTTACAGCAGCTTGATCATTGTGTATTTGTGTTACAGCTACTATATAGGTTATAATTCACCTTACAATTATAGCTGGACCTCCTGGAGTAAGGCATTGTGAAAAGCCCGACCAACCATTAGCAGTTGCAATCATTGGTCAACACAGAACAACAGCATGAGCGCCTCTTATTTTAAAAATATCCCTAGGCATGTGTGGACAAGTAGGCAGTTTCTTCGAGATGCAATTTAGAAATGTTTCTCAACATCTGCCCTAAGTATACATATGTGTGTGTGTGTGTATATTTATATATGCACGTTCATATACATATTTACATATATACTCACATATACGTATAGTTGTACATACAGGTATAAAATGTTGCATATACACATGCGAATCTCTCAGGGCATGAGTCTATTCAGGCCACTATAACAAAATACCATAAACTTGATAGCTTATAAACAACAGGTGTATTTCTCACAGTTCTCGAGACTGGGAAGTCCAAGAGCAGGGCGCCAACATGGTTGGGTTCTGGTGAGGGACCTCTTCTGGGTTGTGGACTTGCACCGTGGCTCTCAGGATGTGTTAGGAATTCGTAGGACTGGTAGTCTGAGTAAAGCAATAGAGTTGTGTGATAAGGTGCAAGGGAGACTTTTCTACTGTAGTGCTTTTGTACATTTTGAGTTTTTTTCTTTTATTTCAAATTAATATGAGGGTACAAATGTTTAGGTTACATTGTTTTCGATTCTAAGGTAAAATTCAAGTTGTAGTTGAGCCCTTCACCTGGGGGATGTGCTGAACAACCCCTCATTGTGCACATTAGGTGAGATTCCACCAGTTGCCCTCCGCCTCCCTTCTCCCTCATCTCCATCCCTCCCCTCTCCCTCACCCTCATCCCTCCCCTCTCCCTCATCCCCATCCCTCCCCTCTCCCTCATCCCCATCCCTCCCCTCTCCCTCATCCCCATGCCTCCCCTCTCCCTCATCCCCATGCCTCCCCTCTCCCTCATCCCCATCCCTCCCCTCTCCCTCATCCCCATTTCTCCCCCCTCCTTGGTAGACTATTTATGTTTTATCTTTTGTGTGGGCATGTTGTTGTTTATATATTGTTTATATATTGTGTGGGCATGTTGTTGTTTATACATTAGTATTGATGTATCTTTTGAATTTTGATTATCAGTGTATTACTTGTTTAAATTTTCTTTCTGAATTTATTATTCTATGACCCATCAATTCTACTTCAAGGAATTTACCCTCACAGAAATATTCATATGTGTTTAACAAAAGTGTGAGTAAAATGATGTTAATAATAATATTGTTTTTAGCAACGAGAGCAGCAACAAAACTACAAGTAGTCTAAAAATATGTCATCAATTATTAACGTCTTTACTGCTGTTAGAAAAATAAAGTGTGCAAATATGAAAGGATTGCTCATTAGAGTAGGGTAGGTTGTGCTGCAGTTACAGATATCCCCTAATCCTCAGTGGCTTAAAGTAACAAAGGTTTGCTTCTCACTCACATAAAATCTGTGAATCCAGGAGACTCTTTAGGTAGTCACTGGCACTCAAGCCGCTTCATTCTTACGGCTGTGCAGCCTTGCACTCAGAGCTTCCTCCATCACCAAGGCACGTGCACACTGGCTTTGCTTTGGCCCAGAAGTGTGTGTATCTCATAGACTATTGACCAGAGCTAATAACATGGCCCTGCCTAACTGCAAGAGGTGGAAATGTGGGAGGATAGGTGCAATGTTAGGGGTACAACCCTGTCTTTCCTGTAGAATTTAAGGTATAATAATTTAAAAAAAGATAGATTATATGATATATATAGTATACACTTTATATATTACCTATCATTTTATCTTAACACATTGTTGATTGGTATTTTTACGCAAAAGCTATCCCATGTCACCAGCTATCATTCTGGTAATCAAGAAAGCCTTTGTAACATTCTACATTACCCTGTGTTTTAAAAACTGGAGTAGCTAGCTGGGCACCGTAGCTCAGTGGTTACAGTGCCAGCCCTGCACACTGGGGGCAGCGAGTTCAAACCTTGCCTGGGCCTGCTTTACAGAAAAAAAGAAAAAAATTGCAGTAGCTAATGCAAAAGCCAACACGAGTTAATTCGTGATCCCTCAACAGTGTTTGGGCTTGAAAACATGAGTTAACTTGTGACCCATCCACAATGTGTTAATATGCACCCATAGGGTATAGGCACATAAAGTTTTCTAGACAAATATATAACTAGGAATTTCTAGAAGGTAGGATTAAGGGTACCCTGTTTAAATATTTTACGATTATTTTTTATGTTGTCAACCTAAAAATAAAACATTTGAACTGCCTTAAACACTATAGTGTAGTCTTCTATGAATATGTATTAAAACAGTAGAATACTACATAATATGTTCATTTTTATAGGTTTTTTTCCAATCTGGGCTAAATTGACTCCGTGAAATCTTCCGTGAAAAAAAATTCAATTTTGAGAAATCTGAGTTATGCAACTGTTAGTTTACCTTAAATGAAATTAGTTTGTAGCCTTCCTGTTTATGCATGTGTATGTGTATAGAGCAAAATCATGAAATCCATCTACATTTGTACATCCCCATGTTATTTAGTTAAGCCGTATGTGCCAGTTTTGTAGCATAGGAAATGCCATTTACCCTTTACTCTGCACCACTCCTTTCCTGAATATGCTGGAATTAAAGAGTAGGCAAAGAAATAAGCAATTCATTCACAGCGAACAAGCAAGGAACTGACTAGCATCGCCTTGGGAAGCCAAACACCCCTTGAGCTATAAAAATACAGTAACAGATGACGTCATCCTTATTCCTAAGAGAAACATTTTTAAAGTATATTAATCCCTTTAGGCATTCAAATTATGAAGGTTACTTTTACAGGTTAGTGTGCTCTTCCTACAAGGCCATTCTCATTTGCAAGTGGGATATATGTTAAATACACATTAAAAAGATACATTTAAACTCTAATTGAATAAAACAAACAGTATAACACCTTAGGTACAGTAGGATAAGGTTACTTTCATGATCACGAACTTCTACCTCTCATGAAACCACAGAGGGCAATTTAATGCCTGAAATTGCAGGTAGCCAGAAAATAAAGACAGTAAAAAGCCAAAAACATGTGGTTATAGCTCCTATGTCTACCAGGGAGAGTTTCTGAATCCCTAGGAATTTTTCTGTATAGCCTTTGAAAAGGGTCTTCCAGAAATCAAATCTAAGACTAATGCTTCTTTGGACCAGCCCAAACTAAACAAGCTTTTCTGTAAATGTCAGCTTTTTACATTAGTAATTTTTTTCCCCCAAAGAATTATTTTGGTTTGAAGTGATTTGTCTTTTATATATAAATACTCTCTAATTTTGATAGTTTTATTGTTTCATGGTTATCTCTGCAAATAACACACTTTTTTTTTTTTTTTTTTTTGTAGAGACAGAGTCTCACTTTATGGCCCTCAGTAGAATGCCGTGGCCTCACACAGCTCACAGCAACCTCCAACTCCTGGGCTTAAGCGATTCTCTTGCCTCAGCCTCCCGAGTAGCTGGGACTACAGGCGCCCACCACAACGCCTGGCTGTTTTTTGGTTGCAGTTTGGCCGGGGCTGGGCTTGAACCCACCACCCTCGGTATATGGTGCCGGCGCCCTACCGACTGAGCCACAGGCGCCGCCCCACACTTTTCAACTATCAGTTTTGGCTCCAAAACCAGACACAATATATAGCGAAATCACACCTCTGTGTAAAAAGCTAGTAGAAACTATTTTAGTCTTCATGTCTCTGGACTGCTTCCATTGTCATGATTTGGTTCACTAGGACCACACGTCCAGAAAAGATGTGTCTTGTGGAGATAAAAGGGTCTATGAAGCTTGTTCTGCAAAGAATTAGACATGAAATTAGGATTGAAAATAAATAATATGCATTTTTTTTCCCTCTAATGTCTTAGTCTGTTTGGGTTGCTACACCAAAATACCTTAGACTGGGTTAATTTATAAACAGTAGAAATCTGCTGCTCCTGGTTCTGGAGGCTGTGATCCAGGACCAAGGCATCAGCAGATTTGGTGTCTGATGAGTTTCGCTCCTCATAGCTGGCACCACCTTGCTGCATCTTTACATAGCAGAAGGGGCAGACAGGCTCCCTGGCCTCTTCTGCAAGGCCACTAACTCCATTCACAAGGGGGGACCCTCATAATATAATCACTCCCTAAGGCCTCACCTCTTAATACAATGCAAATTATGTTTCAACATAATGATTTGGCGGACACATTCAAACCATACACCCATTTTAGCTAATAATGCTAAACTACAAATTTAAACACAGGCTTTATTTTGTTGAAGATTTGTGCATATATGTTCATGAGGGTCTGTAGTTTCTTTTTTTTGGTTGTGTCTTTTCCTGGCTTTGCTATCAGGGTGATACGTACTGTCTTCATAGAATGAAGTAGGGAAGATTCCCTCCTTCCTGGTGTTATCAGACAGTTTCAGTAGGAGAGGGGCCAGTGTTCTTGGGAGGTCCACTAGAATTCAGCTGTGAGTCTGGTCCTAGGTTTTTATTGTTGTTGGGGGAATTTTTATTACTGTTTCAATTTTGCTGCTTGTTATTGGTGGGTTCAGGATTTCTGTTTTTTCCTGATTCACACTTGGGAGGTTGTATGTTTCCAAAAATTTATCCATTTCCTCTAGATTTTCTAGTTTGTATGTGGACAGGTTTTCATAGTAGTCTCAGATGACATCTTGTATTTCTCTGGTATCAGTTGTAATGTCTCCATTTTCGTTCCTGATTGAGCTTATTATTTTTTTGAGACAGTCTCACTATGTCTCCCTCAGTAGAGTGCACTGGGGTCATAGCTCACAGCAACCTCAAGCTCTTGGGCTTAAACGATTCTCTTGCCTCAGCTTCCCAACAAGCTGGGAGTACAGGCGCCCGCCACAGCACCTTCTATTTTTGTTGTTGTTGTTGTTGTTACAGTTGGCATTGTTGTTTTAGCTGGCCCAGGCCAAGCTCGAACCTTCCAGCCTCAGTGTATGTGACCAGCGCCCTACCCACTGAGCTATGGGCGCTGAGCCTGATTGAGCTTATTAAATCCTTCTTCTTTTATTGCTGGCTAATCTAACTACTGGTCTATCAATTTTATCTTTTCAAAGAACCAACTTATCATTTCATTGATCTTTTGTATTTTTTTGTTTGTTTGTTTGTTTCCATTTTGTTTGGTTCTGTTCTGATCTTATTTCTTTTCTTCTGCTAGCTTTGGTTCTGGTTTGTTTTTCTTTTTTCTAGTTCCTTAAGGTGCATTAAGAACAGTATGGAGATTTCTCAAGGAACTAAAAGTCGACCTACCATTCCATTCAGCACTCCTACTGCTGGGTAAAAGAAGTCATTATATCAAAAAGATACCTGCATCCAAATGTTTACTACAGCACAATTCACAGTTCCAAAGATACAGAGGCATCCTACATGACCATCAGCTGAGGAGTGGGTAAAGAACATGTGGTACCATGGAATACTACTTAGTCATAAAAAGGAAGGGAATAATGTCATTCGTAGCAACTTGGGTGGAACAGGAGATCATCATCCTAAGAGAAATATCTCAGGAACAGAAAAACAAATACAGTTATAAGTGGGAGCTAAACAATGGGTATATATGGTGAAACAAAGTAGAATAACAAACATTGGACACTGAGATGGGGGAACGAGGAAGGAGGTGGAGGGCTCAAGAACTGCCTGTCCAATCATAGTGTAAAATATTAAAAAAAAAAAAAAGAACCGCCTGTCAAGTACAACGCACACCATTCAAGTAACAAGTACGTTCAAATCCCCGATTTCACCAGTATACACGTCATCCATGTGACGGAAAGCACATGTACCCCCTAAATCTTTAAAAATAAAAGTAAAAACAGGCTTTACTAAAAAATTAAAATGATTATAAATGTAACAAGTAATAAAAATAAATGCTTATGTTTTCTCTGCTTTTCATGTACTTCTGACTTAGAGTTCATGTACCATCCTTCCACGTGACGTTTTGTGACATGGTCCTCCTGTGTCTGACTCATCTCCAGCCTGGGTGACACCTGACCTCACCCTGTGACTTCACTATGGAAGTTTGACAGCATCAACTGTTCTGTACTTAGTTGAAAATAATAAGTCTATTGATCTTACTCTTGGCTGTCACTATAATGTCAAATTGCCATAAACGTTTTCTGGACGCCCTCTATTTTCTTATCACAGACAAAGTAACAGACAATTTATATACCAAAACGCTTGGCATAACATTGTTCTAAGAACTATTGGAGAATAAAAATAAATGTAGAAACACTTAAAAGATAGCAATAAAATATTTACTAGCTTAAGAGCATAGTAGAAGAGATGCCCCAATTCAGCCTTTAATTAATTGGCATTTAGAAACAGTAATTATCCTGAAAGTCTAGTGGAGGAAGAGAGATCACTTTCAGCTGGAGGTGCCAAGAAATGCCTTATGGAGATGGTAGAACTTGAAATAGTTCTTGAAAGATAATAAAATGTTAAAAAATTGAAAATAGATCAATTTTACTGTAATTTCAGTATTTTTCTTTTTTTTTAGAGACAGAGTCTCACTTTATGGCCCTTGGTAGAGTGCCGTGGCATCCTACAGCTCACAGCAACCTCCAACTCCTGGGCCCAAGCGATTCTCCTGCCTCAGCCTCCCGAGTAGCTGGGACTACAGGCGCCCGCCACAACGCCCAGCTATTTTTTGGTTGCAGTTCAGCCGGAGCTGGGTTTGAACCCGCCACCCTCGGTATATGGGGCCGGCGCCTTACCGACTGAGCCACAGGCGCCGCCAATTTCAGTATTTTTCTATAAATTTTAATGTAAACTTAAACATTAGTTATACTAATTGGTAATAAAATTGTCTCTCCCTATCTAGGGGTTCCATGTCTGTGGATTCGATCCACTGCAAATAGAAAACATTTTTTGAAAATCTGCATCTATACTGAACATGTGCAGAATTTTTTGGTCCTCATTCCCTATATAATCACAGCTACTCAAATAGCATTTGCATTGTATTGGGTATAATAAGTAATCTAGAGATGATTTAAAATATATAAGAGGATGTGCCTGGGTTATATGCAAATAGTATGCTATCTTATATCAGGAACTTGAACTTCTGAGAAATTTGGTATCCATGAGAGGTCCTAGAATCAATCCCCCATGGACACGAAGGGATGACTGTACATAAATACTGATAATACTATGGTACATCTTAAGCCTGTGATTACAAAGGACCTTTCTTGCTTGCATCCTTTTAAAAAAAAAATTTTTTTTAAAAACAACCATGTTTGTTCTTTTGAATCATTACAAATTTCCTCTTAATTACCGTGTTTGAGCTAGATTCTCTGTAAGTGAGAATCTCTAAGTTTCCTTTCAAAGCTCTGTTTTGCAGATGTTGTTTTGTAATATGGAATCAATCCTTGCTGGCAGAGTGTAGTTTATATTGAATCACTTCCTTTGTAAGAGAATTAATTGACTGCAGGATCCTCAGGGTTGGGGTCATATTTTTTTTCATTGTTTTGCACAATGTGTATTACCTGTTTATGGTGGTAGGACTTTCTAATTAGTCATGACCAGAAATTCAATGGGAATTAATTGTTATTACACCTGTCAGCTGGTAGTGTGGTGGGTTGTATACAAGCTATAGATGAAATTTTCCTCCAAACTAGTTACATTATTTTAAAAGTCTCATTTTAAAATAGGCTAATATCCCTTTAAAATCCATATTTTCAGCTTCTCTCGAAAAATATTTTCATCTCTTGAAAAACACTTGGAAGCCTGGCGCAGCCTAGGCCACATTTCAGAATGGGAGCCATCTGGCGTAGTAGACTGCTGTCACAGTCCGCACCGTGCCCCGTTTGGCTTCCTTTCTGGGTCACTTAGCTGACTTTCTTGCCTTAGTGAGATTACAGGACTAGTGTACAGTAATTTACACACACATGCACATAGTGTGTATCCATGTGGTTTACCCACAAAAATATAAAGCCAAGACAAAACAAAACCTCCCCCTTTTCCAGTCCCACCAGATACCATTCCTAACCTGAATTATGCATCATTTGGAAAAATGAAATGATATATAATTCTGTGGTTGAAATAATTTAGTTGATCTCAGAAAGGAATTATTATAATCTGCAGAAATAAATGAAATAAACGTACATGTGTACATTTGTTATATACACACACACATGCACATATATGTGAGAATAAGACATAAAAAACATGTTAACAATGGGGAATCATCTGAATGAAGGTATCTGGGAGTTTTTTAGTGCTCCTCTTCTAACATTTAAGTTTTAAATTATTTCAATATGAAAATTATTTTTAAAAGTCAAAGCTTCATTCCCAGCCACAGACTTTTAACAGTGAGAAAGACTTTTCTTCCCTAAGTGATTAATCTTTGTCAGATTAGTCAGATTTTAAGGAAAGGGGAAATTTAAGGCCAACTTAATTGATACCATGTTTTACAAGTTGTTTCCCAGAAAAAAATATTTTCCTCTAGCTGATATTAAGAATAAAACAGAAGAAAAATGTTTCTGTATGCATCAACAACCGAAACTGTCCCTTGCATCCAAATGTTATCCTGGTAAAGCCTAAATAAATGGGTTGCTTCTCTGTATCCAAAAAGGAACCTTACTAGCAAAATATGTACGTCTGTGCTGATGTGTAGGTGCCCACATAGTAGGTGTTAGAAACAAGCGAAGCATGATTTGAGCTGTTTGTGGTGAAAATTTGTGCCAATTCATTGCCGTTGCTTTGGTCTCCCTTGTGATCAATGGCACATGTCTCGTGGAAGGCTGGTCAGGATGAAGGCTGTAGACCACACAGTCCCAACAGACAACAAAGATAGTCAACAGTGGAATTCATTCTTTTTGTTTTCCTCAGTAAACTAAATTACTTATCCAAGATTTGAATAGGGGAAGTCCCCTTTCAGCTGGCTGCAATATCCTTTGGCATGTTCCAGTCATTCTTTAATTCCTTAACTTCCTTAATTTCTGGCTTATGAAGGTTTTCCTCCCTCTGGCTTGGCACCTGTGGCTCAAGGGGCTAAGGCACCAGCCACATACATGAGAGCTGGCGGATTCGAATCCAGCCCGGACCTGCCAAACAACGACAGCTGCAACCAAAATAAATAAATAAATAAATAAATAACTGGGTGTGGTGGCGGGCACCTGTAGTCCCAGCTACTTGGGAGGTTGAGACAGGAGAATCCTTGAGCCCAGGAGTTGGAGGTTGCTGTGAGCTGTGATGCCACAGCACTCTACCCAGGGCAACAGCTTGAGGCTCTGTCTCAAAAAAGAAAAAAAAAAAAAAGATTTTCCTCCCTCTTGTGCTTCCTTGACCCAGTGATGGAATCAGCCATTTCCCAGAGGCCTGAGTTCCTTTTGTCATTCATACCTGGCATTTAGCCCTCCAGATCTAGGTGGTGGGTATGGAGGCTGCTACTGGTATATTATTGCTCTTTGATTTTCCTCAACAAACGGAGCTGGGGAGGAGGCGAGGGAACATACACACAAATATTCTCATGCACATGTGCTTGTATCTGTTTGTCTATTTATCGATAGATATCGTATTGCTGTCTCCTATTTCAATCTGACACCATGGGGTTTATTTCAGCCTTTTCTGTTTCATAGTTGTAATTTCCTTCTGCAGAAGGGATAAACCTGGCTCCCATTTATCCTCAATATATTCACTTATTTTCTCACCTTGTTTGTAGGGTGATTGTAACTAATTTCCCCACCTTGCAAGGCATCTCCTAGACCCCTTCCCTGCTGGACAACCCAGCCACACCAGGGGAATCCCCACCCTGGCTCCACCACACCAAGGGTGAGCCAGCTGAATCCTCAGCCCTCGCTCTACCAGATGTACCGGCCACTGGGGCCAAACCCCGGACTTTCTAAACTTGGATGAATTATAAGCAAAAACTTGAGACAAAGTAGTTCCTAAAATTTTTGAATAATAATAGTAATATTTTTATTCAATCACATCTTTTAGTTTAAATTCTTATTCAAAGAAGATGATGGAACTTCTTTTAAAGATTTGGAAATAATGCTGTTTATAAGTAAGCTTAGCTTTTCTGTTTCTTGAAAAGGACAGGAACTATTTAACTGATTAAATGAGCAAGGTTGAAATAGAAGACAGCTACTTTCTTTTTCTAAAGTTTTTTTTTTAATTGACAATAATGTATTTATTTACGGGGTACAATGTAATGTATATATGGGGTACGTGTATACATCGTGGAATGATCAAATCAGGCTAGTTAGCATAGTCTTTACCTAAATATCATGTCTTTGTGGTGAGAGCATTTAAAATCTCTTTTATCGAGTCTGTAGCAGCAAAAGAGAGACATCGGGACACCACTCCTGACCCTGTCAGTATAAACAGCAGGCAGAGCAAGATGGCGGCTGAGTAACAGCTTCCTTGCATCTGGGTACCGTGAGTCTGGGGAGATAGGACTCCAGGCATCTCTGGCTGGTGGGATCTGCCTATCATCACCCTTGTGAGGATACAGGGAGTCAGCGAGAGACTTCTGGACCCCAAGAGGAGGACTAAAACAGTGGAAAACCATCCACAGGCACAAGAACTTAAAGAGCAAGAGGAAGTGAAAGGAAAATTAGGGCAAGGAAACAGATAAAAGAAATCACTCATGAGGAAGAATCAGCAGAAAACTCATGGCAACATGAAGAACCAGTCCAGAACAACCCCGCCAAGGGACCATGAGGTAGCTACTGCAGAAGATTCCACCTATAAAGAAATGTTAGGAATGACAGAAAGGGAATTTAGAATACACATGTTGAAAACAATGAAAGAAATGATGGAAACAATGAAGGAAACTGCTAATAAAGTGGAAAATAACCAAAAGGAAATCCAAAAACAGAATCAAATAAGAGATGAAGGATATGAAGAATATAAAAAGGATATAGCAGACCTGAAGGAACTGAAACAGTCAATTAGGGAACTTAAAGATGCAATGGAAAGTATCAGCAACAGGTTAGACCATGCAGAAGAAAGAATTTCAGATGTAGAAGACAAAGTTCTTGAGATAACTCAGATAGTAAAAGAGGCAGAAAAGAAGAGAGAGAAAGCAGAACGTTCACTGTCAGAATTATGGGACTTTATGAAGCGTTCCAACATACGAGTTATAGGAATTCCAGAAGGGGAAGAAGAATGCCCCAGAGGAATGGAAGCCATACTAGAGAATATTATAAAAGAAAATTTCCCAAACATCACCAAAGATTCTGACACACTGCTTTCAGAGGGATATCGGACCCCAGGTCGCCTCAACTCTAACTGAGCTTCTCCAAGACACATTGTGATGAACCTGTCCAAAGTCAAGACAAAAGAAAAGATTCTGCAAGCTGCCAGGAGTAAGCGCCAGTTGACCTACAGGGGCAAATCCATCAGAGTGACCGCAGACTTCTCTAATGAAACTTTCCAAGCAAGAAGACAATGGTCATCTACCTTTAACCTACTTAAACAGAACAATTTCCAGCCCAGAATTCTGTACCCTGCTAAGCTAAGCTTCAAAATTGACGGAGAAATCAAATCATTTACGGATATACAAACATTGAGGAAATTCGCCACAACAAGACCAGCTCTACAGGAAATACTTCAACCTGTTCTGCACACTGACCACCACAATGGATCAGCAGCAAAGTAAGAACTCAGAAATTAAAGGACAGAACCTAACCTCCACACTGATGCAAAAGATAAAACTAAACAATGGATTCTCACCAAATAAGACGAATAGAATACTACCATACTTATCAATTATCTCAATAAATGTTAATGGCTTGAATTCCCCACTGAAGAGACATAGATTGGCTGACTGGATTAAAAAAACACAAGCCATCCATTTGCTGTCTGCAAGAAACACACCTGGCTTTAAAAGACAAATTAAAGCTCCGAGTCAAGGGTTGGAAGACAATTTTTCAGGCAAATGGAATTCAGAAGAAAAGAGGAGTTGCAATCTTATTTTCAGATACATGTGGATTTAAAGCAACTAAAGTCAAAAAAGATAAAGATGGTCACTTTATATTGGTCAAGGGAAAAATACAACAAGAAGACATTTATTCTAAATATTTATGCACCCAATTTAAATGCTCCCAGATTCTTGAAACAGACCTTACTCAGTCTGAGCAATATGATATCTGATAATACCATCATAACAGGGGACTTTAACACTCCTCTTACAGAGCTGGACAGATCCTCTAAACAGAAATTAAACAAAGATATAAGAAATTTAAATGAGACCCTAGAACAACTGGGTCTCTAGACGCATATGGAACACTCCACCCCAAAGATAAAGAATATACATTCTTCTTATCACCCCATGGAACATTCTCCAAAATTGATCATATCGTGGGACACAAAACAAATATCAACAGAATCAAAAGAATTGAAATTTTACCTTGTATCTTCTCAGACCATAAGGCACTAAAGGTGGAACTCAACTCTAACAAAAATGCTCAACCCCACCCAAAGGCATGGAAATTAAACAATCTTCTGTTGAATAACAGATGAGTGCAGGAAGAAATAAAACAGGAAATCATTAACTTCCTTGAGCATAACAACAATGAAGACACAAGCTACCAAAACCTGTGGGATACTGCAAAAGCAGTTTTGAGAGGAAAATTCATCGCTTTAGATGCCTACATTCAAAAAACAGAAAGAGAGCGCATCAACAATCTCACAAGAGATCTTATGGAATTGGAAAAAGAAGAACAATCTAAGCTTAAACTCAGTAGAAGAAAAGAAATATCCAAAATCAAATCAGAGATCAATGAAATTGAAAACAAAAGAATCATTCAGAAAATTAATGAAACAAGGAATTGGTTTTTTGAAAAAATAAATAGATAAACCATTGGCCAGACTAACGAGGAATAGAAAAGTAAAATCTCTAGTAACCTCAATCAGAAATGATAAAGGGGAAATAACAACTGATCCCACAGAGATATAAGAGATCATCTCTGAATACTACCAGAAACTCTATGCCCAGAAATTTGACAATGTGAAGGAAATGGATAAATATTTGGAATCACACCCTCTCCCTAGACTCAGCCAGGAAGAAATAGAGCTCCTGAACAGACCAATTTCAAGCACTGAGATCAAAGAAACAATAAAAAAAGCTTCCAACTAAAAAATGCCCTGGTCCAGATGGCTTCACTCCAGAATTCTATCAAACCTTCAAGGAAGAGCTTATTCCTGTACTGCAGAAATTATTCCAAAAATTGAGGAAGAAGGAATCTTCCCCAACACATTCTATGAAGCAAACATCACCCTGATACCCAAACCAGAAAAAGACCCAAACAAAAAGGAGAATTTCAGACCAATCTCACTCATGAATATAGATGGAAAAATTCTCAACAAAATCCTAGCCAATAGATTACAGCTTATCATCAAAAAAGTCATTCATCATGATCAAGTAGGCTTCATCCCAGGGATGCAAGGCTGGTTTAACATACGCAAGTCCATAAACGTTATCCACCATATTAACAGAGGCAAAAATAAAGATCACATGATCCTCTCAATAGATGTAGAAAAAGCATTTGATAAAATCCAGCATCCTTTTCTAATTAGAACACTGAAGAGTATAGGCATAGGTGGCACATTTCTAAAACTGATTGAAGCTACCTATGACAAACCCACAGCCAATATTTTACTGAATGGAGTAAAACTGAAAGCTTTTCCTCTTAGAACTGGAACCAGACAAGGTTGTCCTCTGTCACCTTTACTATTCAACGTAGTGCTGGAAGTTCTAGCCAATACAATTAGGCAAGACAAGGAAATAAAGGGAATCCAAATGGGAGCAAAGGAGATCAAACTCTCCCTCTTTGCTGACGACATGATCTTATACTTAGAGAACCCCAAAGACTCAACCACAAGACTCCTAGAAGTCATCAAAAAATACAGTAATGTTTCAGGATATAAAAATCAATGTCCACAAGTCAGTAGCCTTTGTATACACCAATAACAGTCAAGAGGAGAAGCTAATTAAGGACACAACTCCCTTCACCATAGTCTCAAAGAAAATGAAATACGTAGGAATATACCTAACGAAGGAGGTGAAGGACCTCTATAAAGAAAACTATGAAATCCTCAGAAAGGAAATAGCAGAGGATATTAACAAATGGAAGAACATACCATCCTCATGGATGGGAAGAATCAACATTGTTAAAATGTCTATACTTCCCAAAGCAATCTACCTATTCAATGCCATTCCTATCAAAATACCAACATCGTACTTTCAAGATTTGGAAAAAATGATTCTGCGTTTTGTATGGAACCGGAAAAAAACCCGTATAGCTAAGGCAGTTCTTAGTAACAAAAATAAAGCTGGGGGGCATCAGCATACCAGATTTTAGTCTGTACTACAAAGCCATAGTGATCAAGACAGCATGGTACTGGCACAAAAACAGAGACATAGACACTTGGAATCAAATTGAAAACCAAGAAATGAAACTAACATCTTACAACCACCTAATGTTCGATAAACCAAACAAGAACTTACCTTGGGGGAAAGACTCTCTATTCAATAAATGGTGTCGGGAGAACTGGATGTCTACATGTAAAAGACTGAAACTGGACCCACACCTTTCCCCACTCACAAAAATTGATTCAAGATGGATAAAGGACTTAAATTGAAGGCATGAAACAATAAAAATCCTCCAAGAAAGCATAGGAAAAACACTGGAAGATATTGGCCTGGGGAAAGACTTCATGAAGAAGACTGCCATGGCAATTGCAACAACAACAAAAATAAACAAATGGGACTTCATTAAACTGAAAAGCTTCTGTACAGCTAAGGAGACAATAACCAAAGCAAAGAGACAACCTACACAATGGGAAAGGATATTTGCATATTTTCAATCAGACAAAAGCTTGATAACTAGGATCTATAGAGAACTCAAATTAATCCACATGAAAAAAGCCAACAATCCCATAGATCAATGGGCAAGAGACATGAATAGAACTAGATGACAGATGAATGGCTAACAAACATGAAAAAATGTTCATCATCTCTATATATTAGAGAAATGGAAATCAAAACAACCCTGAGATATCATCTAACCCCAGTGAGACTGGTCCACATCACAAAATCTCAAAACTGCAGATGCTGGTGTGGATGTGGAGAGAAGGGAACACTTTTACACTGCTGGTGGGACTGCAAACTAGTTCAACCTTTCTGGAAGGAAGTATGGAGAAACCTCAAAGCACTCAAGCTAGACCTCCCATTTGATCCTGCAATTCCATTACTGGGCATCTACCCAGAAGGAAAGAAATCCTTTTATCATAAGGACACTTGTACTAGACTGTTTATTGCAGCTCAATTTACAATCGCCAAAATGTGGAAACAGCCTAAATGCCCACCAACCCAGGATGGATTAACAAGCTGTGGTATATGTATACCATGGAATACTATTCAGCCATTAAAAAAAAATGGAGACTTTACATCCTTCATATTAACCTGGATGGACGTGGAAGACATTATTCTTAGTAAAGCATCACAAGAATGGAGAAGCATGAATCCTGTGTACTCAATTTTGATATGAGGACAATTAATGACAATTAAGGTTATGGGGGGGGAGCAGAAAGAGGGAAGGAGGGAGGGGGGCGGGGCCTTGGTGTGTGTCACACTTTATGGGGGCAAGACATGATTGCAAGAGGGACTTTACCTAACAATTGCAATCAGTGTAACCTGGCTTATTGTACCCTCAATGAATCCCCAACAATAAAAAAAAAAAAATCTCTTTTATCTATTTTGAAATACATAATCATTATTAACTATAATTATCGTGCTGTGACTTTTTCCTCCTGAGAGTTTGTACCCCTTGACCAACATCTCGCAGTTCCTATCTAGCCCCACTACCCCGCCTGCTTCTGGTAACTGCCACTTGTTCTCCACTTGTCTGAGTTCAACTTTTTTAGATTCCACGTATAGATGAGGTCATGTGGTATTTGCTTCTCTGTGCCTGCCTTATTTCATTTAATATAATGTCCTCAAGAGTCATCCGTGTTGTTGCAAATGACAGAATTTCCTGTTTTTTGAAGGCCGAGTAGTATTCTGTTGGTTATATATATATATATATCTCACATTCCTCTGTTGGTAGACATGTAAGTCGTTTCCATATCTTAGTTATTGTGAATAATGGTGTAATGAACACGAGAATGTAGGCATATCTTTGAAATATTTTTTTCTTTGGAACAGTTTTAATTTCTTTGGGTGTGTACCTAGTAGTGGGATGACTGGATCATATGGTAATTCTATTTTTAGTTTCTTTAAGAACCTCCACACAATTTTCCAAAATGCCTGGGCTAATTGACAACCCTGCCAACCTTGTGTGAGGGTTCCCTTTTCTCCACATCCTAACACTTCTATGTTTCATCTTTTATTTTTAATTTTATAATATTGCAGGGGTACATATGTTTTAGTTATTTTAAGTCAGAGTTATAAGTGTGCCTTTCAGCTAGAATGTGTGCATTGGGCCAGTGAGTTGTGAATTTTCCCAGCCCTCCCTTCCCCCTCCCACCTACTTGACTTCCTTGTGAGTTTTACTTCCAGATGTACCCGGAGTGTTGTTTGACTAATTCCAATTTAGTATTGAATACATGTGGTATTTGTTTTTCCATTTTTGTGATACTTAAAAGAATAGTCTCCAGTTACACCCAGGTTGTTACAAAAAGAATCTAGAGCAGCATTTTTTATGGCTGCGTAATGCTTCATTTTGTTAATCCACTCGTGTTGATGGGCACTTGGGTTGATTCCACATCTTTGCAATTGTGACTTGTGTTACTATGAACGTTTGAGTACAAGTGTCCTTTTTAGAAAATGTCTTTTTTTCCTTCTGGTAAATACCTACTAGTGAGATTACTGGATCAAATGGTAGGTCTGCTCCTAGTTCTTTGAGGCATCTCCGTATCACTTTCCATAGAGGTTGCACTTCTTTGCAGTCCCACCAAGAGTGTATAAGTGTTCCTTTCTTTCCCCACTTGTTGTTTTGGGACTTTTTGATAAGACCCATTCTCTCTGAAGTTAAGTGATATCTCATTATGGTTTTGATTTGCATTTCCCTGCTGATTAGAGATATTGAGCATTGTTTGATGTGTGTTTGGCCATCAGACTATCTTCATTTGAGATAATTTCTATTCATGTTTTTGACCACTTTTTAATAGGGTTGTTTGACTTTTTTCTTGCTGATTTGAGTTCATGGTAAATGCTGATTACCAATCCTTTATTGAATATATTGCATGAAAATATTTTCTCCCATTCTGTAGGCTGTCTGTTTACTCTATTGATGTGACCTTAGTTGTGCAGAAACTTTTTAATTTGATCGGGCCAATCTAAGAGGCGTGAGGTGCTTCTCATGTAGTTTTAATTTGTTGTTCTCTTATGATTACAGATATTGAACATATTTTCATATATGTTGGCCATTTGCATGTCTTCTTTTTAGAAATGTTTATTCAAGTCCTTTCCCCTTTTTTAAAATAGGGTTACATAGGTTGTTTCCTTATTGTCAAGGAGTTTACATTCCTTGTGTATTTTGGATGTTAGCCGCTGTCCAGTGTATGGCTTACAAATATCTTCTCTCAATCTATGGGTTGCTTCCTCACTCTGTTGTTTCCTTTGCTGTGCAGAAGCTTTTTAGTTTGATGCAATCCTATTTGCATATTTTTGCTTTCATTGCCTGTGCTTTTGGGCTTATATCCAAGAAATCGCTGTCCAGACTAATGTCATAGAGAGCTTTTCCCCCACATTTTCTTCTAGTAGTTTTATATGCTCAAGTCTTATGTTTAAGTCTTTAATCCATTTTGAGTTGATTTTTGTAGGGGTAAGGTAAGGGTCAATTTGCCTTCGTCTGTCTTTGGATATCTAGTTTTCCCAGCACCATTTATTGGAGAAACTGAGGACGGCTACTTTTTAAGGATAGCCAAAACTGTTCTTATGGCCTGTGAAGTTCAGAATGCATTACTGGTTGGGGTGACACCTAAACAAATAAAAAACTATTATAATATTTGTCTTTAATTGGCAGCCAGGCCACCTGCATAAATTCCTTTCTCAGTTTGATCTAGTAATCAAAAATATCTTAATTTTTGCTAGAGGAACTAAGAAAACGTAGGGGGGAATTATTTGTTTTTCCCATTTCCTGATGTATTGGATCTGTTTTTAGTTCCACTGCATTCTTACCCTCTTAGTTCACTTCCTGATGTCTGATATTCCTGGGTATAGACAACACTTGGTTATTTTCACAAGTGCCAAAGGACTGACTGGATAAAGCAGGGTAGTAGATTATCCAAATCATGTTTGTCTTTGGAGTATGTTGATTTTTATAATCCGAATATGGGCCCACTTAATACTCTGAGGTTTTAATAATAATCTCTGAATGCTTCCAGGTTTCTCTTCCCTTAATAAAATTTTCTTTGGCCCTATGGCAGAGTACTAGGATTAAGTAAAAATAAAAAGAAATCTAATTCACAGTGTCTTAGGAAGCTTGATGACAATATAGGAATAAAGCTATAAAATGCTTAAATATCTTTTTTTTTTTTTTTGGCAGTTTTGGCCGGGGCTGGATTTGAACCCGCCACCTCTCGTATATGGGGCTGGCACCCTACTCCTCGAGCCACAGGCACCGCCCTTAAATATCATTTAAAGATGAAAACTCTTTGCCAAGTGGTATTAGTTGATGTCTTGTAGTAGAAATAGATCCATTTCCTGGGCCAATGAAATCTTTGCTTTGTAATTTAGATTTCTCCCAGCCGAGATGATGGTTAAACGATTGGCTTAAATGTATCCTATTTTCTTTCTTCCCTGTAACTGGGCACATGGTGCCAACAAAAGAGAGTTTGGGAAGATTTTCTGTTAGTATTTAGTAAATATATGATTAGCAGCATACATGAAAAACATCTAAAATAATTCTAGACAATGGTAGATACATAAGAAGTGTTAGTTTAACGTGAATTTGTTTATTGAACTTAAAGGAGGCATTGTCACAGTAAGTCGAAGTGAAAATGATCCAGTCATTTGACTTGAACCATCTATTTCTCTTCAGGATCTTTGCCACAGACCTTCATTCCTATGGGATAAGTTCCAGGACCTCCGTGGATGCCCGGGCGAGGGATGGCACCAAACCCTATATAGATACACGCACACAGATCCTGTACATACATACCTGGGATAAGGTTTATTTTATAAATTAGGCACAGTTAGAGATTAATAGCAATAATTAATAATGAAATGTAACAATTGTAACCATATACTGTAAAAAAAGTCCATGTGGTCTATTTCTCTCCCTCTCTCAGAATATCTTGATATTTAGACCGTGCTTGTCCATGGGTATCTGAAATGATGAAAAGCGAAACTGTAGGTGAGGGAGGCTCCTGCCCAGCTTCACCACTACCCCAAGGCTGCCTCTCTAGCTGCCTGAAGATTTTCAGTGGCACCTAGGAAAACCTTTCTTGAAATACATCTCAGCCCTCATGTGTTATGAATATCAAAATAGGGAATTGCAGTTTTTGAAAAGTGAAGTGGTAACCGAGTAGGTTTTCTGTCATTTGCTAAATTAGGCATAGCTATTAAAAAGTGACAGGGTACACATAACTGTTTACCCATAGTTATTAAAAAGTGACAGCATATCTAAACCAGGCATGTTTTCTGTCATGGAGTGGAATAGCTGAGTACAGGGTAAGACAGAGAGGGTTCCTACCAGTATGAATCTGAAAGTGGGAAGGGCTAAGAACCCTTACATTAACCCTCTTTGGTCAAAGTTCTCAGATAACCGTGGAATTTATTTTTTTATAAAGCATGTTCAGTACTGTAGTTTAGGTGGTTTAAAATGTTATCTTAAGTGCATAATTATTATCAATGCATATAATTATGCATTTCTTAAGTACCCTTTATTTTCCTGAACAGTGTCGATTTATAGATAAGCTAACTCCTCATTAACTATAATATTAATACTCACTCCCCTAGGCATGCCAGTGCCAAGTAGCCAAATGGCTGCTGTAAGGGGAAATCGGTTTTAAATGGGATGGACAAAAAGGAATAATTTTGTAAACGTTGAGTCTCATATTAGAGAAATTATATTTATTGTTGATTGAAAGAGAAAATATAGTATCATATTAATCTATTAATAAAGAGAAAATATAGTATCATATTGATATAGTGTCATTGTGTTTCGGGCCACTTGTTCTTGACTATCATTATAGAGCACCCAGCACTTCGTACCTAAATAATGCTACTGTGATTTATTCATATGCTGACATTGTAAAATCTAGAGCATCTTTCTTATAGTTTTTTAACCAATTGCTTAGGACACCTTAATAGTCATCCTTTTAAGGGGGATAGTGTCATGTTTACTTCTATTTTCTTTTTTTTTTTTTTTTTGCTTCTATTTTCTTATACCAGGAAGATAGAATTGCTGAGTCAGTTGATATGATGAATTCAGTTAGTAAAAAAAAAAAATTTAATAGAACCTGGACGTCATCTATCTGTTTAAAATGCTGTTTGCTTTTGAATTGGGCAGTGCAGCATCTGGTCTCCGTGCAGTGTTGGTTGGCCACCCTCTGCACCCCAGCTCCTCTGTGTTTGCCATCCTCTGTCTTTTTGCTTTGTGTCCAGGGCTGGGTTGAATCCAGTCATGAGAGAAGGAAGAGTGAGAATCACCTCACCCTGTGTCTCTTGGATGTCTCGACACAGCCTGTCTGAATCACGGTCGCCTCCTAAAATCCCGCCCTTCCTCTGCTATCCCTGCCTTCATTAGTGGAGCACCATGGTGAGAGTCCTTGACACACCTGCCTTTTTCTCACCTCTCACATTCAGTAAGTTATCCTAGCCCATCAGTTCTACTTATACTCTTTTTTTTGTTTTTTAAAGAGACAGATTCTCACTCTTTTCACCCAGGTTGGAGTGCAGCGGGGTGGCCGTAGCTCACTGCAGCCTCAAGCTGGACTCAAGCAGTCCTTCCAGCTCAGCCCCCCTCATAGTTGGGACTACAGGCGTATACCATACCCAGCTCATTTTTAAGATTTTTGTAGAGATGGGGTCTCATTGTGTTGCACAGGCTGGTCTCAAAATCCTGGGCTCGAGCAATCTTCCCATTTCCTCTTCCCAAAGTGCTGTGATTACAGGTGTTGAGCCTCCATGCCAGGCCTCTACCAATACTCTTAAAGCCTATCTGCTTTTCCGTCTCACCACTGCTCCATCCCAGCTGAAGCCCTGGTCATCCTTTCCTGGGACGGTGTCTGTCGTAGCTTCCTTCCTAACTGGGTCTGTCAGCAGGCACTAGGTTCCTTCCTTATACCCTGCAGCCAGAGGGAGCTTTCAAAACAGCAGATGTTAGATAAAGTCTAAAACCCCTAAAAGCCTGGGAAGCCTTGGTGCTTTGGCCCTCTGCTCTCCGCTGCGCTGTAATCATGAATCCTGATTTGGACTCCTCAGACACTTCCCTCCACCAGTACACATTCTGTTGCCTCTTCCCAGAGCCCCCGTTAATGCCTGCCCTTAACAGGACCTGGCTGTTTATTCCTCTGCCTGTGGCTCCCAGCAAATGCTTGGAACATGGGTGCTAGTAACTAGTGGTTAATTGAATGAACAAATGAATACAAATAAAATTAGAGATACCAATGACATTTAAAGTTAATATTTTTTCACAAGGCATGCCTTAATATATAATGGGAATATATTTTAAAAAAATAAGCATTACCTTAAAAAATATATATATCAAAAATAAATTATATTTCCCATTGCAAAAAAAAAAAAAAAAGAAAGAAAAAAGGCAAAGTAATTCAATCTGGCATCTCTTGTCCACTTTTTCTAGTTAACTACCTTTATGTTGCTCACTTGAAGAGACACTGAATTAGGAGGAGAAAACCAGGAAATGAACTCCAGAAGTCAGTAAAACCACCGTCAGAAACCCTAACTAGTTTGCTATGTCCTATGGAAAGCCTGAACGTTTTTATTGAGGCCTTTTGGCTTTGAGGGTCCTTGAAAACTACTGGAAGAATGCTGCTTTCCACGCTTGCTGCCAGGCTGATGGCCATGCACTGTGCCGGCAGAAGTGACCCTGGCTGTGATGTTAAATGGAAACGTAGCACAGGTGCTCCCCACTGCACAATGGGCCTGAGTAGAGGAAGATGTTTCCTGCCGTTCTGATGCCTCGTAGTCATGGCTTATAATAAAAATAGGGCTTAGTATTATTGTGTGTTACTGTGCACCACCAGTGTGCTGAGCACTTCGTGTGTGGAGTGTCTCATTTCTTTTAACACAACTGTGAGGGGGGTATTATTGCCATCCCACCTTTCAAATGAAGAAGTGAGGCACAGGGAGGTTACATAATTTGTGCATTATCATAGATCTAGTTAGTGCTAATCTGCAATCAGATTCTAGAGCCCGCTTTCTTAATCAGGACACCCTTTCTTCTGCTGGCACTGAGCCTGAGAATACCTGTATGGTACGATGGTGGGCTATGGTGGTGCTTCTCAAGTGTTCTCTTCCAAGGTGTGAGTTCTAGGCTTCATCTGCTTAATAAAATGTCAAAGCACCTCACTCCAAGTTGTGTCTAGACAGTGTAAACCAAGAAGTGCCTAGAACTTCTATGTGGAGATTGTATAATCACATGAATAATTCAAATGTTAAGCAGCATAATTTTTAGGAAGTCTCCTTTGAGCCTCCCTAGAGCTGGTTTAGGTAGCCTTGTAGCCTTGTCTAAGCTTCCATGGCGTTCGTTATGTTATTGCCTTAAAAAGTATTTTCTGAAACAGCATGAGTGAGGGCGTATGTGTGTGTGAAGAGAAAGAGAGAAAGAGACAAGGGGAAAATGAGAGCAAGAGGGGAATGAAGAGTAAAAACTACCTAATTTTTAAGCCCTCTGTCCTGATGCTTACTACATGGCATTATCTGTTGACATAAACCTTTGCATGCAAAATAGTACCACTTCTTATTCTTCTCAAGCTCTTGGCTTGGTGCCTGGATACAGTCAGTAACTAGCAGCGCCAGGATTCAAACCCTCGGCTCCATGGCTGTGCGACTGGAAAGCTCTTAATCTTCTCAACACACAGTCCTTGCCCATCTCAGGAATGCACAGTCTTAACAAAGGAGATGAAACAAATCGACTCTATCACATGGAGACCATGGTTTTGCCAAAAGAAGCAGAAACAAAATGCTTTCACTTCTGGGAGAGTTTCATCTAAGAATTGAACCTCATTGAAAGTTGGCGGTAACCTAAGGAGCATTGCAAAAGCTCGGGTGCATCTGTGAAGAAAGGGGTCAAAGTTTTGTGTACTTTGGGAAAATAAAACTGTGCAATATGCCCTATCCTTTTGAAGTGAGCCAGTTTCAGTTAAAAAACCCACACCCAGGAATCAGAAACTCTCAGACATTGCAGGTGAAAGTATAAATTGATACAATCTCTTTGGAGAATAATTTGGTAATCACATAAGTAATTCATATATTTAAATTGCACCTATCCTTTCAAACAAAAATTTTAATTCTAAACTATGTTCTATAGGTATACATATAAATATGCACAAATAAATGTATACAGTGTATTTGTACTTGTATTGTTCATGGTAGCACCATAAACGTCCAACAGAAACGGGTTAAATATGTTACTGTATATTCACTCATGAAATGGCATACCATGTACGCATAGAAAATCAGGCTTTTCTCTATCTACTTACATGAGACTTTTGCCAAGATAAATTTTTTTTTTTGGAGACAGTCTCAGTATGTTGGCCTTGGTAGAGTGCCCTATCATCACAGCTTAACCTCTTGGGCTTTTAAGCTTTTAAGCGGTTCTCTTGTCTCTGCCTCCCAAGTAGCTGGGACTACAGGCACCTGCCCCAATGCCCAGCTATTTTTTGTTGTAGTTGTCATTGTCGTTTAGCTGGCCCAGGCTGAGTTCAACCCCACTAGCACTGGTGTATGTGGCCGGCACTGTAACCACTGTGCTACAGGTGCTGAGCCAAGATCAATATTTTAATTAGAGTAAAAACCAGGCTTTCATGTTAAAAACTTTCTGTATCCATATGTTTATGTATGCAAAAACTATTTCTGGAAGAATTCACAAGAAACCAGCACAATCGTTGCCTCTGAGGAGGGAAGTTATGGGAAAGATTGAGAGAAGCACTTTTCACTGTCTATTAATTTATATGTTTTCAGTCTTTTACTAAGAGTTCATCTTACCTTTTCAAAATTAATAAATGAGTAAATATCTAAATTCACTATATAAGAGGGCTTGAAGTTGGGTTTTTTATTAGCAACTTTCAATTTTGATACAATTTCAAATTTACAGAGAAGTTGCAAGAATACTACAAGAAACTCTTTAATTTTTTACCAGTTGTTTACATTTTGCTCTATTTTCTCAGTTTCTCTTTGTTTATATTTCCATGTATAGATGCACTTTCATTTTCTAAACCATTCAAGAGTAGATTGGAAACATCATGCCCCTTTACCACTAAATAATTCAAGGTGTCTTTCTTAAAAACAAAAATATTTTCTTACACAACCACAGTGCAAGTATCAAAATCAGAAAATGTAATTTTGACACAATTCTGGTGGCTAATTCCTATTTCAGATTGTGTCTTCGTCCAGTAATATTCTTCATAACAGTTTTCTCGCCAGGCTGGCATTCAGACTGGGAGGGTGCTTTGCATTTGGTTGCTGTGTCTCCTTAATTTCTTACAGTCTGAAATATAAGAAATTTCAGCCTTTGTTTCCTTGGCTGTGCCTGTTTCTGTTATTTATGGAATGTCCCTCAGTTTAGGTTGTCTTATGTTCCTCTTGACTAGATTGGCAGGATACCACCCAAGAGGTGATGGTTGCGTCTCTCTCACCGCATCCGACAGGGAGGCGCTGTGGTAGTCTGGGTTCCCAGCCTCATGGCTGAAGGAGATAAAGCTCTCTGTCAGAGTACCTAAAAGTGTTCAGGTCATTTGTACAACTCTTGGTCTAGGAATTCGAATACCTGAGCTTATCCTTTTTCTGTTTTGTTTTACCACTTTGTCCAGTGACATTAGGAGCAAGCAGCTAACCTCGTTACATTCATTAGATTTCAACAAAATGCTCAGAAGTGTCATATGCACAGTCACCCAGCTCCTTGCTTCTTACAAATGGTTGATTGAAAGTGTGCAATGGAGATATTTTGCCTATCTGTATCACTAGGTCACTCCCCAGACTATCAATGCTGTCTTTACTACTGGAAAGAGTTACTGGTATCTTTAATCAGATTAGAGAGCCCCGTCCAGAAACTCCAGAACCAATCCAGAAAACTCATCTTTAAAATTCTGTTCCTCTAGAACTATTCTCAACACCAAAATCTTTATTAGTCTAGGGTCTCAAGAAAAGCAGAACCAATCTCCAATTGTAGATAGATAGATAGATACACACACAGATAAATACATAGATAGAGATATGAAGAGATTTACAGTAAGGCATTGGCTCATGTGATCATGGAGGCTAAAAGTCCAAGCTGTGCAGTTGGCAAGCTGGAGACCCAGGAGAGCCAATGTCTCAGTTCCAGCCTGAGTCCAAAGGGATGAGCTCAAGGGGAGCTCATGGTGTAAATTCCATCCTAAGTTACAGGCCCAGGGCAGGAGAAGGCTAATGTCTTAGCTCAGAGAAGATTCTTCCTTAGTTTATTTTATTCAGGGCCTTCAGTGATTGGATCATACTTGCTCACCCTAGGGAGGGCAGTGTGCCTCATTTAGTCTACCAACTCAAATGTTAATATCATCCCACAACACCTTCACAGACACCCCCCCAGACATAATGCTTAATCAAATGTTTGGGCATCCGATAACCCAGTCAAGTCAATACACGAAATTAACCACCACAGGTGCTTATGTCAGTTTATTCTAGTATTGGTGATACTAGCTTTGAGCCCTTGGATTAAGTGGTCACAAGGTTTCTGTACTGCAGAATTATCGTTTCCTTTGTAATTATGTGTGGGAAGATACTTTGAGGCCATGTAAATATCCTGTTTCTCATCATATTTTCAACTACTGGTTTTAGTATTCATTGATAATTTTTTAACTCATGTCATTCTTTCTATATTTATTCACTGACATTCTACCCTAAGGGAAAGCTTTTCCTCCTCTCTTATTCTTTTATTTCTCTATTTTAGTCTGGATTCATAGATTCTTATTTTATCCAATGGATTATAATCTGCTCCTGACGTAGTTTTACTGTTCCTGTGGTCTGACATGGGTCCCGGTGGGAGCCCATTCCAGCTGGCTGCTGCATCTTTTGACATTCTTTGAGCACTTTTGGTATTAACAAGATATTCCAGTCTCATCTTGTACTTTCCCTGTTCCAATGACAGAATCCACTTTTCCCAAGGAGCTCTTCATCTTTTTAGTTAAGAAGAATGGTACCTACAAGCTAACATCTTGATATTACTGCTTCCCTAAGTGGACAGAGCTAGGAAATGTGTGTACATACATGGTCCCTTCCTCTCTTTCCCAGCCCCTCCTCTTTGCCCCCCTATACCAAGAGTTTGTGTTAATACTTCCAATTCCAATTCAACCCCCCCCATATTTTATAGCCACCTTCTCCAGCAGTGAAAAAATCTGTCTCAGAGGTTGAGTTGGAGTAGGTACTATTTAATTTTATTTTTCTGAAATAAAAATTGCTATCTAGATTTAGATGTGAAGTTGCCCACATAAGGAGAAGAATACATCTGTTACAACATGGGGATATGGTCCATCTCTTAAAAACTGGGTGACATCTTGCTGTATTTTATCTGCCATATCCATTCCATTTTTGAAAGTCATAGAGATCATCAAAAAAATTGAAGTAGTAGTAAAGTAACGACATCAATAGGAAAAAAAGTGTGAATGATAGGTGGGTTAAGGCTTTCCACACCTGATAGCCTGAATTTTCTCTACATAGGTCACTATGAAAGTTTTGAGGCAGACTGTGTTGTGGTCCCTTATTTCACTTCTAAGAAACACAGTCAACAGTATCCTTTCTGATTCACCCTTGCAACTTTCCGCCTGCTCAGCCTATTGGTCTTGCTAGGAGAGCTTCATTCATTTCTACCCATGCAGATTTTACTTTCTCGATTTTTGTGTGTCTCAAAACTTTAAGTATGACCCATGTATAAGATACAAAACCATTTTCTGAGAGAGTGAAGGTAGGCTAAGGGAACTCATTCATTCATACCTTAATTTTTTTTCGTTCATCGAATATCTAATCATCTCCTACTAAATCCCTTGCACTGTGTGGTATGCTGGCAATAAGACAGTGAACAGGGTTGGTGTAGTCTCTATTTCCCTGGAGGCAGACAATAAACGAGAAGATAAAAAACTACTGTGATAATTACTGCAAAGAAAACAAATGTGTGGGATGATGGGGGGGAAGAATTTGGATGGGGAAAGAATCCATCTTCCAGGCCAGAGCACACAGTAATCAGAGAGGTGGCATGAGTGCCCGAGTAGCTCAAGGTTGAGGCTTTCTACTGAAAAGAGTTAAGACTAGGAATGTGCAGTAAGATTTGTATTTTAAGATCACCCTTGCTAGCATATGGAGAATGGATTAAAAGAGGGTTGAGAGTGGTATGAGCAGACCAACTAAGGTGACACTTCTTGCCAGGCCTGGTGGCTTACGCCTGTAATCCCAGCACTTGGGGAGGCTAAGGCAGGAGGATTGCCTGATGCCAGGAGTTTGAGACCAGCCTGGGCAATATAGAGAGGTTCCATCACTACAAAAAAAAAAAAAAAGTAATAATAAACTGAGCATGATGGTATATGCCTGTAGTCCCAGCTACTTTGGGAGGCTCAGGCAAGCGGATTGCTTGAGTCCAGGAATTCAAGATCACAGTGAGTTATGATAACACCACTGCACTTAAATACAGCAAGACCTTGTCTTGTTAAAAAAAAAAAAAGAAGAAGAAGAAGAAGAACAGGGAAGGAAAGAGAAAGATAGCTGTGATGGGGAAGATACCCATCTTAACATGTGACTTCATGTTTTTTTTTTTTTTTTTTGTAGAGACAGAGTCTCACTTTATGGCCCTCAGTAGAGTGCCGTGGCCTCACACAGCTCACAGCAACCTCCAACTCCTGGGCTTAAGCGATTCTCTTGCCTCAGCCTCCCGAGTAGCTGGGACTACAGGTGCCCGCCACAACGCCCGGCTATTTTTTGGTTGCAGTTCGGCCGGGGCCGGGTTTGAACCCGCCACCCTCGGTATATGGGGCCGGCGCCTTACCGACTGAGCCACAGGCGCCGCCCGACTTCATGTTTTTTGCTGACACTGTTCACTGCCAAAACTCTTGATCTATAGGTGAAGAAATATCTTTTTTTTTTTTTTTTTTTTGAGACAGAGTGTCACTTTGTCGCCCTTGATAGAGTGCTGTGGTGTCATACATTACTCACAGCAACCTCAAACTCTTGGGCTCAATCAATCCCCTTGCCTCAGCCTCCTAAGTAGCTGGGCAGGCGCCTGCCACAGCTATTTTTAGAGGCGGGGTCTCGCTCTTGCTCAGGCAATCCACCCGCCTCTGCCTCCCAGAGTGCTCGGATCACAGGTGTGAGCCACTGCACCCAGCGAAGAAGTACATCTTATTGTTGATTTGATCTATATTTCTTTAAGAAAGAATGGCATGTATTTTCATAGAATTTATGTTGGTGTAACTAGTTGTATTTCTATAACAAATCACCACAAACTGGGGAGCTTAAAACAAAGAAATTTGTTATCTCACAGTTCTGAAGGCTACATGTCCAAATTCAAGTGTCAGCTTGAGCCCTGTCCCCACTGACACCTGCAGGAGAGAAACCCTTCCTTGCATCTTCCAGCTTCTGGTGGCGGTTGCCATCCTTGGCATTCCTCAGTGTCCCCCGTCATTGCATGGTGTCCTTCCCGTCTGTCTCTGTCCTGACAGGTGTCTCCTCTTTTTATTAGGACGTCAGGATACCCATATCTAAAGGGTAAGGATCTAAAGTGGATATTATTATCATTTCATTTTGCTTACTTTTCTCTCCCTTTCCTTCTGGTCTCTGTTTTCAGCACTATCTCTGTTCTCTCTTTGTCTTTTTGTATGATCTTCATTGCTGTGGGGTTTTTTTCTCTTCCATTTTTTTCCCTCCCTTGGGCTCTTCTAGCCTATCTCTTAAAAAAAAAAAGATTTTAAACATGATTTCTCTTTTTTCTCCTTTTCTAAAGTCACCACTCTGCTAACGAGGATGGTTTCTCTTTTTTTTCATGCTATTTTTAAAAAATATTTATTTTGGACGGCCGTATTTTCTTTACAATCTTTGCTTTCATGCATAAACATTTTTTCACAATTTTTCTGCCTTGTGGCTTACTTCTTTTCAGAGGGCGAGTATTCTGACGTGCCGTTCTCTGTCAGATTCTTCACTGCTTTTTTCTTATGACATCTTATCATGGATCCCATTCTGGTTCACTTCTCACTATTGTCACCTTGGAATAGGACTGGTTAACTGCTGGGGCAGGTAGCTGATGAAAGAGAGCTTGCATTGAGGTTGGTGGCCTTCTGTCCTTCCCGTTGTCACCAGCCCTCTATTCTGAAGTGGCCAGAAACTTGCCTAACTAGCCAGCAAGTTCCCAAGACAGGACGCCCGAGACTTCTAGAGGGTCACTTAGTGTTGCCTCATTCATCGGCCAAGATCATCTGTTGTGGAGCAGCTCCACCTACTTTTTCTCTGACAGCCTGCTTTTTGAAAAAAATGTAATTTCTACTCATTGCTTCATTTAACCCCACCTTGCAGCTACTCAGAAGTGTCACACAGAACTCATTTTGTTCCAAGGTCACCTGCTTACTGAGACCCTGCCATTCTTAGCAAAAGATTTTTTTTGGTTTGGCTACTCAGGAGCTGTGACCTACTTTTGGGGAATTCCGCTCCAGTGCCCAGAGATCTGCAGAGGCACACCCTCCTAGCCACCTTCCTCCTCCACGTCTTGTTTGCGTAGCATTCAACAGTCTTTCTGGAGAAAGTGCCGTTCAGAGTTGTCACCAGTTCTCTGTCTCGTAATAGGTGATGTCTTTTTTTCTGGTTTGGTTTTGTTTGGTTGTTCACCCTGTTGATTTTCAGGGGGTAGAATAGAGCCCAGGTATCATTATTTCACTTGACCAAGAGTCCCTTGGGTGGTATTTAAAGTTGATACTGGGCTCAACCCTGGAAAACTTGAAAATTTAGAGATCAGGAGAAAAGGAGGCTCCAGCAAAAGGAGGCTGAGAAGGAAAACCAGGGAAGTGGGAGGAAGCCCAGAGAATGTGGCCTTACAGAAGCCAAGGAAAAAGTGTGTCAGGAGAACAGGAGTCAAATCTGCTGAGAAAGTAGGTAGGATGAGGACAGAGAATCAACTGCTGAATTTAGCAGTTTCCTTGGGCACTTACTTCGGGAAGTTTGATCAAGATTTATGGAAGTGCAGAAGTGAAACCCAGACAGGAATTGATTGAGGAAATAATGAAAGGCAAAGAAAAGGGCATTTATATGTGGACATCTCTCCTGAGAAACATGAACAAACGCTGGCAGCAACTTAAGATTTCATTTGCATTGAAAGGGGAAGGAAGACGGGCCAATCAGTGTGATTAAGCAACACCTATTCAGAAAGTGATGTTTCTCATGAAATAAATGAGTAATACTTACATATGAATAAAGATTTTATTAAGTACAATGCCTAGCAGACCATTTACAGGGAATTTTCCTCCTGCTGATCATTGATTCCATGTATTTTACAAAGTCAACCAAGGATAACACTGAACTCTGTTAGAGGGTGAATCTAACATAGGAGCTTTAAGAGTACATTTGAAATCTATGGTCATCTGAAATGCCTTTTTCTCTTCTGCCTAGCTCAGAGTTAAGTATCTCTTTATCCTTTTTGTTCAGTAAGTTTTCAAATTGAGATAACTTGAGTTTCTCTTTCCTCGTTTCTGCTGTTACCCCTTGATTGAGCGCCTGTTGACCTAACTACAACAGTCTTCACCGATCGCTTGTTCCAGACACATCAGATTTAAATTTCCTCAGCCTGGTTTTCAAAGCCCATCATATCATATATTGAACCTGAGTCCATCATCCTTTGCCAGCTGTTCCCCAACATTCCCCAGCATGAGCTTTCCTGTTCTGGCAGGGCCAGCCGCCTTGTGGTTCTGCACACCCCTCACCCTCTGAGTGTTTCAAGCTTCTCCAGAGGGCTGTGCACGGAGTGTGCCGTGCCTCCTCTCAGGGAGCCGCCTGCATCCCCACGTCCCATTGTAGATGGTCATATATATAAACGGCACATGTAAATATACACGGCTACTTTAAAAAACATAAATGGTTCAGAATTCCTGCACGGTGGACTGTTGTTCTCCAAAGGCATTGCCTTTACATTTTCCTCCTTGCTGCTCATTAATTCAAAACTTTTTAAACCCCCTTTGTTTCATTTAGAAGCTAGTGAAAATATCTGGCCCTTTCAATAAATATTTTTAAGTTCATTAAGGAAATTAAGTTAAAAAAATCAACTGCTATTAAACTATTTTAACCATTTGGGAAGTTCTAAAGGGGAAAAAAGTAAACAGAGCAAAGACGATAAAACTGGTGTTGGAGATAGGGTATCAGGAATGACTTCCTAGAGGAACTGGTGCTCAGGCTGTTGAAGAATGAATGGGAATGTGGCAAGCACATGGTGGGAGAATGGATGGGGAAAAGGTTTTCCAGGCAGAAAGTATCTTACGGGGCACGGAGCCTGTGGGAACTGCAAATCGCTCATTAATGTGAGAGCAAGAGTGACAGAGAAAGTCATGGGGGATGTTTGGGTGGGTGGAAGTCCTATTGGTAGATAGGAGGTAAGTGAAGAGAAGCCTGGGACCAACCCTGTCTGCCCTGCTGTGGCTTTTTTGTGTTCTTCTTCAGTGTTCCTCATTGAAAGGGGCTGGTTGTAATCCTCGTGCTATCGTATATACTTTTATTATCTTTGCTATCATACTGTGTTGTTGTTATGTATTTACAGTACTTTCCTGTTCTTTACTCCTTTAAAAAAATTTTCAGGGTTAAGGCCCAGTGTCTAACACAAAATAGATACTGAATAAATAGTTGAAAATGAATTATAATAGTTTGCCATGAAAGAGCTCGTACACAGAGGTCACAGAAGCGCGTTCCCTGGTCTCGTGTAAGAGGTGCTGTCACCCCAGGTGCTGTCAAGCCTAATTACCGCAGTTCCTTCTGGAGGAAACGGCGCAGGTGCCTAGGTTGGTTACCTTCCTGCTCTGCACTAAGAGCAAACGGTAATCTTGAGCTGATGTTACAGCATATTCTGGCACCATCTAGTGGTAATCCTCAGACCTAACCAAATTGAAAGTTTCATATTTGATAACCAAATTTAGAATTTCAAATAGGTAAGCTTCTCATGTTTGGAGAATTGCTAAAGCATTGCGTTTAATATCCTATTTCATTGAACCTTTGCCACCATCTTCAGGTTAATAGTTATGCATTCAATTATTTGATACGTGTATTTTAATTGTATTTTACCAACATGGTGCCTACAGGTTTTGATAAACAAATTCTTTGAAATAAAATGGAATTTTAGAGAAACATGATCTCTTAGTGCAGTAGTTCTCAACCTGTGGGTCACAACACACAGGAACTGTATTAAAGGGTCGCAGAATTACTTACTGGTTCTAAAAATTTAGCTCTAAAAATTATCCAGTGAGAAAGAAAGTACATTATTAGAGAAACCTGGGAACAGAACAACATTCTAATCTCAGAACATTATTTGCTGTGTCTGTTAGTCACAGAGTTCCAGCCTCATGAGGTCATTTTTTTTAACATCCTTCTGTATCTTTTTTCCATTTTTTTCCTATTTGAAAAATGTTTTTTAAAACTGAAGAATCTTATCCTTTTAATTTTTTTCTCTTGGAGATCCCTATTGAGCACGTACAAATTTGCAAGTTGAGACAGACTTGTCTACTTTCTGTGTTGTTATTGACACACAGTGAATCTTAGCTTTCTGTTATTTTTGTAGGTCTTTGGAAATGCATCGTATAGACATTTTTCCTTGTGATTTGTAGTTGACTGACAACTGAGATAGGGAATGAGATCATGTGATCTCAATAGCAATATTAATAAAATTAAAACATTTATTAAAAATGTTCATGCATAACATAATCAGAAGTATAAGATCAGTTGCCTTTTTTATTTTTATTTTTTATTGTTGGGGTAATTGCCTTTAAAAAAAAAGAAAAAGAAAAAATATTTACCCAAGGCTAGAGGGCTGGGGTTGTAATTACCACCATTTTACAGATGAAGAAGTTGAAACATGTGGACAATAAGTAGCTTTCACAGGGTCTTGCTACTATTATGTTTGCAGTGTGAACATTCAGATCTGGGTGTAAAGGGCTCCAAATCAGTGCTCTGAGCTACTTTATAAACTTACCAACAATCGAGAGGCTGCACAGAAAAATTCACAGAAGACCTTAAAGGAGTTAATAACTCTTACATACATATTAACTAGTTGATAAAAATCTTGATTTTAATTTATTGTTGACATTATCAGTATCTGTTTGTTCCTATTCCTAATTATAGCTGACAGCCTTCATTCCAGCATTAAACTCCCAGGAAGTTTAAAGTTCTTGCCTGTTGGTCCCAAATGCTTAGTTATTTTTCCGGCCCTACTGGCCATACAGCAAGCATGACTGGAGAGAAGGCCGTCTCCTGACCAGCATTGTATCAGTCTGGGTACTCCCTTTGTCCAGCTCTCTGAAACTGAGATACACCAGTGTTTTTTGGCAGGTGCAACACATTGGTGGCAACAATTTGTTGTGTAGAATTGTCCAAGCTCTGGGACGTGTGCAACAATATGTGTGGATTACTGTATGGATAGTGGATTATATGGATTTTCTAAATTTTATATTTCATATTTTCTTTGTAAACGTAGGCACATAAATGTGCATGATTGCAGTCATACCATATCCACTGGGGCTTTTTACTCTTTTTTCTTTGTCCTGCGACCTTCTCTCACCTGCCCACATAGCCTGTCCTCCTCCGTTCCCTCCAGCCACATCACCCTACTATATATATAAAATGATGCTTAAAACATAACACATGTTCTGTGTTCTTCCATGTGTACACACTCATTCATAAGATATATCTATGTACAGATAGACATACAGATACATATTTGGGGTCGTTTTTTTAACCTCTGTTTTATGGGGGAAAGATGGGATTGTATGGTATTTATTCAGAAAATCCACATACCTTTCAACCAGTTATGTCATTCCTGAGAATCTATCCTAAAGAAATAAAGCACCAATCTATAATATTATATATCCAGAGTGTTTCTTGCAGTATTATGGAATCATTGAATAAATAATAATATATCTACATCATGGGATTTTAGGCAGTCATTAAAAAAATAAATTTGATTCGTGCCAGAAATGATTTCTCTTCTCTTTGTTTCAAGTTCAGTTTTTTTTATTCACTTACCAACATTTCAAGAGGAAGAAGAAATAAATGTATATGGAAAATCTTCTTTATAATTGAAAATCTAAGTAGATTTCAAGACCTGTATTACCTTCCGTTGCTTTTCCTCCTTAGACCTCTGATGTTGTTTTCACCTGTTCTTAGTTTTTTTTTCCAATTCTTACCGTTCTGTATTTTGGAAACAGGAAACCCGCAGCCTCCAGCAAGTTAAATTCTTTTTTCCTTGTCTGGTTATTAATCCCTTTTGGTCTTTTCCATCACTGGCATCTCAAGGGGCACAGCCTCAAACCTTCTCTCTAAAAGTTCACTCAGAACCAAGGAAATGTCAGTTCAGAAATTATCCCTGGGACAGTTGCACTTGCTTGGAAATCAGAGACTCCTAGGAAAGAAATCGCATTTCTCTGTAAACACGGCGACTGCTTCCTTTTCCTTTGCTTCTGTACAGATTTGAGAAAGGGCGCATCTACACGTTCATTGGAGAGGTCGTCGTTTCCGTGAATCCTTACAAGGTGCTGAACATCTACGGAAGAGACACCATTGAGCAGTATAAAGGACGTGAGCTGTACGAGAGGCCCCCTCACCTTTTTGCCATTGCCGATGCTGCTTACAAGGCTATGAAGAGGAGATCCAAAGACACTTGCATTGTGATATCAGGTATTTGGAGGGCGTCCCTTGTATTTCCAGGGTCAGCGTGTTGAACTTACTTGGTATTCAAGGATCCGGACAATTAATTGTTTCTTAAAGTTGGAAATCTGAGCCATTGTATAAGAGAGGAAAAAATAATTTACATTAAATGCGAAATTATTTATATTGTTTCTGATCGCCGTCTAGTCTTGGTTCATTTACAAATACTTATTTCACTTGAATGACTGCTGCCCGGTTTGTAGACTTCAGCTGACGTAGAAAATGCTTTTTCCTCTCCCGAACACGTAAAAGTACTAGATGAAATATAACAAAAATTATTTTGAATATTTAAAATGATTTTAAATAAAACAATTTTATTTTAAAAATAAAATACGGAGGTGCCAAAAATGAAGGAAGAACTCAAAATCAGACTGGTGCGTAGGAGCTGGTGTTACGGATCCTGCAGAGGCACTGGGGCCAGAAATAGGCTTTCAGAGCTGAGGACCCAAGCTTTAAAGCCCTTTGAGGAGGAGGATGAACACTAGACTCCGCGTACCCAAGAACTGGAGCTGAACTATCTGCGGAAAGTTGAAACCTTTAGGGAATCTCACACAGTGAAATGGGACAAGAAAAATGTCTCCCCACTCACCCAGGGTGGCCTCTCCCACATCATGGGAGTTTCTTTCGGTGCTAAATGACACATACATCTGCTTTAGTGGTTTTGTGCTTTTATGGTTTTATTTGTTTATTTTATTTTATTGTTTTTTTCTTTCAAGACAGAGTCTCACTATGTCCCCCTGGGTAGAGTGACGTGGCATCACAGCTCACAGCAACCTGAAACTCTTGGGCTCAAGCCATTCTCTTGCCTCAGCCTCCCAAGTATCTGCGATTACAGGTGCCCACCAGAATGCCTGGCTATTTTTTGTTGTTGTTGTCATTGTTGTTTAGCAGGCCCGGGCTGGGCTCAAACCCGCCAGCCTCAGTGTATGTGGCCGGCACCCTACTCACTCACTGAGCTACAGGCACCGAGCCAGTTTAATGCTTTTAAAAACACTTTTATGATCATTATGCCATTTTGATTATCAAAACGACTCTCTGAGGCCGGGCACCCGTTGTTCAGTGGCTAGGGCACGAGCCACATACACCGGGGTTGGTGTGTTCGAATCCGGCCTGGGCCTGCTAAACAACAATGACAACTACAACAAAAAAATAGCCAGGCATTGTGGTGGGTGCTTGCAGTCCCAGCTACTTGGGAGGCTGAGGCAAGAGAATCGCTTAAGCCCAAGAGTTTGAGGTTGCTATGAACTGTGATGTCACAGCACTCTACCAAGGGTGACATAGTGAGACTCTGTCTCAAAAAAAAAAAAAAACAACTCTCTGAGTGATATGTAGAACAATTGTTTTTCTACTTTATAGATAAGAATATTAAAGGTCAGAAGAATTAAGTAACTTAGTGTTAAAATGAGAGAATTAAAATCCTAGGACTAAATTTTATTGAGACAAATTACAAAAGCAATATTGCCAGGTTGTAAAGGAGGAGAAAGAAAGCGATCATGTGTGTGAAATAAAAAGCATAAAGTCGCGCCTGTAGTCCCAGCTACTCGGGAGGCTGAGGCAAGGGAATCGCTGAAGCCCAGGAGTTGGAGGTTGCTGTGAGCTGTGTGATGCCATTGCACGCTACCGAGGGCCATAAAGTGAGACTCTGTCCCTACAAAAAAAAAAAGCATAAAGTCTCAACCCCTTGAATATCTCATTCCCCCCAAATTCCAGCAGTAACAGCTGTTAACAGCTTGGTATTTATCTTTTTATTCATTTTCTCTTCAGGTGCAAATATTGTCGTCACAAATGCAAATGTAATTATATTATAAAAGTATAGTAACGTTATAAAATTATATTATGCCTGCTATTATATAACTTGTTTTTCCAACTAACAGTATACAGTGGACGTTTTTTTTTTTTTTTTTTTTTGGAGACAGAGTGTCACTATGTCACCCTTGTTAGAGTGCTGTGAAGTCACAGCTCACAGCAACCTCAAACTCTTGGACTTAAGCAATGCTCTTGCCTTAGCCTCCTGAGTAACTGGGACTACAGGCACCCGACACAACGCTCGGCTATTTTTTGGTTGCAGTTGTCATTGTTGTTTAGCAGGCCCAGGCCAGGCTCAAACCCTCCAGCTTTGGTAGATGCCGACACCCCACTCACTGAGCTATAGGCGCCAAGCCAACAGTGGACATCTTTTCATTAGCTCACCTAGAAAGCTAGTGTATTCTCTTTAATGATTATGTCCTGTTCCAGTAAGTAATCAAATCATGATTTATTTATACACTTCTTTACTGATGGATATGTTATTTCCAGATTTTAGCTATAACACACAGTGTGATCTATAGAAATATTTTAAAAACCATTGAAGATTATTATTATTAATACTGTTATCCATGTTAGTATTTTTTAGTGTTTTCTTAGAAATTTCTGTATGTGGAATTTGGGGTTCAGAAGGCATAAATATGTAAAAATTTTTAAAGAATTGTTTTGCCACTTTTAAGATTAAAAGAAATTCTCCTGTACTAAATTAGGATATAAATAAAATAAATAAATAAATACGAGTTAAGAAAACAGTTACCTGGGAGGTGCCTGTGGCTCAGTGGGTAGGGCGCCAGCCCCATATGCTGAGGGTGGTGGGTTCAAACCCAGCCCTGGCCAAAACTGCAACAACAATAAAAAACTAACACAGTTGGGGCCTTGGTGTGTGCCACACCTTCTGGGGGCAAGACATGATTGCAAGAGGGACTTTACCTAACAAATGCAATCAGTGTAACCTGGCTTATTGTACCCTCAATGAATCCCCAACAATTAAAAAAAAAAAAAAGAAAATTAGGATATATGACTTTAGCTGTATCCACTCTTTGAGTCACTGCCTTATTTCTTTTCTGCTAGACTTAGGAGCCACTACCATGGGTTAAAACTTTAGCCTTAGTTCATCACATTTTTATCCCAGATATTTTTTGCCAGAGTAAATCTTGATTTGTAGTCTACTCATTATTTTACTTCGATAATAGTTTCATTTTTCAACATATTCAGATCTATTAGAACCAATATTATATCAAGGCAGAATGAAATAACTCCAAAAAAAAAGCAAAAATAAATGAAACAGTGCAACACGAGTGATTTTGAATGAATAAGCAATGCAGAAGTTTAAATTATTTTATTAAAAAGTAGTTTACTAGTGAATAAAATTATAATATTTAAACCCTGAACAATTTTTTCCCCCAGGGGAAAGTGGAGCTGGTAAAACAGAAGCCAGTAAGTACATTATGCAATACATTGCCGCCATCACCAACCCTGGTCAGAGAGCAGAGGTTGAAAGGTAAGGGCAATCTAATAATGGGAGAAATTCTGATTGGAGCTTCTCTCTCTCTTTTCTTTTCTTTCCTTTTTTTTTTTTTTTTGGTAGAGACAGAGTCTCACTTTATCGCCCTGGGTAGAGTGCTGTGGCGTCACAGCTCACAGCAACCTCCAACTCCTGGGCTTAGGCTATTCTCTTGCCTCAATCCCGAGCATCTGGGACCACAGGCACCCACCACAACACCTGGCTGTTTTTTTGTTGCAGTTTGGCCGGGGCCAGGTTCAAACCTGCCACCCTCGGTATATAGGGCCAGCACCCTACCCATTGAGCCACAGGCAGCACCCCATTCTCGCTCTCTCTCTTTTTTCTAAGAGATAGAGTCTCACTGTGTCACCCAGCCTGAAGTGCAGTGGTATAATCATAGCTCACTGTAACCTCCAACTCCTGGGCTCAGGTGATCCTTTTACCTCCATCTCCCTTGTAGTTGGGACTACAGGCACACACCACCATGCCTGGCTAATTTTTAAAATTTTTTTGTAGAGATGGGATTTTGTTATCTTGCCCAGGCTAGTCTTAAACTCCTGGCCTCAAGTGATCGACCCACCTCTGTCTCCCAAAGTGCTGAGATTACAGGTGTGAGCCACCACCCTGGCTGTTTTCTATAGTCATGGGAGGCCTGCCAACTCTGGTATGTGTTAAGCATTTTGGTGGTTAAACTACTTTGATTCTCTTACTGTATATTGTCTCTGTACTTTTATTTATATTGCCATATCTATTTGTAGATTTTTTTTAATAGAAAAATGCTACAATGGAAAACTTTGGTAATTATAAAATAAAAAATTACTCCGAAGCAGGTGAAAGTGTCCTCATTCTGGTCTATAACTGCTGCCTTAAACATAGTCAGCAGAGGTGTTATAATTTACACCGGGTAGGTTTTAGCTCTCACATGGCCCTTGCTCTTTCTGCCACACAGGCGGGCTTTTTTTGTTGTTTATTTTGGTTTTTTAAACTGTGCTCTGAGTGAGGTGAGGCTCTGGAAAGCAGACCCATGCCTTCCCCGTCATCATTACAACTGGGACCTTCTGATAATGGAAGTTCTAAAAAGGTTCGTTTTCTGAAAGGATTTCCTGCTGTATTGTGCTGCTGCTCGTGGTAAGTTGTGCGGTAAAGCTGGTCTGTACTGTCTGCGGCCCAGCATTCAGGACAGTGCTGGCACATGGTATTTGCTTAAGAAATATATCAGGAATGAATGGATTTGTTGAGCTCAGGATTAATTTACTAAAGAGTCTGACCTCATCTACACGTCATAACCTTCAGTTTTATAAATGGGATGAAAGGATGCTGGGTTGATGGGAATGAAGAGAATTTAGACTCGCCTACTCTATGTTGGCTGTTTTTCATCATAATTGGGCTGGACTGTGAGGTCAGCAGAGGCATTTTTCTCAGTTGTAATCCATGCTTCTGATTCTGACTTTGTGATCTAACTTGGTAAAGACAAGGGTAAGAGTAAATTGTCTTAATTTCCTTAGGAGCTCGGGAGAGTAAATAGCTGAGAAGTAAATTATATTTCTAGTAGAGCAGAGTAAGGCATATATAAATTTACTTGTCTTTTACAAGTGTGTCTTACTGCAAGCAGTTCTCTCCCTTCCAAACATACTATTTTTTTAAGAGACAAGGTCTTGCTCTGTCACCCAGGATGGAACACAGAGGTATGGTCATAGCTCACTGTAATCTCGGACTCCTGGGCTCAAGTGACTCTCCAGCTTCACCATTGCCCCTTACCCCCTCTCCCCCCCACACACACCAGTGAGTAGCTGGAATTACAGACATGTCCACTGCACCCTGCTTTCTGTCTGGATTTTTAAGCATTTGCTAACACATGTATCTATACACACACTCACACGTGTGCACTCACACACACATGCTAGGATCCTCCACTGTGTATTATTTTGGACCTTGACTTTATGCTCATTAATACATTCTAGACATTTTTCCATGTCAGGACACACAGATGTGCCTCATTCTTTTCAGCATCTGCATGTTTCATTATATTGGGAAATAAAAATGTGTTTTTATCTATCCCTATGGGTGTTGGTATTTTGTTGATATTGCAGGCAGTGCAGCAGTCAGCATCTCTGTGTAAATGTTTGCGTATGTTGTAGCAAACTCCAGTTTTTTAAAAGTCCTAGTCTCACTTCTTGGAGGGTGGGACACAGTTATAAGAAGGACTTTACCTAACAAACGTAAAGACTGTAACTTAATTCTTTGTACCCTCCATGAACCTGAAACAAATTATAAAAAAAAGTCCTACTCGCCAAAACTCTTACGAATACTATCATTTCTCTATGTTGAAAGAGTGACGAACATGTTGCTTAAGTCCAACTGTGTTTTGGAAGCTTTTGGAAATGCCAAAACCAACCGCAATGACAACTCAAGCAGGTTTGGGAAATACATGGATATCAACTTTGATTTCAAGGGGGACCCCATTGGTGGACACATCAATAACTACCTACTGGAGAAGGTAAAATGTGCTTAATTTCTGAGGGTAATGTTTGTAAGTGCTGAATGTTTAAAACAATTATATCTATAGAATTTTGTTATTGATTCAAAGTAGTTTTAATCCTATCCTCCCTCCTCGATGAGCTTTCTATGCTAAGACATTCTCCTTTTGTGTTCTCTCAGTAGCATCTTTATAAGGTCCAGGTGGGAAAAGTTACAGACTTGTAGATGCAGATTTAAATGTGTGTATATATATATATATGGGGGTTGCTGGTGTGAGGGTGTGCCAACTTCTGGGTAAGGTTTAACCAAAAACTAATCTGGGACTAACCACTTCTCATCTTTTTATACAGCACCATTTTTGTTACATTTTAATTTTAATTAATTTGATATTTAATTGTCCTCTGTTTGTTCGCTGCTTTATATAGTAACACGTATTTATTTTATTTCATTTTATTGTGTTTTTTTTATTTGCAACGGAATCTCACTCTGTTGCCCTAGGCTAGAGTGCCATGGCATCAGCCTAGCTCATAGACACCTCCAAGTTCTGCCTTCAAGCAGTTCTGCTGCCTCATCCTCCCAAGTAGCTGGGACTACAGATGCCCACAGTACCTGGCTAATTTTTCTGTTTTTAGCAGAGACAGGTCTCACTCTTACTCAGGCTGGTCTAGGGGATCTACCTGCTTTCGCCTCTGCCTCTTGCCTCCTAGACTGCTAGAAGATCCCAATTAAAACTTTACTCTTGGATGGCCAGGGAGGTTGTGTCCTAACTCACATGGGCTATCACCGGACGTGACTGCAAAAGAGCACAAGGAGTTCATCCACCCGATCGTTACAGTTAGGCTTGTGCTTTACCAAATTAAGGATTCACCTTGAATTGTACTCATATCTAAACTGATACACTTTCTCAGGTAAGGGTTTCCCATCCCAATTATGCCATAGCATCCTTTATGGCAGTATAGCCCAGTCTATTCTTTATTTCTGTTTTTTATATTGAAATCAGTATGTTAAGAAAATAAGTATTTTATCAGAGTCAGTTAAAAACTGTCAGGAAATGCCAGGCATTATTTTTTTCCAGATGGCTTCACTTTTATATATATACTCAATCTAATGGAGCCTTTTGAATGAACAGCGTTCTGAGCCCTCTCCTCACAGCAGTATCTCTAGAGCAGCAGTTTTCAACCCACAGAAACTGTATTAAAGGGCCACAGCGTTAGGAAGATTGAGAACCACTGCTCTAAAGCCATCTAAGGTCAAGGTCCCTATGGATAATCAACTGATTTTATTACAGGATATAAGGCTTTGCTCTTGGAAATGCCAACAGACCTTGGGGAAGGAAATGTTGAGATAGTCCTCCCTAAGCATTCCTTCCTAAGCATTCCTTCCTGTTCTCCTCACTTCTAATCTTTACTCCCCACCAAATTCCATCTTTAACCTCAAGGTTAAAAAAAAATTTCAAAATTGTTTCATTCTTCAGAAAGTTTAGGGACCTCTGTTTTAAGCAGTAAAAAGACTTATCAAAAAGTTGCACAGTAAACCCCATAGAGAAAACTTAAGTCTTAGGTCAGTACTGTCCTCCTGGTCATTAGGATACTTACATGCACTGTAATTACAGGATTCCCTGAGAAAGTGGCTTCCACTTTATTTTAGGGGCACATTTTCAGGTTAACCATTTTAATGTGTTTTTTCTTAGTCTCGAGTGATTGTGCAACAGCCAGGAGAAAGAAGCTTTCATTCTTTCTATCAGGTTAGTGACCTCCTTTTATGCAGACAATTGATCATTTGCTTCAGATGTATAAGAAATGAATATTTGTATCTTGAGTTCTCCCCTGTTCGGGGCCTCACATATCTCCATCGGCCCCAGTACATCACACATTCTTCTGAAGAGATTGAACAAAGCGTGACTGTTACACAGAGCTAGCAGGTGGTTGGCCGAGCAGATGATTGCCTTGTATGAGCGTCACCCCCATTTCTCTAAAACGTGCACAACAGTTTAATTACTGTGAAAACTTTTAAAATGGTACAGTCTAAATATGTTAAATTAATTTTATTTTGAATTGAAGCTTCCCCCCCGCCCATTTGGAAGTTATAGAGATGGGAATATTTTGCTTGTAGAGACTGTATATAAAGACATGATTACGTTTCAAAAACAACCAGGGTTTAAAAATTCAAAGGAGAATTGTCTTCTTTATCCCATCAAAGTTTAGAATAAAATTTGAATACCTCTTTTGGGAGTGCTTTTTTAAAGCAAAATCTTTGTTTTGTTTTTTCCAGTGTCTTTACATGAAGTTTTGTTTTTTTTTTTTAATTGTTTGGGATTCCTTGAGGATACAAAGAATTAGGTTATACTGATTGCATTTGTTAGATAGCATCCCTCTTATAATTGTGTCCCACCCCCAGGAGGTGTGCCCTACACTGTGACCCCCCACCCCTCTCTCCTCCCCTCTTCCCGCTCCCTCATTCTCCTACCATCCCCCTTGTATTAGCTCACTACTGCCCTCATATCAGAATTGAGCACATTGGATTCTTGTGTCTCCACTCTTGTGATGCTGTACTAAGAAGAATGTGTTCCACCTCCAACCAGGTTAATATAACAGATGTAACGTCTCCATCTTTTTTAATGGCTTAATAGCATTCCATGGTATACATATACCACAGCTTGTTAATCCGTTCCTGGTTGGTGGGCATTTAGGCGGTTTTCACATGTTGGTGATTGTAAATTGAGCTGCAATAAACAGTCTAGTGCAAGTGTCCTTATGATAAAAGGTTTTTGTTTGTTTTTTTTTCTTCTGGGTAGATGCCCAGTAATGGATCAAATGGGAGGTCTAATTTGAGTTCTTTGAGGATTATCCATACTTCCTTCCAAAAAGGTTAGAGTAGTTTGCAGTCCCACCAGAGGTATAAAAGTTTTCCCTTCTCTCCACATCCACACCAGCATCTGCAGATTTGAGACTTTGTGATATGGGCCATTCTCACTGGAATTGGGTGATATCTCAGGGTGGTTTTGATTTGCGTTTCTGTGATGACTAGGGATGATGAGCATTTTTAAATATGTTTGTTAGCCATTCTCTTGTCTTCTTTAGAGAAGGTTCTATTCATGTCTCTTGCCCAGAGATATATGGGTTTGTTGGATTTTTTTTGTTGTTGTTGTTGATTAATTTGAGCAAAATCTTTTTTTTTTTTTAATTGTTAAATCATAGCTAAATCTTTTAAATAGCCCTCTTGTTGACAAGTCTTTACACCCAGGGAACAAGTTGAATACATTATTTTCATTTTTTAAAGCTCAAAATAATATAAACCAAGGCTAACAAATAACATAGGTGATCAACTTAAGCTATATTGCTTTGGACTTTTAAGAAGTAAACCCGTAAATTAATGAGATGGACTTCTACGCGTAAACTATGAAACTGTTTTTCTGCCAAATATAAGAGTTCTGTTTGTTCCAAGAACCCAGTTTTTCCCAGTGTTTTTCTCATTTGGATGAAAGTATTAAAATTCATCTTTATTCAGTACTACAGTCCTAGTCATCCAACTGCCCTTCTTTCCTGAGGTATACAGGTTGATGAGGAAGAGCTGTTTCCCTGGTGGGTCAGCATTTGACTGTCTGCTGATGCCTCTCACGTCCATGGCAATGTTGACTTTTTTTTCTAAATTCTGAAACAACCGTATCCTGCCTCTATGAGCCTGCTGAGCAAGTGACCACGACAACTGAGGATCCTGTTTTACAAATGACCATATTCAATGTTTGAGCTTTTTATACCAATTATCCTGTGAATGCCATGAGACTTTTAAAGTAATTTTCTTCATGACTACATAGAATTCTCCACAACCGATAAAATTGAGCTATGATGTACCTTCAAGGTGAAAAAAAATAAAAATCTGTCAAAGCTAGAAACAGTAAGACCTAACTAAGCCCAGAAAATGAATAAAAGCTAGATACCACTAAGTTAGAATATTTGGTTCCATGTATTCTTTGCCAATTTATTTCTAATTAAATACTTTTCAGCTACTCCAAGGAGGTTCAGAGCAGATACTGCGTTCTCTGCATCTCCAGAAATCACTTTCCTCATACAACTATATCCGTGTGGGAGCTCAATTAAAGGTGAGGATTTCTTCTTTCAGATTGCTCAGATGTATAATCAGAGAATCAGAAGGGACATTAAATAAATACCTGGTTAAGACTGATACCTTCAAGCAAATAAATGTTTCTTCTGTTCTATTTTTTAAATCCTCAGGACTGAGAGAGTCAATACATGATTGAATCAACAACCCTGGTTTACAGCCCGTGGCTGTATTTTATCATCACCTAACAGGAAGGAAATTTTTTTTCTATGTTCAATATTTTTTTCTAGTCTTAATCCTGTTCCTATTCCTTTTATTTTGACACTATAAAATGTTGATAGGACTAGGATGTCTACCTCCCAAGAAGATTTCTTACGATTTGGCCAAAGGCAAGTTAGTAAGACAAAATAAAACTAAAAAGCACTTTGATTCTGCATTCACTGTTTTTTTGTTTTTCAAGTATTAATTTTGATGTATCTTAGAAATAGTTTTGTGACCCTTGAGGCATTTCTATTCAGCCTTTTAAGATTTTCCTTTTTTTTTTTTTTTCCTTCGCCTTGCATACAAGCGCTTGCCCACACTCACACAGGCACATTTTTTCTCTTTTATTTCTAGTTAGCTTTCTGCTAGTCATTTTACAATTCGAGTAATATAATAGTATGTTGACAGTAGGTTATAAAACAAGAAGGGAAAGCATAAAAATGCATAGAATAAGCTATGGAGGGTTACAGATCACAATGTTAATTGTTTTTTCTGGATGGGTGAGAATATGGGTATTTGTGTTCTGCTTTTCCATATTTAAAGATGTTTCTATAATAAAAAATGCATTTGTAGTTGGGAGAGATATAAAAGAGAAGGAATAGGATTAAAAATGAGAAGAAACATTGAACATGGGAAAGAAGTTCTTTCCTATCAGATGGTGATAGAATATAGTAATGGGTTATTAAACAAGGTTGTTGATTCACTAATGATCGTAGTCAAAATTCAAAATAAAGATGAACCCATGTGAAATAAAAATGCGCTAAATCTTACCATCCAGAGATGATTACTGATAATGGTTTGTGTCTATATTTATAATTGGAATCATACAGTAAATCCTGATTAAATAAACCTACTTTTCTTATATTACAATCTAATCATTAATATCCCAAGTAATAAATATAAATTTAATGTTATAGTTTTAATAGCTATAAAATATTGTACTGTTATCTATCTTAACCAGTCCTAAAATATAGGAATCATGTACAATTAAGGTATTTTGGGTTATGATTAAGAGAAGACCAGATCAAAAGTCTCCAAAAACAGTGGTAAATTGAGTTATCTCATATAACAAGAAACCTATGGAAACCCCAGTTCCAAAATTGCCTTAGCAATGTTTTTCGGGACCCAGGGTTTTTGTTGTTTGTTTCCTCAGCATAGCCATACCGAGTGGACAGCCTTGTCCTTTCAGGCTGGTTTTCCTCATGGTCCCTTAATGGCATCAGCACTTCCAGGAGTCACAAGCAGAGAAAATGTTCATGGCTTATGTCCCTTTATATGCTAGGGGATGCCCCCAGGACCCTCCCTTCAACTTTCCTTCATGTATTATTACATGAATAATAAGAAAGGCATCACACGCCCGTGGCTAACTGCTCACTTGGAAAGGGTAATAAGACCACCATGATGAATGAGGATTTACCTCTTGGAGCTAGATGGAGCCCAGCCATAGAGGTCATGCACACTTGGAGAGGAATAAACAAGTCAGGGTTCTGTCAGCAAGAAAGAACTGGGATAGGGACTGGGGATGGCTGTTAGGTAAGCAGGCAACAATTCCCCATAGCAGGACATTTAGATGTTTTGTCCAGTTACTTTGCAATTGCAACATGGTTTCAGTTTGTTGGTTTATTTGTTTGTTTACTTTGAGACAGACAGTCTCACTCTGTTGCCCTGGGTAGAGTGAGGTGGTATCAACCTGGCTTACTGCAACCTCAGACTTCTGGACTCAAGCAATCCTCCCAAGTAGCCTCCCAAGTAGCTAGGACTACAGCCATGCACCATGCATCATGATGCCTGGCTAATTTTTTTCCATTTTTGGTCTTGTTCTTGTTCAGGGTGGTCTAGAACGCTTGAGCTCAATAGATCCTCTCACCTCGGCCTCCCAGAGTGCTAGGATTACAGGGGTGAGCCACCATACCTAGCCATAGTGGCAGTTTATAACAGTAATACCTGATATTTCTTGAGTGGTTTTTTTTATGTACTAGAAACTGGGGAGATATTTTATATAAATCCTTATTCAATTCTCATAACTGCCCCATAAGAAATATATTATTATGCCCACTTTATCCATGAGGAAATCGAAGCTCAACAAGATTAATGGCAGGCACCTGTAGTCCCAGCTGCTTGGGAGGCTCAAGCAAGAGAATCGCTTAAGCCCAAGAGTTTGAGGGGGCTTAAGTTTGCTGTGAGCCGTGACCCCACTGCATTCTACCCAGGGTGACAGCTTGAGACTCTGTCTCAAAAACAAAACAAAACAAACAAACAAAAAAAAAAAACAAGATTAAATATCTTGCCAAGGTAAAAACAAAACAAAGAAAAAAAAAAACTTCAAAAAACCCTGGTAGGTGGAAGAGGAGTTTGCCTGATTGTCTCCTGTACACCAGAGGAACGTGTTATCACAGGGCAGAGAGGCCCCCTCCTGAGCCCTTCTTCAGGAGGGGAGCATCGGGCCAGGTCTCTGTGTCCAGACCAGAGGAGGAACTCACGACAAAAGGAGTACTCAGGCCCTCTGTAGCTGCTATTTTGGGAGAACTAACTTAAGCAGTTCCCATTGCTTTGTTGTGAATTTCTGTTTACACACTTGTATTTCCAAAGTGATGGCCACGGCTCCTTAAAGGCAAGTGATTGATGTTTTAACATCCTGTACCCATTATAAGATTTGACTTACCAAGTGTTTACTGAATAGTCCCAGACTATTTAATAGCTTGCTGAAAGAGCCAAGGGTGGCTGCTCTGCTTTTGGATACTTGTTTTTTCTCACCTGGGAAATAACACGTCTGGTTATACAAGAGTAGGAGTGTTGTTGTCAGACTGTACAAGACAGATTGTAGAACAAAGATCCACAGACGGTGATAGCCCAGCGTGTATCTGGAGGCTCTCACCTGCAGCATTTCCATTTGTCATTTCACACTCCCTCACCAAAAGTTCCGGAAAAGGGCACAGTGCTTATTTTGGGTGATGGCTTTCACACACATGTGGGCTTTGTATATACTCAGTGATGTTTCAACTCCTGAAATCGTTTTTGTTTTCTCTGGATACTCATCATCCTCTCAAGTGAATTACTACAAAGCCCTCAAGAACTTGGCTGAACTTGAATTTAGTTTCATAACTGCTGGATTTTGATGCTTGTGTGAAGTGCCTGTGACTTAAGTTTTCCATTTTCATCCCTAGTCGTCAATCAATGATGCCACAGAGTTCAAAGTAGTAGCTGATGCCATGAAGGTCATTGGCTTCAAACCTGAGGAGATTCAAACAGCGTATAAAATTTTGGCTACTATTCTTCACTTGGTGAGTAGGGACGCCTCCCAGAACATGTCCTCTTGCTGTGGAGACAGAATGTTCTATTAGAGGATTTTGTTATTTTCTGTGGAGGTTTAAAAAGTAATATATTTAGGTAAAATATTGTTCATGTTTGAAAGAAATTACTATGTGGGTTCTTAATAATATGAGAGACATTCCAAGTCACTGCAGGGTTGAGACTATGTCTTCAGTTACTTGTCCTTTTTTTTTTTTTTTTTTTTTGCAGTTTTTGGCCGGGGCTGGGTTTGAACCCGCCACCTCCGGCATATGGGGCCGGCGCCCTGCTCCTTGAACCACAGGCACTGCCTGGTATTGTCAACTTTTGAACTGCTTAATGAAAAGATCATAGAATTCAGGAAAGATGTGTCTAATAGTAGTATAAATTTCTAATAGCATCAAAATGAACAATCGTAGATTATTGAAACTGGGATTTTGATCATCTCATTGTACCGGCTGGGAAATGGCTGTAAGGGGTTTGCATGACCACCTCAAAGGCACAGCCAGCTCCTCAGCAGCCAGCACTGTAGACCAGCGCAGCAGACTCCCGGCCCAGGTGTCTTTTGCCGTCCCACACCAAGGGCAGAAAGGAAGACCCGTGTGCTGGACTTCTTTGATTACCGTGTGTGTAATTAGAGAACTTTAAAATGTGATGAACAATACAGGAGAGACAACATGGATTCAAATCTGGAATAAAAATTACCTTTCGCTTTAAGGCAGCAAGCTTAACCTCTAAATAAATCAGCAATGTGTAGGATTATATGAAAAATATTACATGACAACATAAACGATAAATTAGTGTTCCTGACTAGGAAGACTTTCTTACAAATTGTCTCATCTCTTTGAATTAGTTTGCAAATACAGTGCAACAGTCCCTCTCGGAATCCAATTAGGAATTTTATTTTGTTTTCAACTTGACCTTAGGATTGTAGAATTGACCTGGAACAAAACCTATAAGAAGACCACATAAAATGTATTGAAGAAGACTAGTAGGGCGGTAGGGTAGGGTGAAGGGAGGAGACCATGACTAACTCTACCAAATTTAAAGTAACATAAAACGTGTGGTACAAACAGCACCAGAGCAACATGTCAATCGATACACTAGTTGATGTGCTGGATGCCGGGTAGACAGTTAATAAGGATTTATTGCTTATTGAATGAGTAGAATACAAATAGACTCACATGCTTAAGGAAATTTAATAATAAAAAAGGTGATATTTCAAATCAGGAGAAAAAGCTAGACTATTCAATAAATGATGTTAGAGCAACTAAGCATCTGCAAAAATAAAGTTAAATTCTCACTTTACATCACATCCAAAATAAATTCTAGATGAATTAGAAGTTTAAATGTTAGGGGGAAAAGTATAAAAATATTAGAATGTATCAAAGACTCATAAAAGCTCAGAGTAGGCATGGTCTGACACCAAGAAAAGAGAAAAACCCTAAGGCAAAAGATTCATTGACATGACTACATTCAAGGGTAAAGCTTCTATCAAAAACTCACACTGAAAATGAAAAAATAGATGAGTGTCTGGAAAAAAAAAGGAAAAAGGAGATGAACCACTAGGTTTTTATATTTCGATATATGTAACGTATTTAGGAAAATAAATACAAACAAGGTCACTTGAATTATGTTTTAAATTGACAAATATATCCATAATACAGTATTTTAGGATCTCTGTCTTGTTTTTTTGCTTTTGATATAGGGAAATTTAAAATTTGTAGTAGACGGGGACACACCTCTTATTGAGAACGGCAAGGTTGTGTCTGTCATAGCAGAATTGCTCTCCACTAAGACGGACATGGTTGAGAAAGCCCTTCTTTACCGGACGGTGGCCACAGGCCGTGATATAATTGACAAGCAGCACACGGAACAGGAAGCTAGCTACGGCAGAGACGCCTTTGCCAAGGTGAGATTGTCTGGCCCACCATCTGTTGATCTCAGTTGCAGTTTGAATGAAGTCCTGCTAGGATCTATTCAAATGTTCATTGAAAGTAAGTTAAAGCTTTTAGAAACCATAATGATGCAGTCTCAATAAAAGCTCCTGGTGTAAGCTGTCACAGCTGGAAAAGGTTCTGGGAAGAGCAGAAGCCAGCTGCCCGGAGCTAACAAGGCTCCCTGTGCAGGGCCCCTGGCATGCTTGGAACCCTTTCGCGGCCTTCCACATTGCTTCTCTCGCTCAACAGTGCTTCACAGGAGTCCCCTTTGGGCCTACTGAGCTCTGATCCATTCTTTTTTTGTTTTAATCGATAAGTAATAATTTTAAATATTCGTGGGGGGCAGTGTGATGTTTTGACACATGTACACATTGTCACATATAATCAAATCAGGCTAATTCACATATTTACCTTACACACTTACTTCTTTAGGGTGAGAACATTTAAAATACACTCAGCAGTTTTGAAACATATGATTGTTATTAACAGTAGTCGCCACGCTGTGTGATGGCTCACCAGAACTTAGTAACCTCTTGTCTGTACTCTCTGACAGATTTTGCCCCTTTCCCCATCCTCCTCCCACCCTCCCTCCAGCTCCGTAACCACTGCTCTACTCTCGCTTCCATGAGTTTGGCTTTTTAGATTCCACATATAAGTGAGATCATGCAGTGTTTGTCTTGGTGGCTGGCTTTTTCACTTAGCATAACATCTGTGTACTGAGTCTATGGTGCTAGCTAGTGCCACAGTTTATTTAACTGTCTTCCTCCTAAGTCATTCACTGTGTTTCACTTTTTTGCCTCCACAGACAAGGTACAAATCTTTGTCCATACAGTGTTCTTTTTCCCAGTAGTGAGCCTGCCAGGTCAAAGGGTGCACTAATAAAAACTTCAAACTTACTAACTTTATGACGGCACAGTTATATCTCATTGTTACTTTGATTTTCATTACTAGTATATTTGAGCATCTTTTCATACTTTTGTAGAATATTTAAATACAGTAGAGCCTCTGTAAGTTGAACACCCAAGGGACTATAAGCAACTGGCTAACGTACGGAGGTAGAGACGTGAGGATCCAGGCCTGCTGTACTGACCCATACATGTGGTGCACGTCCACTCTATGAAAATTAGGTCAACTTAAGAGGTGGTCAGTGTAGGGAGGTGGTTAACTGTGCAGGTTCTCCTGTATGTTCTAAGAATCGCCTGGGTATATCTTTTGTATGTTTTTCTTTGGGGCTGTTATCTTTTATTGTCAGTTTGTCCTTCATGTGAGTCCATAGATCAGAAACTTTAACCCTTCATGTATTATTGGTGTGGCAGGTGTATTTTCTAAAGTCTGACTATTTGTTGTTAGGGTTTGCTTTGCTGGTTGATTAGACTGTTGTCTATTCCTTTTTTTTCTTTTTGCTTTTTATGAGTCTCAAGCTTGGTTTTTGTCTTAGAAGGAGTTGGAATTTATCCTACTAAGTGCAATGGACAGCTATTGGATTTTAAGGAGGGGCAGTGACATCAAGTTTGAATTTTTAAGTGATCGCTCTGGCCTTAGTTGGAGAATCTTACTGGGGCTAGAGCAAGAATAAAAGCTAAGAGACCAGTTAAGGGGATGTCATATTAACCCAGGATAGATGATGGCAGCTTGGACTAGGAAGGTAGCAGTGGAAATGGGAGAGGAGAAGAATTTGAGATGGGCTATGTTGAGAGAGTAAAGGTCCATAGGAACCGTTGTATGGGAGTGAGGGACTCAGGGGCAGCACCTTGATGTGGCAGGCTCCAGCCTGCCTCTCCTGCCTCATTTCATACCACATTCCAGCCTCCTTTCTGCATCCCAGTACTTCGGGCTTCTCTCAGGTCTCACAAGCCATCTTCATCCCCTTCTCCTTCCAGCGGCAGGGCCTCTGCGCGTGCTGTCTCCTCCGCTTGCGTTGCCCTCCTTTCCCCTCTTGCCTGCTTGCCTCTTTCTTGCTCATTCTTCTATTCTCGGCCCAGGCACCACTTGGTCAGAGAAGCCTTCCCTGGCCTCCCTGAACACCCACCAGGATAAATCCCCCCAAGCACCCTTGCAGCTCTCCTTTTGTGTGCATGTGCTCATAGATGGGTATAATGATTGGTCCTTCACTGTGCTCTCTAGAGCTCCTTGGAGACTGACACCAAGTCTCAGCCTGTGTTTCCTTAGTACCTTATCTCCAACAAACTATGTAGGAAGTACTCAGCAAATGTTTGTTGAATGAATGAATGGATTCCCGTCAAATACTCGTCAAACAAATGAGGTATTAATTACTTTGTTGAATGAATGAGTGAATTCCTAATTGTCTAGCTCCATTTATTCAGGGCTAAAACTAGGGCAGGAGGAGTTTGCAGCACTAGAAAGATGAAGAGTCCTGACAGGGCATAAGTCTAAAGTGCTGTGGAGCGTCTAAGAGTTGCTGTCAGGTGGACATGTACCCTACTGTGTGTGTCAGGAGCTCTGGGTCCTGGCTCTGACTTGGGTGGTACGTTTGGGAGTCATACAAGTATTATTTAATCCTGGGTGAGATGACTTGTTGTGAGAGAATGGAGAGAAGAACTCCTAACTTTTGGAGGTCACATAAAGGAGGAGACGGTACCAAAGGTCACCAAGAAGGAGCAGCCAGTGAAACGAGGAAAATTAAGGAAGCATGGTATCATGAATCCCAGAGCGGGGAATTCCCAAGAAGAGAGTGGGAAGCCAGATGGAGAGATACTGAGAAGTGGAGGGAGAGGTTCACGTAGAGGTGCGAGGAAGGGTCTGTGTAGAGGTGCTGGGGGTCTTCGATGCTCCATTTCAGTGGAGTAGTAGGATGTAAGCGAAGACTGGAGTGGATCAGAGAGTAAAGGGGAAGTGAAGACTGAAGGCCGTGAGTATGGGAAGCAGTAGGTAGCCAGCAGGAGATGTTAAGGGAGGATTTTCGAAAGCTGTGACCCTGCAGAGTGTGTGTGTGTCGAGACGTGATTGTGTGTTAGTGTGTGGCGCCTTTGTCCACGTGTGACTTGGCCTATAGATCCTGTGCATTGGACATGCGTTTGGTTTCCAAGAAATTTCAAACGTTGGCCTTTTGACTCAGATCTTTATCTAGCATTAGAAAGTAATATTTACATTTTCAGAATTCATAGCGAGTCATAGATATTAACTCATTAGTTCCAAAATTTTTTTTCGTAGAGCCAAAATTTTCATAGTTGATGAAATTAACTGTGATTGCATCAAGGGAGTAGGCAGATTACGGATATAGCTAGGCACAGACACAGGTTTGGGGAATGTTGTTGAAATCCATGTAGTGATAATAATAATCTTTTAAAAACCCAAACCGCCAACTTTAGTTTTTCATATATCATGTAGTTTTTTGTTTGCTTGTTTGTTTTCTTTAGCAGATGAGCTACATTTCTAATTGTTCTGCTTAGGCTTATAACATCTAGGCTAATAGTAAGGGCAAGTGGACAGGAATTCAAAACTTACTACAAATCTAGGCAGAAGACTCCCCGATGGGCCGGAATTTATGGCGTTGTTTTCCTCACAGGCCATATACGAGCGCCTTTTCTGTTGGATTGTCACTCGCATCAATGACGTTATCGACATCAAGAACTATGACACGACAATCCACGGGAAAAACACCGTTATTGGAGTCTTGGATATCTATGGCTTTGAAATCTTCGACAACAACAGGTAAATTGGATAAGATGCTTAAAACAGTTACTTATTTTTTATTTGTTTAAACATAATTCATTCCTCTTCCTGTAGCTTTGAACAGTTCTGTATTAATTACTGCAATGAGAAACTGCAGCAGCTATTTATCCAGCTGGTTCTGAAACAAGAACAAGAGGAATACCAGCGGGAAGGGATCCCTTGGAAGCACGTGAGTGGACTCTTATGAAAAATGTCTCCGTGTGTCTCAGATATCATCGTTATTATTTTAGGTCTTTCTTGATCTTCCTGGATGCTTGAAACATCTAAACCTTAGCTGTCCTTTTGGGGATCTGTAAATACAGTTAATTTTCAGGATTATTAGGGGTGATTGCTCTAATTTGATGGGCTCCCGTGTCAATACCCCCCAAATCCTGAGTTAGAGTAAACCTAACATTTTTCACTTTATTTTATTTATTTATTTATTTTTTATTGTTGGGGATTCATTGAGGGTACAATAAGCCAGGTTACACTGGGCTTTCTGGCTCATCTCCGTCAATTAGAGTTTAATGTCATTTATAAGTTATCAAGGTTTGCCTTAAATTGGCTGAACTTTCCTTCTGAATCTAGTTTCTTCTCCTTCCTTCTTCCTTTTCTTCTTCCTCCTCTACTTTGCAACTAAATGGCATTTTATTGTCTTCAGTTAATATTGTTCATATTTATTGTCTGAAACCCGGGCGTTAAACACCTTTGTACCTTTCATCTCTGTTTACTTTCCTTTATATCACTTCAGTCATCATTTCTCTTCTCAGGGCTCTGGGTGAACTTTGATACTTGTCAGAGGCAACTAGTCTAAGATACAGCCGGAAAGGATGGTGGGTCCCAGGTACAAACCACAGATCTTTGTTTTTAAAAAACCATAGATCACAGCTAAAAGGTGTGGCTTGTTTGGCTTTCTTATTGCCTACAATTAGACCTCCTGCTTATAATGAGACCTAATAATTTTTCTTTTAACTTTACATTTTTAAACAACTTTGAGAATAGACTGGAAAAATGCAAAAAACTCTTTTGAGTTTTTGTAAGTTTGAGTTTATAAAACTGTATCTACTCTCTTGCCAGACAAAAAAATAGTATTTGTTTTTTGCTATCTAATAATGGCAGTAAAAAGTTACTTGAAATGGTTTATTTCAATGACTTTTATTCTTTCCTACCTTCCTAGTTTCTATCTCATTTCATTCAGAAAAAAAAGAGACAGTGATATAATAGCTTTTCTCCCTCAAATTGCATCTTTGCCTTCCATCATAATGTTAAACATTAGAATGCCATTAAGAATTTTTTCAGGTTTGGCGCCCATAGCACGGTGGTTATAGCGCCAGCCACATACTGGGGCTGGCGGGTTCAAACCCAGCCTGGGCCAGCTAAACAACAATGACAACTGCAACAAAAAAATAGCCAGGCATTGTGGCGGGCCCCTGTTGTCCCAGCTACTTGGGAGGCTGAGGCAAGAGAATGGCTTAAGCCCACGAGTTTGAGGTTGCTTTGAGCTGTGACACTATGGCACTCTACTAAGGGCGACATAGGGAGACTGTCTCAAAATAAATAAATAAATACTTTTTTCCAGGTATATTAGCATTAATTTGATGTATTTACAAATGAACCAGAGTTACTTTATAGTAGAGCTATCTACGGTTGTCTTTAAATAGTGAACTGTCACAACACAATTAAAATGTAATTCAAGTCACCCGGCTTGGGCCTGCTTAAAATGTAATTCAACTCAGTTAAGTTTATATAACGCTTTCTAAGAGTGAATCTGTTGCATAATACACAGTGTAACTGAAACTTAGATTTTTTTTTTTTTTTAATAGAAAATTCACTCATAACACTTGTTACTCAAATGTAATTTCAAGGTACTGGTCAAAAATAGCCTTTACCAATTCACTGGCAGTTGGAAAGTAACATTTGAAGTAGCATATTTCAAACATCTGAGAAGGAATCAATCTGAAATACGGAAAAAAATTTGTCTAAATAAACCAAGAAATATGCATCCTAGTGGAAACAGAAGTCTAATCCCAAGACAACAGTTACTGACTATATGCTGATTCCCCCCCAAATTAGAATCTCTATTCTAGGTATTTCCTTTCACAATCCCAAACTTCTAAAGAATGATTTCTTTTTTTTTTTTTTTGAGACAGAGCCTCAAGCTGTCACCCTGGGTAGAGTGCTATGGCGTCACACAGCTCACAACAAACCTGCAACTTCTGGGCTTAATTAATTCTCTTGCCTCAGCCTCCCAAGCAGCTAGGGCTACAGGTGACTGCCACAACCCGGCTATTTTTTGGTTGCAGTTGTCATTGTTGTGTGGCAGGCCTGGGCTGGATTCGAACCCGCCAGCTCTGATGTATGTGGCTGGCACCTTAGCTGCTTAAGCTATAGGCACTGAGCCAAGAATGATTTTTTAAGAAGAAAAAAATTAATAGGGGGCTTGGCACCTATAGCTGAGCAGCTAGGGTACCGGCCACATACACCGGCGCTAGTGGGTTTGAATCCAACCCAGGCCTGCCAAACAACAATGACAACTATACAACAAAAAAATAGCTGAGTGTTGTGGTGGGAGCCTGTAGTTCCAGCTGCTTGGGAGGCTGACTGACACAAGAGAATCACTTAAGCCCAAAAGTTTGAGGTTGCTGTGAGCTGACGCCACGGCACTCTACTGAGGGCGACATAGTGAGACTCTGTCTCAAAAAAAAAAAGAAAAAAATAATAGGGACAATTTTAAATAAAGTCACGTGGATTTTGTGGCCACCCTGTGTAAGAAGAGATTGCCCATCTTTGACACTTCCTAATACATTGTCAGTTGGAGTCATCTGTACCCTGTTCCTCTGCCTCCACATTATTTTGAAGCAAATCTCAGATGTTACATTATTCCATCTGTAAATAATTCCATGTGCTTCTGTAAAAATTGAAGGTGTTTATAAAAACTATAACCACAATATCATTATCACGCCTAAAAAATTAACAAAAATTCCTTAATGTCATCAGATATCCAGGCAGTGCTCTCATCTCATATAGCCCCTATTGTCCGATAGTTATTGTTATGCAGTTTGTTTGAATTCAGATCCAAATAAGATTCTTACATTACGATTGGTCATTAGGCCTCTCACATATGTAGAGGTTTTCTCCTCTTTCTTTGTAGTCTTTTGTTGAAAAGAATGAGTCTTCCCCAAGACAGTTTAGAAAGTACAATCAAAAAAACAGAAAAGAAAAAGAACATTTCTAAAAAGCAAAGAATGAGTCATTTGTTCAGTGGGGTTTCCCACTGTCTGGACTTTGTTAATTGCACTCCCGGGATATCGTGTAACGTGTTGCTCTGTTCCTGTGTGCTCTGCGTGGAGGTTGTTAGATCTAGAGCAGTGTTTTTCTGCCTTTTTTTATTTCACAGCACACTTGAACCTATACTTAAGCTTTCGTGGCACACTTAAATTATGTTAATCAAAAAAAGTAAAACAAAGAATATATTTACCGTGCTTTAAACTTCTTTTGAAAATAATTTAATTAACAATCTTTAAAATTTTGGGTGACATACCTAAGATCCTCTCTTGGCACACCATGGCACACCAATCAAAAATCACTGAACTAGAGTCTTGACTGGATTCAGGATCAGATTTTTCCCACATTCTATTTCATAGATTGTAGTTACATTTTCATTAAGTGACTGGTTATCTCTCCGATTCATTCACTTATAAAAGTGTTTGATGCTCTGCAAATCACTGTAACTATTGAGAATTTGACACTCAAGCACGAAGCTATTGTATTTGGAGTAGGAATGAGAGGTCAGAGCCACATGTCCCTAAGCTACCCCATCGCTTCTCTCCTGGCTTCCTGAATTGCTTAAGAAACCTGAGCTAGCCAGGTGTGATGGCAAGTTCCCATAATTCCATATACCCAGGAGGCTGAGGTGAGAGGATTGCTTAAGGCTAGGAATTCAAGATTACAGTGAGCTATGATTGCAGCACTGCATTCCAGCCTGGGTCACAAAGTGAGATGTTGTCTCTAAACACAGAGAGAGAGTGGGAAAAGAGAGAAAAAGAAAAGAGAAAGGAAGGAAAGAAAGAGAGGGAGGGAGGAAAAGGAAGAAGGAAGAAAAGAAAGAAAAGTAAAGAAAGGAAAGGAAAAGGGAAAAGGAAGAAAGGAAAGAACCCTCCTGGGAATGCCAGGTAGGCCAGATTGCTGGAAAAACCACTGCTTTAAACACTTTGAAATAGAGAACTTCCAAACTAAAAGTTACTGGAATCTTCAGCAAACACCAGATCTTTTGGTGATATACTTGCAATTTTAGGGAAGGTAATTCTTTATTCTCTGGCACAAAAGACATAGTCTTTAATTACATAGTCCCAAAGTCTAAGCTGTCAGCTACTAATTGATTTAGAGTCTGTTTTTGAATATTTTTAGGATTTTTTCCCTCAAAGACAGAAATAACTCTCCTCCCTAGTTAGAAATGTAATAAATGGGGCGGTGCCTGTGGCTCAGTGAGTAGGGCGCCGGCCCCATATACCGAGGGTGGTGGGTTCAAACCCAGCCCCGGCCGAACTGCAATAAAAAAAAAAAAATAGCCCAGCGCCTGTAGTCCCAGTTACTTGGGAAGCTGAGGCAAGAGAATTGCCTAAGCCCAGGAGTTGGAGGTTGCTGTGAGCTATGTGATGCCATAGCACTCTACTGAGGGTGGTAAAGTGAGACTCTGTCTCTACCAAAAAAAAAAAAAAAATGTAATAAATGCCCAAAATAAAAATAAATATTTAGACAGGGCTTCTTCACCTCAGTTCCATGGGAATTTGGGCCCAGATTTTGTTGTGGGGGCTCCTCTGCAGATGGTAGGAGGTTTAGTAGTGTCCTTGGCCTCTGCTCACCAAATGCCAGTAGCTCCCCTCCCCTGTTGTGACAACCAAAACACATCTCCAGAGATTGCCAAAATTATTCCGAATTGAGAATCACTAATTTAAACAAATCAGGAAAAGTATGACAAAGAAGCCACCCGAGTTTGCAGGCTTTCCGTCCACAGGATACAGAAGGGAAGGTGCCAGATGGGGCCTGGAGCCGAAAGCCATAGGCAGAACTGGCATAAGTCCTTGGATTTTAAAGGCTGGAGCAGGAATAGACGAGACACTTTAGTGTTCTGTTACGGGTGTATAAACCCTACAGAAAGTCACGGGGATAGTGCTCAACTCAGGTAACTTCTGCATGAGCTGGGTCGTACCAGCACACAAGATTACAATACATGATGATAAGCTGACCCCTCCTGTGTGACATACGGCTGGCCTGAGTTGGGTCTGTGTGTGCTCTGTGTATGGTGATGGCTGTGCTGCAGGCAATCAGAATAAATAGGTGTGATAGAGGATTTTTAAACAAACGTTATATAGATTGAAGTTGCTAAAAAGTTACTTTTAACTTCATTTAGATCATGAAAGTCAATATAAAGTTTATTCTTTCTCTTACAGATCCAAACATCTCAGAATTACTTTTTTTTTAATATTATACCCAGAAAAATGTCAAAATTCTGTTAGGGTCACACATACTTTTTAACTTTGGGAAAACTAGAAGAGATGTTCTTTTAGATTTTAGTCATGCAGGGTCATTTAATTAAAAATGCAAGTTCTGTATAGTACCTTAACTTAAAAATTTTTTTTATATCAAAATATCAAGAGAGTACAAATATTTTTGATACATGGATTGAGGCTATAAATGTGCCCATTCTAGTGTTCATTGTACCTTTTAGGTGGGTTTTTGCCTCTCCCCTCCAACCTGCTTGATTTTGAGTGACTTCTACTGACCTGTGTGCTTGTGTGCCTATTGGTTAGTTCCCGTTTATCAGAGAGTGGTGGGTTTTTTCCATTCTTGAGATACTTTGGCTAGAATAATGGTCTCCAGTTCCTTTCATTATTGCAAAAGGTATTAATTCATCTTTTTTAATGTCTGAGTAATACTCTATGGTATACCTATAGCACCTTTTATTAATTTACTCATGAATTGATGGGCACTTGGATTGATTCTACGTGTTAGCGATTGTGAAGTGTGCTGCAATGAACATTCTTGTGCAAGTATCTTTTTGATGAAATTACTTCTTTTCTTTTGGGTAGATACCCAGCAGTGAATTGTTGGATTGAATGGTAGGTTTACTTTTAGTTCTTTAAGAAATCTCTATATACTTAGCCGGGCGTTGTGGCGGGCGCCTGTAGTCCCAGCTACTCGGGAGGCTGAGGCAAGAGAATCGCTTAAGCCCAGGAGTTGGAGGTTGCTGTGAGCTGTGTGACGCCACAGCACTCTACCGAGGGCCATAAAGTGAGACTCTGTCTCTACAAAAAAAAAAAAAAAAAAAGAAATCTCTATATACTGTTTTACACAGAAGTTGTACTAATTTGCAGTCCCACCAATAGTTACAAGGGTTCCTTTCTCTCTCTATCCATGCCAGCATTTATTGTTTTTGCACTTTTTAATAAACACCATTCTAACAGGAATAAGGTGATATTTCATTGTGCTTTTAATTTGCATTTTCCTGATGATTAGTGATATTGAGCATTTTTTCATGTTTGTTGGCCATTTGTCTACTTTTGAAAAACTTCAGTTCATGTATTTTATGCTTTTTAATGGAGTTTTTTTTTCTTGCTGATCTGAGTTTAAATGATGGTTATTGACCTTTTATTGGGTGTGTAAATTGCAAGTATTTTCTCTCATTCTGTAGGTTGTCTGTTTTCTCTGTTGATTATTTCCTTAGCTGTGAAGAAGCCTTTAATTTAATCAGATTCCATTTGTTTATTTTTGTTGCTGCTGTAATTGCTATTGAACTCTTAGTCATAAAATGGAGAAATCCCTGGAAACACACAACCATACAAAACTCAAACAAGAAGCAGCAGAGCTCCTGAATAGACCAATAACAAGCAGTGAGATTGAAGCAGTAATAAGTCTCCCAACAGCAGCAACAACAACAACAACAACAAAAAACCCTAGACCACAATGGATTTACAGCTGAATTCTACCAGACCTACAAAGAAATGGTACCTGTACTTCAGAAATTACTCCATAACATTGAGAAGGAAAGAATCCTGTCCAGTTCATTCTACAAAGTCAGCGTCACCTTGATACCCAAGCCAGGAAAGGACACAACAAAAAAACTACAGACTAATATCCCTTATGAATATAGACACAAAAAATCCTCAATAAAATGCTAGCAAGCCAAATTTAATAACGTGTCAAAAGAATAATCCACCATGACCAAGTGGGCTTCATCCCAGGGATGCAAGGATGGTTCAGTATATGTCAATCAGTAAACGTGATTCACCACATAAACAGAAGCAAAAACAAAGACCAGATGATCATCTAAATAGATACAGAAAGGCTTATAACAAAATTTAGCACTCTTTCATGATAAAAACCTTCAACAAACTTGGCATAGAAGGAACATATCCGAAAATTATAAAAGCCATGTCTGACAAACCCATAGCCAACATCATAGTGCATAGGAGGAAGTTGAAAGCATTTCCACTATGACCTGAAAACGACAAGGGTGCCACTGCCGCCACCTCTATTCAACATAGTGTTTGAAGTCCTAGCCAGAGCAGTCAGGCAAGAGAAAGAAAGAAAGGCCATCCAAATCAGAAAAGAGGAGGTCAGGGCGGCGCCTGTGGCTCAGTGAGTAGGGCGCCAGCCCCATATACTGAGGGTGGCAGGTTCAAACCCAGCCCCGGCCAAACTGCAACAAAAAAATAGCCGGGCGTTGTGGCGGGCGCCTGTAGTCCCAGCTACTCAGGAGGCTGAGGCAGGACAATCGCGGAAGCCCAAGAGCTGGGGTTGCTGTGAGTCCTGTGATGTCATGGCACTCTACTGAAGGCGGTAAAGTGAGACTCTGTCTCTACAAAAAAAAAAAAAAAAAAGGAGGTCAAACATTGCTTTTTGCTGATGGTATGGTTTTGTATCTAGAAAAACCCCCAAAACTCCAAGAAATTCCTGGAATTGATAAATAAATTCAGCAAAGTCTCAGGATATAAAATCAATGTACACAAATCAGTAGCATTTCTATATACCAATAACAGTCAAACTGAGAATCAAATCGAAGAAATACCATTCACAATAGCTACAAAGAGCACAAAATACCTAGGACTGTACCTTAACTTTATTATAAAGTAATATTAGGTGATTCAGTATGAAATGTCCAATTTCCTTAAGTACTAAGTTTGACAGATGGTATCTCTGACATTTCACTTTGACATTTCTTGTTTTATGTTCATTGCAAAGGTGCATCCTCATTCTTTCAAATGTGTATTTTGGCTTGTGGTTATCTTTCAAATTTTTTCTTTTTGAGCAGTTTTTATGAAACCATGTATAATCAAAAATATGTGTTATTTTCGAATCTGAGTTCCATTGTGGAAGCAATGCAGTGCAGACAGCTCAAAATGTCAGTGAAGCATCTGGGAAGGATGTGGCTTCCAGAATGAACGCACAGCACACTGATGGCTTGGGAAATCCCTTTCTGCTGATTTTGAAAATGAGCCATGTGGGCGACTTCAGACCAAGGTAGATAACGATGGGCTCAAAGCTGTGGTGGAAGCAAATCCTTCTCAACCTATGCGTGAAGTAGCAGCAAGGTTTGACATTGCTGTTTCAACAATATTGGACCATTTGAAATAAATGGACAAGATAGAGAAGCTGAATAGACAGGTTCCTCATGAATTAAACGGGTGTCAGAAGAGAAATTATCTCAGAGCTTGCCTTTCTTTGCTGTCATGACATAAAGGCAAACATTTCTACACTGTATTATCACGCGTGACCAAAAATGGACTCTTCATCAGTCACAAGTGTTAAACACAATGGGTGGATAAAGATGAGGTGCCGAAACAACAGTCCAAAACCAAATATTCACACAAAAAAGCTAATGGTGTCTGGGGTCCAGTGCTGGTATTATCCACTACAGCTTCATGAACCCTGGTCAGTCAATTACAGTGCGTGTCTACTGCAGCCAGTCGGACGACATGAGGAGGATGTTGTGATTAAACAGCCAAGACTCGTCAACCGAGACAGGCCAGTCCTCTTGCAAGACATTGCTCAGCCACATTTCACACAAACAATGCTGCTTAAACTGTAGAAGCTAGACGTGGAGACTCTTGTCATCTGCTACATGCACCAGCCCTTGCACCAACTCATGACTGCGTTTTCCAGGCTTCAGATCACTTTATGGAAGGAAAAATATTCAATTCCCACAAGCTGCAGGAAACACCTTTCCTGATTTCATTGCCCATTGCTCTCCAGGCTTCTTCGCTGCTGGCATACACAAGACAGCAAAGCTGTGTTAATAGTTGCGCATATACTTTGATTAATTGTACTGCTTGTTTGAGATATAATAAATGAAACTTTTCATTAGAAATAAGACAGTTCATATTTAATGACCTACTGTAAAGTTGTCTGTTGGTGCTTCATGGAAGGTGGGTCTTATGATTAAGGGCAGACGGTGTGAAGGAGTAGGGTTAAGTGTGGGACACGAGACTGGATTAAAACAAGAGCTAATAAAGGGAGAGATGCTTACCTTTACTCATTTCAGACAAAGTGTTTCATGACATAACATTAGCATATTAAAGAATAAACCTCTGTTAGAATGTGCACTCATGGGCGGCGCCTGTGGCTCAGTCGGTAAGGCGCCGGCCCCATATACCGAGGGTGGTGGGTTCAAATCCGGCCCTGGCTGAACTGCAAACCAAAAAATAGCCGGGCGTTGTGGCGGGCGCCTATAGTCCCAGCTGCTCGGGAGGCTGAGGCAAGAGAATCGCTTAAGCCCAGGAGTTGGAGGTTGCTGTGAGCTGTGTGAGGCCACGGCACTCTACCGAGGGCCATAAAGTGAGACCCTGTCTCTACAAAAAAAAAAAGACCGTGCACTCATTTTACTCTAAGACCTCACTAATGTTATTTACCCGCTCGGCATCAAGGCAGCTTTCTTTACCTGAACTCCTGATACAGATGCAGACATGGGTGCATTACCTGTCCCGCTCACTGTTCTCTGTGGAATTGCTTCCTTGCCGTGTCCCGCAGATTGACTACTTCAACAATCAGATCATTGTGGACCTCGTGGAGCAGCAGCACAAAGGAATCATTGCCATCCTAGATGACGCTTGCATGAATGTTGGCAAAGTCACCGATGAAATGTTCCTTGAAGCGCTTAACAGTAAATTGGGCAAACATGGTCATTTTTCCAGCCGAAAGGTACTGTGTTTAACCATACCTCCCTTTCCTTTTAATGTGTGTGATGTTCCTCATTGTTTAAAGGTCTTGATATGTGGGTTAAAAGAACGTCCACCTAAATAAGAAAAGAAGGCCATAAGCAATCATTAAGTGTATCATTAGATCCTGCCTCTGGTTTTTAGTCTGACAAGATTGATAAAATTGTGTCATCCAGGAGAGGGAGCTCCAGACTATCCAGTTTTCTAGAAATGGGGAAGTGAGCGTGGTTCTTTAGAAAGCATGATGTCATTTGTAACCAATAGGTGCAGAGTCCTTGTTCGCGTGCTAGAATTTTACTCCTGCATCTGATGATTCTGGCACAGAAAATAGCTTTTGTCCTTGACTTTTTACTGTAATCCTTAGTTGCAAAATGTGTGTGCTCGACCTTAGTTTTTTAGATTATGTGATTTGCTAGAAAACAGACATTCTAGTTGTAATTCTTATTATTACAGGAAAATTCATTCACTAAATAAAAGGATATATGTTTTAATTCCACATTTTTTACGATCTAAAAATGTCCTGAACCAGATCACATTTCTGTTAATAATTGGTGGCAACTGTGGTTATCAGATCTTTGTGCTGTGCCTTGCATACAGTATATTTGCCATTAGTATTTGTTCAGGGAATCTGTGTTAAAAGAGGGGCATATCATTATCACCCCTGAGACTTTCCTATAAATATAATCTTGTGTGGCAACCATAAGCTGAAGGGAAAACAGGTCCCCTGCTCCTTCACATCCATAAAGAAAGGGCAAACATTTCTGCTCCTCTGTAATTTCATATAAATCTGTGACAAGCTGCCATTTTTTTTTTTTGGCATAAATAAATCTGTTTTCTAACTTTGTCCTCTTTGAAATTATGTAATCAGAACAGGGAAATTCTGCAATTAACTAGATAATGCCCAAATCATCAAGAAATAGATCACTGGCTCGTGTTTATTTTAGGCCAGTTATTTCTAAAATATTCTCCTTGATCTGTTACTGAGGATTGACTTGTAACCCTGCTGCAGGTTGGCTTTCAGATACTGCAGTCTGATCTTTCATCTTGGGGTTCTGGGTGAGAGGTTTTCCTTTAGTCACTCCCATTTACAACACTAGACCTAGTAAGGGCCTGTCATTTTCCAGGTGTAATCCTAGGTGCTGGAGACGGAACAGTGAGCAAAGTCAGAGGCAAACAGCTTAGAACGCTGCTTTTAAAGACTTAGCATGATTACACAGCACATGTCCTACTGTGGAAGGATAGTTTATAAGCACCCTTTGTAATCATGATTCGAGTTTTGGAGACTCACCTAGCATTGTGCCTACCAGGTGGTGGACACTCATTCAGTGTTTTTAAAGTTGAATAGCTCACAGTCACACCAAATAAATCTTATTTAAATCTTGATTTAAATAAATAGCGATGAGTCTCACATGAGAAATCAAATCCACCTCATTTTGATATCTTTACCTTGGCCATTTGTATACAGGAATTAAAATTTATCAGCCAAATGTTGGAAATACAATCTCATTCTTAAGAGTAACTGTACATGCTACCTTTAACTAGGGATTTCATAGGAAATGCTAATGCTAAACAGGAATATATCTGTGGAGACGGTGTTTTTTCTATTTTTAAATTGTGGGAGCCCGTGTTTCCCAACTGTGAGACCAAGTGGCTCGCTCTTTCTTTTGGCATCCCTGGGGCAAGTACTGAGATGGGGATTTTTAAAGTGTGTTCTTGTCTGGGATTTTTGCCCAATGAAGGAAAGAAATGCAACAGCCAACTGTCAGGATATTTTAATCACTGTGAATCTTCTTGTTAAATAATGCTGTTGTCCTATATGTTGAGCCAGGTACCGTTTGCTTTTGGTGACTGATTAACTAGATTTATTGGCATATTAAGTAAGAGGCTTCTGGCCTGTAGCAATTACTTTATTCGGGGGCTAAACTGTTTCTTATGCATCAAGGTTGGCATAGGGCATGGAAACAATCCAATAAAACATAAAGTTATTATTTGAAATATTAGCAACATAAAAAGTTAAATGATAAATACGTAACTTTTATTACCCCCAAAAGTAAAGAAAAATCTAAAACCTTTTGTGTTTACATCAGTTAAGGCTTTGCAATATCGAAATGTAAGAATATTCCATAGGGATAGACATCTGTTTGGTCCTCTTCCTTTGGGGGGGGTGTAAATAAAAGGGTTTTGTAAAAGGAGTCAGTGAGAAGGCGGAGAGAGGGGTAAGGATGTCGGAGACACCGCTGCATGGGAGATGCTTTGGTACCTTAGTTCATTACACAACCACTCTGAGGAGACAGCGTGAATAGATAGTAGAGCCCAGATTTGAACCTGAGAAGTCGGACTTAAATTTCCTATAATTACTCACTTGTCAAATAAATACTGATTATTCCTTTAGCGTTCTGATTATCAGTGTAGAACCCACCATCCTGCTTGGAATTATTTGTCATCTGACATTAGAAACTTAAGTGGGTTTCTCTGTGTAACGGCATTCAGTGCTTCCGGGATTCTTAAGAGCGTAAGAGCTCTGCGTAAGAGCCTGTAGGGTGCCAAGTGATCCTTCACGGGAAAAAGATGTCCAGGTGCTTCTGTAACAAGGAAGAAGGTAGAAAGTTATGGGTACTGCCAGGGCTACATGAAAACTGCCTTTCTGTAAACTCATTCTTTTCAGTAGAGCTATAGAAGGTTGATCTTCGGTGCAGTGATCAGACCTGAGCAGGAGTCCCAGCTTAGCAAACAGATGGGTCAAGCTACTGTGCACACAGGAGAGCACAGACATGGGTTTGGTCCCAGGGTCCTTCCCAGGACTACCACTTACTAGCTGTGCGATCTTGGGCCAATTACTTAATCTCTTTGAACTTCGGTTTCCATGTATGTAAAAAATAGATCGTAAAACTTACCTTAAATGTGGCTCAGTCGGTAAGGCGCCGGCCCCATATACCGAGGGTGGCCGGTTCAAACCCGGCCCCGGCTGAACTGCAACCAAAAAATAGCCGGGCGTTGTGGTGGGCGCCTGTAGTCCCAGCTACTCGGGAGGCTGAGGCAAGAGAATCGCTGAAGCCCAGGAGTTGGAGGTTGCTGTGAGCTGTGTGATGCCACGGCACTCTACCGAGGGCCATAAAGTGAGACAGAGACAAAAAAAAAAAAAAAACAAAACTTACCTTAAATGTCAGTGCTGAGGATTGACCCGCGCTAAGATAGCAGCCGAGATTTATGTGTCATGAGATAGTAGAAGTCTGTTTCTTTCTCAGGGACCCACATTTCTTCCAGCTCTGGGCTTCCATCCCCTCGGGACGATCCTGTGCATCCAACGAGTGGAAGGAGGGAAGAAAGTACCAAGAGGGATCGTCCACTTGCTAGCGTTGGCCTGGGCTGGCCACATTTCACTTCCAGTGTGCAGAACTGTGTTACTTGGCCAAATCCACCTGCAAGAGTGCTCCGGAAATGTAGTCTAGCTGTGCAGATTTCTAGTGAAAGTTCACAGTCTTTACTATGTAAGCTGTATATTTAAATCAAATCCCACACAGTGTGATTTCATGATTTGTGACATTACTATCATCTTATATTAAGTTGGAATATGTTTTTAAGGAAGTTAAAATGTCTTATTCAGAATAATCTCTTTCTTAATTTCTTAGGTCTGTGCCTCAGACAAAATTCTGGAGTTTGATCGAGACTTTCGAATCCGACATTATGCGGGTGATGTAGTGTGAGTGTCTTATTTTGATACCTAACATGATTTGCATGCAACCTGACTTCAGAAAACAGAACCAGGGAAAATATAAATTTTTTTTATTCATTTGTGTTTTTTCAGTCATTTATTTATTTAAAAAAAAAACGGCATGACTTCATTCATTCTTTGCTTTTCAACCATTTCTTGAGCGCATACTGTGTGCCCACACATAGTCCCTGGGATAGTCAGCACTCAGTAAAAATCAGCTGATGGGTCATTAAGTCATAGGAATGTGTTCAGAACTGTGATAGAGAAATGAGTGAGATGGTCCTTGCCCTCAAGAAGTTGTTCAGTGGAGGATACAGCAGGCACATCACAAGTCATTATAGTGTAGATGTTAAACCAGAGAGGCACAAGGTGTGGAGGCAGGGAGAGCCACACTGAGCCCTAAAAGCCCAAGAGAGTCAGTCAGAGAAATGAATTGGGACGAGGGGACAGATAAGGGAGAGTGTTCCAAGTAGAAGAAACAGCTGGCACAAAAAGACCTGGAGGCGAGAATTACCCTTCTATATGATGTAAGTAGTTGGGTAATTATATAAGCAAAAATCAATTCTACTGTATTATTTTCCAAATATTATTTGAAAAAGTAAAATTCTTACAAGCCGTATTTTTGTTAAAATATGATAAAAGTAGAAAATATTAAAAAAAAAACTAAAAAATGTAAGTACCTTAGTATGTTAGGTTCCAAGGGCTGCTTTAACAAATTACCACAGACTGCTGACTTAAAACAACAGAAACTTATTCTTACACAGTTCTGGAGTCCAGAAGTTCAAAATCAAAGTGTCAGCAGGGCCGAACTCCCTCTGGCGGTTCCTTACTTTCTGCAGCTTCTGGTGGCTGTGGACATTCCTTGGCCGTGGCCTCATCACTGCAGCCTCCTTCTCCAGGGTCCCATTGCCTCCCCTCCTCTTCTGTGTGGAATCTCCCTCTGCCTCGATCTTAAAAGGACACTGAAAGTGGCATTTAGGGCCCATCTGAATATGGTAGGATAAGCCTCTCCTCTCAAGATCCATAATATAATCAGATCTTTCACCATACTATGTAACATTGCCAGGTTCCAGGGAATTTGATGTGGATGTCTTTAGTTGAAGGAGCATTTTTTTGCCTGCTATGTTTGGTACATTTTCACTGTGCACAGAGCCCTGTTCATCATCATCTTATTATTTAAAGCACACTTTTCCTTGTTTCTTACATTAGGAATTCTTTCCATGTAAGCCATTACAAGAAGAGATTCTACAAACAAAAAAAAGAACGATCATCTCTATAAATGCTGAAAAGACATTTGAAGAAATTTTAGTAGCCGTTCCTGATATAAATTAAAATTCTAGAATTGTAAACTAATATGGCTCAAAATGATCATCCCATCTGTCAAACTAACCATTAATATGGGAATGGCACCATTTTCTACTTGTTCTGGTCGTGTTCCCAGGTTCCAGAATATTAAAGAGGGAAGATTCAATACCATACAGATATCTCCCTCTGAAAATCCAAGCCTCATTGACAGCTCAGAATGGCACAAATGCAGAGGCTGGACAGGGGCTTCCGAGATGAAGACATTTCTGCAGAATGCGTAAAATTGTTACCCAAGGTCACATAGAAAGTTTATGGAAGAACTCAGATAATAACTAGGTTTCCCTACTCCCATTTCGGAACTCTAACTGACCCCTGTGAGGGAGATGCAGTGCTCAGACTTCCATTCTCTCCTGACGCCCTTCAAATCTTTTCTTTTCTGGATCTTTACTGATATCCTCTGTATGCTCAATACTTTACAAGGTGTGGTGACTGGCCACAAAGAGCTTTCCAAGTATGATGCATGCATACATACATGGTTGTATGTGTATTTATACACACATAATCACGTATACATGCATATGTAATAAAAATGGTCCAAGATAATTGCTATGTATGTAATAGCCAGTTTGTCAGAATTTAGAGTAAGGACACGGTATAATGGTTCTAGCTGTGTGCGATAAACCCAGGAGGCCAATGCTGGTCTTTGGTTGCTAGGAATTATTTTTATAGGGAGAAGTGGGAAGGGTGCTAAAAAATATTCAAGAAATAGCAACTAGGTCCATTTGATTGGAGCGTGTCTTTTTTTGTAGCACAGAATTAGAAATGCCTAGAAAAGTATCTTGAGATCAATTCACACTGAATCTTGAAAGCCAAAATAGGACTTTGAAGTTTAAATTGTGTGGGTAAGAAGGGATTCAGTCAAAGGTGACCAGAAGGTGTTAAGAAGACCTAAGCTGGGCCAGGCAAGGACAAATTTTGGATGTAGTGACCTTGAAGTGTTTGTGGGCAACACAGCCTGAAGGAACTTTCTTGCAGAATTAGATATGTAAGTCAGGCAGTCAGGGTTAGACATCTGGAGGTTGCCCGCATTGACGGGATTGTCAAGGAGGAGACAGCGACAGACAGAAGAGCAGAACTTATTGTTTCTTCACCCTCCTCCGTCTGTCTCAACTACCCAGCGTCCCTGATTACCCTTCTGCCCTCAACCCTGAATTTGCTCCTTCTGGAATCCACGCTAGTCTCTAGAGCAGCATAGGCCTTTTCCCACTCTTCTCACAACTGCGGTCTTAGCTGGACTTGCAGACCATACCCATTTCCCTTCCTCCAGCCTCCTCGCTTTCTCTCCGTGACACCCATGCGTGCTCCTGCTTCCATCCTCCATTCAGTCCATTCCCCTGTGTGACCTACCTGCCTTTTTTCTCTTCTGCTTATCCAATTCTTACCATCCTTTGCAGTTCTTCTCGGATTCTTTTATCCCACCCTGAACATTGAGTGAACCTTAGGCAAGTCACTTGACCTCCCTACGGATGAGACTTTAGTTCCTGTATGTTGCTGTTTTGCTTTTATCTTAGGAAGGCTGGATGATAATACAGCTGTCTTTTTAAAAGTCATCTTCTTGAGGTAAGCAATAAACCAGTAGAAAATGATCATCTTAATCATAACGATGGTACTAATGTTTGCTCTCCTTTAGAAGCATAGAAGCAATGTCCTTTCTATTTAGTAGGTAAATTTGGTATCCTTGAACACAGCACAAGGTGGAAACTATCAGCTAGATGAGTGATTATATAACTAGCAGTAGAAAGGCTTGTGGACTCCTAGAAAAGCTTAAATGTGTCTCTTGCTTGGTGAATAATGTATGTTTTCTGTATTTTTTCCCCTATTAGTTATTCTGTCATTGGTTTTATTGACAAAAATAAAGACACTTTATTTCAAGATTTCAAGCGCCTTATGTATAACAGGTAAGATTAAAATTTTATTAATCATCTCTCTGTTCAGCTCTCTGACACATATATTACATAAATAGATGCACATGATTATTTTATGATCTAAAGAGTGGCAGATTTTCTAGTTCTCTTTATCATACTTAATAATGAAGTAGTTATTTTATGTTATTTTATGATTGTAACACCGGTAAACTCAGGGCAGGAACCTGTTTCTAACACGATTCACTTCCATTTCCCTTGGGTTGCCTTGGTTTCTATGTTCCCTGCTGCCAGACTTCTGACATCCCAACCAGTGTGCTCAGCAGTCCTCAGGCCGGGCCGGTAGTGATGGGAGAAGTGCCAGGTGACTTCTAGCCCAGCTGAAAGCTTTGCACACTCAGATTTCCACTATAGTGTATTTGTCCCCAGATAAGAGACCACTCTGATATCAGAGTGACATCTAGTGTCAGAGAGGACTGATTGTGACAGAGCAAATAGAATCTTCTCACAAACCAATAAAACATGAAAAAGTTTTGCAAAATAAAACCGGGCAAATAACAAGTTTAAACTCAGTATGCACACTTTGGAGAAAAGATGTGGGAGGAGAGAGAGGATTCTTGGCCAGCTTCTTATAAGTCAGAGAACTGTATTAACTTCTTTATTATGGCTACTAAGTCATTTGGTCAGTAGTTTATCAGAATGTATTGAGCACCTTTGAACTTCACCCTTTTCTGTGCTGTAGGCTACAGCTGTGAAAAAAAATTTAGACCAAGTCCCTGTCCTTGTGCAGCTTATAGTTGAGTGACAATTAATAGGCCAAGAAACAACTTTCAGGTTACGACAGGTACCGTGCAGAAAAATTAAGTAGCTAAGAGATTGAAGGGATTACAGATAGGGCCACCAGAACAGGCCTCTTGCTAGATGTGACATTTGAGCAGAGCCTGAAGGAGTGAGGGAAGGAGCCATGCAGGCAGGTGTCCAGAGAAGAAGCATTCCAGACAGAGAGAAGAGCAAGTGCTGAGGCTGGAGGGTGGGAATGAGCTTGAATTACTGACGACAGGAAGACCAGCAAGAAGGCCAGGGCGGCTCAAAACAGTGAGGGATGGGGAAGGTGCCAGGGAATGAATTGAGATAGGTGAATAGAGCCTAGATCATAAAGGGTCTGTGTGCTCAGGTAAGGAAGAATATGGAGGGAAGCCACTGGAATTTATGATGTGATGTTATTTATGTTTTAAAGATACCATTGGTGCTGCTGTGTAAAACACATACTGTTATATAAAGGGGAAGGGTGGAAGTAGGCCAGTTAGGAGGCCAGTTTAGTAATCTATACTGAGACTTTGATGTAGTGACAGAGATGATGAAAGTGGCCACATTGGGTGATATTTTGAAAGTAGAGTCAATAAGATTTGCTGGTGAATAGGATTTGTGATGTGAGAGAAAGACAGAAATCAAAGGTGATGCCTGACCCTGATACGGGGAGACAGAAGAAAAGCTGATTGGTTGGGGGAAATCAGAAGTTTTATTCTGGATGTGTTATGTCTGAGGTGCATATTGGATACCCAAGTAAAATGCCAGTCAGTTGTATGTGTGCAGGTGGATCTCAGGGAAAGCTGGGGCTACAGATGCAAATTCATGGTCATCAGTATATTTGTTGTATTTAAAACTATAGACTGGGGCGGCGCCTGTGGCTCAGTCGGTAAGGCGCCAGTCCCATATACAGAGGGTGGCGGGTTCAAACCCGGCCCCGGCCAAACTGCAACCAAAAAATAGCTGGGCATTGTGGCGGGCGCCTGTAGTCCCAGCTACTTGGGAGGCTGAGGCAAGAGAATCGCTTAAGCCCAGGAGTTGGAGGTTGCTGTGAGCTGTGTGTGGCCACGGCACTCTACGGAGGGACATAAAGTGAGACTCTGTCTCTACAAAAAAAAAACCAAAAAACTATAGACTGGAGGAGAGTATCCAGGGAGTGAGTTTAGATAAAAAAAAATAAGAGAGAGAAAAAGAGAGGAGAGGTTAAAAGGCTAATCCCTGAGATGCAACATTTAGAGTCAAGAGGAACTAGCAAAGGAAACTGAGAGCATGCCAATGAGGTAGGAGGAAAATCTGGTGTCATCGAGGCCAAGACAAAAAAAAAAAATGCTTTAAGAAGAAAAAAATAATAAACTCTGTCAAATCGTGTCAAAAGCAGGAATGATGTGAAGACCAAGATTGGCCATTCGATTTGCTAACATCGTGTTCAAGGGCACTCTTGACAAAACTGGTCTCCATGGAGGGTTGAAGACCAATGTCTGATTGATGTGGACTCAAGAGAATGGTTTATCTGTGTGGTGAAGCCACAAAGAGTGATGATGAAGCTATATCATCAGTAGAAAGTTATGGAGATGGGGGATTGGAAGAGGGGATTCATGCAAGAACCAGGCATAGGGAAGAGACTTTCAGAAAGGAATTTCAGTCCTTACTTTATCAAGTGGCATACATTCATTTTGAGAGACAAATGACTCAAATTAGAAAAACAGCCTCATTTGGCCAGGACAATGTCAGGATAGGTTGCCAGCCTGTGTACCAAGAGGCTGCACAAGACTGTGTGTGTTACCTTCATGATTTGCCGTGGCCCAGAGGTTGAACTCACTGAGAACAGCTGTGCCTTGCAATGGTAGAGTAACAGAACCCAACCTCACAGGGCCAGGTAGAAACAAAGCAGCACGTGGATTTATTTCCAGTGAGAAATTAAAGCTAACGTGGAATGGAATATAGTTGTCCCATGGTATCCATGGGGATTGGTTCCAGGACCTCCCATGGATACCCAAGTCCCTGATATAAAATGCTGTAGTATGGGCGGCGCCTGTGGCTCAGTCGGTAAGGCGCCGGCCCCATATACCAAGGGTGGCGGGTTCAAACCCGGCCCCGGCTGAACTGCAACCAAAAAATAGTTGGGCGTTGTGGCGGGCGCCTGTAGTCCCAGCTACTCGGGAGGCTGAGGCAAGAGAATCGCTTAAGCCCAGGAGTTGGAGGTTGCTGTGAGCTGTGTGATGCCATGGCACTCTACCGAGGGCCATAAAGTAAGACTCTGTCTCTACAAAAAAAAAAAAAAATGCTGTAGTATTTGCATGTAAGCTACGCACATCCTCCCATATGCTTTACATCAATGTCTGGATTACTTATCATGCCCAGTAGGATGTGAGTGCTACGTAAGAGGGAGGACGGGAGCAAGCAGGCGGCATTCTCGTCACACAGGCTTTTCTCCATCACTCTCGTTAGCCAGGAAGATCGTCTCTGTCTGTTACACATAGTGGGTTTCTGGATGAGCTTCCCTTTTAAGAGAAGGTTAAGAACCTGAAGAAAAGGTTCTGGTATTTAAAATGTTTGAAAGTTACCTCGTTAATATTAGATTCATGACCTGCTAGTCTCAGAGTTCTTTCTCTGTAAGCAACTGTATGTATGATATCCTGTCAGTTTGGATTCATTTTATGTCAGTTCTACTATTTAACATGTCGTTTTATTTCCAACCTCCCCCCACCTCCATTCATAATGTACTATGGGAATAGTCTCCAAGTATGGCGACCAACAGTGAGTAAGGTCGGAAATGAATTTGGGATAGAAACTCCATAGACTGAAAGCCAATGATCCTCATTGTTTTTGAGGATCAGCATTTTCAGAATTTTGAAAAGTGCACAAAGTACAATTTTTTACTTTCTGGAAATTCCCATGTGGACTATAAGTTGAGAGCCATTGCCTTGAATTATCTTTCTGCTAAAGATGAGGATAGAAAGGTTAAGGAAAAACAGATACATGTATGAGGTCATTTTTATTGATAAAAGTATATTACTGGAAAATCCTAGACTAGGACTATGAAGTGGAGAAACTGGGTGCACAAGCCACAGCTCTCTGCAGTACTTTCTAGTCCCCTGTGCCAGTAGTTGGCAATGGTGCCAACTGTACCAATGGTGCGTATTGCAAGTGTGCATGTCTAATCTACTAAGTATAGAGTGTCAGTGTCTTAACACCGTAGCTGGCACAGCTGGAGAGGGTGAGGGCAGGAGTGTGGCCCTGTCTGCATTCACGGAGCCAGCCAGTCCTCACATCACCATTTATCTTCTTCACTGTGTTGTCAATCTTTCTTTCATCTTGCAGCTATTACTTTGAGCACCTGTGTACTAGGTGCTTTGAGAAACCAGTTCAGTTTCCCCAATTTTATATGAGAGAAAGGAAGTAGGTAAAATGAGGGGAACAGTAAGCACAATTAGCAATGAATGCACATGTTAATGCTCTTCCCTTTTGAACCCTCTATTTTTTAAGAAAAAATGTGCTCAGTACTATTATGAAACTAATTTACAATTACTCACACTTTCATATGAAAGATAAATCACAACTATAGCCCAGGATGAAGGAGGGAAGAGGAGGGGTATGGGAGGGGAGGGGAGAGGTTTGATGGAGGGAGGCTAAATGGAGGCACTATACCAATGGTGCGTATTGCAAGAGTACATGTCTGATCTGTTAAGTATAGAGTGTCAGTGTCTTAACACCGTAATTAAGTAAATGGGGTGTAGGATAAATTAACTAGTTCAATATAAGCATTCCAAGTTGTATATAAAATCAGCACATTGTACCCCATAAATGCATTAATGTATATATGATCTATGTGTTTGTGACTTAATAAAAAAAATTTTTTTAACTATTAAAAAATAATAGAAAGAAAAAGAAAAACATCTTCTGTCAAGAGAAAAGTTTCCAGGAAGCAAGCAACATTTCAAGTTCCAATTACTTTAAAATCAAAAGCACCCAAAATGAAACAGGAAGAAAATCATAGTTGAGATCACTACACGTTTTTAGAAATATCTTCACAGAGCCAAGTAGTGGATGTACAATTTTTAACATGAAAATTGGCCTGAAATATATTTTTAGAATTGGATCACAGCAGTCTTGCTGTCATGTCAATAAAATATTGTAACTGCCCGTACTACTTACAAATGTGTTCATAAATTCAACTGCGGTAAAAGGATTTACTAGGAGACAATGCAAAAACGGTTATTTTATATTCCCGTGATTTTTAGAGAGAACTGGCTTTTTCTGGTGTTACCTATTCTGTATGAATATTTGTTTTAATTAGAAAATGTTTTCACTTTCATGTTTTCTGCCCTGACATTGAGAATCATTTTCCTTCTCGTGGTTTGTCCTTATTTTTAACAACACAAAAATCAATTCATTTATGTTTATTATAGTAAGAGCCATGTTAACTATTTGGGGATCCTAGGTAATAATAATAATATAGATGTCACTTTAAAAGAATTTTCTAAATATGCTCTAGTTTGAAAAAAGATCTCAATTTTTGGTGCAGTATCTGTCATTATATTTCAGCATAATTTTCTGGATGGAATCATTTTTTCAATTAGGCCTTGTGAGTTCAGTCTGTATTCCAATTATAAATTCTCAGGATACAGTTCAGCAGCATTGCTTAGCAGTTTTTATTCCACTTACTTGAATGTAACATTTACTCTTTCTGTGCTTCTCAGTTCAAATCCTGTGTTGAAGAATATGTGGCCTGAAGGCAAACTGAGCATTACGGAGGTGACCAAGCGACCTCTGACAGCGGCTACTCTGTTTAAGAATTCTATGATTGCTTTAGTAGACAACCTTGCATCAAAGGTAATTATTTTCTTTTCTAAATATCCATTTACTATTTGACTTTGTATAAAGAATCAGTAGCAGGGTATCTTTTCTGCAGGGGGAGATGTGTATGGTATTTGGGTGCATGGTAGGAAATCATAAGCTTTGTGTCTCTCCGTATTGGAGATGTCAGTGGTGTGGAGTACGGGCTGCCATAGGCAAACAGATGGTTCCCATAGCTCTAGCCATACCTTTCTGGGCACCATTTTCCTGTCTTTGAAATAAATGGTCCCATTGGAGAGTCACCAGGCAGAGCTGTGAGCTCAAAGTCTGTGTATAATTTTGAAAAGTGAGAAATAGCTCAATACCAGGAAGTTATCTCTGGTGGTGGTGTTTTAATTTGTTGTTTAACTGTGTGCAATTCAAGCCTACAGTATTTGCACTAAAGAAAGTTTGTTAGAAAAGGCTTGCTGCTACGGAAGAAAGAAGATATTAAAATTATTTTCCCCTTGCATTTTTTTTTAAATTAGCTTTTCCACTTTGAGTTGAGTAGCATTTTGTATAATAAAATGAATTAATACTGAAAAAATGTAAATATCCATTTGAACTCATAGAATCCCTCTTGACATCTCTTGGCATATTATAGAGAATTAGCTATGATTTATTTTGTAAGTAATTATACTTATTAATAATTAAATTGAGGAATGCATATATATTTAAAGTGAATGTTATAATAGAATTACATTCCTGTGTTTGTTTTTTTTTAAACTTGCCTGGGTGAAATAATTATTTGTGTGCCAGATACATGTATTTCTTAAATCTGAGCTTTCTCTTCTAGAGTCATGGTCAAGGGGAAAATCTTAGATTTTAAAAAATATATAAAGTGGAGCATGCCTGGCAGAATGAACTGTAGCCATGTGCTGAAACAGGGCCTGGCTTAAATAAGTAAACAGAAACTTTAGTTGAATTGGAGAATGTACCATCCATATGTTGTGTCTAAATAGAAAATGACCAGAGAGTTTTAAGAGGAATTTCAGTTTATAAGTAGTGTCTTTAGGCCTTCCTCTTAAAACTCAAATATAAAGATATATTATTGACATTTATTCCTGCTTTTTTATTATTCCTTTGGGGACTGGTACTACTTGATAACTTTGGTCTGTTTTTTTCCTTAAAGAAAAAATTTCTACTCTTAACTGCTGCTGTTGACAAGTTTGATAAATTAGGCAGCATTCTGGGCCTCGTTATTTTTAGTTTCTTCATTTTTATCTTTTCTCTTGTGGTTCTTTTCTATGTCGTTTCTTCTTCATTATCATTTTTTTTTCAATCAACTTCCTCTCTAAGAATTTCAATCTATACCATTTCTGGTTACTTCACTATGGATAAATTAGGCAAATACCACAGGAACACATCTGTTCAGTAGCTTTCTATCCCTTTTTGTCAATATTCTTTGGACTCAAGTGACCACCAATAAGCACAGTTTGTTGGCTTGGGTAATCAAATCTGTAGAAAGGCAAAAGTAAGGACCCTGGTACCGACGACGAGAATGCTGTTAGAATGCTTCACTCCCGTGTCTCAGTTTCTCTATGCCTGCCAGCTGCAACCTGCTTCCTCCAGGAAGAAGAAAAGTGACCCTGGAGGGAAGGCATGTGACACAAGAAGCAGAGGTGAACATGGAATTTTATGAAATGTATTTTTTATGTAGCTGGATTTAATTAACTAGAAAGAAACATTGTTTTCTTTTCTAAGATTAGTAGTTAAGTGTGCCTTTTAAAGAAATAAAATTCTTGAACCTTCTGTAATTTCTGTATCAGGAATTGCATTCAGCTTCTAATAAAAGATATCCTCATATCAGCAGCTTAAATAAGAGAGATGTTTATGTCTCTCTCCTGTAAATGAAGTACAGAAGAAGGTGTCCTAGGGCTGGTGTGGTAGCTCCACAAGGTTAGTAGGGACCCAGGTTCCTTCTGTCCTCCTGCTGTAGTGACGTGGTGCTTGGCATTTGTCCTTCTGGTCTGAGGTGACAGCTGGAACTTCCCTTTTAAAGAGACTTCCTGGAAGGCTGTAGCCCGTTTGTTACGTGTAGTTGCCAGGGAAGCTGGGAAGTGCATTCGTTTGGGTCAGCAGTGCACCCAGCTAGGTAAAAGAATTCTGTTTCAAAATAGGAAGATGATGTTGGATACAAGGTAGGCAGCTATGCTGGCAGTCTGTGCCCCAAATTTTCAATCTGTGTGTATTGTGTGGAGGCGAGGGAAGGAGGAAGGGAACGGGGCAAGCAAAAGAATATAGACCACGCTTCAGTCCAGTAGGAGGAGGAAGGGGACGGAGGAAAGAGACAGAAGCAGAAGAAAAATATTACATTTAGAAAATATAAAATATAATGATGGAAATAAATCTAAATAATTGGTGTTCACCATAAACAAAAATAGACTAAACGGACTATACAGGTGGGAAATCTAGCTACGTGCTGCTTTTAGGAGACACATCTAAATAACACTATGTAGAAAGCTTATAAAGATATATGAAGCCACTCCCCCCCCAAAAAAAAAAAAAGGGCAGCACCTGTGGCTCAGTCAGTAAGGCGCCGGCCCCATATACCGAGGGTGGCGGGTTCAAACCCAGCCCCGGCCAAACTGCAACCAAAAAAAGCTGGGCGTTGTGGCGGGCGCCTGTAGTCCCAGCTACTTGGGAGGCTGAGGCAAGAGAATCACTTAAGCCCAGGAGTTGGAGGTTGCTGTGAGCCGTGTGAGGCCATGGCACTCTACCGAGGGCCATAAAGTGAGACTCTGTCTCTACAAAAAAATTAAAAAAAAAGAAAACTCCAGTATAGTAGTGCTTTGTATAAGCAGGGCGCCGGCCTCATATGCCGAGGGTGGTGGGTTCAAACCCAGCCCCGGCCAAACTGCAACAAGAAAATAGCCAGGAGTTGTGGCGGGCACCTGTAGTCCCAGCTGCTCGGGAGGCTGAGGCAAGAGAATCACGTAAGCCCAAGAGTTAGAGGTTGCTGTGAGCCATGTGACGCCACGGCACTCTACCCGAGGGCGGTACAGTGAGACTCTGTCTCTACCAAAAAAAAAAAAAAGAAAGTAAAGAAAAGAAAATCAGGAAATAAGAATAAAAACTGAAGAAATTATGCAGAATTGCACTTAGAGACCAAGAAATGAAACATAGAAAAGAGACGTGGAAGATAAAATGAAAAGATCTAACATGCATCAAGTAGGAGTTATAGGCGGAGGGGAGAAAAAGGGTAGGGCAAAATTTGAATGAGTATTCCTGAGAATTTCAAGAATATTTGAAAGTCTCTACTCAATCAAGAAGTCCAGTGTGTCCCTAGTCGGAAAAATTAAAAGAAATGTACATGTAGACACCTAGCGAAATCCTAAAACATCAAAGACAAAATATCTTAAAAAGCAGCCAGAGAAAAGACAGATTAACTTAAAGGAATGACAATGAGGCTGAGAGAAAATAACTGTAAAGCAAAATTCTATCCCCAGGGAATAGATTTTTCAAGAACAAAAGCACGATAAGGAGTTTACTAACATGAGAACCTAAATAAAGGAAATTGTAAAGGATGTACATTAGGCAGTAGGAAGAACATACTAAATGAAATTCTCACATATAAAAAGAAAAGAGGGTTTTTTTTGTTTGTTTTTTTTTTGGAGACAGAGTCTTACTTTGTCACCCTTGGTAGAGTGCCGTGGTGTCATAGTTCACAGCAACCTCAAACTCTTGGGCTCAAGTGATTCTCTTGCCTCAGTCTCCCAAGTAGCTGGGACTACAAGCACTTACCACAACGCCCGGCTATTTTTAGAGATGGGGGTCTTGCTCTTGCTCAGGCTGGTCTGGAACCTGTGAGCTCAGGCAATCTACCTGCCTCGGCCTCCCAGAGTGCTAGGATTACAGGTGCGAGCCACCATGCCAGACCCCAGTACATATAAATAAACTCAGTCTGTGAAACAATATTTTGTGACATGAAAAAGATAAATTAGAATTAAATAGTGTAAGAACAATGGCATATAAGTTGGAAGGGTGTGTGTAATTGTAATTCCAGTGTTTTAAGGCCATCAGTTGTTCAGGAAAAGAATAAAACTATTGTATAACTTTCAATTCCAGTGAGTTAAAAATTCCTGTGAAAATTTCCTAGTGTAATCATCTAGCTACGTGCTGCTTTTAGGAGACACATCTAAATAACACTATGTAGAAAGCTTATAAAGATATATGAAGCCACTCCCCCCCCCCAAAAAAAAAAATGGCAAAAAGGGCAGCACCTGTGGCTCAGTGAGTAAGGCGCCGGCCCCATATACCGAGGGTGGTGGGTTCAAACCCAGCCCCGGCCAAACTGCAACCAAAAAATAGCCGGGCATTGTGGCAGGCGCCTGTAGTCCCAGCTACTCGGGAGGCTGAGGCAAGAGAATCTCTTAAGCTCAGGAGTTGGAGGTTGCTGTGAGCCGTGTGAGGCCATGACACTCTACCGAGGGCCATAAAGTGAGACTCTGTCTCTACAAAAAAAAGAAAAGAATAGAAATAGAGATCATAGCTTCCAAACTAGTGGGGGAAGGGCAAATTAAGAAAACAGAATCTTCCATAAAAAACACAGGAAAGAGATAACAAAACAACATGGGAAAGCTGAGGCAAATTAAAATGATAGAAGTAAGCCCAAATGTATGAGTAACTACATTGAACACAAATGGATAAAAAAAAGTCAAATCAGATTTAAGAATAAGAATTCAGATAGATACTGTTTATTAGTGACATGTAAGCATAAGGAAATAGAAAAGTTGAAGGCAAAAGTTTGTAACAGACCAACTCTGATAGTGTGGGCTCACTTCATCCCATTTCAAGACCTCTAGTAGGTCAGTGATGGGTCGCCGTCTCCAGAAGGGCCAAGTTGTTTCCCCTTCACTTGTAAGTCCCAGGTTTAGTTATTTCTGATTAGAGACCAGAGCACAGCTCGTCATCCAAAGCCTCAGGTTCCTGCTTCATCCGCTTAGCCCCACGGTGGTCCAAAGCTCTGCTCAGCCTTGTGACTGCCTTTTCCAAATCAACAGTAGCTCCTGGGGCAAAAGCAGCCCTGAAGGGTGGCCTCACTCTTTTGGATTCTAGTCTTGGCCAGCTATTTCCACACTATCTTTTTAGCTTGATGATGAGTTTAAGAAAACTTTTCCATATTTTGTCTAGCACCTTAGGTTGATGTGCATTGCCTAGTTTTCCATCACCAGAAGTAGAAGTCCCTGACTCCACCTCTGAGTGTTACCAGATAAAGAGGGTCCAGCCACTTGTCACTGTCAGTCAATATGCAGAGACGGGGGTAGGTGCACCACACTTTGTCAGAAGGACAGGAATTCTGGAAGAGAATAGCCTCTTCCAAGACTGTTGTGTTCTTCTATTTCCAAAATCACAGTTAAAAGTTCAAAGCAAAGACCATTTTAACTCTTAATTTTAAATAATCAGCACAACTCAGTGACCTATTACAACATTTCTAATTCAAAAGTTAATTTCCTAAATCAATCCTCCTAAACTACTCAAGATGAGCATCTTTAGGGTGGGAGTCAAATTTAGGAAACAGTAAGAACTGGGAACAAGAGGTGAAGTCATGTAGGTCCTAACACAACCAGACCTGCCGTGTCGTGCAGGCCCTAGCCTGCCTGACTCCATCTTATTCTCACCACCTGTCCTCTCCCGAGTCCACATAGTGTTTCAAGGGTACATCCTGTCTCCCCACCTAGATTATAAATCTTTTGAATACAGAAAATGGGTTCTATTAATTTCGTATACCTTTTGTTACCTAATGAAGTACCATAAGCAGATGGTCAGTAAATTATTAAATGAGCTTGAATTTGCCTTGACTCTATGTGACAGCATTCAAAGCAGGTTAAATAGATATATTTAAATAAGGCCTTCCAATTAATATACATGTTTTTCACATAAAATATAGGGAAAGACAAGTTTAAAAGTTAAAGAGAATAAGATCACTATTCACTTTTGCAAATTAACCTTTATAAAAACTCAGAACTTGCCAATTTTATGATTTCTTAGGTTGAGTCAGTCTGGATATTTATAAAGGAGAGAGGAGGTGGCATTTATAAATCGAGACAGAATACTGATTAGAGAGAAAGTATTTCCACTAAATTTCCTTACCTGAAAACTTATATTTCTAAACACGATGAAAAGGCTTCCCCAACCTCCTGGTTGGTCATCAGTGTCTCACCCGTTCCTACCACTTCCTGCCCATAATCGCTCAATTTTGGTAAAATTCCATTCGACTGGTTTCTGTTTAGTAAAGTTACTTGCACTACTTAGATGGTGCCTTCCTTCTATTAAGATCGGATTGTCCACATAATTTTACTAATTTTTCAGTCCCTAATATTTTTTAAATTCACGTTATAATTTTCTTTTTGACCTAGGGTTATTTAGAAGTGTATTTCTTCTTATAACTTTCAAACATATGGGGTTTTCTAATTACCTTTTTGCTTTTGATTTCTAGCTAATACTTGGAAATGTGCTAGATTTGCTTCACGTATGTGTTTTGTTTGCATTAAAAAATAATTTACCTTCAGCCTTCTATACAAGTTCGTCATGTAAAGTTTGTGAATCATGTTGTCCCAACTTTTCTATTTTCTTGCTAATTTCTTTGTCTTGTCAATGTTGAAAGGTATGTTAAAATCTACTTTGATTCTGAATTTGTCTACTAGTCCTCATTGTACCTTCAGTTTTTTTCTTTAAATATATAGGAGATATATTAAGCTTATTCAAATTAAAACTGCTGTATCTCCATGCGTTTGAGTCATTTATCATTATGAAACAGCTCCCTTTATTTCCATATTGCTTTTTGCCTTGAAATCTGCCTTGCATGAATAATACAACTATGCCAGCTTTGCTTTTGACTAGAGTTTGCATGGTATATCTTTTTCATCTTTTTACTTTCAATCTTTCTATGTCTTTGTGTTTCAAGTATGTCTCTCATAAGTAATATTACTCCATTCTGACAGTTTTTATTTATCAAATGCATCATTTAGTCCATTTACTTCTAATGTAGTTACTGTATCTTCCATTTAAATCCGCCATCTCCTCGGTGCTTTCTGTGTGACTCTTTTGTATGTCTTTTTCTTTCCTTTCTAACCTTTTAGATGGATTATTGTGGGCAAAAGGTAAAACTGTTCCTTCTGCTTGACAACCTCAGTTAAATGTTGAGCTCCGTTCCCCTGGTAACCTAGTAAAATATAGATCATCTATATCACTAAGCAACATCACTCATGGTAAAAATTACCCTGTTGGTAAAGTGCATCTATATTAGGAAAACGATAAACGTCTGGTGAGGATAACGTCCTTTGGGTTTGCCTGAGCTCAGCAACTGTGTGTTAAGCATGTCCTTTGCAGGGACCCTGGAATCTATGTCTTCAGAGTTGTTTTAAGAGGTATTGGCTCCTGTGGGACCAAAGGGTTCTAAGCCAAGAGCACCTCCCACACCTCTCCTGTGGGAATCTCATTTCCTTGTATGTGAGCTGCCACCTGACTGTTCTGTGGACTGTGACAAGGACACTGACAGCCTGCTGCAAGCTGTGTTCTTTCCTTTCTCAGGAGATTGGTGCCAAGTGTGGCCTATGAGTCTTTTGCGTCAGAAAGTTTAGTTGTACTTAAGAAGGCACCCTTTTCCCTCCCCCACCGTTACACCTACTTTTTATTCTGTTTATTCCCTGTATTATTTTGCAAGATTTACATCATCCTATCGTTTTCGTGGTTACTTGACTTATTATACTATTATTCCTAAATATAAAAATCTAATATTATTTGCTAATTTTACCCCCTTCCTGGACAAAGCAAAGCCAAAAACATTTTCATTCCATTTACCTTCCACCTAACTTTGCTATTTTGGTCATATATTTTAATTACATGTCACTCACACACGCACATAGTCAATATCCATGTGTATTTATACGCTCATTTATTATTTCTTTTTTCCTCTTCCTGTATCACTGGCTTTTCATCTGGGATCATTTTCTTCTACCTGAACTTCACCCTGTTATATTTGAGATCTGATGGTGAAAAATCCTCTTGTTTTTGTTTACCAAAAAACATTTCTATACTTTTTTTGTTTGTTTGTTTGAGACAGAGCCTCATTGTGTCACCCTAAGTGGAGTGCTATGGCGTCACAGCTCATAGCAACCTCAAACTCTTGGGCTCAAGCGATTCTCTTGTCTCAGCCTCCCAAGTAGCTGGGACTACAGGCGCCCGCCACGACACCCAGCAGTTTTTTTTGTTGCAGTTGTTATTGTTGTTTAGCAGGCCTGGGCTGGGTTCAAACCCACCAGCCTCGGTGTGTGTGGCCAGTGCCATAACCACTGTCCAGGCGCTGACCCATCCGTACTCTTTTCATTCTTGAAAAATATTTTTGCTCAGTGTGAAATCTAAATTGGCAATATCTTCCAGCACCTGAAACATAATATTCCTTTGTCTCCTGGAATCCATAGATTCTCTTGAGAAATTAGCCGTCAGTCTACTTTTTGCTCCTGAAGGTAATTTTTTTGTGTGTGACTGCTTTTCTTTGATTTTTGGAAGTTATACTGTGACGTGCCTAGGTGTGGATTCTTTTTATCGGCTTAGAGTTTGTGAGACTTCTTTAATTTGTATTTAATTTTTCATCCGTTTTAGCACATTCTTGGCTATTCTCTCTTCTGCCCATTCTGTCTCCCCTCCTTCAGAACTCTGGTTGCTCAGACCAACTCACTGTACCTTTCAAGCCTTTGTTCGATTCATAATATGCAAATACCTTTTCCCATTCTGAAGTTTGTCTATTTGCTTTGGTTGTTGTCTCCTTAGCTGTACAGAAACTTTTCAGTTTAATTAAGTCCCATTTGTTTATTTTTGTTGTTGCAATTGCTACTGGAGTCTTCTTCACAGAGTCTTTCCCCAGGCCGATACCTTCAAGTGTTTTCCCCACACTTTCTTCAAGGATTTTTATTGTTTCTTCCCTTAGATTTAAATCTTTTATTCATCTTGAATCAATTTTTGTAAGTGGTGAAATGTATGAGTCCAGTTTCAGTCTTTTACATGTGCTTTTCCAGCTCTCCCAGCACCATGTGTTAAATAGGAATAGTATTTAGTAAAAAAATCTATAGTAATAGAATAGTAAAAAACTATTCTTTTCCCCAGCGTATGTTCTTGTTTGGTTTATCGAATATCAGGTGGCTCTAAGATGTTAGTTTCATCTCATGGTTTTCTATTAGGTTACAAATGTCTGTGTCTCTATTTTTGTGCCAATACCGTGCTATTTTGATCACTATGGCCTTGTAGTAAAGCCTAAAGTCTGGTAGGTTGATGTCCCCAGCCTTGTTTTTATTATTAAAAATAAGCAATTCTTAGTAATTTCCTTGGCTATACGGGGTTTTATCTAGTTCCATACAAAACAAATTATTTTTTCCAAATCTTGAAAATATGATGTTGGTATTTTAATGGGGATTACATTGAATCTGGTGATTGCTTTGGGAAGGGTCTGTCAATGTTATGTGTTATTTTGCTATTCCTAATTCATGTTATCTTGGCTCCTTACATGTCTGGTTATTTTTAATTTTGTTGCAAATGTTGTATTTGCAAAATCATTTATAGAAATAATTGGAGGCCCACGTTTGTGTCATTTTTCTGCAGGGATAATGTTTTTGCTTCCTTTAGGTACCTCTGAGCAATAATATTCCAAATCAGCTCTTCTAGTTTTAAGCTCTGCAGTGATTCAAAGCTGAACTCTGGTCCCTGTGAAGGACTACCTGCTTCTGGTTCACTCTGATTCCTAGTGGCAGGATCCCAGAGAGAGGCATTTACCTATGACTCCTCTTTTTCAGGTCCTAATCCCTAACCTGCCCACTAGTCTCCTGAAGCTGCCAAAACTACTACTCAGACCACGCCCGCTCCTCTGGAGCTGGCAGATCCCCTCAGGAAAAAGGCCGTGTCAAACCTGGGCTCTCCTCTGTGGCTTCCTCCTCTCCTGGACTCTGGCCCAGCGATTCTCCATAGTCTTGTTAGCTCTCCAGTGTCTGTAGGCGAATGTTTTCTGTGTCGTGTTTACCTCTTCTAGTCATCCCCAGCCCAGGTGTCAGTTTCAATTCCCTAGTCTGTCATTACTCAAACTGAAAGCCCTAATATTCTCATTTCATAAATTAGCTAATTAAGTCCAGAGAGACTTTATCATTGCTAGTTGATAGCAAAACAACTAATACCCCAACTATCCTGATTCTGCATCATGCGTATTCTATTATACCAGTACCAAAACATGCAGGTAGATGAAGTCGCATTTTGATATTACTGTCCCCCGTGCCACTTTTCTTATTTTTTCACGAAGCAATCAAAGGCACTCTATTCAAGGAAATCCGTAGAAAATCTTCAAGAAAACAGTGCTGTCTCCCTCACTTCTCCATCCTATTAAGTTTGTTTTAAAATTTACTATTATAAACCCTTTTTAAAAGTGAGCTGCAACTGCCCCCCCCAATATAAATGGTCGATGTGAAAACTGTTACAGATTTAGTGAGCATTTGATCACTATTTTTCATAAAGTAGGATTCTGCTTGTGCTTTATAATAATATTGATCCTCTGCTTAAATATATCAAAGTTTAACATCTAATCCAGGGGCTGATGTTCCAGAATAGGGAAAGAGATATCAGTTACCTATCAATCTACAACAAATCATTCTAAAATGTGGTGCTTGATGGCACAACAGTGTATTATTCATCCTGACTCAAGGGGTTGACTGGGCAGTTCTACTGGACTCAGCAAGCAGCTGCGGCCAGCTGGGCCGATGGACTAAGATGATCCCACTCAGTCTGTGTCTGGACGACTGGACACCTGGCTTCATATAGTCTTTAGTCTTGGGCTTCTTCACACATGAGAAGAAGTGATCCCAGAGGGCAGAGCCACTCGGGGAGGAGTCTCCAGAAGTAACCCTGTACGTATCATTTCTGCCACATTTGCTTGGTTGAAGCACTTCACAAGGCCAGCCAGATTCAAGGCTCCACCATTTACTGGAAGGTGCTGCTAAATAGCATGGTCGTGTTTTCCATTCTCCCATAGACGACTAGATAAAAAAAAAAGGGCAGGTGTGCTGGGCATAATCGTGACCCCTACAGTGCAGCGCCAACTTTTTGGCATCAGCTAGGTATCCTATCACTTCTGACAGTGACTACCCTGAGTTAAAGGATAGGTTTCGCGTAAGACTACCCTTGATTTTAGAAGCACCAGCTGCAAGTTGGGTCCCCAGGACACTTGAAACTCTGTACAATCTGTGTACAAATTTGAAGGCTCCGATGAACTCCCTTTAAGTTCAGTAATTCACTAGTATGATTCAGATAACTCAGGAAAATGCAGTACTTAACATAGTTTAATTCTAAAAGATTCAAATAAACAGCCAGACAAAGAGATATATGGGGTGGCAAGGTCTGGAAGGCAGGAGGGCAGGAGCTTTGCTCCCATGGAAATGGATGGGCATCATCCTCCCAGCACATTGATATGTCCACCAACCGGAAGCTCCTCCTAGCCTCAGTGTCTTTAGTTTTGTTTTTTATCAGAGTTTGATTATGCATGATTGATTAAATTATTGACCACATAATTAAACTAGATCTCCAGTCCTCCTGACATCCCCAGAGGTCAAGCAGCTGAAAGCTCCAGCTCTCTCATTATATGGAGGTTTTTGGTGACCAGCTCCCATTTTAAGGTATCTAGGGTCCTGGCCTTGAGCCACCTCATTAGCGTAGAAAAAACACTTCTATAAACAAAAAATTCCAAAGGCTTTTGAAGCTCTATGCTAGAAACGAGGGGGAAAGACTATATGTGTATAAATATATGTGTGTTTAAGAATTATTATACCATAGCCACAGGGGATGCCCGTACATGTGGATATGTTAAAAGTGGGCCCAGTTTTATCATAAGAGTCTTTAGTGGGGAGAAAGGAGGCAGCAAAGTCAGAAACAAGGAGATGATATCACGAGAAAGACTCAACTGGCCATAGCTGGCTTTGAAGATGGAAGGTGGCTGTAAGCCAAGGAATGTGGGCAGCCTGTAAAAGGTGGAAAATAAAAGAAAATGGGCTTTCCTCTGGATCCTGCAGAAAGTAGCAACCCTAAAGAAAAAATAGTAACAACCCTTTTGACACCGTGATTTTAGCCTAGTGAACCCCAGTTCAGACTTCCAACCTCCAGGAATGTAATAAAATTGTGTTGTTTGAAGCCGCTAAATCTCTGATAGTCTGTATAGCCACAATAGGAAACTAATACAGCAGGACTTAGAAAAAGGAAGAAATCATCCCTAGCTGGGCATTGTGGTAGACGCCTATAGTCCTGGCTACTCTGGAGGCTGAGGCAAGAGGATTGCTTGAGCACAGGAGTTGGAGGTTGCTTTGAGATGGGCCGATGCCTTGGCACCCTAGCCTAGGCAACAAAGTGAGACTCTGACTCAAAAAAAGAAAAGAAAAAAGACGAAATCGATATTACTTTTTATCATCTAGCACAGCGGTTTTCAACCTGTGTGTTGCGACCCTTTTGTAACAATGAAAATACATCCTGCATATCAGATATTTACATTACAATTCATACATAACACTAGCAAAATTACAGTTATGAGGTAGCAACGAAAATAATTTAATAGTTAGCGAACACCACAACGTGAGGGACTGTATTAAAGGGTCGCGGCATTAGGAGACGTTAGGAAGATTGGGAACCACTGAACTAACATGATAAATATCCAGCTAGAGTTTCTTTTTTAAGGTGTTGAGAACTGTTACTCTGTTCAAAATGTAAGTAAATTTACATTCTTCAAATCTCTCATTCGTAAATTATTACTTCTTTCTACCTCTAGCCCTCAGTGGGGCTCACAACTGCCTGATTTAACTACAGAGGATTCTGTATCTTAATTAAAGTGCATTTGTGTGTTGATAAATAACAGATTCAGAGAAGAGAAGAAACTCCTTGTGCTTATAAGTAGGATACATTTGACCTCTCTGATTCATCCAATGATAATTAATTCATTATCTTCAGTGTGCTAGGATCCACGCCAAGCGTGGTATCGTATTTAAAAGGAGCTATGATCTAATGCATGATACGAAACTTAGTTGGCACAGAAGGAAGAATTCCTAGCTGGGCTCCTTCATAGAATCACTGTTGCCTCTTTGTAACTTTTCTACTGGCCTATGAAGTTTAATCTCTTTTTCAAAAGTACAAAATAATCCAATAATAATGATGATGAGGGGCGACGCCTGTGGCTCAGTGAGTAGGGCGCCGGCCCCATATGCCGAGGGTGGCAGGTTCAAACCCAGCCCTGGCCAAACTGCAACAACAACAAAAAAAAAATAGCCGGGCGTTGTGGCGGGCGCCTGTAGTCCCAGCTGCTCGGGAGGCTGAGGCAAGAGAATCACGTAAGCCCAAGAGTTAGAGGTTGCTGTGAGCCGTGTGACGCCACGGCACTCTACTGAGGGCCATAAAGTGAGACTCTGTCTCTACAAAAAAAATAAATAAATAAATAAAAATAATGATGATGATGATGTGTGGCACTAAAGCAGCACTAACTGTGTACCATAACCTTAATGTTTTACATTCTTCATCCCATTTGATCTTTCCTACAATGACTGCCTTTTTCTATTAAATTACTCCAATTATTTCAGCCAGGTTTTCATAAATACAAAAAAACTCAGTGTTTATGTGTCTCAGTTATTTACTTCCTGGTTTTATCCCTTTTCTCCTATTCCTGATGAAGCCTAAAATACAATAAAACAAAAATTTAGCTGAATGCATGAGAATTTCTAACCTTGAATTGAAGAGAAAGGAAGAATAACTGCTTTACTCACTGTGTATGCCCGAGAAATTAGAGGCGCTGAGCTTAGTTTGACACAGTTAACATGGATGGCATGTCAGTGTCCCCAGTCTAGGAATTTTCTCCAGCGTATCTTATCATCTGCTGATTTATCGTATTCCTTCAGGAACCTTACTACGTACGTTGCATCAAACCCAATGAGAAGAAGTCGCCACAGATATTCGATGAGGAACGCTGCCGGCATCAAGTGGAGTATCTGGGACTACTGGAAAACGTGAGAGTGCGGCGGGCAGGGTTTGCCTTCCGCCAGACCTACGAGAAGTTTCTTCACAGGTGAGGACAGGCTCCGCAGAGACGCCTCGCCGCTCACTGAGAATGGCGGAGTCTTCCCCACACGTGACAACGCAGCCCAGCATCAGCGCATATTAGGCAATCTGTAAATATTTGTTGAATGAGATAGAAAAAGAGTTATGGAAACTACAAATACGAAAAACTTTCCCAGAATCAACTAGAGTCCCTGAGTTCATAGTTTATGGACCATGGGGAAAAGTCTAGTCTTTCTAAGGGAAATATGGTCATCATCATACAATAGAAAGAGCATGGATTTGGAGTCACGGCGGGTTGGAATCCTGGCTCTGCCATCTATTTGCTGTTTGATTGTGGGCCAGAATTTAACTTCTTTGATATCGTCTTTGCATCTGGAAAGTGGGTATAATAACACTGCATACGGCACTGTGAGGATTAAATTCACCTAAATAAAAAGCCTAGCTACCCGGCACAAAATAGATAATTAATGCTGCTTATCATTACTGGTATTAGTAATTGTCAGGCCCTGGTATCAATCTACCTGTTATTTTTTTTCTTTTCAGATTAATGCGAGGATATAGGTTATAGTGTTTGCATTTGTTAGGTAGAGTCCCTCTTGTGTTGTGCCCCACACCCATCTTGGTGTGCCATATACCCTTACATTGTGCCCATTAAGTGGGCAAACTCCCTTCCCCCTCCCTCTTCCCCTCTCCCCGTTCTCCTTTCCCCTCCCGACATCTTGAATTGAATTGAGTTTTTCTCTTACTGTGAGTGTATATTAGTTCATCTCCTGGCTTCATGTTAGTATTGAGTACATTGGATACTTGCGTTTCCATTCTTGTGATACTTTACTAAGGAGAATGTGTTTCAACTCCATCCAAGTTAATACAAAAGATGTAAAGATTCGAACCAGGTATCTTCAGTCTACCTCATTTGACTCCTGGCTTTGACATTTTTTAGTTACGTAATCTTGGGCAAATCACATGACCTTTCCATGCCTCATTTTCCTCATAATAAAATGAAAATAACAATAATAGGCTTAGCCCCTGTCAGCCACATACACCGGAGCTGCCCCGTTCGAACCCGGCCCAGGTCAGCTAAACAACAATGACAACTACCAACAACAATAACAAAAAATAGCCAGGTGGGGGAGGCGGAGCAAGATGGCAGCTGAGTAACAGCTTCCTTGCATCTGGGCACCGTGAGTCTGGGGAGATAGGACTCCAGGCATCTCTGGCTGGTGGGAACTGCCTATCATCACTCCTATGAAGATACAGGGAGTCAGCGAGAGACTTCTGGACCCCAAGAGGAGGACTAAAACAGTGGAAAACCGGCAAGTGGTCGCGTGTGTTCAATCCGTCTAAACCCGCCCACAACTGTAAGTTCAGTAGCAGCGAGACTGCAAACCAGAAAGGCCTTACCTGTGAACTGTTTTGATGTCCTTGGACTTGGCACTGAGTTGAACTGCCTTGGGAAAGGCCTGAGCGGGAGTGCGGAGAACTTTGGCCGTTGTCTAGGGCCCTAGTCTGAGCCGCTGAGCTAGACGGAGCTAATAGTGTTTGGCGGTGGGTCACACGGATCCATTGTCAGTGATCTGCCCCAGCAAGCTCCGCCCTCAGGGTGGCAGAGCTAGAAACGGGTGGGAGCTTGTAACCCAGCAACCAAGTAGCCTAAGGGTGGGGTCTGAGCCGCCTTGCAGCCCTAACCCTCAGGGGCAGAGTGAGACCGATTTTGGCACACTGGGTAAGTGGATAGCCACCTCAGCAGCGATTCCAGCGAGAAAGCTGGGAAAGCTTCTGCTCAGCAAGTTTACAAGTTCAAAGTGCCTTTTAAGTAGGCTGAAGAGAGATTTAGGGTGTCTACCTGCTGGGGTTTGAGAAATCAGCAGCCTCCAGTCGTGTCAGAACTGTGACTAACATCTCATACCCCAGAAGACCACGTGTTGCCCAGACAATATTCAATAACATATACAAACTGCTTTGTTTTTGGTTGTGTATTTTTTCTTTTTTTTTTTGTTTGGTTGTTTTTTTTGTTTGTTTATTTTGACGTTGCTGATGTTCTTTTGTTTTTTTAATTTCAATCTTTTCCACACAGATACCTTTTTCTTTCTCAATTTTCCTAGTTTAATTATAATTTCTCATTGCTGCCTTTTTCAATAACTTCAACTTCATTTTTGCTAGTGTTTCTACCGATATAATTTGGTTTTTCACCCAATTTTATCCCCGTAAAGTTTTCTGTTTGCTTCTTTTGGTTTGATTTATAGCATTTTTGTCTTTCCTCTCTACTTGGTGGAGGTGGGGTACTGTGTCTGATCAGGTTAGCAAAGAGCTGCTGACCTCAAGGGAACCACACAACTGGGCACCCCCAGAAGGTGGGGTTTTTTAAGGTTGTGTCAAAGTACCCTACTGTACACCTATATTGCCCTGTCTCCCTCTTTCTGTGCCTCTCTTCTTTTTGTCAATATTCCTTATACCCACCCCCTCTCCTTTCTCTATCTTTCTTTTTTTCTTATCACTTGGTCCTCCTTTCTTTCATCCCCTTTTTTTGCTCTTCAACCTTCTCACCCTTCTGGTCCTGTAACCCTTAGTCCACAGGCACAAGAACTTAAAGAGCAAGAGGAAGTGAAAGGAAAATTAGGGCAAGGAAACAGATAAAAGAAATCACTCATGAGGAAGAATCAGCAGAAAACTCCAGGCAACATGAAGAACCAGTCCAGAACAACCCCGCCAAGGGACCATGAGGTAGCTACTGCAGATGATTCCACCAGTATAGAAATGTTAGGAATGACAGAAAGGGAATTTAGAATACACATGTTGAAAACAATGAAAGAAATGATGGAAACAATGAAGGAAATTGCTAATAAAGTGGAAAATAACCAAAAGGAAATCCGAAAACAGAATCAAATAAGAGATGAACGATATGAAGAATATAAAAAGGATATAGCAGACCTGAAGGAACTGAAACAGTCAATTAGGGAACTTAAAGATGCAATGGAAAGTATCAGCAACAGGTTAGACCATGCAGAAGAAAGAATTTCAGAGGTAGAAGACAAAGTTCTTGAGATCACTCAGACAGTAAAAGAGGCAGAAAAGAAGAGAGAGAAAGCAGAACGTTCACTGTCAGAATTATGGGACTTTATGAAGCGTTCCAACATACGAGTTATAGGAATTCCAGAAGGGGAAGAAGAATGCCCCAGAGGAATGGAAGCCATACTAGAGAATATTATAAAAGAAAATTTCCCAAACATCACCAAAGATTCTGACACACTGCTTTCAGAGGGATATCGGACCCCAGGTCGCCTCAACTCTAACCCAGCTTCTCCAAGACACATTGTGATGAACCTGTCCAAAGTCAAGACAAAAGAAAAGATTCTGCAAGCTGCCAGGAGTAAGCGCCAGTTGACCTACAGGGGCAAATCCATCAGAGTTACCGCAGACTTCTCTAATGAAACTTTCCAAGCAAGAAGACAATGGTCATCTACCTTTAATCTACTTAAACAGAACAATTTCCATCTCAGAATTCTGTACCCTGTTAAGCTAAGCTTCAAAATTGACGGAGAAATCAAATCATTTACAGATATACAAACATTGAGGAAATTCGCCACAACAAGACCAACTCTACAGGAAATACTTCAACCTGTTCTGCACACTGACCACCACAATGGATCAGCAGCAAAGTAAGAACTCAGAAATCAAAGGACAGAACCTAACCTCCACACTGATGCAAAAGATAAAACTAAGCAATGGACTCTCATCAAATAAGACGAATAGAATACTACCACACTTATCAATTATCTCAATAAATGTTAATGGCTTGAATTCCCCACTGAAGAGACATAGATTGGCTGACTGGATTAAAAAACACAAGCCATCCATTTGCTGTCTGCAAGAAACACACCTGGCTTCAAAAGACAAATTAAAGCTCCGAGTCAAGGGTTGGAAGACAATTTTTCAGGCAAATGGAATTCAGAAGAAAAGAGGAGTTGCAATCTTATTTTCAGATACATGTGGATTTAAAGCAACTAAAGTCAAAAAAGACAAAGATGGTCACTTTATATTGGTCAAGGGAAAACTACAACAAGAAGACATTTCAATTCTAAATATTTATGCACCCAATTTAAATGCTCCCAGATTTTTGAAGCAGACCTTACTCAGTCTGAGCAATATGATATCTGATAATACCATCATAACAGGGGACTTTAACACACCTCTTACAGAGCTGGACAGATCCTCTAAACAGAAATTAAACAAAGATGTAAGAGATTTAAATGAGACCCTAGAACAACTATGCTTGATAGACGCATATAGAACACTCCACCCCAAAGATAAAGAATATACATTCTTCTCATCACCCCATGGAACATTCTCCAAAATTGATCATATCCTGGGACACAAAACAAATATCAACAGAATCAAAAGAATTGAAATTTTACCTTGTATCTTTTCAGACCATAAGGCACTAAAGGTGGAACTCAACTCTAACAAAAATGCTCAACCCCACCCAAAGGCATGGAAATTAAACAATCTTCTGTTGAATAACAGATGGGTGAAGGAAGAAATAAAACAGGAAATCATTAACTTCCTTGAGCATAACAACAATGAAGACACAAGCTACCAAAACCTGTGGGATACTGCAAAAGCAGTTTTGAGAGGAAAATTCATCGCTTTAGATGCCTACATTCGAAAAACAGAAAGAGAGCACATCAACAATCTCACAAGAGATCTTATGGAATTGGAAAAAGAAGAACAATCTAAGCCTAAACTCAGTAGAAGAAAAGAAATATCCAAAATCAAATCAGAGATCAATGAAATTGAAAACAAAAGAATCATTCAGAAAATTAATGAAACAAGGAGTTGGTTTTTTGAAAAAATAAATAAAATAGATAAACCATTGGCCAGACTAACTAGAAATAGAAAAGTAAAATCTCTAATAACCTCAATCAGAAACGATAAAGGGGAAATAACAACTGATCCCACAGAGATACAAGAGATCATCTCTGAATACTACCAGAAACTCTATGCCCAGAAATTTGACAATGTGAAGGAAATGGATCAATATTTGGAATCACACCCTCTCCCTAGACTTAGCCAGGAAGAAATAGACCTCCTGAACAGACCAATTTCAAGCACTGAGATCAAAGAAACAATAAAAAAGCTTCCAACTAAAAAATGCCCTGGTCCAGATGGCTTCACTCCAGAATTCTATCAAACCTTCAAGGAAGAGCTTATTCCTGTACTGCAGAAATTATTCCAAAAAACTGAGGAAGAAGGAATCTTCACCAACACATTCTATGAAGCAAACATCACCCTGATACCAAAACGAGGAAAAGACCCAAACAAAAAGGAGAATTTCAGACCAATCTCACTCATGAATATAGATGGAAAAATTCTCAACAAAATCCTAGCCAATAGATTACAGCTTATCATCAAAAAAGTCATTCATCATGATCAAGTAGGCTTCATCCCAGGGATGCAAGGCTGGTTTAACATACGCAGGTCCATAAACGTTATCCACCATATTAACAGAGGCAAAAATAAAGATCATATGATCCTCTCAATAGATGCAGAAAAAGCATTTGATAAAATCCAGCATCCTTTTCTAATTAGAACACTGAAGAGTATAGGCATAGGTGGCACATTTCTAAAACTGATTGAAGCTATCTATGACAAACCCACAGCCAATATTTTACTGAATGGAGTAAAACTGAAAGCTTTTCCTCTTAGAACTGGAACCAGACAAGGTTGTCCTCTGTCACCTTTACTATTCAACATAGTGCTGGAAGTTCTAGCCAATACAATTAGGCAAGACGAAATAAAGGGAATCCAAATGGGAGCAGAGGAGGTCAAACTCTCCCTCTTTGCTGATGACATGATCGTATACTTAGAGAACCCCAAAGACTCAACCACAAGACTCCTAGAAGTCATCAAAAAATACAGTAATGTTTCAGGATATAAAATCAATGTCCACAAGTCAGTAGCCTTTGTATACACCAATAACAGTCAAGATGAGAAGCTAATTAAGGACACAACTCCCTTCACCATAGTTTCAAAGAAAATGAAATACCTAGGAATATACCTAACGAAGGGGTTGAAGGACCTCTATAAAGAAAACTATGAAATCCTCAGAAAGGAAATAGCAGAGGATATTAACAAATGGAAGAACATACCATGCTCATGGATGGGAAGAATCAACATTGTTAAAATGTCTATACTTCCCAAAGCTATCTACCTATTCAATGCCATTCCTATCAAAGTACCTACATCGTACTTTCAAGATTTGGAAAAAATGATTCTGCGTTTTGTATGGAACCGGAAAAAACCCCGTATAGCTAAGGCAGTTCTTAGTAACAAAAATAAAGCTAGGGGCATCAGCATACCAGATTTTAGTCTGTACTACAAAGCCATAGTGCTCAAGACAGCATGGTACTGGCACAAAAACAGAGACATAGACACTTGGAATCGAATTGAACACCAAGAAATGAAACTAACATCTTACAACCACCTAATCTTTGATAAACCAAACAAGAACTTACCTTGGGGGAAAGACTCCCTATTCAATAAATGGTGTTGGGAGAACTGGATGTCTACATGTAAAAGACTGAAACTGGACCCACACCTTTCCCCACTCACAAAAATTGATTCAAGATGGATAAAGGACTTAAATTTAAGGCATGAAACAATAAAAATACTCAAAGAAAGCATAGGAAAAACACTGGAAGATATTGGCCTGGGGGAAGATTTCATGAAGAAGACTGCCATGGCAATTGCAACAACAACAAAAATAAACAAATGGGACTTCATTAAACTGAAAAGCTTCTGTACAGCTAAGGAGACAATAACCAAAGCAAAGAGACAACCTACAGAATGGGAAAGGATATTTGCATATTTTCAATCAGACAAAAGCTTGATAACCAGGATCTATAGAGAACTCAATCCACATTTAAAAAGCCAACAATCCCTTATATCAATGGGCAAGAGACATGAATAGAACTTTCTCTAAAGATGACAGACGAATGGCTAACAAACACATGAAAAAATGTTCATCATCTCTATATATTAGAGAAATGCAAATCAAAACAACCCTGAGAAATCATCTAACCCCAGTGAGAATGGCCCACATCACAAAATCTCAAAACTGCAGATGCTGGCGTGGATGTGGAGAGAAGGGAACACTTTTGCACTGCTGGTGGGACTGCAAACTAGTACAACCTTTCTGGAAGGAAGTATGGAGAAACCTCAAAGCACTCAACCTAGACCTCCCATTCGATCCTGCAATCCCATTACTGGGCATCTACCCAGAAGGAAAAAAATCCTTTTATCATAAGGACACTTGTACTAGACTGTTTATTGCAGCTCAATTTACCATTGCCAAAATGTGGAAACAGCCTAAATGCCCACCAACCCAGGAATGGATTAAGAAGCTGTGGTATATGTATACCATGGAATACTATTCAGCTATTAAAAAAAATGGAGACTTTACATCCTTCGTATTAACCTGGATGGAAGTGGAAGACATTATTCTTAGTAAAGCATCACAAAAATGGAGAAGCATGAATCCTATGTACTCAATCTTGATATGAGGACAATTAATGACAATTAAGGTTATGGGGGGGGAAGCAGAAAGAGGGATGGAGGGAGGAGGGTGGGGCCTTAGTGTGTGTCACACTTTATGGGGGCAAGACATGATTGCAAGAGGGACTTTACCTAACAATTGCAATCAGTGTAACTGGCTTATTGTACCCTCAATGAATCCCCAACAATAAAAAAAAAAAGAAAAAAAAAATAGCCAGGTGTTGTGGCAGGTGCCTGTAGTCCCAGCTACTTGGGAGGCTGAGTCAAGAGAAATCACTTAAGTCCAAGAGTTTGAGGTTGCTGTGAGCTGTGACACCACAGCACTCTACTGAGGGTGACAGAGTGAGACTCTGTCTCAAAAAAAAAGAAAAGAACAATAATAACCATCTTGAAGGGTTACTGAGGTTACAAGAGGATTAAATGAGATTACCTAAATATAAAACACTTACAGTAGTTGTACATATAATAATGACTCGATAAATATAAAATATGGTTGCTATTATTAATTTATTGCTAATATGATAGTTGACAGCTGGAATCAGAAGAACATTTTAAATTTCATTTATTTATTTTTGGCTTGGTGCCCATAGCACAGTGGTTATGGCGCCAGCCACGTACACCGAGGCTGGTGGGTCCGAACCCGGCCAAGGCTAGCTAAACAACAATGACAACTGCAACAAAAAATAGCTGGGCATTGTGGTGGGCAACTGTAGTCCAAATACTAGGAGGCTGAGGCAAGAGAAGCGCTTAAGCCCAAGAGTTTGAGGTTGCTATGAGCTGTGATACCACAGCACTCTACCAAAGGCGACATAGTAAGACTCTGTCTCAAAAAAAAAAAAATTTTTTTTTTCATTTATTTCTTTTGTTTTACTGACAGATTGATTGAAGCAGGGTCTCACTCTGTCACCCTGGGCTAGAGGGCAATGCTCACTATAATCTCAAACTCCTGGGCTCAAATGATCCTCCTGCCTCAGCCTCCCGAGTAGCTGGAACTACAGGCATGTGCCACGACACCCAGCAATTTTTTTTTTTTTTTTTTTTTTGCAGTTTTTGGCTGGGGCTTGAACCTACCACCTCCAGCATATGGGGCCGGCACTCTACCCCTTTGAGCCACAGCACCGCCCAATTTTTCTATTTTTTGTAGAGATGAGGTCTTGCTATGTTGCTCAGGCTTATTTATTTAAAAATACTTATTGAGGGTGGCACCTGTGGCTCAGTGAGTAGGGTGCCGGCCCCATATACCGAGGGTGGCGGGTTCAAACCCAGCCCCGGCTGAACTGCAACCAAAAAATTGCCAGGCGTTGTGGCGGGCGCCTGTAGTCCCAGCTGCTTGGGAGGCTGAGGCAGGAGAATCGCGGAAGCCCAAGAGCTAGAGGTTGCTGTGAGTCCTGTGACATCATGGCACTCTACCTGAGGGCAGTAAAGTGAGACTCTGTCTCTACCAAAAAAAAAAAAACTATTGAACATTTCCTTTATTCAAGACTACAGATTCCATCCAAGAAAGGAATAAACAAATACATAAAATATAAATCAAAAAGATGCAAAAAATAAAAATCTTTAGATTGGTGAAAAAAGAGTCTCTAAGGAGATAACAAAGGCAGGAAGGAGCCGGGCACAGAGAGATCAGGGAGGTGGAGCAGCGGAGCCGTGGGGAGGAGGCGATACCTTAAGCAGCAAGCGGCACGTGTGACGCAGTAGGTACCCGGCGGGCTCCAGTGTGGCTGGAGGACACTGAGAGCAGATCACACCTTATAATCAGACAGAACCATTGGATTAGGGCTAGGTGTGATAAGAAAAAAACAAAAAAACTCACACAGATGGATTTTAAGCATGGAGTGGCATGATCTTATGGATGTCTTGAAGGGATCACTGTGGCTGCCATGTGAGCAGGCAGGCGAGGGGAGCTACTGCAGGCGTCCAGGAAAGATGGTCTGATGGTCCTGCCTTGGAGTTACTGTGGATGTGAGAGCCTGGCACAGATTCAGGATCATGTTGGGAGTGAAGTTAACAAGACCTGCTTATGGATTGGATGTGACGAAACTGGAGTCGGAAGGAATGAAGGATGACAAATTGTTTTTGTTTTGTTTTGGAGACAGAGTCTTAGTCACCCTGGGGTGAGTACCGTGGCATCACAGCTTGCCGTAACCTCAAACTCTTGGGCTCAAGAGATCCTCTTGCCTCAGCTTCCCAAGTAGCTGGGACTACAGGAGCCTGCCACAACGCCCGGCTATTTTGGGGGTGGGGTGGGGTCTTACTCTTGCTCAGGCTGGTCTGGAACTCTTGAGCTCAAGCAGTCCACCTGCCTCGTCCTCCCAGAGTGCTAGGGTGACAGGCATGAGCTGACAAGTAGTTTTTGGCTTGAGCATCCGGGTAAGCATGGGTACCATTTGCTGAGATAAAATTAGGTAAAGGAAGTTTGATGAAGAAGGCGTGGAACAGCGGGAGCAAGGATTGAATCAACATTATTCTCTATATTAACTTTTAAATGCCTACTAAACATTTAGGTAGAAATGTTAAGTAAGCTATTAGACATACATACCTGGAGTTCTGGAAAGAAGTCCAGGCTATGGATAAAAGATTTTGGATCATTAGCGTACAGATTCCATGGGCATTCTCAGGCCTGGTAGAGAAGAGGAGGAAGTCCATGACAATGTGTAGATCTGTGGTCGGACACGAAAGAACCACGAGGAGAAGAGAAGCAGCAGCAGGGAGGGGAAGGGAGCCAGCAGAGGGTTACGGCACAGCGGCGAAGACAGGACGGCACTGCGGGAGAAAACTACGGGCACTGGGTCAGCAGTTGCTGTGTGGTCAAGTAGGATAAAAGCAGAAACTTAACCATTAGGTTGGACAACGTAGAGGTCAAAGGAGAAAGAGCGGGGGCAGCCTGACTTGAGCAGATTGGGAAAATGAAGGGAGGAGTCGGGTGCCTGTGTGCAGCTTGAGAATTTTGCTGTGTGTGAGAGCAGAGAAAAACGGAGGCAGTAGCTGGAATTGGGGGCAGGTCAGGAAATACTAGAAAATGTTTGTGTGCTGGTAGGGAGGATTCAGAGCAGAAAGAGAAACCAGTGGCACAGGAGAGAGGGAGAGAATTTTAAGATAACATCCTTGCAAAGGCAAGAATGGATGGAAACCCAAAGACAAGGAGAAAGTTTGTCAGCTTGAGACGGGCAGGGACCCTTCACCCCCAGCCAGAGGACACAAGGTGGAGAGTATGGATTCTGATACTTTCCTCGTGGTGACGACGAAGATGCTCCTGTCTGATGGCTTCTGTTTTCTCATTGAAGTGCGAGGCAAGGTCTGAGAATGAGGTTGGAAGAGGTAGTAGAGGAGTTTTGGGAGGAAAGAGAATACTCACGTTGGAGCGTGGGAAAGCGCAGGTTTATGTGATAGGATTGCTACCAGGAAGAGCTGAGTGCCCGTTTAAGATCTGAGGTGACAAATGTCAAGTGAAACCACCCAGCATCATTGTTTTATTTCCACCAGTGTTTAGCTACATGTGAATGGAAGTAAGAGATTGCACTAAATGAAGATCCTTGAAATGAATAAAACCTTACAGCATTATAGCCTGGAGAACTGGAATTTAATTTTACATTGATCCAAAGATTATGCGCGATATTGACCATTTTTCCTTGTTGAAATCACATAGTTCTTTAAAATTGGCTTTTCTTTCTTATGGAGGCCGTACAGTAGGAATGTTTTCCTGCGTAGAGATGTTCACTCAGTCTTGATTTCAAACAGTATCAAGTCACGTTATTATAGTAGAAAGTTTTCTAGTCTGTATATATTACTGCTTATTGAACTCAGTCTTGATTTCAAACAGTATCAAGTCACATAGTAGAAAGTTTTCTAGTCTGTATATATTACTGCTTATTGAATTCTAGCATTTGAGCAAGTATAGCATTTGTTTTGTGTTGTCACCTGTTGAAAATATTGGGCGGAAGCTAAATATTAGAATGAGCGGGCTGAGAATCAGTTACTGTAGGGTGGGGCTGAACTGAAAATGCATTGTCATGAGATGAAAGGAAGCCATGAGGAGTGGGAATAAGAGAACAATGGGAATGCTCAATTTGGAGGGGACAGGAAAATTTGCAAGCGAGTATCTTTACCTACTTTTAGTCTCTTTGGGGACTTATTTTATTTCAACTCAGAAAGTTTTGGTGTGTTTTCGTTTTGGGGGCATGGAAGACATTCTATACAGATTAGAATATGCTATTTTAAATGTAAAAATAAAATAGATAAGATTTAAAAGAACCTATAAATTTCAAATGTGATGTTCTTAGTAGCATAAGCTTAAATATCCCCCTCCAGAGCTTCCCCAAATGAAACAAAATACATTAATTTGAAACACAGTAACTGCACAGCCAATACTGGAATAAAGGAGGGGGGTGGAAGCTCGTTGAACCTGGAGGATGAGTTGCTTGTGACATGAAGCAGGTCTGAAAACCCAGAAGTCACAGAAGGTTGTAGTTATAAGCAAAGACTCCCTTTGAGGGTCGAGCTGCCTTCCGGAAGCCTTCCCAGCCTCTGCTGGGGCTTACCGTAGCGGCAGCACCAGGAGGTTGTCACTACAGCCAGGACAGGTGACCACCTCAGCACCTGGAAGGGGACACTGCAGACATACTGGCTGAGAGTCCCTGCAGAGAGGCCAGTGTGTGTGTGGAAGGACTCTGTGACCAAAGACCAGGTGACCATCAAGCATCTGAGAAAGACCAGAACCAGCAAAAAAATAAAAATAAAAATAAAAAATCCCATAAGGTCAACAAGTGAAAAACCTTACCTCGGAAGAATCAGAGCCAAGGAGTGAAGGAAATTTGAAGAAGCCCATTCAACATTCTCAGAGAGATGAAGGAGGAAATTTTAGCCCTAAAATAGGAATATGAAGTTAGAAACAAAAACAGGTAATTGTTTATTAACAAACCAGGGATTGGGCGGCGCTTGTGGCTCAAAGGGGTAGGGTGCCGATCCCATATGCCGGAGGTGGCGGGTTCAAACCCAGCCCCGGCCAAAAAAAAAAAAAAAAAAACCAGGGATTTAGGAGATGAAAATCTGATTATACCCACTGTGGCGTGAACTGTCCATCAACAACAGTCAGTCGACAAACAGCAGCCAAACTGCACTGGCCGCTGATCAGCGCTGAAGACAGTGAAGTGCTGATGCAAAACAACCCGGTGAATATCTCAGCTGCGCTCTTCAAAGAAGATAAATACAAAAGAGTACATATTTAATGCTGCCCTGTGCATGAAGTTCAAGAGCAGCCAGATCTGAGCCATGGCAGGCTCTGGGTTGGGGTGTGGCTGGAAAGCAGAATGGAAGAGCCCTCTGAGGTGTTGGATCCTGACTGGGCATACACATTTGTCAAAACTTACTAAATTAGTATATTTAAATGTGTGCATTTTAGTTCATGTAAATTTAACTACAGTTCTGAAACTTTTTGAGAAACTAAACTTTTTTAAAAGTGAATTAGTGGTCTAGGAGATCAAGCTTGAAGGCTTCTTCCATCTTTTTCTCATCACAAAGAAAAAGAGATGGGAAGTATTAAAGAAAAGTCCAGTCATGTGTAAGGTTGATCCAGGTGTGGGGAAATAGCAGAGAGAGCAGGGGAGAAGCAGCAGGAGAGCAACGGCCAGGAATTTGCCTGAACTGAAAAAAGACAAAAAGGCATCAATTTGCAGATTGAAAGAATACACTGACTCTCAAGCATATGAATTAAACAAACATCGAAAAAATTCATTTTGTCAAGGGACTTTGCCTACCGAATGCAATCAGTGCAACCTGATTCATTGTATCTTCAGTGAATCCCAAACAAGAATAAATAAATAAAGAAGAAAATAAAAATAAATTCATTTTGTTCACTTTTAGATTGTTAAAAATATTTATAGCTCCCAAGAAAAATGGCAAACTGCCTCCTAGGGAATGAGAATCTTACTGACCTCAGGGTTCTCTTTAGCAACATTTGATAAAGTAGAAAAAGAAGTAATATCCTCATAGTGAAGGGAAATAATCTTTATGCTTAGAATTGTATTCTGTGTCAAATTACCATTCAAGAGTATGAGTAAAGTAAAAACATTTCTGACATCCTGGGCTCAGAAAGTTTATCATTCATAGACCCTCTCTGAAAAATTTCTAGAGGATATACTTTAGCAAAAAGATGACTACAGAAGGGAAATATGGAATGCCAAAAAGCAACATTGAACAAATATATCAGTAAAACTTATTAAATCTAAACAAGCAGTGATTATAAGCGAGGGAGAAAAGAAGTCTTTAGTCGCCGGGCGCAGTGGCTCACACCTGTACTCCTCGCACGCTCGGAGGCCACGGCAGGTGGGTTGCTCGAGCTCAGGGGTTGGAGACCAGCAGGAGTGAGACCTGACTTTAACAAAAAAAAAATAGCTGGACATTGTGACAAGTGCCCATAGTCCCAACTACTTGGGAGGCTGAGGCAAGATGACCTCTTGAGCCCAAAAGTTTGAGGTTACCATGAGCTATGTGATGCCACAGCACTCTACTGAGGGCGACAAAGTGAGACTCTTGTCTCAAAAAAAAAAAAAAAAAATTCTTTAGTAATAGCTGTAACTAAAATTAAAATGGGAGTGAAAAATAGAGATAAATGAAAGCTTTTATCATGTTTAAGGAAAGGATATAGATAATGATGGACTAGAAAGCAAAAAAGTTAATTTATGTTTTGAAGTTTTCAACGTGTAATAAATAGTTGCTAACACCTTGAAATGCTTCCTGTCGGTACAAAGCACTATTCTAAGCATTCCTAGTGTAGTTAGTCACTAAAACTGACAACCACATGAGGAAGATGTGTTACTCCCATTTTATGCAGATTATTCAGAGATTAATGAGAGAAAAAGTAATGTTTTCTGTAATAAATTTTTGCTCTTAGATTCTAAAGATTTTTTTTTTTTTGGTAAGAATTTTAGCTTTGAAGTGCCCATCGATCTGTGAATGGATTAACAAATTGTAGTATATGTACACCATGGAATACTATGCAGCCATAAAAAGATGGAGAGTTCACATCTTTTATGCTTACCTGGATGGAGCTGGAACATATTCTTCTTAGTAAAGTATCTCAAGAAAGGGGAAAAAAAGTATCCAATGTACTCAATACTACTATGAAATCAATATATAATCACCTATACACTCATATAAATGGCAAAACATAACTATAGTCCAGAAAGTAGAAGGGAAGAGGAGAGAGAGGGGAGGGTGGGGGGGGCTATGGGAGGAGGGATTTTATTTGGTGGGACCTCACCTAATGTGCATGATGCAATGGTACATTTCAAAACTATTAAGAAATGAGTATAATTGTGGAAAAAAAGTAAGAAAAAAAGAATTTTAGCTTTGAATCTAAATTTTTACTTGTCACTTTTCTTTATTTTCATTTCTTTCATTGAAAAAGAGAGAAGGATTTTAAATGTACTGATAACCTTGAAAGCTGCTAATGTCCTTTAGGGAAATAAAATTAGTTGTCAGAAAGCAGATGAGTTCGGCGTTTTAATTAGCAAGTTCAGGATGCCGGTTTGCTGGAGAACTGGGGTCACGCACTTGCTGGCAGGAAGGAAGGCGGAGGAGCTCTACCCCGCCCCGCGAGCAGGGCAGCGTGGCTGCAGGAATGTTTCAGCCTCTGCAGTATGCCTGAAACTCTAAACACACACCATTACTACCCATATTATAAGCCAAATGCGGACCCTTACTCTAATTTTTTTTTTCATGTGACATTGTGTGACATTACCTCTGTCTTCATATTAAGGCATTGATTTCTGAGCCTCTCTTGCAAGTGAGCAGACCTTTAAATGATTTTCCTCCATTCTTTTATTTGTTCTGCAAATATTTATTGCCTCAAAGTATGGCAGGCAGCATGACAGGCACCTGGTATATGGAGGGAACAAAAGTCTCCACCTCCAGGGTACGCACAGACCAGTGAGGAAAAGTGACATTAAGCGGATAGAGCCACACATCAATATTGTGATGAATGGTGTGAGGGAGAAACAAAACAAAATGATCTACCTTAAAGAGAATATTGGGGAGAGGGGATTTGTAAAAGTAGGAAGATCAAGAAAAGACTAAAGGATAAGAAGGAGCTAGCCTTTCAAGGCCTGGGAAACATACATTCCAGGCAGTGGGAACAGCACATGCAAAGCCTCTAGAGTAAGAAGGGACAGCCACCTCAAGAACCCTGAAGAAGCCAGTGTGGCTGAGGACAGTGAAGAGGGAGCAGAGCAGTAAAAGACAAAATGATTTTAAGCTTTTTGGAAAACTCCTCTAGCCGATGTTTGCAGAATGGATTAGAAAGCCATGGAGAATAGTTTAGTATATGATAGCAAATAGAAGGTGGCTTAGATTAGGATTGAAACAGTAGAAATGAGGAAAAGTGTTAGATTTTGAATATGTTTTGGAGGTAGAGTCAATAGGATTTAATGATGGAATAGAAGTAATGATAGAGAAAGGAAGAAATAAAACTATTCCCACAATGCTGGCTTTAATAACTGGTGGCTTGAGACCTAGGCAAGCCTTGGATGTGCGAGCCGAAAGCCCAGACTGAGGGCTAGACTAGGGATGACGCATTACTGAATTGAGAAATACGTTTTATATGTTTATAAATGTACATGTTTCTGTTTTTCGATTTTGAATATATTTAAAGTAAATGGGCTAGACGAGATGATATGGGGAGAGTATACATAGAATCCCTAATCTGAGCGCTAGGACACTCCAACGTTGAGGATACAGTGGGAGTCAGAGGAGCCAGAAAAAGAGATTGGGAAGGACTGTCCAGGGAGAGAGAAGGAAACTGTGGAAGAGCGTGCAGTCGTGGACACCAAGAAAAGAGATGTCAAGAAGGGATTGACTGTAATATAGGGGCAGTAATTAACAGATGCTGCTTAGTTATCTATTGTCTTAAGAGGAAACGTGAGAAGCCTTATGAGAAAATGTTCAGAGATTCCTGAAAGGTACAAGAGTAGACTTGAACAATGGGAAGATATTCCTTGACTAGGACAACTCAACACCATATATAAATTTAATGAATTTAATGTTGCAGCTCAATAAAACTATTCTCAAGGGGTTTGGGGGGGGGGATTGGGTCTTTACATTTATTTACTGGATTCTTTTTTCCCTGTAACCCTAAAACTTGATTCTAGAGTTCATATGCAAGACTAAATAGCTGTCAAATAGCCAGAAAAACCTGTGAAAAAGGAAAGATTCAGGAAAGACATTAAAACGTACTTATAGCCTTCCTAATTAAAACCATGTGGTACTGATGTACAGATGAACAGGCGGAACAATGAAACAGACCAGGAAGTCCAGAAAAAAACAAAGGGGATATAAAAATGTAGTATATGATAAATGTGGCATATTAAATTGCAGGGAGTAAAGATGGACTTTTTAATAGCGTTGGAATAGCTGCATAGCCATTTGTCAAGAGATAAAACTAGATTCATACCTCACACCATAGACTAAAATAAACTCCAGATGGATCAGAGATCTAAGCATAAAATGAAAACATACCAGTACTAGAAGAAAAATTAGTAAATTACTCTACAATCTGAAGTGAAATTAGTAAATAATTTACCAATTGATTTATTGGTTTCACAATGCTGACTAGACCTCTGTAACGATGCCAAGGAGAACTCATGATAAAGGCATCCCTGCCTCATTTCTGTTTGTAAAGAGAATGTTTCCAAGATCTCCTCTTGATGAATGATACTAGCTACAAGTTTTTGGTACACAACCTTTTTTAGATTAAGTCCCTTTTATCTCTAGTTTAGTAAGAGCTGCTATCATAAGAAAGTGTTTCATTTTGTTGAGGCCTTTTTTTTGCATCTGTAATTGGTCTAAAAAAATTCTGTTACTAGTTTGCAGATGTTGTTTTGTTTTTCTTTTCTGCCTCACATTGGAAGAATAAGAGTTCTGTTCATTTTCCACCCAGGTATAAGATGATCTCTGAATTCACCTGGCCCAACCATGACCTTCCTTCAGACAAAGAGGCTGTCAAGAAACTGATCGAGCAATATGGTTTTCAGGATGATGTGGCTTATGGGAAGACCAAAATTTTCATTCGAACACCCAGAACATTGTTTACCTTAGAAGAAAAACGTGCCCAGATGCTCGTAAGGATTGTCCTCTTTCTACAAAAGGTAATTTTATATTTTAAGAATAAGATTTTGCTCTTATGTTCTTAAAAACATGTTGAATATTTTCTTTAAGAAAGATTCATGGCCTGGCGTGGTGGCTCACACCTATAATCCTAGCACTGTGGGAGGCTGAGGCGGGTGGATTGCCTGAGCTCAGGAGTTCTAGAGCAACCTGAGCAAGAGTGAGACCCTGTCTCTCCTAAAAATAGAAAAACCAGTTGGGCGTTGTGACAGGCGCCTATAGTCCCAGCTACTTGGGAGGCTGAGGTAAGAGGATCACTCGAGCCCAAGAGTTTGAGGTTGCTGTGAGCTGTGACTTCACAGCACTCTTTCCAGGGCGACAGTAAGACATCTTAAAAAAAGAAAAAGAAATGTTCAAGGATGATATATTGTGTGTGTGTGTGTATCTTCACATGTTTTCTGTTGCCTTCATATGTGGAGAACTTGTTTGGCTGCCCGATTTCAAAATTATTTCATCTTCAAAACTCTGAGGACATTTTGTCTTCTGGTATTTAAAAGTTGGAGAGTTATCTGAACCCATTTACTTTCTGTCTTTTATAGCAAACTGAGGATTTTTTTCCTAGCTTAAATGCATTAAGGACTTTCTTATTTGGTGACTAAAAAATGTTGCCACGATGTTTGAAACCACCTCCCTCACCCATCATTACCCCATGCCCCCGCCCTTGAACTCAGGTGTGGAGCCCTGATGGATGCCTGCTAGTTAATGTGCAGGACTCTTTCTCCTTACAGGCACTAATTCATGTATTTCTTTGTATCTGTCATCCTTACCCATGTCTTCCATATGAACCATTTTAATGCAAAAAAATTATATATGTGTGTAAAAAAAATCATATAACTCTGGGGAGGTTGTCCTTGGAATATATATACCTAGGAGAAAAGTTGCTGGGCCGTAGGGTAGACGTACACCTAATGGGTATAAGTAGTACCAGGTTCCATTTCTGGATAATTCAGCCAGTGTGCACCACCAGCATCTCTGTACCTGAGGGTCACTGTGTGCCGTATCCTTCCAGTATCACCCAGCTACCTACATTTTGTCAGACTCATAGGGAGACTATCCTGTTTTGTTTTACTTTACATTTCTCTGATGACCTTTGAAGTTGAGCATCTTGGTAAATACTTGTTTGCTAGTTGGATTTTTCTGTAAACTATTTGTTCATACCTCTTGCTGATTTTTCTACTAGATTTGGTACTTTCCTGTTCATTATCAGAAATGCCTTGAGTGTTCTGGACATGAATCTCATATTTACTTTGGACGTTAACAAATATACAGGGTGGACATAAAGTACATGTGCGTTTTAAAATAAGTTAACATAGTAAAATTGCCCGCAACCTTTATGGACACCCTGCATTCTCCCAGTCTGGAGGCATTCCAATGAATTTTATCCGTAACATACTTTGTTGAACAGAATTCTTACTTTTGACATAATCAGATTCTTCAATTTTTTTTTTTTTTTTGCCTTACGCTTTGGAATTTTGTTTAAGAGACTTTCTTTGTCTCTAGGTCACAGAGATAGCCTGTATTTTCTCTAAGAACTGTATCATTTTACTTTTCACATTTAAATCTTTATTTAGAATACAGCTATAAACAGGAATCCAGCTTTATTTTTCTCTGTATGGTAAAGCCATTTTTCACAGTGCCATCTACTACACGGTCTGTCCTTTCGCCCTGGATTTGCAGTGCCGTGTTTATTGTACATTAAGTTCTCATGCACAGATACACATGTTCCGTCTCTCTGCTCTGTTATGTTCCATTTTTTACACTTCAGATTGATATGAGGGTACAAATATTCAGGTTACATTGTTTTCATTTTCAAGGTAACGTTTCAGCTTTTATGTGTGTCTTAGTGTACGGTAAGATCAATCCGTCTTGTCCCCTTTTCTTTGTTAAAGTTGATTAACCTGTACATAGATTAAAAACCTGTATATTCTGCAATATATACATTTAATGCACATAATAAATTCATTAAATTCAACAATTTTTTTTATTAGGATAGCAGTGGATATATAGATTAGTTGGAAAAGATTAAAATTTTTATAATAAATCATCTCGATAAGAGGATAGAATAGGTTTATTTAAATCAGAGATATTCAGCCTGTTTTCTTTTCCACCTCACCTTGGAAGAATAAGAGTTGTCTTGGGCCACACGTTAAATACACAAACATTAATGAAAGCTGATTAGTAAAATAAAGGTCCATGCATAATTTTCGTGCAATCCAACGCTGTAGATAAGCAAAAAAAGTCCTCGCAAAATCAGCATACAGACCACCTCGGGTTGGACACTTCTGATTGAAATCCTCTTCGTTGACCTCTAAACTTAGAAAGGCCATATAAAAATCATGGTTAATTCCTAGACATTTGATTGATTTTATTGCTACTGTTGATTTTTTTTTGTTTTTCTACACAGTACAGAGAAATAACATTGGCCTATGTTGCTTTATCTATATCCAGAAAAAACCCTTTCTTTATTCAATATTTGATTCTGTTAGTTTTTCTAGATCAAATCACACACAAATAGTAAAAGTTTCTCTTCCAATTACCAAGATGTTTTTTAGTGTTGGCCTCTTTGACTTATTTTACCTGGAACTCAGAAGAAACTTTTGGACTGAACACTAAATTGTTTCATCCCCAAATGGTTTCCCTCTATTAATTTTTTTTGGTTGCTTTTGTTCGATTCTGTTTTCTCTCTCAAGAATGCTTACAGATTTGCAAGTTGGATCTCTGTTTTGTGTCTGCCCTACTAAATCATGTTTGTGCATCTGTTCCTCCCTGTCTTCACGTGTTTGAGTCTTTTCCCTGGATCTTAAGTACTTAACCATGGGTTCCCGTGTGTGTTTATTCCAGATCCGTTACCGTATCTTTCTTCTTTCTAGCTTTATAAGAGATTGACCCAGCAGGGCAACATAGTGAAACCCCATCTCTCTAAAAAACAATTTTAAGTATTTTCATCTTAATTAGCTGGGTGTGGTGGTGTGTTCCTGTAGTCCTAACTACTCAAGAGACTGAGGTGGGAGGATCGCGTGAACTTGAGAGTTGGAGGCTTCAGTAACCTGTGATTGTGCCACTGCACTCCAGAGTGGAGTGCCACTGCACTGGGCAACAGAACAAGACCCTGTCTCTTAAATAAACAAAACCAAAAAAAGAGAGAGAGAGAGAGAAAGAAGCTAGTGGAAATTTCTCTGGGCTTTTGGGAATAGGTCATCCGCCACCTAGCATGGCGATTCATGTTTTTGCTTATTCTATATCCTTATAGAAATTTAATGGGAAGCCGGGAGAGGGAGCATCGGTAGCTGCTATTTTAATTACGAATCTCCAACAACTAATTTTTATTTCCTTTTTAAATAAAAACTGCTTTATCTTTTTACTGATTATAGAAGTGAAATATGATCATTATAAAAGCAAAATTAAACCATACAGAAAACTATAAGGGAAAATGTGAAAACTCACCTAAAATCCCATCATCCAAAGGTGGTGGCCATCCTCTGTGACATCTTTCTGTGCATATATAGTATAATGTGAATGAGATTATTGTTCATATGAGGATATTTTTACAATCACTTTCCTCTTTTTCTATGATATTTTATTGCTTTCCCCCCCACACATTTACCTTCTCTCCCCACATTTCTTCTTGTCCCCTCTGTGAAGAGTCCCCACAACCACGCTCGCCTGCAGAGATCCAGTCCGCTAGAAGGACTCCCAGGACTCTGCAGGGAGTTGCACCGACGAGTGACATTGACAGCAGAAGGATGCAGAGCACAATTGGCACAGGGAAAGGGCGCATTGGGCCAGATCCCAAGGAACCCAGCAGCATGCTTCCAAGAGTTCCCTCCCAGCGGGGCTATGGCAACACGTGCCAGTGCCATCCGCCAGGGAAGCTCATTACATACTCAGTGTTCCAAGTTTTTACTGGGAGCTGTCTGCCTAACACGTACCCAAATTCCAGACTCCCAGAGGAGACAGGTATTCAGCACAAACTGTATTTGTACAAGTAGTTTAAACACAGTAAGCCACTCTTATTAGGAAAAGTTTTGTTTGTTGTTTGAGACAGTCTTACTTTGTCGCCCTCGGTAGAGTGCTGTGACATCACAGCTCACAGCAACCTCAAACTTTTGGGCTCAAGTGATTCTCTTGCCTCAGCCTCCCAAGCAGCAGGGACTATAGGTGCCCGCCACAACCCCTGGCTATTTTTAGAAATGGAGTCTCAGGGCGGCGCCTGTGGCTCAGTGAGTAGGGCGCCGGCCCCATATACCGAGGGTGGCGGGTTCAAACCCGGCCCCTGCCAAACTGCAACAAAAAAATAGCCGGGCGTTGTGGCGGACGCCTGTAGTCCCAGCTGCTCGGGAGGCTGAGGCAGGAGAATCGCCTAAGCCCAGGAGTTGGAGGTTGCTGTGAGCTGTGTGATGCCACAGCACTCTACCGAGGGCAAAAAAGTGAAACTCTGTCTCTACAAAAAAAAAAAAAAGAAGAAGAAGAAGAAATGGAGTCTCACTCTTGCTCAGGCTGGTCTTGAAACCTGTGAGTTCAGGCAGTCCACCCTCCTCAGCCTCCCAAGTACTAGGATTACAGAATTGAGCCACCGCGTACGGCCTTAGGAGAAGTTTTATATCAGTGTAGGAAACTGTTTACCAGCAAGTTCCCAGACACCATCCATGCAAGCAGGCCTTTGTAAGATTAGCAATCTCAGTCTTGCTATGTTAACTATTTTATGGACACCCCCCCACACACACAGTCTTCCCATGACTTTCATAAACTTACTTATCCCATATAGCCTTCCATACTGGTGCCTTCATTTCTACACACTGGAATCCCAGAGCAAGATTGTTGAGTTGAAGGGTATAGATGTTTTTTTTGGTTTTGTTTTTTGGTTTGTGTTTTGAGACAGTCTCAATCTATTGCCCTAGGCAGAGTGCTGTGGCATCCTAGCTCACAGCAACCTCAATCTCTTGGGCTCAAGCAGTCCTCTTACCTCAGCCTCCCGAGTAGCTGGAACTAGAGAGGCCTATCATGACACCTGGCTGGTTTTTCTATTTTTAGTAGAGACAAGGGCTCACTCTTGCTCAGGCTGATCTCAAACTCCTGAGACCAAGCAGTCACCTACCTTGGCCTCCCAGAGTGCCAGGATTACAGGTGTGAGCCACCATACCCAGCCAATATATATGTTTTTAATCATAGTAATTCACTTTTCCACTTACTATGAATGTGAACTCTTTTCCCTCAATTTTGACCACAGGGGCTTTTACTAGGCTTTGCATTCTAATCAGATACCTTATTTCCACTTCATTTATTTCCATGACTTTAAGTGTGTGTGTACCAGCCTTTTGGATTGCGTCTCTCATTATTTGTTCATATTCTTGTCCCATTTTTCTATTGGATTGTTTGTATCTTTCCTATGAATTTGTGGGAGCTATCTGTATATAACATGTATTTATTTTATATATTATACTTCTTTTTGTTAGAGTTATTTGTCATTGGGCTCTGTTCATGGTATACTCTTCCATGTGGAAATTTTTATTGTTAATACAATGAAGAAGTCTTATCTTTTTCTTTATAGCTATTGGGTTTCTTAAAAGAATTATTGATCTGACAACTGCAGTTTATTTCAGATGAATAACTAGCTGTTTTAACCTCATGTGTATTAAAAAAATTCCCTTGGTTCCCACTACATTGAAATTCCACCTTTGTCCAATGTTAGTTTCTCATATATCAGTGAAAGTATTTCAGGCTCACTATTTTATTCTACAGTCAATTTCTATGTCAATATCAGACTATTTTTATTATAGTACATCACAATATGTTTTAATATCTGAGAACCTAGCTTTTGGTGTATTTTTGTACCTTTTTTTGGTGCCTTAGAGATTTAATGGCAAGTTGTTAAGAGGAAGTAATCAGAATGTTAACTAAAACTAGAACCTCAAAAACTGATTATTTAAAGGAATAAATTACATAACCACCATAAAAGATTTGAAAAATAGATACAAAGTTTGTAACTTTCCGATTCATAAAAATATGTATAGTTCACTGTCATTATCTTAACCATTAACCAGTCAATACCAAAAGATACAGATAGTCTGTTCAGTGCATTTTGTTGCCCTTCATGTATACAGTCAGCTCTCCATATGTACAGGTTTTATGTCCTGAGAATTCTGTATTTTTGGTCACATCTGGCCAACAAAAATCCACATGTAAGTGGAACTGCATGTTTCAAATCCATGTCGTTCAAGGTCAGCTGTCCTTGGTCATGTGCTGATATTGTAGAAAATTTGTGAAATTATTAGAAATCTTTTTTAAGAAATAGCCATAAAGATGTATTGGTTCTATAGCACATAAGTAATAGCAATGCAGGTTCACGTAGAAAAATGAAAAAAATGTAGTGTTATATTATTTAAAATATAATTTTATTTTATATAAAATATAAACTTACATTGTTATCACATCACTATTGATAGTTTTGTCATATCTTTATATCTATAAATACTTACTGCATAGTTGTGTTAGCTGACTTAGTCCTTCCTATGATTAGACTTTCAGCGATCAATCTCCTATTGCTGGACATTTAGGTGTTTCAAGAGGAATAAAGGAATGAGCCTTCATTCCTACAAGGCTTACTACAGCACACATCTCTTCTCTGTTTACTTAGGGCATCGCCTGACAAATACAAGAGTTCAGTACGTGTTAGCTATTGCTATTGCTGCTAGGATTCTGCTGCTATTAAATCTTTGTAAATGTTTTTGAGTATTGTATTGGAGTAAATTCTCAGATATGAAATCATTGGTTTAAAACATGTACTTTTAAGGTTTTCTATACCCATTTTGAAATGGCCCCTAGAAAGATCGCACCAATTTGTGCTTCTGCCAGCTAATGCATGAAAGAGCTTATTTCACCGAAGCACTGATTATTTTCATTTTGTAACACACTTTTTCTGAATGACCTAAAACCTGAATGTTTGTGTGAATAATGCAAAAAACACATGTTGTATAAAAAGCCCCACTTACAGTATATACCCATTAAAGGAAATGAATCACTGTCGCCAGTGAGATTTTTATAAAGGCCATTCTTTTCTCCCTTTCATAATATATAATTGATTCACTCTTTCACATAATCTCTGCCTTTGAATTTGTGTGTGTGTTCCTCACGTCACATTTGAATGAGAAATTACTAAAATGGTATTTCTAGACGGTACTGGAGAAACTAAGGTTTTCAGAATCACAGCTTGAAGCAAGAAGGTGCTGAGAGATCACTAGAGTGTATTGTCAGTTCAGCACTGACGCTGTGAAACTGAAGTATATAATGATTTTTCTTCAGTGTCTTGTGAGATCAATCTGCACAGGCTGATTTTGTCATTTTAGGTTTTTTTCTTCTTTGGTCCGGGCCTTCTGGTTTGGGATTTCTTAACCATTTATCTTCTGTGTGTTATATTCCTTAATTCCCAGAAATTAAGACTCTTCCTTGTAGGATTGGGGAAATTCTGAAAGAAGATCGTTAACTAATAATTAATGATTAATTGATTTCCATTGAAAATATTGCACCAAATGCATTACAAGGAGTCACAATTCTCTAATATTCTGTGCCCATGTAGTCTAAAATATTTCGTAGTCTTGGCTCAGCGCCTGTAGCTTAAGCGGCTAAGGGCACTTAGTGTGCTCTGGCACATACACCAGAGCTGGCAGGTTCGAATCCAGCCCGGGCCTGCCAAACAACAATGGTAACTATAGCCAAAAAAACAGCTGGGCGTTGTGGCAGGCGCCTGTAGTCCCAGCTACTTGGGAGGCTGAGGCGAGAGAATTGCTTAAGCCCAGGAGTTGGAGGTTGCTATGAACTGTGCTGCCATGGCACTCTATCCAGGGCGACAGCTTGAGGCTCTGTGTCAAAAAATAAATTAATTAATTAAAAAAAAAAAAATATATATATATATAGTAGTCTTGGAAGAGGAATGGGATATGGAAACCTGCAAAAATGTTCCTTTTTTGGTACATGTATCCTTTTAATTCTATGTTCTCATTCTAGGAATTCATAGGGCAAGATTAAATTGTCATATAAGATGATATATTAAGAACAAATTATCAAAGGGAGGTGGAAAAGTACTGAGAAAATTTGTTATGTGGCCATTAACAACCAGTTTGGATACGTTGAGAGATTGAATGGCTCTCTTGACCCACCTCTAAGACAAATAGGTATCTCTGTTTGATTGTCTTTATTTGGGGGAATAAAGCCTTTGTTAAGGGGCATCTATAACTGATGTCAGGGATTTTTGTGATTTTTTTTTATTTCAGTTGTGTTAAGAGTATCGTACTTTACAGATATCAAGATGCTGATGTGATTTTTTTTGTCTTTTGAGATATCCATACAGAGAATTCTACTAATCAATTTGATAGCAATAACATGTTTTCCTCAGCAAGATAACATGGACACTTCTTTTTGGAACAGTCAAAATAAAATTGGAGTTAAACTGTTCAGGTTAAATTACATGAAACTGTCTGGAAGGGGACATTTGTTGGAGCAAAACTCTTCAAAAACTTCCCCTAGTTCTTTATGATAATTGATCTCTTTTAATTTTGTATCTTCTGTGAGATCAGTTTTGGTAATTTATACATTCCTATAAGATTGTCCAGATCCTCAAATTTAATTGAGTAGGAATGAACAAAACACCCTCCTAGTTTCTTCTCATTTCCTCTGTATCTGTAGTTACCTTACCATTTCTAAGTTTGTGTATCTGATTTATGCTCACACTCTGTTTCCTTTGTCAACTTTAGTTGACATTATTATTTTTTCCATTATTTTTTCTTAACCAATTCCCTGATGTATCACTTCTCCTATTTTCTTACTTTCTAATTTATTAATTTTGCAACCAGATTAACTTTCTCCAACTTTCAGAATGGAGCATTTCAATCATTTTTTTCTTTCACATTTATTAATAATGGACTCACTGAACAAATCAAAAACTTGTTCTGAGATCTGCTTTTGCTGTATCTGTTGGATATTGTCATTTAATTGTTTTTTTTTTGTTTAGATTTCCTCTTTCCCTAAAAGTTATGGAAATTTTTTAAAAGAAATTTCCATGTGATAGATGCTTTGTTTATTTTGCTTCATTTTCTAAGTTTATTCTTTCGTTTTACTGCTCTGTGACCACAGAATATTAAATGTGTCTTTTCTACTTTCTGGAATGTCATTAAGGTTTACTTTGGGGCCTAACATATAGTAATTTTCTGAGTACAATGTGAAAGAAGGTATTGTTCTTTTTCTTTTTTGAGATTTTTATTCTGAAAGATTATAAATATTCACAAAAGTAAAAAGTTTAATGAAACTCCATGTTCCCATTAGTCAGATCCAACAATTAACATTTTTTGCATTCTTTTTTTTTTTTTTTTTTTTTTTTTGAGAAAGAATCTCATTCTGTCTGCCTGGGTAGAGTGCAGGGGGTATCAGCCTACCTTACAACAACCTCAAAGTCCTGGGCCCAAGCGCACCACCTCAGCCTCCCAAGTACCTGGGACTACGGGCACTTGCCAGCATGCCCAGCTCAGTGTTTCTATTTTTGATAGAGACAGGGTCTTTCTCTTGCTCAGGCTTGTCTCAAACTCCTGAGCACAAGAGAGCCTCCCTCCTCTGCCTCCCAGAGTGCTAAGCCACTGAGCACAGCTCATTTTTCCATTCTTATTTTATCTAGTATTCACCTCATGTTGTTATGTATGTTTTGTTTTGGTTGGAGTTTTTTTTAAAGGAAATCCCAGATATCTTATTGTTTCACCCTTAAATACCAGTCTATAAACAAGAAATTTATAAATAAAGATTTCATATGGCAGTCTGTCAAATAATCTCTAAATCAGTTTGGGATTTTATTCAAATACATTTCAGAAACTTAACATGTAATATTACGATTTTCAGTGATATGATTTTATTTTTAAAACCTGCCTGTTTTAAAGGTGGTTCATATACTGTGTAATCTAAGCATGACATAAAAATTAATTAAGGTGGCTTGTGTATGACAAGGACTGCCGTGGTTGGTTTGTCTTAATTAACAATTGATATTATCTGTGTGATCAAGTATTTATTAGTTAAAATTTCATTTGACATTTTTATCATTGGGTTATATTACAGCCCCAAACATAAGAAGCATGTATAGAAGGATTAAAAGTGGATATATTAAGGCATAAACATATAATGAAAGTAGTGAATTCTAAAACTGAGAACAATATCATAGCTGATAATTATAAGTAGTCTCAAAGGTTAACATAGACTATAATAATTTTAGAAACCAGTCAGCAAAGAAAGTGTGAAAATAGACTCATTATCTGAAAATTGCATTTTATTGTTTTTGTCACTCATTTGCCCCTATTGCCGAATGTTTTGTTTATTATGCAACTTTGTCAGGCAGTGGATGAAGCTGGGGGACTTTCACATCATTTTCAGACAAAGCACACTGCCTTCTTTGTGAATCCAATCAAGTGTGTTTTTTTTCCTCAAACTAAGAGCAAAGCAGTTATTTCTCCTATAAAATCAATTGCTTTTGCTCTTCAACTAAAAACAAAAAACCTACTTATATGCTTGCTGGTATTTCTTGAATACCAGCACTATTCTGGTTAGTTTATAAATGTAGGTATTCACTAAATTATTAGAATAACCTTGCGAGTGAGTTGTCTATTCTTAGTTCCACTAATAGATAAGGGAACAAAGCCAGGGAGTGGTTGAGGAACTTGCTGGAGGTCTCTTGGATGGAGACCTCCAGAGACAGGGCTTGAACCCAGGAGGTCTGCCTCCTCCCCACCCCCCCATACACACACTTTGACCACTGTACCCTTATACCGTAGTGAGATCATTCAGGATATATTCTTTATACAAAAAACAGGTGTGACTCACACTGTTGGAGAAAAGTTTATAAAACCAACCAAAAGGTGATGGAGCTCAGACAGAAGCAGAGTGAGATTTGGCAAAATTTCCTTATTCAATAACCTTGGTAGACACGTAGTGATGTCTTCTGAATCATTTACTGTCAAGCATGTAGGCTAAGATATACTACTTTTAATGCCATTGGAAGAAAAAGGTGATGTTGAAAGTGTGAATCAGCTGTTGACATAAGTATAATAGTGAAGACTGATGGATGACTCTGAGAATGGCTCCAGAAAAAGGGATGTTTATTTGCTTTAGTAAAAGTGACTTCTGAGCCACAGGAAGGTTGGGGAAGTGTGTTTGTTTGCATAACTGCTGACAAAGTAGAAGCTGAATTGCAGGAAGTAGGGGTGGGAGCATTACTGGGCTATGAGAGAGGTTGCCCCCAGTGCCAGTCAGTTCATTGCTTTATTCACAGAGAACATTATGGTCAGAAATATGCTGCCTGATCTTGACTGAGTGTTGGAAGAAATACAAAGTGTGCCTTTGGTCTGACGCTGGCATTGACTCTCTCTCTTTCCATTGTGCTATGAGAAGAAATGGGTAGCAGGCAGGTGTCCTTGACAACGCTGTGATATGTGGCCGTGCAGGAGAAGGTGCCCATAGGCATTTCTAAATGAGTAATAAATGTGGATTTTGTTCATTCATTATTGAATGGGGACACAAAAGTGAACATGACAAGGTTCCGCCCAGAAACTGACAACCCAGGCAGGAAGGAAGTGTGTTAGCACTCAAACCAGTGAGTAATAGTGATGCTCTGGGGTAGGCGGTGACTGCCAGATGGGCTCAGAGAAAAGGAGAAGACACTTTCTAGAAGAAATTCACCAAGATCTTAACCCTATTAGGTTCACGTTCCACTTGAAAATGTATTACAGGGAGGACAGATCTTAATCTGTATATTTCCTAAACCATTTATGTAGGTTGAATTCATTGGAACTGGATCATTGATATTATAGTGGGTTGATTGTCACTAAAGTTAACGGGCAAAATAAACTTCTTATGACAAATCTAGTCAACACAGTTTTCTTCAGAAATGTTCAGATGTTTCCCACAACAAACATAGACTAGTCCTGGTCTTTGGAATTAATTAAAAGAGCCCTTTCCAGGTTACAGGAAAGTTCTTGCCCTCTGTAGCAAACAGCCAGATGGGTAACTAGCAAGCAAATATACATGGCCACAGTGCAATTTAGGATGACAGAATTAAATTTAAATTTAACTTGAATTTTATAAAAGGGTTATAAATATGTACTAACCTTTTTCTTATTTGTCTGACAAGATATAAAGACCTAGCTTAGGACTTGGCTTCTCAAGGCACCTGGATCACCAAACTCCCATTTTGTCAAGACTCCTCTTTATAGCTCGAGCTGAGCCTGGCAGCCTCTGATTTGGTTATGCTTTTTTTGTCATGACTTGTAATATTCTGTTTCCATATTATACCCTACGCCAGTGGTTCTCAACCTTCCTAATGCCGCTATGTATTTTCATTGTGACAAAGGGGTCGCGACCCCCAGATTGAGAACCGCTGCTCTGCGCAGTCTTCAGCTTGGTTTTCATCACTCGAATAATGTTTTTTTAATTCATCTAGTTCCGTAAGTGTATCAATGGTTTATTTACTTCTTTATGCTATTGCATTATTAAAAAGTGACAGCTTATTCGATTTCCTAGTAAGAGTCACTTAGTTTTTGCATCTCTTATCATTCCATGAAATTCTGCAGTGAACCAAAAAATAGCCGGGCGTTGTGGCGGGCGCCTGTAGTCCCAGCTACTCGGGAGGCGGAGGCAAGAGAATCACTTAAGCCCAGGAGTTGGAGGTTGCTGTGAGCTGTGTGAGGCCACGGCACTCTACCGAGGGCCATAAGATGAGACTCTGTCTCTACAAAAAAAAAAGAAATTCTGCAGTGAACATTTTTGTACATACTCTCTTACCTACAAGTGAATAAATCTCTATGGGACAGCGGTTCTCATTTTGAGGACCCCGAGGAACTCACCTTAGAACATTTTACAAAAGGCACACATTTCATTAGATGTCAGAATGATGATGTAACCCCGTGTGATATAGTCTCTGGAAAACTCAGGGTAGGCTTGTGAGAGGATGAGAATTTAAAAGGCAAATAACCTGCTGGTATAGAAGTAGTTTTGATCTTGAGGGTCCCTGAAAGGGCCTCAGCAATACTCAGGGTTCTGCAGACCGTACCTGGGGAACCCCTGCTCTTAGGTATATTTGCCCCAGACTGCAAATGCTAGGTTATAGAGCACACACGTTTTTTAGTTCACTGAAGATTGCCCAGTTGCTTTCCAAAATAACTGTGCCAATTTACACTTACCAAGAAATGTATGAGAGTTTTTATTTTTCTACATCCTTACCAACCATTTGAGTTGTCTGATTCTTTAATTTTGGCCTCTCTAATTTTGACCCTTGCATATGTCCTTTACTTTTCATCTAAGCTCAGGTATTACATGCGGGTGTTTGTTACATTTTTATAGTACTAGGGATATCAGGTTATCTATACTGCTGCTTTCCTGCCATAGTCATTGGAAATGCCATTGAACATTTAAGAGAGAGAAGTGGTGTGGTCAGTTTGTGAGTTTTAAACAGATCTGTATCAAAGAGAGATTATGTCAACAAGATTGGCGGGGCTCAGTTGCTGCCACTGATAGTCCTAGCCCTGTGGAAGGCCAAAGCAGGTGAAGCTCTTGAGTTCACAAGTTCAGAGACCAGCCTGAGCAAAGTGAGACCCCATCTCTACTAAAAATAGAAAAACTAGCCGGGCATTGAGGTGGGTGCCTATAGTCCCAGCTACTCAAGAGGCTGAGACAGGAAGATCACTTCAGCCCAGGAGTTTGAGGTTCCTGTGAGTTGTGATGCTGTGACACTCTACCCCAGGATGACTGGGTGAGACTCAGCCTCAAAAAAAAAAAAGTAAGACTGGAGGCAATATGGCCAGTTAAGAGCCCATTATTGTAATCTAGGTAAAGCCTAATTAGGTAGCTGAGATGCAGAGAAATTGGAAAAATACTTAGGAAGTAAAATTAGCAGGCCCTGATAGTTGCTTGGACGGGAGACTGATGAAAGGCAGGAATTGGGAATCAATGATTTCCAGATTTACAACTTAGGGCCCTAGATAGCTGGTGTCACTAACAATTAATTGATGGTGGTCGAAGGTACAGAAGCAGGAACATTTGAGGATATTAATAGCCTGGGCATGATGCGTTTGAAGTGTCTATGAGACATTCAAGTACGGATGACCAGCAGACAATTGGACATATGAGTCACGGAAGCAGAGGAAGTAGCAAATTTCAGATAAGAAGGAATGATCAATACCATCAAACACAATAAGGACTAAAAAATGCCCACTAAACCCTGCAATTAGCAGACTGTTGGTTTGTTAATAACCAGCACGTTAAAACTGATCAGGATGAACAACTTCAGGAGAGTAGAGGAGAAAAACTTAAGTTCCACAGTCCTCCAGCAAGAAAGCATATTGAACATTTATTGGTAAATCATGGTAATTGAAATAGGTGTGGGTGTGTATTCCTAATGAAGAAAGTAAGAAATGTTTATCTTCTATAAAACATTTAGGGAATGTTGAGGCATTGAATCCTTACCCCTACATATATATTGCACTATTATGTAGAAGTCATTGATCATGAAGAAAATTTCTGCTAATTTATAAGCCTAAAACTGATCCATTTAGTATTTACATAATGACAAAGGTAAGGCCCTTTTAGAACAACAAAAATGCTTCAGCAAAAATTTAACATTGAAACAACAGAACATTCTTCCCCACCACTCCTCTAATCCTGCCTTCTTTTTTCTTACTCCCACCCAATTGGTGAATGCAAAGATGAAAGCATATTTGGAAAATAATGCTACATGTCAAAAATAATTTGTTTCTTATTTATCTGCTCTCAGACACCACCAATAAGAAACCACTGCTGCCCCCGCCCCCTCCTCCATCAGTTGGAAGCAGATGATCTGCTCTCCTGAAAGAGCAGCAAACCCGTTGCCTGGGTGATATCTCATTACTAAGGCAACCAATTTGGTACATCAGTGTGAATCCCAATTTCGAAAGGTAATTATGCCAAGATATGTACATATGCTTGAGATTTACTTAAAAGAAATCCGTTCCCCTTTGAAAGGAAAACATTTCCTATGTTAGGTGAAAGAAGAAGAGAGATGCTGCTTTTATTCTTTGCTAGCTTAAACACACCTTTCAGTTGAGCCCACACTATGTTTAGTATTAAATAAAACAGCTTGCATTGGTTTCTCCCTCACCACTTTTTTTTTTAACTTGAGATGTTCTCTTTCCAAGACACTTCTCTCTTGAGACCCGTCACTCAGAACCCAACAGCTGATGTCTCTATGGCAACACCTTCTGGCCCCTAGAGGTGGTAGTAGGAAGAAAAAGAAGGAAAAAAAAAAGATTAAAACCATGGATACGTTTTTCATTTCACATTAGTTTTTTAATTGTGACAAGTTCATGAGATTTGACTCTCTGTAAGGAATTAACTGATGAAGGAGAAGTGATTCAGTGAACAGATGTTTACGTTAAATTACAAAACTTCTGAACACTTTCGTGAGGCCTGCTCTCCAAGACTCAGATGAGGGATCTTCTGGACAGGGTGTGGACAATCCAAAGCTGTCTGGAGGAGACTGTGTTGCAGTGGTAGCTGAAGGTGTGCGCAGCTAAGGAAAATACCATTCAGTCACTGCCCAGCAATTGTTTTTTTCTTTCTCACCAATTAAAAAAAAAATTGTTTAAAAATAAAAAGGGCATATTTGGGTGCAGGGCATATTTACTTTGCTAACCTTATTAAATATGAAATCTATGCAATTCATTAAGTTTCCTGTGTACTGTTTCCCAGGAAGCTCAGGGCTCAGATTTATATTAAAATCCAGGAACCAGGCGGCGCCTGTGGCTCAGTGAGTAGGGCGCCGGCCCCATATGCCGAGGGTGGCGGGTTCAAACCCAGCCCCGGCCAAACTGCAACAAAAAAAAAATAGCCGGGCGTTGTGGCGGGCGCCTGTAGTCCCAGCTGCTCGGGAGGCTGAGGCAAGAGAATCGCGTAAGCCCAAGAGTTAGAGGTTGCTGTGAGCTGTGTGACGCCACGGCACTCTACCCGAGGGCGGTACAGTGAGACTCTGTCTCTACAAAAAAAAAAAAAAAAAAAAAATCCAGGAACCAGCTTTAACTTGGGATTTTGAACGTAACTATCTCCCTTTCCCCCCTACACCTCTGCCCCTATTACCTGGCTGTCCTTTCTTATTCTTACTTTCCTAATTAAGTTGGCAGTGTAGCTCTTTTATTAAGATCCCCCCAATCCTTTTGCAAATAATTAGGTAACAAATAGTAGAGGCTATGATTAGATATTTTGTTATAGCCATTCACCGCTCAGGGACAACGCTGACATTTAATGTAAAATATCACCTCCAAAAAGATGATTTTTAAAAGTTTTCTGTTTCTATCCTAAGTGTACATTAGGAGAAAAAAAGATCAGTTTTCTGAAAAGACTTAAATTACATAATTTTGCCATGTTTCATTAAGCTAAGAAACTTTATGGGTGACAAAATATATCCTGTTTACCAGGTTGAGTATATCATGAATATATGGTGTTAAGTGTGAGGGATACAGAGTTGAGATTTATTTTATTTTTTCTTACTATAGTACACGTATGTAACTCTTACCAAGCGCTCTATCTGTCTTAGAAATTGCTTGTATTCCCTGGAATGGCACATTTGAACACATTTTGCTTGGGCTATCAGGTTTTGCTAACCAAAAAAACAAAAAGTTTATGAAATATTCAACATGTTCTAGAAAAATACATATTTAGAGCATTCAGTTTCTCTTAGGAGAGGATGTATAGTGGCTTTAAGCTTGATTTTTTTTAATTTCAGCAACGGCAGAACATGAATACCTTTAATGTACAAAAGATCCTTCCAAAGAAATGAGATAAATAAATACCTTACTAGAAAAGTGAACAAAAATATGACCGGTCTACAAAAAAACAAAAATGGGCAGCAACCGGATTTTCACTTGTGAAATACTCAGGATTTTTCAAAAATTAAACACAGTGTTGCCGAGGATAGATACATCACTGGCGTAAGAGTAAATTGGTGAGAACTTTCTGGAGGGGTAGTTTGTCAGTTTGTTTTCAAAAAATCTAAAAATTGTATTTGCCTCTAATCAGCAATTCTTCTAGAAATTAATACTAAGGAAAAATTTTTAAGAGTGTATGTAAAAATTTAGTAGTGAGAATTTTCGGGGGCAGCGCCTATAGCTTAGTGGATAGGGCGCTAGCCCCATATACCGAGGGTGGCGAGTTCGAACCCCGGCCCCAGCCAAACTGCAACAAAACAACAGCCAGGCATTGTGGCGGGTGCTTGTAGTCCTAGCTACTGGGGAGGCTGAGGCAAGAGAATCACCTAGGCCCAGGAATTGGAGGTTGCCATGAGCTGTGATGCCACCGCACTCTACCAAGGGAGATAAAGTGAGACTGTCTCTACAAAAAAACAAAAACAAAAAAAACAAAGACAAGTAGTGAGAATTTTCTTCGTACAATTTCCCATGAAAGTAGAAAATAAGGGAAAATCTTAAATGTCAAGAAATTGTATCTGCACAATAGAAAAACTATGCAGTCATTTTTGACAATGTAAAAAAATAGAATAACATTAAAAATATTGCCTATAAACGGTAAAGTGAAAATATATGTTACAAAACAAGATGTTCAGTATAATTCCTCTCTAACTACATTGTCAGTTCTGGAAATATCTGCACACATGTGCACACACACTCATTAAATATATTGAAAAGGAACCAGTGAGTCATCCTTTTGTGAGGCCTTATTCATAACTAATGAAAATTTAAGAGTATTTTTATTCAGTGATTTTTGTGAAAGTCTTAATATTGCCAAACATTGCTATCTATTCAAAATTAGTCCTACAACAACAATCCATATTTTTAAGAAAATTTAATGTTTTTCTTTTTTGGCTCAGACCTTGCAGGGATGAAAGAAAATGTAATTTTAATTTTAGTCAGGTGTTCTGAGTTGATTTTTTTGTATTTGTATGGATAAGAAACCAAATGCTCATAGAAAACATGGTTATTGGTTACAAACAGCCACGGGAAACTAAAATCACAATCAAACATTTATAATTTAAATTCAGGTTTACAAAGTACATACTTTCTGCATGAGTTTGTTGTACTTTAGGGCTATAAATAGGAACAACTTATAACTATAATCACATTATTTTTGTCTAAAACTAACTTTTTTATTATAAAGTAATATGTATTCATTGTAAAACATTTTTAAAAAATTTAGGCCAGGCAGAGTGGCTCACACCTGTAACCCTAGCACTCTGGGAGGTGAAGTTGGGAGGATTGCCTGAGCTCAGGAGTTCAAGAGCAGCCTGGGCCAGAGTTAGACCCCGTCTTGAAACATTAGCTAGGCACCATGGTGAGTGCCTGTAGTCCCAGCTGCTTGGGATGCTGAGGCAAGAGAATATCTTGAGCCCAAGAGTTTGAGGTTGCTGTGAGCTATGACACCACGGCACTCTCCCAAGGGCAAGAAAGTGAGACTTTGTCTCAAAAAAAAAATTTTTTTTTTTTTTAAGGAGAGGAATAATGTCACTCTTCATCTCACCACTAAAAGATAACTAATGTACACATGTTAAACATAATCATTTCAATCTTTGTCCTAACCCTCCCTCTTATACATATAGACACACACAAAATTTTTTTTAATCTAAGTCTTACTGTATGCACTGTACTCCAGTTTGGAAATCAGAGTCATAGTGACATCTGGGAAGCTCTGTCCCTAAACCACTTCTGCGTGATCTTCCAGGCTTCCTTCCTTGGCTAATTCTGCACAGCATCACAATCTTAGGTTTAATGTTGTTCCTCTATTCCAAAACCCTTCAGTCATCTACAAAATTAAGAGGAGACTCTTCCAGGGTCTGGCTCCAGCCAGTGACATCTCCTATATACCACAGTATGACATTGTTGGTTTTGTTTTTTACTGAGCCCTCAAACATACCTGCTTTTTCACCTGTGCACTTTTGCACAACTTTTTTGCCTTCCTTTCAAGGTTCTTCAGATTCAGTTCTATCCCCTCACTAAAGTCCTCTTGGCCAGACCAGCCTAATAAACTCACCTATACTTCTTTTGCCAGAATCCACTTGTCAGTTGTATGTGGCTCTACGAAACAGTAAGTTTAATGAAAGGCAGGAACCAGGACATGAGCCTGCTGTGAGTTCTAGGATTCAGGTTCACCTGAAGTTCTAAGTCATCCTCACTTCTTTTATGTTTAAAATGATAGGAATCGATGTGGGCACATCTGTGACTATCAAGTGTGAAGCGTGTTGTATGCAGTTTGCGACTAATCAAAGTATTGATGATTGTCTATTATTTTATAAGCAGGAATGCATTCAGCATTATTCATATAAAATGTATACTTGCTTTCTTGATTGGACAAGAAGGCGCGTTAGGGATTGTACAAACCCTGAGAGTGTGTTGTCCATGTCCATGTTCCTCCTAATGTATATCATAGAGGAGTCGGGGTGGAGAACCTCTCAGCTAGATGGTTTATGAGAAGTCTTTAGGCCTGGCGTGGGGGTTCACACCTCTAATCCCAGCACTTTGGGGCACCAAGGAGGATCCTTTGACTCAAGAGTTCAGGACCAGCCTGGATAACACAGTGAAACCACCATCTCTACAAAAAATAGTGTGATGGCAGGTACCTATAGTCCCAACTATTCACGAGGTTGAGACAGGAGGATAGCTTGAGCCCAGGAGTTTGAGGCTATGGTGAGCTGTGATGATACCACTGCACTCCAGGCTGGGAGATAGAGAGACTTTGTCTCCAAAAAAAAAAAAAACAGTCTTTAGCTCAAAAATTCTTGTTGGATTCCATAAGTTTTATAGTCTTTAACCAGTATTTAAAACTCAGATCATCTATTAATTTTGCACATTTGTCTGATCTCTTCATCTAGATCAGGGGTCCTCAAACTGTGGCCCGCGTGAAATGTGTGATTCTATTTGTTCCCGTTTTGTTTTTTTACTTCAAAATAAGATATGTGCAGTGTGCATAGGAATTTTGTTCATAGTTTTGGTTTTTTTTAAATTACAGTCCGGCCCTCCAACAGTCTGAGGGACAGTGATTTGGCCCCCTGTTTAAAAAGTTTGAGGACGCCTGATCTAGATTATAAGTTGTTGAGGGAAACAGCAACCTTGGACTTGATTATGTTCCATGCAGTGTGCCCAGCATAATGCCCTGTCCACAGTCGTCCTGGGTAACGTGTCAACAGTATATTATCATGAGTCAATACTAATCAGTAATTTGCTTCTAGATTTATAAGTTTCTTATTAGCTATGTTATAGATGAAAGCAAAGATACTTATGAATACTTAAGAACAGTTCATGTGCATTTAACTGAGGTACCTTAGTAAGACCAAGCAAATGGAGTGAATATTACTACCAAGCATAAGAGTTGTTTCCAATTGGGAAAGGGGCCTTCAAGCCGTAATTCTGTGATCAAAGTTGAATAATCACTAACTTCTGGGTAATTTCTAGACTGTATGACTATCTTAGTCTGGCCAAATACACACATTCCTGAATCTGATCATCCTAAAATACCTATTCCAAGGTTATTTATTTGGTAAGCCTCTACAGACATGGAAAGTCTGAGACATTTTGGGCCACTTAGCTCCTGTCACTATAATATAGTTACTTAGTGGATTCCATGGAGATAAGAAAAAGAAGCAAGGGTTCTCCGCCCCATTAGAAAAACAAAATATCTTCTGGACAGCCTCTCAGGAAGAGAAGTGACCTGAAGACTCGTCATCAATTGCTGCGTTACAGCTAAGGCTACTTTAATTGCAGTATAATCTCATGTCATCTTTGGCCTGTGAGCTTGATAGCTAGTTTATGTAGTTCATCTAAGCAGTAGTTGGTTTCTTATACATTACATGGAATCTCATTTTTCCTAATTTGAGGACCAATATATTGATACATTTGAATTTGATTGAATTTCCAGGGAAGTCTTCTTTTACTTCCTCTCATTCTAATAATAGAGGAATTAAATCATTCTCATAGGCCTGGTCAAGAAAAGGAATAATATACAGCAGAACGTACAGGCATTTTCTGGGTCTCATTGACTCCAAGAGAGAGATTAAGGATGTACCTGTTTTCCTTGGTCACTTGATAAAATGCACTGACCGTGAAGTATTGACTTTTGTCCAAAAAAATAAAGAGGAATTTTCCATGAAAAATTCTGTAACTAGAATAAATAGGAACTTAATTTAGAATAGCCACGTAATCATAGTAGAGCAGAGCCAGATTATTTAAGATGAAGATTTTACATTTTTAGTGAAGTTCTCTTGATGTAAAAGGAATATTCATGGAAACCAGACTTCTCTATGCATCAGGCTGTTCACTGGCAAACTGGCAAAAGTTTTTCAAGTCGATGCTTATTTGTGCCAGTCTGCTCTAGAACCAGCAACCGTCAACACTGAATTTGAAATTCTGTTAAGACTTAAGAACTGTATGACAACTGCCTTGTATTTTCTTCCTTGAATGTTTCATAATTTGCATGGCTTATCCTCATGGTTGTGTAACAGGATGAGGAGTGACAGCTCAGGGGATAAACCTTTACAGACATGGAAAGTCTGAGACTTTTAAGTGAACTCCTATACCCTAAGGTTACTGAGCCCTTCTTGGATGTAGGGCGCAAGAGAGCCTTTTTGCAGATAAGCAAGTCTTCTTTCTTTTTTTTTTGAAACAGAGTCTCAAGCTGTCACCCTGGGTAGAGTACTGTGGCGTTACAGCTCACAGCAACCTCAAACTCTTGGGCTTAAGCGATTCTCTTGCCTCAGCTTCCCAAGTAGCTGGGATTACAGGCACCCACCATAATGCCCAGCTATTTTTTTATTGTAGTTGTCATTGTTGTTTGGCAGGCCCGGGCTGGATTCGAACCCTTCAGCTCTGGTATATGTGGCTGGCGCCTTAGCCACTTGAGCTACAGGCACCAAGCCGCAAGTCGTCTTTCAAACCTAAAGATACTTAGCTTATTCAAGCCAATATCATTCATTCCACAGATGTGTTTATTGCAAGATGATGAATTTATTCAGTGATGAATAAAATAAAAGTAACCCTTATCCTCGTGGAGCATACATTCTAGTTGAAGAGTGAAACAAAATACAAGTGAACAAATAAATAATTTAAAAAATGTGTAACAGTTATGAAGGACAGGAAAAATTGAATTGGGCAATCATTCAGAGAATAAGAAAAACGTATTTTAGGGTTGTCAAGGAAGATCTCTCTGAGGAGATGCCTGTAAGCTGGGATCTCGAGAATGTGAAGGATTTGACCCTAGGATATGTTCAAGAAGAGAACATTCAAGCTGGGAAATACATAAGCAAAAAGCCTCCAGCAAGACCTTGAACATCTGAAGGATGGTTTAAGCAACATCACCGTGGTGTCTGGGCTTCCATCCCTGTTTGATGCTGTTGCACATCCATTTCTTCAAGGTACAGTGCAGTGGGATTTCTGTCTGCAAAGTTCCAGCTAAAGTTTGAGTTTCAGTTTTCTGGAAGGACACCTACAGAGCAGCTATAGAAGAGTTTCGTGAAATATTGATCATACGGCAATTGAGATGGATGGAATAAGACCAAATTTAGATGATCCTAAAACATTCCCATGGTTTGCATACAGAAATGAATATTCAGGCAGTCTACCACTGGTGTTGGTTTGAAAAATGCTCTGACTTGTTTCATCTATATATTCCCTGATGACTCCCCGTGACTTTTTACTCCTCTGTTTCAGAGAAGACATTGTTATTTCCAATAGTAACCCTCCGTAGTGCCTGACTAGATACTGACTCAGATTCACAGTACTCACATAGAATGTTTCTTCTGTTTATTCATCGGCTGTAGCTGATAACTCATTTGTATTTCAAAGAATCCTGAACTTTAGAACATTTCATACATTTTTAATTATGGGTAAACTACTGGAATAGGCACAATGCACCATCATTTGGGGACTGTAAAATAAAAGGCTCTCTATTAGCTGTGATTAAATTTCCTATCCCTCGGTCCCCACAGAGCTTACATTTTAACAAAAACATAAATTCATTTTATGGGCGCATATTTGAGGGAAGGCCTTTCCAAATATAGAAGCGGCAAAAGAATTCTTAAGGGCAGAGACTGTTAGACATTCATGCATAAACATTTTATATTTCTGTTTCTTGGAAACACCATTGTATCACAGTGTGTACGGTAGCAATGTGCACAGTATGCAATTCAGATTGGCATAGCGAGTAGCACAGATTTATTTCATTCAAGGAGAAGCCGCTCTATTTGGCCTTCTCTTGGATCGTCCTCGGCATTCTAAGTCTGGCTCCCCCTTGTGGCTGTGAGACGCTGACAATTTCAATAGCCACGTAATTTCCTCTTGTTCAAGGAGAGTCACTTCTAGCAGTCCCTGGATATTCTCTCAGAAAAGAGAGAATTTTTTTGTCAGAAACACCTAGCAAAACTCGAATCACGTTTTATTGGCCTGAACCAATAATCATGGCCAGGAGATAATAAAAGCAAAATGCTAAGAGATCTTTATAAATGGAGTAAAAGGTTAATCTATTTCACATACAAAAGCCCTTACAAATCATTATGTGAAATTATGACCATGTGATGGACCCAAAAGGAAGGAAGAGACAATTTCAAATAGCTAGTGAATTTTGGAAAGTTGAACAACAAGAATGAAAATGTAACCATAGCAATAATATATTATCCTATCAACTTAGTTAATTCTTTTTAACTATTCACATGGTGGGTTTTAGAAATGGGTACTTTAATATGTGGCAATCGAAAATGCAAATGGTCACAGCAGCAATTCTGTTTCTAAAACTTTACCATAAATCATTTGTATGCTTGAATTATGTACAGTGATACTGCTAAAATATTGCTGTATTTTTAACTGCAAAAACTTAGAAAGCATGAAAACTATCTGACAATAGGGAATTGGTTGACTGAATTGTACTTGTATCTCTCTGAGCACTGAATCATGTTATAGGAGGATATTTGAATACATGGGAAAATATTTAATATTTTTTATCTGTTCTTGGTTTTGTATAAAAGATACATGTAAGCATAAAAGAAAAATGAATACATCTGACTAGATTAAAACTTTTTATAAGACAACTTTTGTATGGTAGTGTACTATAAATAGTATCAAGGGATCATCAACATACTGGAAAAAATATTTAAAACACTAATGATGAAAAAGAATGATTCCCTTGGGCAGCACCTGTGGCTCAGTGGGTAGGGCCCCGGCCCCATATACTGAGGGTGGCAGGTTTGAATCCAGCCCCCGCCAGCTAAAACAGCAACTGCAACAACAACAAAAATAGCCAGGCATTGTGGCCGGCGCCTGTAGTCCCAGCTACTCAGGAGACTGAGGCTGAGGCAAGAGAATCGCTTAAGCCCAAGAGTTGAAGGTTACTGTGAGCTGTGACATCATGGCACTCTACCAAGGGCAACAAGGTGAGACTCTGTCTCAAAAATATATATATAAAAGGCTCATACAAATCAATAAAAAAGACAACCCAAATGAAATAGCTAAAAGTTAGAACTATATAGTTTATTAAAAAGAATTACAAATGACAGTTAAATACGAATTTTTTTTATTGTTGGGGAATCATTCAGGGCACAAAGAACCAGGTTACACTGCTTGTATTTGTTAGATAAAGTCCTTTTTATGATTGTGTCCTGCCCCCAAAAGTGTGTCATACACCGTGACTCCCCTACCCCCTCCCTTTTTCCTCCCTCCCCCATCCACCATGTACCAGCATCAACCATCCTCATGTTAGAATTGAGTACACTGGATTCTTGCTTCTCCATTCTTGGGATGCTTTACTAAGAAGAATGTGTTTCAACTCCATCCAGGTTAATACAAAAAATGTAAAGTCTCCATCTTTTTTAGTGGCTGAATAGTATTCCATGGTGTACATATACCCCAGCTTGTGAATCCAGTTCTGGATTGGTGGGCATTTAGGTTGTTTCCACCATTTGACAATTGTAAAAAGAGCTGTAATAAACAGTCTAGTGCAAAATGTCCTTATGATAAAATGATATTTTTCTTCGGGGTAGATGCCCAGTTAATGGGATTGCAGGATCAAATGGGAGGTCTAGTTTGAGTTCTTTGAGGATTCTCCATACTTCCTTCCAAAAAGGTTGTATTAGTTTGCAGTCCCACCAGTAGTGTAAAAGTGTTCCCTGCTCTCCACAACCATACCAGCATCTGCAGCTTTGAGATTTTGTGATGTGAGCCTTTGTCACTGGGGTTAGGTGATATCTCAGGGTGGTTTTGATTTGCATGTCTCTGATAATTAGGGACAATGAGCATTTTTTCATATGTTTATTAGCCATTCATCTGTCTTCTATTCATCTCACTTGCCCATTGATATAAGGGATTGTTGGCTCTTTTTTGTTGCTTTATTTGAGTTCTCTGTAGATTCTAGTTACCAAGCTTTTGTCCAATTCATAATATGCAAATATATTTTCCCATTCTGATGGTTGCCTATTTGCTTTGGTTGTTGTCTCCTTAGCTGTACAGAAGCTTTTCAGTTTAATTAAGTCCCATTTGTTTATTTTTTTTATTGTTTCAGTTGCTACTGGAGTCTTCTTCACAAAGTCTTTCCCCAGGCTGATACCTTCAAGTGCTTTCCCCACACTTTCTTCAAGGACTTTTTATTGTTTCATGCCTTAGATTTAGATCTTTTATCTATCTTGAATCAATTTTTGAGTGGAGAAAGGAGTGGGTCCAGTTTCAGTCTTTTACATGTGGTTATCCAGTTCTCCCAGCACCATTTATTGAACAGGGATTCTTTTCCTCAGTGTATGTTCTTGTTTGGTTTATCAAAGATCAGGTGGCTGATGTTAGTTTCATCTCATAGTTTTCTATTCTGTTCCAGATGTCTGTGTCTCTATTTTTGTGCCAATACCATGCTCTTTTGATCACTGTGGCCTTGTAGTACAGCCTAAAATCTGGTTGGCTGATGCTCCCAAGCTTGTTTTTATTACTAAGAATTGCCTTAGCTATATGGGTTTTTTCCTGGTTCCATACAAAACGAAGAATTATTTTTTTCAAATCTTGGAAGTATGATGTTGGTATTTTAATGGGGATTGCATTGAACCTGTAGATTGCTTTGGGAAGTATAGACATTTTAACAATGTTCTTCCCAACCATGAGCACAGTATGCTCTTTTTTGTTAATATCCTCTGCTATTTCTTTTCTTAGGGTTTTGTAATTTTCTTTATAGAGGTCCTTCACCTCTTTTGTTAGGTATATTCCTAGGTATTTCATTTTCTTTGAAGCTACTGTGAAGGGAATTGTGTCTTTGATTAGCTTCTCATCTTGGCTATTATTGGCGTATACAAAAGATAATGATTTGTGGAAATATGAATTTTTTTTTTTGGCGGGGGCTGGGTTTGAACCTGCCACCTCTGGCATATGGGGCCAGCACCTTACTCCTTTGAGCCATAGGCGCCACCCAATATGAATTATTTTTAATACAATGAATTCAGCAATAGTAGAAGTTGGTTGAAAAATTAACCATGTTCCTTATTGATATTTAAAATATCTTCTAACTTAATTGTTGTTATATAAGTAAGAAACCTTAATTTTCAAATATTGTTATAAAACATTTCTTTGGGAAGAAATAGATGAGATAATAAAAATTTTCAGATTTACAAGTACAAGATATGCTTCTGGTAGAATTTCCAATAATAAAGACGGTTGGAGCTATGTGGGCAAATATAAAACCTCAACATCAGTGGGCATGTCTAGCATTTCCCTTGACCTACTTTTTTCTCCGGAAGAGTGACATTTCTTTCTGTATCACCACATAAAGAAATGATATTCTAGCATGAGCTGCTTAATAACTTCAAACACCTGCTATGAAGGATAAACCATGAACCCAAACAATGCATTTTTTGTCCTTGAGCAGCATCTTTTTTTTTTCCTTTTTATAATGATAACCAGTAATAGTCTTCGTAGTTATTTGTGTTATGTACAACTTACATGAACTTTCACTGTTGAGAAAGTATCTGTCCTTTATGAACATGCTGCTGTTCTCCCTTACATCAATTATAAGCTTAGAAAGGAAAATGAAAAAGAGGACGTATATTTGATGTTTACCCTAAGTAAACAGGGGACCCTTTCCAGGTTATGTCTTTCCCCTAAGATTCTGAGGTCCCCTTTCCGGAAGCCATGGTCAGTGGTCACTGATGGCATTTTGAGACACAGAGCTGCGTCGAAGAGCACTGACCATCACCCACAGCCAGAGCCAGGCCACTAGCAGCAGCTGTGAACATGAGCTGCATCTCTCTGTAGAAGCAAGGTTCACAGAGCTGAAAAGTGATTGTTTCCCAAAACTAAGCATGTGCCAGCAAAAACATGCAAATGTACAACTTAAAGAAATAAATGTCAAATGTATATCCTTCTCTTTATGGTAAATTATTAGTAAGAGAAGCATATACCCATACAATACAAATAAATGTCGGAGAATAAATGCTTTTAAAATATCTGTTCTTAATGTATGTCAAGTGTGCAGCACAAAGCATGGCATATAATACCCCTCTCTTGGGGGCAGTAATAGTCATCAGATGGAAATCACATAGAGTGTGTGTCAGTTCCGTGTACAATTTGGACCAGGAAAAACCTTCAAAATAATATTTACTTCTGTTTATACAGTGAATTACATTAATGGACTTGCATATGTTGGACTACCCTTGCGTCACTGGGATAAAGTCCACTTGGTCATGATGTATTATTTTTTTGATACATAGCTACATTTTATTTATGAGGATTTTATTGACTATTTTTGTGTCACTATTGATTAACAATATTGGTCTGTAGTTTTCCTTTTGTGGAGTCCTTTCCTAGTTTTGGTATCAGGGTGATTTTGGTTTTGTAGGAGAAGCTGGGGAGGGTTCCTTCCTTCTCAGGGTTTTGGAATAGGTTCTGCAATATAGGTATCAGCTCTTTGAAGGTTTGGTAGAATTCCGATGTGCAGCCATCTGGTATGGAGCCAGGACTTTTTCTTTTTTTTTTTTTTTAGCTTTTTTATTGTTATTGCAATTTCAGTATCTTATGTTGGTCTGTTCACGCATTCCATTTCATCCTGGTTGAATCTAGGGAGGTAGTGTGATTCCAGGATTGGGCTATTTCCTCCATGTTTTCCAATTTCTGGCCATAGAGTTTTTTGTTGTAGTCAGTGATGATCTTTTGTATCTCTGTAGTATCTGTTGTTATTTCCCCTTTTTTAGTTTCTGCTTGAGCTTATTGGAAATCTTACTTTTCTGTTCCTAGTTAATCTGACCAAAGATTGATCTGTATCAATTTTATTTATCTTTTCAAACAGTTCACTTTTTATTTCGTTAGTCTTTGAGATGGTTCTTTTGTTCTTGAATTCATTTAGTTCTGATCTAGTTGTGGGTATTTCTTTTCTTCTACTAGGTTTGGAATTGGGTTGCTCTTCCTTTTCCAGTTCCTCGAGGTGATTCATTAAGTTACTGATTTGTGCTCTTTTAGATTTCTACATGTGGGCATTTAATGCAATAAATTTCCCTTTTAGGACAGCGTTTGCAGTGTCCCACGGGTTTTGGTAGCTTGTGGCTTCATTGTCATTCTGTTCAAGGAATCTAATGATTTTCTTCTTTATCTCCTCCTGACCCAGCTGTCATTCAGCAACAGGTTGATTAGTTTCCACGACTTCACGTGGGGATGTGTGTTTCTGTTAGAATTGAGTTCTGCTTTTATTCTGTTGTGGCCTGTGAAGACACAAGGTATAATTTCTGTTCTTTTAAATTTATTGAGATTTTGTGTCCTTGGATATGGTAGATCTTTAAGAGAATGATCTATATAAATAAAAATAAAGACCATATGATCCTCTCAATAGACACAGAAAAAGCATTTGACAAAATGAGAACACTTAATAGGTCAGGAATGGACATTTCTTAAACTGATAGAAGCCATCTATGAAAAACCTACAGCCAATATCATACTGAAAGTACTTCTGCTTAGAACTGGAACCAGGTAAGGATATCCACTATCACCACTACTATTCAACATTGTGCTAGAAGTCCTCGCCAGGGCAATCAGGCAAGAGAGGGATATCAAGGGTATCCAGATGGGGAAAGAAGAGATCAAGTTATCACTCTTTGCTGATATATGATATTATACTTAGAAATTCCCAAAGACTCAACCATGAGACTCTGGAAGAAGTGAACAAGAACTATAGCAACATCCCAGGATATAAAGTCAGCATTCACAAATCAGTAACGTTCATATATGCCAATCACAGGCAAACTGAGAATCAAATCCAAGATACAGTACCCTTCACAATAGCACCAAAGAAAATACAGTACCTTGGAATTTACTTAACAAAGGATGTGAAAGATCTCTACAGGGAGAGCTCTGAAACACTGAGAAAATAGTAGAGGCTGTTGACAGATGGAAGAACATACCTTGCACATGGCTGTGAAGTATCAACATAGTTAAAATGTCTGCACTACTCCATGTATAGGTTTAATGCAATACCCGTTAAAATACCAACATCATACCTTGAAGATCTGGAAAAACTAGTTTTACGTTTCATATGGAACCAGAAAAGACCCTGAATACAAAATAAGAACAAATCTAGAGGCATCACGTTACCTTCAGGTCACACTACAAGTAATAGTGATCAAAACAGCATGGTATTGACATAAAAACAGAGGCATACATCTATGTAACAGAACAGAAAACACAGAGATAAAACCAGTACCATGTCACCATTTGATCTTTGATAAAGCAAAGAAAAGCATACATTGAGGAAAAGAATCCCTATTTAATAAATGGTGCTGAAGAACTTGTTCGCCACATGTGAAAGGTTGAATCTGGACCTGCACTTCTCAGCACTTACAAAACTTAATTCCTGGTGGATAAAAGATGTAAGCCTAAGACGTGAAACTACAAAAACTCAAGAAGAAAGTATGGGGAAAATCCTTAATGATACTGGTCTTGGGAAGGAATTTGTGAAGAAGCCCCCAAAGGCAGTTGCAGCAACAACAAAATAAATCAATGGGACCTGATCAAGTTAAAACGTTTCTGCACAGCTAAGGACACAATCAACAAAGCAAAGAGACAGCCTTCAGAAGGGGAGAAGAGATTTGCATGCTACAAATACGGCAAAAGGCTGATTACCAGAATCTACAAAAAATTCAAATCGACAAAAAAGCAAACACCCCATTAAAATCGAGGCAAGAGACATGAACAGAATCTTTTCTCATGAGGACAGACAAATGGCCAATAAACTCGTGGAAAAAATGCTCATCATCTCTTAATTATTACAGAAATGCAAATCAAAACCCCTTTGAGATACCACCTCACGCCAGTGAGAATGGCCCTCACCTCAAGGTCCCAAAGCAGCAGACGCAGATGTGGGTGCAGAAAGAAGGGAACACTTCTGCACTGTTGGCGGGATTGCAAACTAGAGCGGCCTTTCTGGAAAGAAGTATGGAGAGTCCTCAAAGAACTAAGCCTTCCATTTGATCCTGCAATCCCATTACTAGGTATCTACTCAAAAGGAAAAAAGTCATTTTACCATAAGGGCATACACACTCAAATGTTTATAGTAGCCCAATTTACAATTACAAAGATTTGGAAATAGCCTGAGTGCCCTTCAACACATGAATGGATTAATAAATGGTGGTATGTGTATATACCATGAAATACTATTCAGCCATTAAAAATGTAGAGTTTGTATCTTTTGCATTTACCTGAAAGGATTTAGAGAACATTCTCCTAAGTAAAGTATCTCAAGAATGGAAAATCAAGCATCCTATGTACTCAACACTAAGTTGATACTAGGGGGCGGCGCCTGTGGCTCAAGGAGTAGGGCGCCGGTCCCATATGCCAGAGGTGGCAGGCTCAAACCTAGCCCCTGCCAAAAAAAAAAAAGAAAAACTAAGTTGATACTAGTAGATAACTACATACCTAAATGAGAGAAAAACACAAATTCAAAACTTGGGGGGAAAGGGTATAGTAAGTTCCCACCTCACAGGTATAATGTACTGGTGTATGCACACTTTCTGGGTGAAGGACTCAGCTACAACTCAGACCTTTCCTTACAAATACAGTGTAACTTAATCATGTGTAATCTCATATTAATCCAAAATTTTAAAAAAGACTGTAAAGGGCCGGGCATCGTGGCTCTAAAGGGCCAGGCATCGTGGCTCACACCTGTAATTCCAGCACTCTGGGAGACCGAGGCAGGTAGATTGCTTGAGCTCACCGGTTCAAGACCAGCCTGAGCCAGAGCAAGACCCTGCCTCTAAAAATAGCCGGGCGTTGTGGCGGGCACCTGTAGTCCCAGCCACTTGGGAGGCTAGGGCAAGAGAATCACTTGAGCCCAACAGTTAAAGGTTGCTGTGAGCTATGACGCCACAGCACTCTACCGAGGGCAACAAAGTGAGACACTGTCTCAAAAATAAAATAAAAATAAAAAGACTATAAAATATAACATTTAAAAATTTTTATTCATGGGGCAGCTCAAGGAGTAGGGCGCCAGCCCCATATACTGGAGGTGGTAGGTTCAAACCTGGCCCCTGCCAAAAACTGCAAAAAACAAATAAATAAATAAAAACTGCAAAAAAAACAAAATTCATTATCAGTAACCATTAGGATAGAATGCTAGTATATGCTCTTATAAATCATCTCGTGTAATATCCTCCATTTACAGGTGAAGAACCCTGAGCCTACAAAATTTGCCTTGTCCAATTCTCTAGTAGTTCGTGGGAAATACTAGCCTTCCCCACCAAAGCAGGACTCTTTCTACCCCACACCACACAGGCCCAATCAGGGAGCTGTCCATCTGAGCGGTGCTGCAATGCCTTGAAACAGCCTCACTCTCTGGAGCTGAGGAATTCACGTTTCATTTCATAGAGGTTAACGTTGCAGCATTCAATTAGATCTTACTCTGTAAGGGATTAGTCATAGTTGTTTCCCAATTATCTCATAGACATACTTGGTTTTTCCTGGAATATCATTTGCATTCCCTAAAAAAACTGCATCTACAATAGATACTTGACAAAAGCTTACAAAATGAACAAATGCTGAATTCTAGGCACATCCCTGATTATTACACTGATGTCTTGCACATCAAGAAAAACTGAAATGGGAAATAATCCAAACATCAATATTGTATAAAGATACAAAAATATTTTCAAGCTAGTACATTCACACAAACGCTGATACTTGGATGAAAATCCAATTGCCAAAAAAAAAAAAAAAAATTAAGAATTGGGTGGTGCCTGTGGCTCAGTGGGTAGGTCACCAGCCCCATATACTGAGGGTGGCGGGATCGAAACTGGCCCCAGCCAAACTGCAACAAAAATAGCTGGGCATTGTGGCACCTATAGTCCCAGCTACTCAGGAGGCTGAGGCAAGAGAATCACCTAGGCCCAAGAACTGGAGATTGCTGTGAGCTGTGACACCACAGCACTCTATTGAGGGCGACAAAATAAGACTCTGTCTCTAAAAAGGTAAAAAATAAGAATTATTAACAATGCACCTATAATGTGTCATTGGGCCTCTGTATAAAAGATTAGGATAATTATCAATTTTTATGTGTTTTTCAAACGTCTTCATTAATTTTTTATTTTGCTGTTTAAAGTAGATTTAGCTATCAACTCTGATCTTATTTTACTACCAAGATTTTAAGTCATATGTTTTCTTCCTTTAAAACTATCTCCCCAGTTTTGATTTTACTCTTATTAAAAATGTGACTCTCTGGGGTGGCACCTGTGGCTCAAAGGGGTAGGGCGCCAGCCCCATATGCCGGAGGTGGCGGATTCAAACCCAGCCCCGGCCAAAAAACTGCAAAAAAAAAAAAAAAAAATGTGACTCTCTGTAGCACATTTATGTAATTCCTCACAATGGTCAAGTTAATGAGGAAAGCCTTAACTAGCCAATCAAGAGATTTGTTTTTTCTTTGTAACAGAGTTAAGCCAAAATGTTTGCAATGTTATAGTTTCCCAACAAACCATGCTGTGCCTTTTGGTAAGTACAGCTGCAGTTTACAAACCTGTTTCATCTCCATGGCCACATCTCTGCCCCTTATTATAAAAACCTGCTCCTGTTCATGTTCAACACATTACCAAAATTATGCCAATACCATTAGAGATCACACTTAATTTAAAACTTTGTAATTGGGGCTGGGTGCAGTGGCTCACAACTGTGATCCTAGCACTTTGGGAGTCTGAGGAGAAAGGATTGCTTGGGTCCAGGAGTCTGAGGTTGCATTGAGCTGCACTCCAGCCTGGGCAAGAGAAGAAAAGAACAACCTTATAATTATCTATGTTTGTAGGAAGAATGTAGTAGACTGGATTATGTTTGAAACCAAGCTTCTACATATATTAGAAAGAAAACTGAAAAAATAAGCATTATTGCTTTATCTGCCATTAGATTGCTTTAAGAGTGATACCTTTGGGAGATGGTGTAATCAATTTTTAGATCAAGACCAGGCTCCACACCATTTTAGCATTTACTGTATATTCCAGAGCATGGCACTGTCTTCAACTTCAGCTTCCTTCTTTTGTAAAATGGTCAAAACATCTTCCTGTCTGGACTACTGAAGGGACTAACTGAGATGTGTGAGTCCCCCAGTACAGACCCAGCCCAGGGCTGGCACTCCTCCCTTTTCTTCCCACAATCTGCCCCATGCTACAATAGGTATATAATTTTTGTTACTTATTCAGGGCCAGGACTCAGATATGAAATTTAAGGAGGTGCCAAAATTATAGTTAAGATAGATCATATTTTCATCCAATATTTTTAAAACTTAAAATCAATGCAAAAAATTCATGATAAACATTCAAATTTTTAAATAAAGACAGGATCCATATTATTGCGTTTTTACCATTTGCCTCAGGCTGCAGAATGAGCCAGCATGGCACTGTCTTTATATATGACTCTAGAGTACATTAATATGAATTAACTTACCCTTTCTACACATTTTCAATTTTAAATAAGCATAGTCTAACTTACATACTCATAAAATTGTTATCATTTTCAATCTACTATACATATTCACCAATATTCTGAGAGCAGAAGTTCAATAAATTCCATAGAACAGAATTTTTTTCTGAGACAGAGTCTTAACGCTGTCACCCTGGGTAGAGTGCTGGGACGTCATCATAGCTCACAGCAACCTCAGACTCCTGGGCTCAAGCAAAGCTCTTGCCTCAGCCTCCCAAGTGGCTGAAACTACTATTTTTAATAAGGATGGGGTCTCACTCTAGTTCAGGCTGGCCTCACACTTCTGAGCTCAAGCAGTCTACCCACCTCAGCCTTTCAGAGTGCTAGGATTTCAGGCATGAGCCACAGCACCCATTCCAGAATTTTAATTTTTAAAAATGTATAACGATCACTCATGCTTATGTAAAATTGTTAAAAATATCTTCTGCAGTTGCTTTTCTCTATCCCTTAAAGATACTCTTTTCAGTGGTTTTATTTTGAAATAATTTTAGATTTACATTTACATAAAAGTTGCAAGAATAGTATAAAGAATTCCTATGTATATACCCTTCACCCAGATGCCTGAGATGTTAACATTTTACTGTATTTGTTTTATCATACTGTTCTTTGGTTCTTTCTTACTCTATGTGTATGTGAATCTATATATGTTTACATGTCTGTATGTGGATGTATTTTGGTGTGTATATGCAATTGGTTTTTGAACTATTTGAGAGTAATTTGCAGATATAATGCCCCTTTACCCCTAAGTACTTCATTGTACATTTTCTAAAAACAAGGACATTCTCTTCTATAATTACAGTGTACTATTCAAAGCAAGGAACTAACATTGACATAATACTATTTTCTACCAGTTTACCCGGTTCAAAAAAGTGTATCTTTTCCATCAAATATGTATGCCTTTTTTTAGCTAACAAAGGTGTGTGAAATACCTCATTTCCCTTTCTGCTTTTAATTAGTTTAATTAGTTGTATACAATTGTGGTAGCTTTCCATAGTTTGGATTTGTCTGATATAATTACCCTTTACTTCATTATGTAAATACTTATTTTGTTTTAATTCTGAAAGGATAGAACCTGCTTCTTTGTAAATTGTAGAGGAGGAAAAAACTTTTTCTGCACCCTGTCAGGTTCAGTGCCCGGGGCCTGCAAATTTAATTGACAAAAGTCAGATTCCTAGGAGAAAAGACACAGGAACTTCACAGAAAAAAAGTGAAGAACCTAGAGAAATGGTTAGACTCAGAGTCTTATATATCATTTTAACAAAGGGCAATAAAATGTGGAGGTATGACTAGACATGAGAAAGGGGATTTGGGATTCTAGGGCCAATTGTGGGAAAATGACTAGGACTTATCCAGTGGAATATAAGGGTTATTTTAGTAAGATCTGTTTATACAGACTCTCTCAGTGTTGACTCATCCTCTCTGGTGATTAGAAGATTCTTGTCTTCCTGGTACAAGAAGAGGACATCTTTCTCATGGAGATTTATGACCTGCTTTTAGGCAGTTATGGAAAAGGCCAAGAGCTTTTCCTACATCTGTTGTTTCTCAGTTGCCTCCAGCTCAAAATAATCCTCATGCCAAAGTGGCATATTTTGGGGTGATGTATCCTGATCCCCTACAAAATGAATGGTCTGTGTACAAAGATGTCTATAGTGAATTGCATTTTTTTAATTCTCTTAATGTAGATTTATTTATATAGAAATTTTCAGATATTTTAATAGGCTAATGTGCATCATGAATCTCCAAAAAGGAATTACAGTATGTGGCTTTTTCACACTTACTGAAAATGGAACTTTTATGTCAGGGAGCATTTCAGAAGCCCTATATTTCAGAATTCACTTTTAGAATTCTACAGAAATGAATGTTAGAACCCACCTTTGGCTGTCCCTTTCAAATATCAGTTATTTATCTGACTTTTTCAGTTATTTAAGGAACCAGTCAAAATTGAGATTATTTGCAAGCAGCTAAAGCAAATATGTGTCAAGGAGTTGTGCATGTTTTGAATGCTCGGCATAAAAGCTGGTGAATGTTATGCCAGATAAAAGCCTGACCTGTCCCCTTTTGGGGGAAGCCACCTTGATGTTAGGCGGAGGTGGATCTGGGGGTGGAGAAGGCTGTTAAGAGTCTTCTGACAAAGCTAAAACATTGCCAAACACCTCTTTGGATCTGTTCATGTGCTCAAACACTTGACTTTGCTGTTCTATATCAAAAAACAATTTAAAGATAACCTTGACTTGAGAGATTTTTGAAGATGAATTGCTGATTTTGTGCCTCTTCCTTTAAGAAAACAAAACCAAACAAAAGGAAGCAATCACTTCCATACAGCTCCATGGAGTGTCCATAATACTGAATCCTGAAAGGTCCATCAGAATTACTTAACCTATTATCTGGACTAATTTTATTGTCATTGGTCTGCAAAATAATTGCAACTTGGGCTCTGATGGTGTTACTGTTCAGCTGTTCTTCTGATTGCAATTGACAAAAAGGTTCAGTTGCTTCTTGAAGTTATAAAGAGGTTGTCAGATCATGTCATCATCATAGCGAAGGAATCATTAACAGGCAACAGTTGCCTATTTAGAATCTTTAATGCTGTAAAGAATTGCTAGGTTAATGGATCTGGACAAAGCCATATATAAAATGTATGTGTTCTTACATGAAGGTTCATGAGTCAACTAACTCCGCAAGTTAGTCTCCCAGACCAAGGTAAGACCGCTCAGGGGTGATCTTAAACTACGCTCCACCAGGCACGTACCACCACTACCACCACCACCAGTAGTAGGCTCGCATATCCTTTTTGTGTGTCTCTCTTTTTATTTGAATGGTTTTATGCTTTTTTATTGACTGAAGATTTGGTTATTTTATTGCTGCTTAGATTTCCCTTAGGTTATTAATTGTTATTAATTTATTAATATAAAACTAAGGAATTTCATGTCAGGAATTGGTACTAAATAAACTCTCCTCTACCATAACTCTTTAATAACCGTAAATCATCAGAACTCTGCCAAAATAACGACATGGGGAACTTCAAGGTGGAAACGGAAGAAAGGTGCTTGTATAAATTGTCCCTAGACATACAGGACCTGGTAAGGTGAAATTTTGAAGGATTCTGATGGTGGAAAACAAGACAAAATCTGATTCAGAACACTGGGGAGTTGTGCAGTAGTGATTCGTGTTGACAACAAGATGAAAACAGCACATTACCCGCAATGGCCTGAGTAAAAAAGACGGGAAAAAAGAAAAAAACCCACAGGGAACTGGAAAAAAGCTGACCTGTGTTTGATTCTAGGAGTACCTATATCTTCGCGAAGTGTTTTCTGTATTCTCATGACTGCCAGATGTTGCTTTGAAACATCTGACCTCTGAGGAAGTATTACTGGATGAGAAAAAAATGGTAGAATTAAGATGGCATTATAAAACATCTGGTTAGGGGCGGCACCTGTGGCTCAAGGAATAGGGCACCGGTCCCATATGCCGGAGGTGGCGGGTTCAAACCCAGCCCCGGCCAAAAACCACCAAAAAAAAAAAAAATCTGGTTATGTTTATATCCATGCTCAACACCCCGAAAAGAGCACCGGAGGAATGAAACTTGGGTAAACCCACAAGGACAGATCGAACCACAGTGGAGACGGCAGCAGACAAGAGGCATCAAGACAAGTTTGGAAGTCAGCGAATGAGTGGTCACCCCCAGGCGGGTGGGATAAGAAAGTGTCTGACATCTAAGGGCCTGCAGAGAACGAGGCAAGCATCCACAGTGCTGTGGGTAAGCGGCAGGAGTAGGAAGGACCAGGTGCCTTTGTAGGTAGCGGGGAGGAGTGGCATTGAAGGAGGGGCTGCTTAAAAATCTGTGTAAAAAGCAATTAGGCCACCAGGTCCCAGAGCTACCAAGGCTGAGCAGTGACCCCCATCTCATTCTGATAGATGGTAAGACCTTTACTGTCCGAAGACACTGAACCAGAGAAGCTCTAGACTTACAGACAGCAGGCTTGGTAGAGAAGGATCCGGCACTGGATTGAAACCACAGATACTAAGCGGAAGTACAGATCATAAAGGGCAAGCTGCTCCCCATACCCCTTCACTCTGACAATTTGTGGCAGCAAAGAGAAAGCACTTCAGTGGGAATGGGGTTCCCCCAGATGGATGGTCCCCACTGAATTACCCTATAGTGAGGTCCACCATCCGTGAGGGCACACACAGAGCTTCCGAGTGTTTGTCCACAGTCCCCTAACATTTGAGGAAGGCAGGCCTCAGGCTCAAAAAACCCAAACTAAGACAAATAGGAGAAGATGGGACTTAGGGATCACAGGTGCACTCCAGGAAGCAGTGTAAAAAATAAAACCATAAGTCGTGTGCTCAGAGAGGAAGGATGAGGTGTCACATCCATAAAATAAGAGCAACGTGCTGTCAAAAGTAATATTCCAAGAGCAAGGATGAACTCTTAAAGATGGGAAACATGACAACTGAAGTGGAAGATTCACTATCAGGCTTGAAGGATGAAGTTAGGATGTTCATTCACTCAGCAGATATTATTGAGTAGCTGCTGTGTCCTTGCCATTGTGCTAGACGGTGGAGATCTATCAGTGAGCAAGAGATGAAGATCCCTAGCCTAGTAGACCTTAAGTTCTAGTGAGGGAGCACAGAAACCATACCATAACGTATAAATTACATGCTGTGTTGGAAAGTGTTAAGTGCTGGAAGAAGGAGAAAAAAAAAAAAAACAGCATAATAAGGAGACTCAAGAATACCAGGAAGTGGAGACACTTGGAACTTTCAAACTGGATAGTCTAGTGAGGGCTGGTCTCATTGAGAGGTAACAACAGAGCAGAGATGTGGCGAGGGTGAGGAAGTTAGTCAAGTGCAATCTGGGGGACGATTGTTCCGGGCAGTGGGAACAGCTAGTGCTAAGGCCCTGAGACAAGAGGGTGCTGGCCTGTGCGGGGTATGGCGGGGAGGCCAGTGTGGCTGGAGTGAGCAAGGGAGAGAACAATACCCAGACCAGGTGGAGCCACGTGGGACATAATGGAGAGCCATTGCAGAGCTGAGAGTGAAGTGACATGATCTGACTTTGGTCTTCAAAGGATGGCTCTGGCTGGCACATGAGTAACAAGGGTATGTGCAACGTTGCTCCAAAGTTCTTTGCTTGTACCTCAGTTGTTCCCTCGGAGCCAGCCTCAGAATGGTTGCCCGGCCTCTCCTCTGTCAATCTGCTCCGTACCGCTCATCCTGGCCGACATACCCTCGCGCGGGCACCCAGCTCCGCCCTCTCGCGTCACCCTAAAGTGTGTACCGTGTGGCTGGTTCCACTTCCAGTGTGAACGTTGTCCTCACTAGGGCCCCTTTGGGCTCCCTTGTTGTTTGTTGGACCTATTAGGCATCAGCCAGTAAGTATTAAGCATTTGTTTTTTAGTATAACATTTAATTTTCTGCTTTCTAAAGCTGTACACAGGTAAGTTTTGTCTAGCTCTTGAAAAACCTAACACTTTAAGCTGCTTTAAACTAAGGGGGGAAATGGAAAAGTCTGTCTTACACGTGTTCCAAGCTGCAGACCATTGGTGGGAAAGTCAACCAACAGTTCTTTCCCCACACACAAGCATTTATGGAAGCCTATCCAGGGAAAATACATGAATCATTTTTCCCACAGAATCATTTTCCTCTGTAGTTTTAATGCTACTTTTTCTCTGACGTTAAAAAATAAAGCCTAAGAGACTTTTCTGGTGAAGTCGGTGATAGAACTGCAAGCTTACAAAGTTTATTTCCCCCAGAATTGTGTGAGGTTAACAAATATCAAATGTAAAAATAACAAAGAACGTGCCATCAACCCTGCAACCAAGAAAAGGTTCCAATTTCATACTATAAATTCTGAGAAGTATCACCCAGAAAAAGAAAAATTGTACCAAACTGAAAGAAAGAAGGTGCTTAAAAAAATCAATCTATTCTTCAAATAGAAGCATGGGACATGGAGAAGTATAAGGAGGGAATTCTGAAAAGACTCACTGCCCTTAAAAGTACTGCATTAAATATGAAGGTATTCCAGAGGGAAGGCTGAGTGTACCCCACACCTCCCTTGCGGACCCTTTCTTCCATCAACAAGACTTTTTCCGGCTGGACATGGTGGCTCATGCCTGTAATCCTAGCATTCTGGGAGGCCCAGGCAAGTAGATTGCTTGAGCTCAAAGGTTTGAGACCAGCCTGAGCAAGAGCGAGACCTCATCTCTACTAAAAATAGAAAAAAATTGAGGCCAGAGGATGGCTTGAGCCCAAGAGTTGGAGGTTGCTGTGAGCTATGACACCACGGTACTCTACCCAGGCCAACAGCTTGAGACTCTGTCTCAAAAAAAAAAAAAAGGACTCTTTCCCCCCAGGCAAGAAGAATCAGCAAGGGTTTGCCAACTTGCCTGCCTCTGACATATCAGTAAGTGGGCAAGGAATGAGGAAAGCGTCTATAATCAGCGATTATTACAGCCAGGCCAAGACAAAGCTCCGTGAGACGTGGACAGTGAACATCCTGCCCCATATACACCGCAGCCTCGGTGAAGCAAACCTCTGATGCGTTTATTTCATTAGAATTAGGGAAAGACCTCAAGAACAGTTACCCCAAACCCCAGCAACCTCACTCCTGGTGGACAGCTGAAAGGCCAGACAGGGCATATAAACCGTGGACATCCCATCTGTGTTATATAGGTGGAAGAATAAAATAATACCAAAGCAAACACAGTTGGGGGCTAAAAAAGAATGGTGCACATCCACTAAAAAAGTTCCCAGGTCATGCCGACATGGAACTGTTCTTTTCAAATTACTAAAGAATCTAACCAAAAACATTTAATAAAAAGGACTATAAAGCATTTCTTGCAAATTAAAGATTGATTTTCTATATAGATGTGGCTCCAGGGAGTCTTAAATTCCTTCCTCTTAGAAAAAGAAAAAAAAAACAAACAGTATGAAACTTTAAAAATGTGTTTTGTCTAAGAAATTGAATCATGTACTTCCACCCTCTAATTGTATTCTTTTGGATTTTCAAGATTCTAAAGAAGGGACCTTTAATTTAGCACTGGGATGGAGGCGTAACAAAGCCATCTGCACAGTGGATTCGGCTACGAGAAGAGTGCCGTTTTGACTAAAAAAGGTTTCTGTACTAATGCCACGTGAGACAAAGAGTTAGTTTTCGTTACCTCATTGCCTTTAAGTATTCTATTTATATACAGACTCGAGATTGCCATCTCAAATTCCGTATGTGTATTTCTCTTATATGTTACGGGTTTTCTGGACCCCTTGGGATCCCCCATGACCTCCTCAGATGTAGTATGCAAACAAATCTCTCTTTACTGTGCAGCGGGCTGAAAAGGGAGAGCATTGCAAGCACTTGGTACAAGTTCGGGAGCCTGCATGAAGACAAACCTAGAACAACTGAATGCAAGAAGCGTTGCTCAAGTTTTTCTGGGAGAAATTGGTGGGCACTGAAGGGGATTTAAGAAGAAACCAAAGAAACCTGAGGGAGTCTGGGAAAACCGTACTGTGGGCTTTGAACTAGTGGTTGAAAATCTTGGCCCTCAAAGTCCAGGGATTAGAGAGGGAAATAACACACTCAATTTAAGAATTAGAAGGGTTATTTAAGTAGCAGCAATAAATAACTAGAAAGGATGGGTCTGTGTTCAAGGAGTTTATCAAAGAAAGCAGTTGGGAGTCACCTGGGGTCTTGGGAACTCTGGTAGCAGAAAGTAATGAAAGGGGTTTATAATAAAAAGATTGTGGAAGGAATAAATTCGGTGATAGGATATATAGAGGAAAAGCCAGTGAGTAATTGAAGATGTTATCAACTTCATCTTTGCTTGAGAAGTTGAGAGATATGGGTACTCGGACAAAGGATCTGAAAATATATGTAAGTACCTCGACTTCATCATGCTTTGAGGAAGTTGGTATTGGGACATTTATATATTACGTATCTATTATTATATACATATAATACAGTAAACCCTCTGTAAGTTGACCACCCAGTGGACTGTAACAAACTGGTCAGCATATGCAGGTGGTCAACATAAGGAACTGCCTTGACATGTGGTGTATGTTAGATCTATGAAAATTAGGTCAACTTAAGAAGGTGGTTGGTGTAGGGAGGTGTCAATGGTGGAAGTTCTACTGTATAATATACTTGTGATCGATTTCTGAACCCTGAGAAACACTTAACAAAGATGCACATGATGTTAGTACATAGTCTGTTTTACCCTTCCCTCAGGAACACCTCTAAATTCTTTGGCGTTTACATAGCACTGGGGAGGGGGTTACACATGCTGCATGTAAATCCGTTTGTAAATCCCAAGTGGCGTTACCCTAGTGGCCAGTGTGTATGATCTATGCAAAGCTGGGTTTCACAAGAGAACTATAGATCCTTACGGCACTTGGTTCTGACTCATTCTGCTTCCCTTCAACATTCCTAAAATATTTATCCGAAGATATTTGCATTTTGGCTTTCTTCTTTTCGTGATGTAATGTTAAAGCAGCACTGGGCTTCAGACCCACCACTCTTGAGCATAGAATGATGAACTGCTGGACAGCTGCGACAAGTTCCAGTGTGACTCCCAGCACCACCTGTTGGTAGCAAGTGGAACTGACATGCTTTGGTTCTGGTTGATTTTGTGCCCTTGACTGGCTGAGTTGGGAAGCAGAGGAGGTGCTGTAATGTCAAAGTCATCTACAACCCAGCCATCTGGCAATGTCTTTCTTTTCTCTCTCCCTACTGTGAAGGTGTGGCGGGGCACCCTGGCCCGTATGCGGTACAAGAGAACCAAGGCCGCTCTGACGATAATCAGGTACTACCGGTGCTACAAAGTGAAATCGTACATCCGTGAGGTAGCCCGGCGCTTCCAGGGGGTCAGGACCATGAGGGACTACGGGAAGCATGTGACGTGGCCAGTGCCTCCTAAGGTTCTTCACCATGTCCAGGAGTTCCTGCAGTCGATTTTTAATAGGTAAGAACTTGTTACGATATGCTGCGTCCGTTTATGGCAATACACTCGGTACTATATGAAGTCACTAATCTGAGACCATGATTTTGGCTCAGCTATTTCCTGTTATGACATTTACCTTTATCTCATGTCTTAAGTTTTGTGGATTTTGCTCTCCAAGGGCATCTGCTTGCCTCTCAAAATAATGTAAAAATCAATTTATTTTTCCCATAGCAATTGACAGTATGCCACAACCCCTGGACCCAAGCCATATTTAAGCTAAGCTACTAGCACACTGTCTCTGCTTTCTTTCATTAGCAAAAAATAAAATCACCACACATAACTCAAACTAGAAAATCCTTTAAGAGCAGAGGTTCCTTTAAGAGCAGAGGTTCGCAATCTCACTGCACCTTAGAGTATCAGGAGCTTATGAAACATGCCCAAGGCCTCACCTCCAAGAGTCCTGTTTAATGGAGCTGGGGGAGGTGGGGCCAGGCAGGGATCCTTTGTAAAGTTTCCCACATGATTTTAAAGTGCAGCCAAAGTGGAAAACAACTGTTTTAGAGCAAGCTATCTTTTTTTTTTTTTTTTTTTGTAGAGACAGAGTTTCACTTTATCGCCCTCGGTAGAGTGCCGTGGCGTCCCACAGCTCACAGCAACCTCCAACTCCTGGGCTTCGGTGATTCTCCTGTCTCAGCCTCCCGAGTAGCTGGGACTACAGGCGTCGGCCACAACGTCCGGCTATTTTTTTGTTGCAGTTTGGCCGGGGCTGGGTTTGAACCCGCCACCCTCGGCATCTGGGGCCGGTGCCCTGCTCACTGAGCCACGGGCGCCGCCCTAGAGCAAGCTGTCTTTTAAATAAATAAACACCCATGTAAAATTTGGTACCTTGCCAGCTGATCTTTTTTTATAACCTGCCTGGGATCTGAGTATGTAGTTAATCCTAAGTCCTTTCCCTTCATTTTTTGAGCATTTTTGTTGCTAGTATGTACCAGATACGTTTAGCTCTATCTTAGATGTGGCCACTAGTCCCATAAACTAAACTACTAATTCTGAAGTGTCATCGTCTGGTATCATGGTGTTCTGTAACGAACACTATGAACTAGTTGATACACTAAATGTAAAAGAACTAATGTATAATTCTGTGCTAAATCAGATTTCATCTTCTTTAGATTTTGCTCTATGTATAATCAGTGGAAAGTGTCAAAAGATAAATTAAAAAGCACGGAAGAACTCTTAAATATGTATCTCATTTGCTTTTTTAAAAAATAAATGATTGCTCATAAAAAGAAAAATACTTAAAACAGTAAAGAATTATTGAAAGAAAAGTACCTCAACCATCAATTCTCAGACATAATACTATAAATATTAGTCTTCAGCCGTGCCAGGCTTTTTACACAGTCACATATCATTTGGGCATTTTTTCCCATTTTTTACACAGGCAGGATTATATGTATGGTCATATGATTTACTTAAAAATAAATCTTGGAGACCTGTCCATGACAATAAAGATCAACATGAGATTTTTTTAATGGCTGCAGAAGATTGTTTTTTAGCCTTTGATGTTTTATTCATGGGCTAGAATTGATTAATTTATATAAAATTTAGTTTACTCATTCAGCACATATTTACTGAATTCCTGCTATGTTGCGCACTGACCTAAGTTCCAAGGATACAGTGACTAACAAGAAAATGCAAAAAACAGTCCCAGCCTTCCCAACTCTTGTAGACAACAGCATTTGAAAATAGAATGCTTGCTCGGCTTGTGTGCACACACACATACGCATGCACGCATGCATGCAGACACATACACGTACACATATACACACGCACACACGTACACATACGCACGCACATGCATGCACACACGTACACATGTACACATACGCACACACGTACACATACGCACACATGTACACATGTACACACGTACACATACGCCCACGTACACATACGCACACACATGCGCACACATACACATGTACACATGTATACATACACATGTATGCATACGCACACACATGCATGCACACGTACAGATGTACACATACGCACACACACGTACACATACACACACGCATGCACACACGTACACATATATACACGCACACACAGTGTGAATGAGTCTTGCCACTTGTGTTCATCTCGTTCAGGGGTCAGCATACTCCTGAAAGGGCCAAGTAGTGAATATTTTAGGCTCTGAGGACTTTAGATGGTCTCTGTCACATATTCTTTTTTTTTTTTGATGCTTTTTTTTTATTATTATTAAATCACAGCTGTGTACATTAATGCGATCACGGGGCACCCTACACTGGTTTTGTAGACTGTTTGACACATTTTCATCACCTGATTCCTGATTCCCACAGAGGCACCAGGAGGATCAGGGCCCTGACCTGCAAAACCCACAATCTCAAAGAGAGCCACGCAGGCTTCTCATCCCAATCAAGCAAACCACCATCTATAAATACAAACAGCCAACAACTGCCGCCATAAAAACCGCCAGCCTCAATGACATGAAAAGGGGACAAAGCTGGGCATGAGGAAGGCCCAATTAGAAAGGATTACTGGTTAACGTAGCCTTCCTGGCATTTTCTTAGTTATTATGTTAAGACATTTATATTCTACATTTACTAAGTTTCACATGTACCCTTGTAAGATGCACCGCAGGTGTAAACCCACCAATCAACTCCCTCCGTCCATCTGCCCCCTCCCTCCCCTCCCTTTCCCCCTTCCCCCTATTCTTAGGTTGTAACTGGGTTATAGCTTTCATGTGAAAGCTCTAAATTAGTTTCATAGTAGGGCTGAGTACATTGGATACTTTTTCTTCCATTCTTGAGATACTTTACTAAAAAGAATATGTTCCAGCTCCATCCATGTAAACATGAAAGAGGTAAAGTCTCCATCTTTCTTTAAGGCTGCATAACATTCCATGGTGTACGTATACCACAGTTTATTAATCCATTTGTGGATCGATGGGCACTTGGACTTTTTCCATGATCTGTCACATATTCTATGTTTTGTTAGGTTATTTTAAACATGTAAAAATGTAAAAACTATTCTTGGCTCATGGGCAGAACAAAAACAGACCATGAGCCTGGTTTGGCACAGGCTGTGGTTTACCAGCCCCTGCTCCAGTCACTCTCTGGACTTGTTAGATCTGTGGAATACAGAGAGAAACATGTTGAAGAATCTCATTGTGATTGTAGAGTGCTTGTGTTTGTTTTTCTAGAATCTCAGTGCGCATCTGATCATGTTTAAGATCACTGCTTTTCCTCACAGTAATCCTTTCTAATTGGGCCTTCCTCATGCCCATCTTTGTCCCCTTTTCATGTCATTGAGGCTGGCGGTTTTTATGGCTGCAGTTGTTGGCTGTTTGTATTTATAGATGGTGGTTTGCTTGATTGGGATGAGAAGCCTGCGTGGCTCTCTTTGAGATTGTGGGTTTTGCAGGTCAGGGCCCTGATCCTCCTGGTGCCTCTGTGGGAATCAGGAATCAGTCGGGTATGGACCTTGTCCTGGGCCACTGTAGGCATGAAAAAGTGCGAGGCTGACCGGGCACATAGCCTGGAGACAGCCCTGCAGACAGAGCAAAGATGTCTCCCCACCAGTAATGAAACGAGGAGTTCAAGGGCTAAAGTTGGAGCAGTGACTTAGCAAGCCACTGAGTATTATAAGGTCTGCCTGTCACTAGTGTCCATGGCTTTGACTGCCAACTGTTCCAAACTGTCACCTGTCCAGCCTCTTCTGGAATGATCTTAGGACAGTGTCTCTCACTAGAGCATTGGTAATGGTAGAGAAAAGTAGAGTTTCTTTAAAAAGAGTCGCTGCTCTGTTGAGCCTTTACTATTTCATGCTCGTTGCTTTGGCGCCCTGCTGTCTCAGACCTGTCTGCCATGGCCGATATCCCACCTCCCAGGGCCAGCCACTCCGCATCTGGGGAACTGGTGCCGCTTTCACCATCAAATCCTTTACCTCCTGCCCTTGCTACTGGCTGCTGCTGCTTCAGGCTTAAGGATTCTCTGGGCTTTGTCGGAAAAGCCATCAGTGCCTAAGGCTGCCTCTCCTTCCACCCAGTGGATTGCGTTGCCGTGAGCCACTTGTCCTTTAGCCCAGGGCCGTCTGCCTCACATCTTCCTGAAAGTCTTCAAACCTTTCTTTCTTTTTCTTTTTTTTTTTTTTAGTGTGGTAGAGTCCCGTCGCATCACAGCTCACAGCAACCTCAGACTCTGGGGCTTAAGTGATTCTCTTGCCTCAGCCTCCCAAGTAGCTGGGACTATCCAGGTGCCCACCACAACCCCTGGCTATTTTGTTGTTGTGGTTGTTGCAGTTGTCGTTGTTTGGCAGGCCTGGGCCAGGTTCGAACCTGCCAGCCCCAGTGCATGTGGCCGGCGCCATACCCATAAGCTACGGGCGCCACCCCACCTTTCGGTTTGTTGACATCATTCCCACTTTCTGGGAATGGCATAGATTTTTCCTTAATTTTATATGCTTTCAGTTATTTCAGTGGGAATTTTCAATTTCGTTAAACTGAGAACTACAGGCTTTGAATATTCATCTGATTAAAAGCAAGTTCTCAGTTTGCTTCCAACCTCCCGGCTTTAAGATTCTGTGGCAGAAAAGAGGATGGATGTATCAGGTAGGGCTCAGATGATGCCAGGAGCATGACTTATACCTGTTTTTCTCAGTCAGGAATAGGTGGGCCTTATGCTCACATTTGCCCTGCCAAAAAAATCTTGGAGTCATCCTTAAATCTTCCCTGGCCCCCCCATCTAACCCCTCAGCAAATCCTGTTGGCTCTTCCTTCAGAACACATCCTGAATCAATTCTTATCTCCATCCCTCACCACCTACCTGATCTAAACCACCTTCCTCTAGCACAGTGGTTCTCAACCTTCCTGATGCGGCGGCCCTATAATACAGTTCCTGTGGGTCACGACCCACAGGTTGAGAACCGCTGCTCTAGCAAGTGCATTACAGAGACAGCCTCCAAATGGGTCTTCCTATTCCCAGCCTACAGCAATCGCTGTGATCCTTTTAAAGCATGGTAAGTCAGGTCGCATCCTTTCTTTGTTCAAAGCCTTCCATGGCTTCTCAACTCCTCAAGAGTAAAGTCCAAAGTCTCCTAAGAGTAAATGGCCTGTGGCTCTCCCTTAGACCGCCCCTCCTCATGTCGCTTCTTGAACACACTGAGCAAGCTCACAACCCAGAGCCTTTGCACGTCCTGTGGTCTCCTCCTGGAACACTGTTGCTCAGATCTCTGTTTGACCAGCCCCCTCACTACCTGTGGTCGCTGCTCATCTGTCCTTATTGGTGGTACCTGCCGGGACCACTCTGCAGAAACCACGCCCGGTCCCCATTCCTTCCCTCTGCTGCACTCCCCGCCCCCCTTGCCTTGTTTTGTTTTCCTCCATAGCACAGATCACCGTCATACAGTCTGTGTGTCTACTCATCAAGAGTCATTACCTGTCAGGCCTCTGGAATACAAGCACCTGACAGAAGGGACCGTTGTCTGTTTTGCTTTTTGCTGTGGCCCCACTGCCTAGAACAGCACCTGGAATTCAGCAGGTGCCTAGAAAATATTGGCTAATCGAGTGAATGACGAATCCAAATTTTCTGTGCCCTCAATATTAATATTATGAGAGCCCATGTAATCACTAACTTTTAGTTGCTTTCAAAACACACAAACAACAATGCAAGCTTTGGAAAATACCTATATAAAACTGTGTATTTTAACGACACCTCTGTATATTTTGGAAGCACTTTACTTTTTATTTAGTGGCATGCCATACTTTGGTTTCATTCTACTTTAGTGGCAGCTTCAGTTATTTTTAGGAATTAATGAGATCATATTTCTGAAGTCTAATACATTTTGTTTACTTGTAGGTGGAGAGCATACCAGCTCATCAAGAGCATTTCAGCTTCTGACCTGCCCCAAGTCAGGGCAAAGGTTGCAGCCGTGGAAATGTTGAAGGGTCAAAGGGCTGACCTTGGGCTCCAAAGAGCCTGGGAGGGCAACTACCTTGCTTCAGTAAGTTCAAGAAAACAAAGTGCAATCTATTCCTGCTCCCTTTACAGGGAAGAATTTTTCTTCAAGAATTTACAGAAAGAATAAAATACCTTTCAAAACGAAATCTCTGTGAGAGACACTAAATTAAAAGATTTTATTGTTTCTAAATGTATTTAATGTTTCCCTCACTTTTAAAAGGGTTCTCTGTATTACATCCTTTTGTGTGAGGTACACTCTATAACCTGGCCTTTGCCCATTTAAACCTTCCCTACTGCAATTTAGCAACTATTTTAATTGCCACAGTAACAGTAATTTTTCCTGGAACTACATTTCATCCTCTCTTCCGTTCTCTATTTTTAAAATTTTGTAGGACTCTCGATGTGGTAACAACCATTTAGTGGCTTCCTATCTGGAGTGAGGAGATAAAAAGTGCATGTGTGAAACTGTATAAGTATAGTTATAAAGCAGTACCCTAAAAGATTGCCTTTTCATGTAAATGCAAAGCATACCCATTTTAACTGTTTCCTTTTTCTTTCAGAAGCCAGATACACCTCAGACCTCAGGCACTTTTGTCCCTGTTGCCAATGAACTGAAACGGAAGGACAAGTACATGAATGTCCTCTTTTCCTGTCATGTCCGTAAGGTAAGGCAAGCTTGAAACAGATCATCTCGGGAAGAAAAGGCCCATTCAGGGATGGAGACGAGAAAGTGGTTTAAAAAAAGAAAGACCAAATCAGATGAAACTCACTTGCGTATGCCCGTAATAAAATGTAACAATAGGAGCATAACTAGCTGTATCATCAGTGAGCTGTGCTGTCTGCGCCGAAGCATTGTCTCAATGGCCGAGATGACAGAAATTGTACTGTTAAGCCTTCCCAAAGAAAGTGAATATTTTTGATAAACATTTCTTTACAAGGTGAAGGGCTTCCTTGAGGCCAAGGATTTGTATTTTAAAAACCAGGGGCAGCACCTGTGGCTCAATGGAGTAGGGCGCTGGCCCAGTGTGCTGGAGGTGGCAGGTTCAAATCCAGCCCCAGCCAAAAACTGCCAAAAAAAAACCTTTAAAAAGGGTGGCTCCTGTGGCTCAGTGGGTAGGGCGCCGGCCCCATATACTGAGGGTGGCAGGTTCAAACCTGGCCCTGGCCAAACTGTAACAAAAAAATAGCCGGGCACTGTGGCGGGCACCTGTGGTCCCAGCTACTCAGGAGGCTGAGGCAGGAGAATCGCATAAGCCCAAGAGCTGGAGGTTGCTGTGAGCTGTGATGCGACGGCACTCTACTAAGGGTGATAAAGTGAGACTCTGTCTCAAAAAAAAAGAAACTTTAAATACTCATTTAGAAGAATATGGAGAAAAGAAATTGAAATTACTGTAAAATTATCCAAATAAATTAGTAAATATTAATAAAACGGCAAATTTAAGAAGAATGTTGCCTAGAAGAGATGTTAAAATAATCATGACAATACACAAAAGAAGAACTAAGAAAATGATTAAAGGATTACCTCACAACAGTGGTCCACATTTCAGGTAGTTTTTTTATTCATTTCAAGTCTTTTTTTAAAAAAAATACGTAATTACAATATTATTCAGATCAAAATAATGAAATAGATTTTTTCACCTATAAGTGTGGCAGACTTTGAAGTGTTGACCAATGTTTGCAAGGATTTAAAGAAACACTGTTGGCAGGAGTTTAAGACACAGTCCTTTTAAAGGGACAGTTTGGCATTATCTGTCAAATGTAAGATGTCCATACTACTTGATCTTGGAATTCCACAACTCAGATTTACTCTAAAAATATATTTGCACCGATATCCAAAGATATATTATGTGTACAGTTTTGTACATTGTAATAACAAAAAACTGGAAATTGTAAATATGAATCGCCAAGTGATTAGATTAATAAATTATGTACACAAGAGAGTACAGTATAGTTATGAAAATGAATGTAAAGAGGATGTGTGTGAAGGGGGGGGAAACAATGGTTTTTCAAGACAGTGGACATCAAGGAAGGACAGTAATCCCTGAATCTGAGAAAAATCAAGTGAGCCTTATAATTAGTCTGTTTTCTGCCTTGAGAGACTTTCCGGTCTGTGGCCGGAGTAAGGGGAAGCCAGGAGTAGACTCCTTGTTGCAAAGAGAAAGCCGTGAGCTGGGAGAGACTAAAGCAGCTAGTTTCGCAGAGTAAGATACCAGACAAAAGAACATGGTGCCGTGAGAAAAGTCCAGAGATCACTAGAGGGACCACTTTGCTAAACACCCATCAGCACATGCATATGAGAAAATAACTCAAGGCTAGGAAAGAACAACCCCACACAATGAGAAGTAACAATTTCCACTACTCACACAGGGTTGCAAATAGTGCCTGTTCCAACCAGCCAGAATGGAAAGCTTCATGATTCACGAGGCATTGGGTAGAGTACTGACGGAGTCTTGCCTCAGTAGGCGGGGACACTTCGCCCTTAACTAAACATTGCTCTTATCCTACCCAGTAAATCTAAAAAGCACAACCAGAGAGAATTGAGCTGTTTCCAAGTAACCTAACAGCATCCCCAAACCAAGCTCAAATATGTTTACAGGAATATAAAAATATCTATAACCTAGAAGATAAAACTCAGAATGCATGATATCCAATCAAAAATCATCAGATGGGCTAGAAGCAATCGCTTGCCCCTGTAAACCCAGCACTTTGGGAGACTGAGGCAGGAAGATCACTTAAGGTCAGGAGTTTGAAAACGGCCTGGGCAACATGGCAAGACTGTGTCTCTACAAAAAAATAGAGAAATCAGCCAGGTGTGTTGTCATGTACATGTAGTCCTAGCTACTCAGGAGGCTAAGGCAGGAGGATCTCTTGAGGCCAGGACTTTGAACTTGCAGCAAGCCATGATTGCACTACTGTACTCCAGCCTGAGCAACAGAGTGAGACCCCTTCTCTGAAAAGAGGAAGGAAGGGAGGGAAGGTTACCAGACATACAAAACAGCAGGAGACTACAGCCCTGTAATGAACAGAAAATCAATCATTCAAACTGACCTAGAACCAACCCCGATTATAGAATTAACAGACAAGGTCATTAAAACAATTATTATAATTGTATTCCGTATCTTCAAAAATCTAGGGGAAAGACTGAACATGTTAAATAAACACATGGGAGATGTAGAAACGACCTGCATGAACTTGAAATGAAGAAATGAATTTTCATTGAGATGAAAATCACAATGAGAGAAAAAAATACATCCAAAGGGATTAATAGCAGATTAAACCTTGCAGAAAAAAAGAGTAGTGAATTTGAAGATACAGCAATAAAACTATCCAGAATTAAACACAAAGACAGAAAAGAAGACTCAAGACAAAACAAAGTGTGAGGAACCTGTTCAGCTTTATGGGGCCTAACACAAGTGCAGTTGAAGTCCCCGAGAGAGAGGACAGAGGGGAGAAATAAAAACCATTACAAAATATAATAATGACTGACACGTCCCCCAAATTTGATGAGACAGTAAATGTATAGATCCAAGAAGCTGAACAAACTCCAAGCAAAAGAAACATGAAGTAAACTGTAGACAGGCACATCGTTACCAAACTGCTCAGCACCAGTAATAAGGAGAAAAAAGACACAGAGAAACAAAGATAAGTCTACATCAGTTTCTTATCAGAAACAATCTTCATGAGAAGACAGTGGAGCAAAATCTTTCAAGTGCTGGAGGGAAAAGCTGCCAACCTAGAATTCTATACTTGGCAAATACATCTTTCAAAAATCAAAGTGAAATAAAGACTTTCAGACATTCTTAAAGATGTGCACTATAGGAAATATTAAAGGAAGTCATCGAGGCAGAAGGAAACCTAAACCACACGAAAAAGTGAACATGCACCAAAAGATGAAGAGCCAAGGGAGGGGTAGCTGCATAGATAAAAGCATATTTTATTATTTAAATGTCTTTAAAAGATCACTGGGGCAAGGTGTGGTGACTGGGGGGCTGGTACTCTGGGAGGCTAAGGCAGGAATTGCTTGAGCTCAAGAGCTTGAGACCAGTCTGAGCAAGGGTAAGACCTTGTCTCTACTAAAAATAGGAAAATCAGCCATGTGTCGTGATGCACACCCATAGTTCCAGCTACTCAGGAAGCTGGACAAGAGAATGGCTTGGGCCCAGGAGTTTGAGGTTGCTGTGAGCTGTGACAACACCACAGCGCTCTACTCAGGGTCACAGAGCAAGACTGTCTTTTTTGTTTTGTTTTGTTTTTTTGAGACAGAGTCTCACTTGATCACACTTGGGCTCAGGCCATTCTCTTGCCTCAGCCTCCCAGGTAGCTAGGACTACAGGCACCCGCCACAGCACCTGGCTGTTTTTTAGATACAGGGTCTTGCTCTTGCTCAGGTTGAGGAGACAGAGTCTCACTTTATCGCCCTTGATAGAGTGCTATGGCGTCACAGCTCACGGCAACCTCCATCTCCTGGGCTTAAGTGATTCTCTTACCTCAACCTCCCAAGTAACTGGGACTACAGGCGCCCGCCAGAACGCCTGGCTATTTTTTTGTTGCAGTTTGGGTGTTGGCGGGTTCGAACCAGGCCAGCTAAACAATGATAACTGCAACAAAAAAATATCAGGCATTGTGGCAGGCGCCTGTAGTCCCATCTACTTGGGAGGCTGAGGCAAGAGAATCGCTTAACCTCAAGAGTTTGAGGTTGCTGTGAGCTGTGACACCACAGCACTCTACCTGAGGGTGACAAAGTGAGACTCTGTCTCAGGCAAAAAAAATATAGATAGAGAGAGAGAGAGAGTTATATCTATATATATTTTTTTCCTATATCCATCTCCATTAAACCATAAGAGAATTTTTTTAATGTGGAAAAGGGAACAAAGAACAAATTAGACACATTGAAAACAAATTGAAAAATGACAGATTTACACCCAGCTGTATGGATAATCTTGTTAAATGTCAGTGGTCTAAACACAGTTTAAAGCAGCAATTGTGGCTTTTCAGCATGTGGATGCCTGCACCAACCCCAAAGCTCTCCAAACCCCATAGGTGGAGGTTTATGGAAAGTTTTGTTACAAAGACATGGTTGATGAAGTAAATTATTGGCTATTGGCAATTAACTTAGTCTCCAGCCCCTCTCCACTCCATGGAGATGAGGGGGTGAGGCTGAAAGTTCTGAGTCTCTAATCATACCGTGGTCTTTCTGGGAACCAGCTCTGACCCCGAAACCATCTAGGATCCCCCAGTCTTCAGTCATCTCGTCAGCAGTAAGAAACTCTTGTGTCAGGAACTGGGGACTGAGACAGAATATATAACAAAGATGATCCTGTCACCCCTGTCACTCATAAAATCACTAGGGTTTGGGGAGCCCTGTGTCAGGAAGCAGGAATGACTGCCAGCATTATCTTGGGATGGTTGCCACACTCTAGAGTTTAGTTCTGAACTCTAAGATCCGGAAACTATTTTATAAGTGTGCCTAGAGTCAATCGGACAATCAACAAAAGACTTTTGCTAACCAGCTTCACACACAAAAATGTGCAAGCCACAATGCCCGTTTGTGCACATAACAAAGGCAGGTACCATTTTAGGAGTTCTCGTCTCCTCTGTCTGGTATCTCCCCTTTCTAGCATCAGGATAGCAGGGAAGCCAAATTAGTAATTAGAATAATTGAACAAAGAAAATCAAACGTTTTTAAGGATTAAAGTCATCTACTACAGAAAAAGTCTTGTGTCTATTTTTCTAGCAATGACAATTTTATGTCCCAGGGAGCATGTCTCTCCCTGAGTCCTGCTGGATTAAACACTGTAACATTCATGCCCCTCTGTTTCTAAATTCAGTGCATTGTACTCTTTCTTCACACTGCAGCTTAAGTAATATCTTCTTTAGAAACCTTTCATTGCAGGGCGGCACCTGTGGCTCAGTGAGTAGGGCGCCGGCCCCATATACTGAGGGTGGTGGGTTCAAACCCAGCCCCGGCCAAACAGCAACAGAAAAATAGCCGGGCGTTGTGGCGGGCGCCTGTAGTCCCAGCTGCTCAGGAGGCTGAGGCAAGAGAATCGCTTAAGCCCAGGAGTTGGAGGTTGCTGTGAGCTGTGTGACGGCACTCTAACCGAGGGCGGTACAGTGAGACTCTGTCTCTACCAAAAAAAAAAAAAAGAAAGAAACCTTTCATTGCCAAAGATACACCAGGGTAAACCTGATACGATTTCAGGAAAGCCCTCAGCTTTCTTTATGCTTTGATTCTTTTGGAAACAGCCACTTTTATAAAACGTCCTTTAAGGTGGAAGACTTCTGCAAGGAGCTAGTCTCACCCATAAGGGTCTAACTCTCCAAGAAAACTTTATCTGTGCCTGCCCCTCTCCTAGATCACTTGTAATGTTTAGAGAAAAACAAGGTAGGGGCTTTTCCTTTTGGTCGAAGATTTTAGCTTTTGAATAGTAGAAGAAACTAGTCAAAATCTTACTGAATACTGAGTCTATGATCTAGTTTTCCTATTACTTTCTGAATTTAAGTGGAAGGAAATAATGTTCCTATGCCCTAATTATATTAAGTAAGTCTGGGATTTACATATATGTATGTAGAGTTTTTTCACGTTGCTGTTTTGATGTAGCTAAATTATGCAACCGAAGGCTTTGACGTCACTTGCTGTACCTCCCACTCACTTGATTCATGTTTTAAGGATAATGCGAGTTGCTTAAAGAGAAGGGAAAGAGGGCGGTGCCTGTGGCTCAGTGAGTAGGGCGCCGGCCCCAAATACCGAGGGTGGTGGGTTCAAATCCGACCCCAGCCAAACTGCAACAAAAAAATAGCTGGGCATTTGGCGGGCGCCTGTAGTCCCAGCTACTCGGGAGGCTGAGGCAAGAGAATCACCTAAGCCCAAGAGCTGGAAGTTGCTATGAGCTGTGATGCCGAAGCACTGTACCAAGAGAGACTCTGTCTCTAAAAAAGAAAAGAGAGAGAGAAGGGAAAGATTTGTAATGTGTTCTCTTTAGAAATTACATTTTTTGCATGTTTTTGTTTCTAAACAGCTTCAAAACATTGTAGCTTTGAAATTTTTGTTTATTGTTTTTTAGGTTAACTCACGACATAAAAAGGACATAGGTAGGGCCTACTTGTTTTGACTCTGGAGTGACCTTGTGAAATTAGGCAACACGGTTTTTTTTGGGGGGGGGGTTGGATTTTTTTTTTTTTTTTTTTGAGACAGAACCTCAAGCTGTCGCCCTGGGTAGAGTGCCATGGCGTCACAGCTCACAGCAATCTCCAACTGCTGGGTTCAAGCAATTCTCCTGCCTCCTCCTCCCAAGTAGCTGGGACTACAGGCCCCTGCCACAAGGCCCGGCTATTTTTTGGTTGCAGCCATCATTGTTGTTTGGCAGGCCCGGGCTGGATTCGAACCCGCCAGCTCAGGTGTATGTGGCTGGCACCTTAGCCACTTGAGCCACAGGCGCCGAGCCGGCAACACAGTTTTTAATCGTGTTCTTTGGCACAGCTCATATTTTTCAATATGATTACACCAAAGATAAGGGGCATGTCTTTTACTTACCCAGTTTCTATTTTAGATGTTCTCTGTTCTACATATTGTGAGATTGATATAAATGATGGTTAGTGTTTTCCAACAGGTTTACATTCTAATGTTCTTTTGGATATTAATAGGTGTTTGTTGAAAAAGAGTTTGATAATTGAATGTATTTTGGAAATACAGGGTTAAACATGCTCTTTAAGTGCAGAGTTCTCAGAGTCTTTAATATATTCATAACCCACAGTGGAGGCAGTGATTTATAGTGTTTCTCAAACCAACTTGCCTGTGGAAACCTTTCTTTTGCAAACTTCTCCTAAGGCTGTTATGGTGCAGACAACTTAGAAAAATGCAGATGTGAGGGCGGCGCCTGTGGCTCAGTCGGTAAGGCGCCAGCCCCATATGCCGAGGGTGGTGGGTTCAAACCCGGCCCCGGCCAAACTACAACCAAAAAATAGCCGGGCGTTGTGGCGGGCGCATGTAGTCCCAGCTGCTCGGGAGGCTGAGGCAAGAGAATCGCTTAAGCCCAGGAGTTGGAGGTTGCTGTGAGCTGTGTGAGGCCACGGCACTCTACCGAGGGCCATAAAGTGAGACTCTGTCTCTACAAAAAAAAAAAAAAGTTGAAAAATGCAGATGTGGAAACTCTTTATTCACCTAGTTTTAAGTTTTCTGGCAAGTAGCAATCATCTGTTATGCCAAAAACTGTTGCAATGTGAATCTGTTTACTAAGAGTAATAATTTACCACCTTGATTCTTTTATACTCTTAACTACAGATACCATTTTTTGTCAACTTGAAGACTAAAAAATATACTTTGGTTATAAAGAAAATACTTAGAGAATTGGCTGATCTCTAAAACTATGAGGTAAAAGAGAGAAGATGGAATAAAATTCAAATTAACATTTGAATTTAATTTGCTATATCCTACCCTACCTCTCTGAATGTAGTTATCTCAATCTCCTACTGAAGCTACCAGTGTTTTAGAATTAATCTCTAACTTCTTTTTTGCATCTTTGAAGTAAGAATTTGGAAGAGGGGATGGGGAACAGATATGTCACAACTATACCTATTCTAGTTGAGAAGAGCTTTTTAGTATTTGGTTTGATTTTGTTTTGTTTTGTTTGCTTTCTTTTTTGCTTCTAGTCACTGAAAAATATGGCTTACAGTGGTTTGAAAATCTTTAGCGCTAGGTAAATTGAATGAAATATTAATACCATGAATGTTTCAAATCTAAGATTCAACACCCTAATTAACAAGAAGTGAACTACTTATGTATAAAATGTCCTGGGGTTATTTTGTCTCTTAGGAAAAGATTTACCTGCAAATGTGAACGTTCTCTGACCCTCTGTTTGATAAAGCAGCACTCTACAGAAACACACACACTGTATCTTCTCCCTGTATCATTATCTAGTTGTATGTTCCTTATATAATTTTATGAAATTATTTTTACCCATTGGATTCTCATCCATCTCACCCCATACCCTAGACTCAACTTATTATAACTAAAGGCTTCAAGTCATTCCTTAGTGTACGTGGGTTATATCTCTTAAGTATTGGATTGTTATTCTTAATATATGCTGGATACAAGTCCCTTATCAGATAATTTTCTGCCATTCTGTTTTTAATCTTCTTTTTTTTTTTTTTTTTTTTTTTTGAGTTCATGAATCTTTATTTTTTTATTTCAGAATATTGGGGGGGTGCACATGTTTTATTTGCAAACTTTGTTTTTGTACAAATTGAGTCAAATTTATAAGTGTGCCCGTCCCTCAGATAGCGTACACTGTACCCAGTAGGTATGAATGTGCCCATCCCTTCCTCCCCACTCCCCCTCGCTTGACTGTCATTGAGATTTACTTCCATATGTACATGAAAGTATTGATCATTAGTTTCAATCTGATACTAGGTACATGTGTTTGTTTCTCTATTCTTATGATATTTCACTCAGAAGAATGGTTTCCGGTGCCATCCAGGTTGTCACAAAAGATACCGACCACCATTTTTCATGGCTGAGTAGTACTCCGTGGTATGCATATACCACATTTTGTTAGTCTATTTGTGTATTGGTGGGTACTTGTGTTGTTCCCATGCCTTTGCAACTGTGAGTTGTGCTGCTATAAACATTGGAGTGCAAGTGTCCTCTTCATTAAATGACCTTTTTTTCCTATGGGTATATACCCACCAGGGGGATTGCTGAATCAAACAGCAGGTCTACTTTTAGCTCTTTGAGATATCTCCACACAATATTTCATAGAGGCTGCACTAGCTTGCAGTTTCCCCAATAGTGTATAAGAGTTCTTTCCTGTCCACATTCACACCAGGGTCTGTTGTTTGGGGGTTTTTTTCATTGGAGTTAGGTGATACTCGTTATGGATTTGATTTGCAGTTCCCTGATGATTAGGGAAACTGAAGATTTTTTTCATGAGTTTCTTGGCCATTAGTATATCTCCTTTGAAAAGTTTCTGTTCAAAATAAAAAAAAAAAGTTTCTGTTCATGTCTTTTGCCCACTTTTTGATGGGATTGTTTGGTTGTTTCTTGCTGATTTGCTTGAGTTCTTTGTAGATTATTTTATTTATTTATTTTGCAGTTTTTGGCTGGGGCCGGGTTTGAACCCTGCACCTCCCGTATCTGGGGCCAGCACCCTACTCCTTTGAGCCACAGGTGCCACCCTTTGTAGATTTTTGATTTTTCACTTTCTTGATGGTATCTGAGCTACATATTTTTAATCCTTTTCATTCTTCTGTGTGGTTTTTGTGTTTTCCCTGTTAAATTGTAAAATTTTGAGTGCCAAATTCCACAAATCTGGAAGCTGCCACCGCTTTTAAATCTTTATGGTATCCATTAGAATTGCCAGACGTGGTACGCTTCCACTGAAGAATCTGTCTCCACTCAGCCAACTTTCTTTCTTGAAGCGATACTGTGGTTTACTGGCCTCTTCTCTTACAGGTGAATCGATTTAGTAAGGTAGAAGACCGAGCGATTTTTGTCACCGACCGTCACCTGTATAAAATGGATCCCACTAAACAGTACAAGGTGATGAAGACTATCCCTCTGTACAACGTAAGTACTTCTGCTTCTCTTTGACTATTCCTCACCTGGTGGTTTGTGGATTGCTAATAGATCAATAGACTCCTAGAATGTTGGGGCTTTATGTAGCCCATGAATTCCTGAAATGTTACGACAATCTTGTGTTTTGTACAAATACACAATTTTCTATAAGGAAGATTCAAAGCAGCCAAAAGATTAATGAAGATTTTTTTTAAAGTACAAGTATTCTGGATTCTATATGAATTTTCTCTTTTCCTCATCCTACTTACTACTTAAATGTGCTGGCATATAACAACATTTTCTTATTTATTTTCCTAAAGTTTGTGTTTATGTGGAAATGAAATCAGGTAGAACAAACAGTGGGAGATTATGAAGACATTTCTGCTCTTTTAAATGTAAAATTTATGCTGCTTTGAGAATTATTTTCACAATTTATTTTATACGCGTTTAATTGCTGGTCTATGATCTCTGACAATTAAGTTTGCAAATTCATCCTAGAAAAAGTACTACATACCTGATTGCTGAATATCACTACAGTCACCTTGGAAGTACTTCCGTTGGGAAGCTGTGCACCAATGCCAATGCCTAGTCCATCCTTCAAAGCAATTTCGGAACTCTTTTTCTGGAACAGCCATCAGAGCTGTCTTCGTATTACTCTTAATGTCCTGAAATGTCATCAAATGTCTTCCTTTCAATATTTCCTTTATCTTCAGATAAAGGAAAAAGTCATTGGGGTCCAGATCAGGTGAGTAGGGAGGGTGTTCCAAAACAGTTAATTTGTTTACTGGCTAAAAACTTCCTCACTGACAGTGCCATGTGAGCTGGTCATGATGTAAGGAGACACACCTTTCTCCTGCCAAGATTTTCAGTTAAGATTTTCCTGTCTCCTGTTTCTCCGCTGGGCACAACGGCTCACACCTGTACTCCTAGCACTCTGGGAGGCTGAGAATGTGGATCACCTGAGCTCACGAGTTCAAGAGCAAGAATGAGACCCCATCTCTGCTAAAAATAGACAAGCTAGCCCGGGGTTGTGTCAGGCACCTGTAGCCCCAGCTACTCAGGAAGCTGAGATGAGAGGATTGCTTGAGCCCAAGAGTTTGAGGTTGCTGTGAGCTATGACATCACAGCACTCAACCCCAGGTCTACAGAGTGAGACTCTGCCTCAAAAAAAAAAAAAAGATTTCTTGTTTCTCCCTCAACGTTTTGCTTGATAAGTTCTTCTCACAGTCAGCTGATGATTCTGACACAGTTCAATGTATTTTGCAGCGTTTTCACCAGTTCTGCTCGTTACTGGTCTCCTTGACCTCTCTTCCTCAGTGACACTTTCTCTTCCTTCAGAAAACTGTGTAATCCATTTCTGCACTGCCATTTTCTTCATGGCATTGTCCCTGTAAACTTGGACTAACTTGGAAAACATCCCCGATTTCATTTCTGCTCTTGCCAACTTTAACAGGAAATTTAGTGTTTGTTCATTGCTCTAACAAAGGCTCTGCCGTTCTTGAGGCGGCAGGCAAAAACATGCAACAACGATGATAAAGACCACTCTGTGAGACACCACGATGCGTCAGCACGGACACAGCTATGAGACACTGGTGGGCCAGAGTCATGAAGCTCGCCAGGCTGTCTGTGCGGCGCTGCGTGTAAGCGCACAGTGGCAAGTTCACAGACGTGATCATCAGACCTCATAAATCCACTCTGTTGTTCCCTATGACCACAGAGTTTTTTAATTCTATAATCAGTTTTTTATTTGAAATGTGAAGTTTGGTGGGTATCTCCTTGAATCTCAGTATAAGAGTTTTGGGGTTTTTTTTTCCTTTCTTAATGGAGTCTGACTTACAAATGACTGTTCTGATTCTTCAGAAAGATCCTACGGGGCTGTGGGATCTTCTCGCGTGTCGGGTGATTTTTCTCTGCCTGCTCGTTCTTTAAGAGGGAGGTCTGTGTTTATCTAATACTGGGATCAATGAGGAGTATTATTTAGAGATTGTTTTAAATCCTTTTGGTCTCTGCAGAAGAGAAGAAGAAACACACTGTTTTGAACTTTTGTTAAATCAGGGGTCCTTTTGGTAGTAAGAAGGAGTGGAATGTTGGAATTGTTGAAGAAGGCCAACAATTTGTTCCTGGTTTTGCTAATTGATTGGAATGCCCTGATTATGGGGTTGATATTTGCCTTCACTCTGTACCTTCCCACTCACACCACACATACCCCCATACACATACACACTTTCCCCCACCGACAATATAAAGGCCAGTGGATTGTAGCTAAGACGAAAATATTCTTAAAGAAAATATTCTAAAATACTTTTGATTGTGTACAGTCTTCTTAGCAAAGATGTGTATTTTCTCTCTGAATCACAGTTTAAGCCTTACAACCCTACGATCTTGAAGTCAGAGATGAAGGATGATGAGGGAGAAAATTACATTTCATCAAAGTCTAATGAAGTGTAAAACCAAACGAACATGAATTGTGGTAGGCATTTTACTTCCTTCCCCTTGCTTTCTATTAAGAGGAGATCCATCAGGCACATTCAGACACATTCCATAAACAGTTAATTCTTGGGACTGAAGTTATCTTTGCAAACAACCCTTTTTCATGTCGACCAGTTTGTATTTATAGCCACCATGTCCCTTCATCATCATCATTATCATTGTGAATATTATTAGTAATATCATATCATAAAAATGAGCAGTATTTATTTTTATTTCTGTTAAATAGGACATGAAATTACAAGCTTGTGAGTGATGTCTAGCTGTTAGGGTAAAACAGTGTCCATGGGATGGATGCACACTGTCACAGCTGCCCTCAGTGTTTCGCCCACATCCCCTTGTGTTCCTAAGCCATTTTTGTGCACACCAGCCTAATTCCCAATAGCCAACATCACTGTCAAAAGGCTGCCCTCAGACAGCCAGAAGCCTCATTCATGGAGGGCTGGAAGTGCCCAGCCACTCAGCGTGTGATGTGGGTGGGGCATAAATACTTCCGCTCCATCATTCCTTGGCCAGGGTCATTCTAGACTGTCTTACACCATTTCCTAGAGCTTCCCAGCAGGAGAAAGCTGCAGGTGCCCCAGTGGTGGCTGCCTCCCCTTCCCTGCACCACCTCCCCAGCCCCTTGCCAGTGTCCCCGCACCTCCCACACTAGCTCTGCAAGCCCATCAGTCTTTGTCCCAGGCTCTGCTTCTGGGACGAACTCAACTTCCCAAGAGCAGCAGCCTCTTTAGAGGGAGCAACTTGGATGGGGTAGGGGGGTCCCAACTGGATCTGTAATTTTTCTTTTCTAAGTCTAAAGTGAATCTGGCAAAATATTAATTCTAGATGGTGGAGACATGCATATTTGTTATATTATTTTTCATGCTTTTTTTGTGTGACTGAAATATTTTTAAATTAAAGACGAAGTTTAAGACAAGGAACCAATTTTAAAACACGATGATACTGATGATAATGTTGGAGAAGCCAGGAGAGGATGAAGGAAAGTGATTTCCATTGTAACCATGTTGAGTTTGAGGTCCTAGTGAAAATTACGAGTATACTTTCCCTGGCTAACTGGAAATCTTATTGTATAGAGTAGGAAAGAATTCGGCACTTAAGATTAAAATTTCAGAGTGGGTCCTTGTATAAGTGGAGGCCAAAATGATGAGTAGAGAGGGAGAAGGGGGGTGGATTATTCAAGAACATTCACGGTTAAGTGGTGAGAAAAGAGAATCCCTGAAGGAAATGGAATGAAAGCAAATTTGTTTATGGTCCTCCCTTCTCTCGTCTCTCTCTTAATGTGCCAAATAGAGGATCTCTAATATCCCTGCAGTTCCATAAGTTTATGAATCATTCCAGGAAAGAAAAAAGTAGGGGAACACCATGTTGCAAAATCAAATTGGAAAGTTTTCAGAAATAAGAGTAGTCAAGAAAAACGCATAGCCTGGGGGGGCGGCGCCTGTGGCTCAAAGGAGTAGGGCGCGGCCCCATATGCTGGAGGTGGCGGGTTCAAACCCAGCCCCGGCCAAAAACTGCAAAAAAAAAAAAAAAACGCCTAGCCTGGGGTACCCACACTTCCCTCCCTCTCCATCTTGCTTTCCTCCTTCTGTATCGGGTTCCTTTCTTATTTTTTTATTAGGCTTCTCCAACTTGTAAACAGAAACCACACATCTTAAGTCATGTTTTGTTTTTAACAAGGATCCACCTGGTAACAAGGGAATCTGCAGAAACCCAGGAAATGCCACCATTTGGGCAGTGCGCAGTGGCTCACACCTGTAATCCTAGCACTCTGGGAAGCCGAGGTGGGTGGATTGCCTGAGCTCATGAGCTCAAGACCAGCCTGAGCAAAAATGAGACCCTGTCTCTAGTAAAAATAGAAAAACTGAAGCAAGAGAATCACTTGAGCCCAGGAGTTGGGAGGTTGTTGTGAGCTATGACACCACGGCACTCTACCCAGGCCAACAGAGTGAGACTCTGTCTCAAAAAAAAAAGAAAAGAAAAGAAATGCCTCCATTTGGGATTTAAGGAGCTCCCAGGGCCATGCTTTCCTTCAGCCTCCCCCACAACCTGTGTGTTACATTGGCTGAGTTTCTTCCATTCTTTCAGCCTCGACGTCTCTTTGTCTGTCTTCTCACTCACAATCACCTCTTTCTTGCCAGACAGCCTGGGTCAGCCCTGAGCCAAGGGCTGAGTCAGCCCACCCCAGAAACCACAGGAGTTGCATCTTGCAGAAACAGCATTGAGCGGCATGTCCAATGAGGCCTCACCATAGCAACCAATGCCGCGTGATCTAAAGTGGTACTTTTGTTCCTTGTCGAACACTTGCAAATCCATGCACCATCTTTCCTGACTTTTTCTGGTGTGACACGGATAACTCCTCCTATTCATTTTGGGTATAATTGATCTGTTCCCTCTACTATTTATGACTGTCATCTTTAGCCTCACGCCACGTTTGGACCTTCACACATGATGCTGCCTAGTGCAGTGAGTCGAGAATCGTTGGGTTTTCTTGATGAAGAGACGTAACAGGAGAGAAGTGCTTGACAGGCCATGTTCTTCTGGCAACCTGGGCCCTGACTCTTTCCAGCTGCCCACACTTCAATCACCGAGATCCTAGTCTGTGTCAAACAGGGTCTAAAATCATGCTCAGGAACCCCAGCATGAGCGAAAGAATTCAGCCAATGACACTGGTTGGAGGCATGTCTAATCAGTTTCTGAACCTCAGTTTCTTTTTTTTTTTTTAATTAATTAATTTATTTTTTGCCCAAATCTGTTAAAAATATGGGACGCTTCACGAATTTGTGTGTCATCCTTGTGCAGGGGCCATGCTAATCTGAACCTTAGTTTCTTTAACAGTCACAGGCAGGAAATGCGGGACCAATATTTGTTCCTTGCCTAATGCTCATTCTGTAAACCCTACAGAACCAATTCCCCTATCCTGGCACACTGAACTTGTACAAATCAACAGTAACTAAGCGCCCCAAGTTCTCAACTTCAGTGGACACTCTGCCTTCATAGAATTTATATTCCAGTGGAGGAAGCACAGTAGAACCTCCATAGTTGACCACCTCCTTAAGTTGAACTAATTTTCATCAACCAGACAAGCACCACACGTACATACCGTTCAGTGGCCTCGTTTCTTGCATTGCCCACCTTCACGTGATGACCGGTTCTCTACAGTCCCTGGGGTTCCCCTGTGTGTATGCATTCACATAAGTGTGCATAGATACACGCGCACACACACACAAGGTAGTTCATAGAAAGTGATCAGGGAAAAATAAAATTGAGAAAGAAGATAAAAAGCATGAGGGTTATTGAATTTTATACAGGGTGGTCAGGCCTCACCGAGTTTATCTGTAAGCGGAGAGTTCAAGGAGTTAGGGAATGAATCTTATGTGGACTTGATGGAAAAAAGCATTGTAGGCAAAAGGAATAACCAAGGCACAGAGACACGAGCAGGGAGGAAAGAGCCTTCTGGGGGGGCCGGGGATATTTAACACTTTGATCCGGGGTAGTTTGAGGAGTGTGCGGAGATGTAACAATTCATCAGGCTGTTTATTTGAGATCTGTGCACCCTGGTGTATGTTTGTTACACTTCAGAAAAAAGAAAAAGTGGGGAGGAGGAGGAAAGCAAAGAGAAGAAGAAAGCGAGTTACTGTGAAGGGTGAGGAGAGGAGACTTGAGTCAGAGAGGGAAGGGAAGCAGGTGAGGTGAAGGCCCATCCACGCCGGGGCGAGTTGGGCCTACTCAATGGCAGCGGACGTCACGTGAAACCTGTTACGGCAACGTTTGCTTCACACCTTGTGTAAAGAAAACTGTTCCCCCACGTCCTCTGCTGAGGGAGGCAGCCCTCAGTTGTTCCTCAGAGGGGAAAGGTGGCATTAAGGAACCCAGGTCCCTGTTGGCCCGCAGTGACCTGAAGAGCTCTTAAATGTACCTACAGTTACAGACCCTCTGCGTTCTCAGGTTTGATTAAATGTGCTTTTTCTCATTTCTTTCAAGATCACTTTTGCTAGGGGTCTGTCACTTTGCCACTTTTATTGATTTTATTTTCTTCTCGTTCATGATCTCTGGTCTTTTGGGGGGAGTGGGGAGACTGACTTTCTCACCCTCTGTAAAATGCCATGGGTGTCACAGCTCATAGCAACCTCAAACTCTTGAGCTCAAATGATCCTTTGCCTCAGCCTCCCGAGTAGCTGAGACTACAGACGCCTGCCATAATGCCCGCCTGTTTTTCAGACAGGGTCTTGCTCTTGCTCAGGCTGCTCTCGAACCCCTGAACTCGAGCAATCATCTGCCTTGGCCTCCCAGAGCAGTAGGATTACAGGCGTGAGCCACTGCGCCCAGCCTGTGACCTCTGCTCTTATTTTTTCTTCTTCATTTTTTAGGTTGTTCTTTTTTTAGCTGCTTTTAGTAGGGGATTTGACGGCTTTAGTTTTTAAATTTAGCTTTAAACAATACCCTGCAGACTGCATTTGTGTTTGAGAATGATTTGAGCTGAACTCGACATAGTGCACGTGGACTGTCCTTGCTGTTCCCTTGTGTTACTTTGCATTTCCATTGTGACTTCCCCTTAAAGTCGTAAGTTGTTTTATAATGTTTTTCAGTCACCACACACGGTGGCTTACAGTACGTGTGTGTGTGTGTGAGTGAGTGTGTTCTGTGAGGAGTGACCACCTCTTCCCTGTTGTCCCTCACTGACACATGATCATCCCTGTGTCAGTTGCTGCTTTAATTATCATTGAACAAGGGTTTTACAAACTAAAATTACAATAAATTCCCACATCCTTCCTTTCAGTTTCACTTCTTCTCAACATAACACTCTCATTTGCCACAACCATGTCAGGGGAAAGAGAGCCAAGGATGGTGGTAGAGGGAACCCCATCAGAAAGGGACAACTTGCTGTTTACCTACAAAGTCGCATGCCTTTAGGAGTTGCACAGGTACAGACACGAATGAGGTACATGCCCCATTATGCCAGCCCTCCAGATGGTGACAGCCATGCTTGAGTCCACTATGCCAAAGCTTTGGATTTGCCTAGAAAAAGCAGAAGTCTACATTTTATGTGAGTTCTCCTGATTGCTAAGTGTTGTGAACTAACAGTAAAATGCCATACAAGCCAAACAAGACGTATCTGTGGGCCATCTTCAGCTCCAGGCTGCCAGTTTGCTACTCTTATTAAAAGAAGTGTTGCTCTGGGGCATCCCCACACTTTGAAGGCCAAGGTGGGATGATTGTGGCCAGGAGTTCGAGGCTGCAGTGAGCTGTGATCATATCACTGCACTCCAGTCCAGATGACAGAGCAAGACTCCATCTCTTTTTAACAATAATTTTTTTTTAAAGAGGTCTTGAAAATCGTTATTCTAATGAGTTATAGCCAAACTCCCTGGCCTCCTCTATGCCAAACTTTAAAAATCTATGTTAAGTTTTATTCCGAACCTTATGTAGCAGACATAGACACCAACCATTTCTCACTTATAAAAAGCTATAATTGAGTGCAAGAGTGCAAGCTTTAGAAGAATCTGTTTTCTACTTCAATTAACAAGAAAGGAAAGGAAGAAAGAAAATCTTTGATATACATCTCTTTCCTGACTTGGGAGCTTTCTATTCTCCATTGCCTCAGAGTTCACTGCTGATTCGATCCCTCCTCTTTTTTTTTTTTTTTTTTTTTTTGGAGTCAGCGTCTCTCTCTCTCTCTCTGTCTCTCTCTCTCTCTCTCTCTCTCTCTCTCTGCTGCTGCTCTCAGGCTAGAGTACAGTGTCATCATCCTAACATCAGTGCATCCTTAAATTCATGGGCTGAAGTGATCCTCCTGACTTAGCCTGCTGAATAGCTGGGACTGCAGGTGTCCACTACCGTGCCAGCTAATTTTTCTATTTTTTATAGAAATGGGGCTACATTATGTTTCTCAGGCTGGTCTCAAGCTCCTGGCCTCGAGCAGTCCTTCCACCTTGGCCTCCCAAAGAGCTAGAAATATGAGTATGAGCCACTCACTATACCTTTCCCTTCCTTTTTATTATGAAATTTCTCAAACTTACAGTGAAGTTGGAAGAATAGCACAGGGAACACCCACGTACCCCCACCTAGATTGTGCGTTTATTTTTGCCATATTTATTTTATTTCTCTCTTATGATATTTTACCTCTGAAATACTCATGTGTCTCCTAAGAATAAGGATATTCTTCTTCCTAATCACAATACCATTTTCATGTCAAAATTAACATTTCCAGGCTCAGTGCCTGTAGCTCAGCGGCTAGGGTGCCAGCCATATACACTGGAGCTGGTGGGTTCGAATCCAGCCCAGGCCTGCCAAACAACGATGACAACTACAGCCAAAAAATATCTGGGCATTGTGGCAGGCAGCTGTAGTCCCAGCTACTTGGGAGGCTGAGGCAAGAGAATCGTTTAAGTCCAGGAGTTTGAGGTTGCTGGGAGCTGTGACCCCAGAGCACTCTACTGAGGGCGACATAATGAGACTCTGTCTCAAAACAAAAAAATTACCTACTGTAAAGCGCAGTTATTTTTAGTAAATGTATGCAGCCGTGCAATCAGCCATCATCATCACTTTAGAAAATTCTCTCATGCCCCGTTTATACTAAATCCCCAGTCTCATCCTCAGCCCTGCACAACCCACTGATCTTTCTGGGTCTAGAAATTTCATCTGAATGGAAGGACACAACAGATACTGTTTTGTGTCTAGCTTCCTATCCTCAGCATAATGTTTCTGAAATTTGCCTAGGTGGTTCTGTGTGTTAGGAGCTCGGTCTCTTGCCGAGTAATATTCCACTGTGTGTAGATGCCGTGTTTTTCACTCATACCACCGTCCGTGTCTCCTGGTTCACTCATTGGTGGGCATTTGGCTGCTGTACATTCACAGGTCCCTTTGTGGGCATGTGTTTGTATTTCTCATTGTAGACATCCAGGGGTGGAATTATTTTATTACACGACATCTGTTTAACTTTGTTAGAAACTACGGAACTGTTTTCCAAAACAGCTGCTTCATTTTACAATCTCTGCAGTATAGGAAGAGTCCTGGTTTCTCCACACAGGCACCCACACTCGCTACCGCGTGGCGTTGCCTCTTAAAGACTTTAGAACTCCTCTCGTCTCAGTTTGTCTGACTGTTTTCTCAGGGTTCATGTAACTTAGCCACCTATTCCCTGCATTTCATATGAATCTGAAGTTGTCAGGAATTTTATTCCTGACATTCCCTGCATTTCATATGAATCCGAAGTTGTCAGTGAATTTTATTGAATAGTACACTTCACATACTTCTTTAGATTATACCCGTATCGCAACAAAAACTGCACATACACGGCGAACCCCACCGTGCGGAGGATCTTTGGGAAACATTTCATCGTGGCCAGCCTATTATTACATTGCCCTCACCGTAGCCTATATTTCTAGCTGCCTGTGGAATAGATTCTGTGTTTTCCTATGAACAACTGGAATTTAACATAAAAACTAAGATCAACATTGCCATCAAATATTTACCTATTAACAATTTGCCCGTCTGTAACAATACCTGTTGTTTGTGGGTTTTTTCCACTCTCTCTTCATAACCCAGTTATTCTAATGTCTTGTAGCTTTGGGTGTATCGTACGTATTTCTACAGTTGTTGCCTTACGCCGTGCCTCCGCCACCCTGGGATTGTTGCAGGTGTCTTTTCATTCTCTAGCTCTATACAGAACTCTCCCTCCTTAAATGCAGTAAACTCATAGCTACTGAAATAATTCTTGCCAGACACATTGCTTATTTTATGGCATCCCCCTCACATCAGACCTGTTCATGTTTCCTTTCGTGTGCTTTTACCAACTCTCCAGGGGTCTCGAAGGCCCAGGTCGTGGACATCTCACTCTAGCTAAGCAAGTCCATGTGCCATCTCCAGGGACCAGCTGAGCCCACCTGAGATGGACGGCAGTGTCCTTCCCGGGCCTTCTGGGTTCGTTCCCCAATCTGCCTTTAGTTGAAAACCCTTTTCTCTACTAAATCTAAGGTTGTTTCTTACTTAGTTTTTTCTCGTCACTTCTGTACTCTGCCTTTATGCACTAATAATTATGTCGCTTTATAAAAATTTCCTTGCTTCTGTGGCTTGGTACCTGTAGCACAGTGGTTATGGCGCTGGCCATATGCACTGAGGGTGGCAGGTTTGAACCCAGCCCAGGCCAGGTAAACAACGACAACTGCAACAAAAAAATAGCCAAGTGTTGTGGCGGGCGTCTGTAGTCCCAGCTACTTGGGAGGCTGAGGCAAGAGAATCGCTTCAGCCCAAGAGTTTGAGGTTGCTGTGAGGTGTGACACCACGGCACTCTACCAAGGGTGACATAATGAGACTCTGTCTAAAAAAAAAAAGTCCTTGGCTCTGCCGTGTTCACCTCCCAAAGAACCCAGCGCTCAGGAGAGCTGCGTTCTGCCATCCCTTCCCGTCCAGAGCACTCCCTGCTGCAGTGTCCTCCCGGGCACAGCCCGCTGCCATGCCCCCTCCTTGCGTCAGAACCTTTCCCTTCACCACGAGACCCACTGCTGGATCCTCTGTGACCGCCACTCCCTGCCTCACTCGTGACATCTGCGAGGGCTTCTCACAACTCAGCCACAGGGTTTGGACCTGACGAGTGAGAGTCTTCCATTCTTAGATGGTTAGCGATTATCTTAAGAGGTCTTATCAAGGATTTCTGTTTATATATTCTATTTTTTAGGACAATTACAGATTTATAGAAAATTTGAGACAGTGGTACAAAGGGTCCCAATACACCACATCCCCAGTGTCCTCTGTTATTAACAGCCTCTGTTGCTACAGTACATTTGTTGCAATTAGCAGCTCACATCCATCCTTCACTCAGATTTCCTTAGTTTTTATCTAGCATCATTTTCCTGTCATATCCCTTCTAGAACACCACGTTACATTTAGTTGTCACATCTCCTTAGGCTCCTCTTGGCTGAGACAATTTCTCAAGTTCCTTGTTTTGGGTGACCTTGACAGTTTTGAGGAGCACTGGTCAGGCATTTTGTAGGATATCCCGCTCTTGGGATTTCTCTAATGTTTTCCACGATAAGACTGAGGTTGTAAGTTATTGGGAAGAAGACGACAGACGTAAAGTGATCCCGTGGTGCGCAGTGTCAAGGTTACGTACTAGCAGCAGGATTTATGACTGGGGATGTTAGCCCATCTTGCAGTGGGACAAAGGCAGGTGGTCACCTGGCCGAGGTCGTGTTTGTCAAGCCTGTGGCTTAGTCGGTAAGGCGCCGGCCCCATATGCCGAGGGTGGCGGGTTCAAACCCAGCCCCGGCCAAACTACAACCAAAAAATAGCCAGGCGTTGTGGCAGGCGCCTGTAGTCCCAGCTACTCGGGAGTCTGAGGCAAGAGAATCGCTTAAGCCCAGGAGTTGGAGGTTGCTGTGAGCTGTGTGAGGCCACGGCACTCTACCGAGGGCCATAAAGTAAGACTCTGTCTCTACAAAAAAAAAAGAAACCAAGATCTGAGTAGAACTGCGCTTGCCACTACTGAGGTTCTGTTTCTTTAAAGCAGCGGTTCTCAGGAGCTGTATATTCAAGGGCCTCGGCCTTAGGAAGGTTGAGAACCACTGCTTGAAAGGGTCCTTTCAGCCGGCACAGCACAGAAATAGATGTGTGTACATTAACCCATGTTCATACATATCTTCAGAAATATTTTCATATGTGGCCATTAAACATGAGTTCACACTGATGTTTCCAACTTTAATCCGTTATCACAGGGTGGGTCTAGCCTCCTCCCCTTGCTTATCTTTAAATTCCAAAAGTGAAAAACCTGGCTCCTGCCAGCCACAGCCATTTACTTGATCGTTCATCTCCAGTACATACGTATAGCAGTATGGGAATTGTTAACCCGGTGAGGCCCAACTTTTATCAACCAGAGCAGTAGTCCCCCACCCCCGGGCTGTGGACTGATACCCGTCCTCCGCGGCCTGTGAGGAACCAAGCTGCCTAGCGGAGGTGAGAGGCCGGCAAGGCAGCGAAGCTTCGTGTGTGTTTACAGCCACCCCCCATTGCCCTCATCACCCCCGGAGCTCTGTCTCCTGTCACAGCAGCAGCAGCATTGGATTCTTCCAGGACCGTGAAGCCCACTGTGCACTCTGCACGTGAGGGATTTCACTGTGCAGGGGATCTGGGGCCCAGGCTTCTTCTGAGGCTCAAATGCCTGATAATGAGAGGCGGAGCTGAGCCGGTGATGCTAGCACTGGGGAGCAGATATGGATGTTCATTAGCAGGGAGGCTTGATGCCACAGAGGCCAGAATAAATCCGTTGCTTGCAGACGCACATCAAAACCACCTCCTCCCTCCACCCATGGAAAAATTGCCTCCCAGGAAACCTGTCCCTGGTGCCAAAGAGGTCGGGGTCCCCTGAACTAGAGTGCAGGGCTCTCTATGCTTCCTTTCCCCGTCGTCGTCCCCTCGTTTCCAAAGTTACTCAGGTCAGTGAGTAACTTGCTGTTCCTCCTGCTCCCTTCAGTGAGTCGGTTTCATATGTTTAAATTTAGTTACGTTCTCTTGTCACATTCTGTATTTTTTTTCTTGAAATCCTACAACCTCCTAATTTAAAAAAAAAAATGGCCTACGTAAGGTTCACTATTTATGTTGTCAAGTTCTGTAGGTTTGGGCAAATGTGTGCTCTCCTGTACCCCCCCATTACAATGTCATACAGAAGAGTTTCACTGTTCTAAAAATCCATGTGCGGATCCTACTCATTTTTTTCCTCTTTTCTCCCAAACCCATGGGAACCACTGATCGTTTTATCGATTCCATATTTGAATGTGTTGTAATTGGAAACATGTAGCATATGGCCGTATATTGGTTCCTCTTCCTCAGCAGCAGGCCTTTAAGCTTCCATATGTCTTTCTGTAGCTTGGCAGTGCATTTTCTAATCAATGAATAATATTCTGTCATATGAAGGTACCATAGTTTGTTTATCCGTTCACCTCTTAAGGAACATCGTGGTTGCTTCCAGTTTGGGACAGTTATGACTAAAGCTACTGTAAACATTTTCATGTGAGCCACAAGTTTTAAAATCGGTTGTGTGAACACCTGGGAATGCTCTTACTAGATCCTGTGATGAGACTCTGTTCCGTTTGGTCAGAACTGCTGTTTATCCTCCAAAGTAGCCTTACCCTTTTGCATTTCCTCCAGCAGGGAAAGGGAGATTCTGTTGCTTTTCATCCTCACCAGGATATGAAATGGTCAGATTCTTTTTTTTTTTTAATTTTAGGGATTCTAGAAGGCAGATAGTTGTATCATGCATTTTTCTATTACCCTAAAATATATAACTCGGTACACACTGGGGTCTCAATTAATCTTAAACTCTGAGACCGTCTCCCCAACTCCTTGTCATTAGTTTGTGTTCAAAACATAAAAATTAATATTTATGTAAGCCTAAGTAAACATAATTGAAAGATAAATTTGTACCATTTTCCCCTTTCCATTAGCAAAAATTATTCAATCAATTTATCATTTAGTGATGGGGTCAGTTCACATAGGAAAGATAAAAATAGAAATCATGACAGGTTTTTGAGACTATTTTCAGTTAAACATGGTTCACTCAGATGGCTTGGTTAAATAATTGTAAACAGCAGTCTGAAAATGAAACATTCAGTTTGCAAGTGGACCCCTGTAGTAACTGCACAAGTGACTTTCTATGGACAGTCCTGCATACTGGGGATCAGGGCTTCAGCCAGCTGGAATCTGCAGTATTGTCAAATTGGTGTCGTTCCTTTGCGTCACTCTCCACCCTGTGTTTGTAGATTGTAATGTACAATTAAAGCATTAGTTCCAATACAGTTATCAAGAAAGGTTAAATTTTTCCAGGGCATATTGGAAACGGAATTCGAGTATTTTATAAAACTCAAGGGAGACCTGTGTTTGCTGAAGCTGGATATGGAGAACAAAGGCAAGAAGTAACCTACATAATTGGTAATGCGCCCACAACTTTGCTCACAACCTCTAGAATCATTCTAGAGATCACTAAATTAGTGAGAAAGATTGCTCCCCTGCCTGGAGCACGGTGCTTGAATAAATTTGCTTCTGCCATTCAATGCCATTCTGCCATTAGACCGGGTTTAATTTGCGTAAACATAAAATCTGTTCCCTGGTTTTGAGGAAGACCACATAAACCGAAACATTTAATCTGCCCTTAGCTGAAATTCTTCTTCCCCTTCTGTTGTTGGTGAGTTGTGTTAGCTTTGCGTGATGCCTTGTTTGAAGAATGAATCTCCCCATTAATGTTGTTTTGATCTAGTCCCTCTTTATCAGTATGGGCTTGATGGCTAAGGAAGTAGCCAATTAATTACACAAATACTTCCTTTAGTTCTGTGGAGAATACGAAGCAAGCAGGGGAAAGAAAAGAGACAATTATCTGAACGGTTGTGACTGTTTTGTAAAGGTAAATGGATTGTAATTATGCCAGGCTTCAGGCTTTGTTACTGTATTTGACATGATTTGCTAGAAAGGTATCCTTTCGTTTGGAAGATAGATTGTCCTTGTAACGTATACAGGGGTGAACCCTGCTGAAATCCATCGTCTGCCTGCTCTGCTCGCCATCACCATTTCTAAAGCACCCTACCCTCCTGGCAGAATCCCAAGGGAAGGCGTTTCCATGGTAACCTCAATGGAGGCAGTCAGCTGATGTCTGGCACCGCCTGTGCTGGTGAGTGCTAGACTTTTCCCCTCCCTTGAGCCTTTAAACTATATTTATCAGTCCCTCTTAAATGGAAAGTATCTAATCCCTTCATGTCAGACCCTGAGTGTCATTCAGGTTTATTAACTTATTTAGGTAATAAATTTACCTTCCTAATTAATTCTCTGCAGGTCCTAGGAGCTATATTATTTTTTTAACGTCTTGCGCAAATGTTTGTATTTCTGCCTCTTATAACAAAGAGAGTTGCTGAGCAAAATTAGACAGTGGGAAACCTCTGTTCTTAGAAAAAGAAAGTCTATGTTAGAGAGAAATTTAGAAAAATGCAGACGTTAAGGTTTCACTTTAATTTTTTGAGAATTTCATTATGGGAATCCTGTATAGGAAGTAAGCATCCTTTTATTAATAAAGACCCCTATTCTTGAGAAGTTGGTCACTGGTGCAGGGTTTCAGTTGCAGGTTTTTCTGACCTCAAAGCCCAAAGTAGCCACAAAATTAGGCATCCTCTGGCTTAATTGCCAACATTGTTCTTTCTCTCCCTATTTTTCTTTATTTATGTAAGTCTGTCTTTTATTAATATTCCTTTATACAATATTTAATCTCCACTTTTTGAAGGTAAGTGACTGGTAGGCCTGCAGGAATCAGAATAATCAAGATGAGAGTTTGTAGTGTGGTAGCCCTGTTCTGCGTATCAAGGGTTCTGTGGTTCTCAACCTTGCTAATGCCTCCAACAACAGTTCCTCATGTTATAGTGACCCCCATCCATAAAATTATTTCCATTGCTACTTCAAAACTGTAATTTTGCTGCTGTTATGAATCGTAATGTAAATATCTGATATGCAGGATGTATTTTCATTGTTACAAAGGGGTCGCGACCCACAGGTCGCTAATATAGTCGCTAATATATTAAGTATGAAAAAGTTTATTTTGTTTCTGTTGGGGTATGGGCAGTACCTCTGAGCATAGCTGTTTCTCTGGATGTCACTCTACACTACTAAAAAGGTAGAAAAAACTAGCCAGGCGTGATGGTGCATGCCTGTAGTCCCAGCTACTCAGGAGGCTGAGGCAGGAGGATCGCTTGAGCACAGGAGTTTGAGGTTGCTGTGAGCTGTGATGACACCATACAGAGCAAGACTCTGCCTCAAAAAAAAGGAGGGAAAAGATGAATTGCTGAGTGGGTGAGCCCAGTACAAAGAGCAGGGGAGAGTGTGGGTGTAAACTGGGCATAGTGCTTTTAATTTCTGGGTGGGATGTGGCCGCCTGGCTGGTCCTGTCCCTAACTTCACACCCCCTCAGTCCCTTTCATTCCTCCTTCCTCCCCCTCAGTTTTGGTTGGAAAGATTATCTCTAGAGTTATATTTTCTATTAGATGTAAATATGTTATTTAAGAAAAAATATCTATGTGGCTCAGAGGAGTAGGCGCCAGCCCCATATGCCAGAGGTGACGGGTTCAAACCCAGCCCCAGCCAAAAACTACAAAAAAAAAAAAGAAAAATATCTAAATATCTACATTTCAACTCTAAAAAAAAAGGAGGGGTGGAGGGAGATGGAGAGAGAGTGCTTTTTCTTTCTAAAAAGCCTCATGATCTCATAATTGATATCAAAAATTAAACCTTCTTTAAGTTGCTGACCATGATTTGATGTTTGAGAATAGTCAGAATATCAAAATTTTCCTTAAACAAGATTAGTAAAAGATTGGAGAAATCACCTTATCTTTGATGCTTTTCACCCCTTATCATGGACATCTGCACGTATTGTCTCCCTTGGCAGATGCTGGTTCGTCCCCCCACCAGCCACCCGGGCCCTGGACTTGTGGGCATTGAATACATGAGCCCATTTGTTTGTTATCGGTTGAGGTCCACAACAAACTTGCTTTACACGGAATTGTTGTGATGAAGTTTAGTACTATGAGGAGAATCTGGTTTCCTAATATAACAGACATTAGGAGGATTTCTTTGGGGGGGGGGTGTTCTTTTTGGATTACATCTAAATGGAGACCTCTTTACGCTGGGTTGTGGACAGGGGCATGTCTCTCCAGAGCAAGTACGGTTGACAGGTTCAGGGTCCTCTCCCCTAGCTTCGCTGAACCACTCCCCAGCTCCCGTGGAGGGAGCAGTCATTCTGCTTCTTAGAGGCCACCTGTGACACCTGCCCCACCCCCTGCTCTCCCATGCCCTTCCCTCTCCATCTCATAGTTTCGCAAAGCTTGTTAAGTTATAAAAGTATTTTATTATGCGGTTAAAGATTATTACACTATAAATGGCTAAAGTCAAAGGAGAAATCGTCATCCAGTGGGGTTGGCAGCAGAGGTGTGAGGGTACAAGGAAGCAAGCATACGGTGGCTGCTGAATTCATGCCCCGTTTTGAAGCTGCACCCAGCTCTGTAGATTGTTGATGCCGGACGTGATGTCCATGAAATAAGCCTGAAATTATGTATGTAAAGTGCTTCATGTAGTTTCTGTCACATGATAAAATGCTCAATATTTAGAAGCTGCTCTTAGCCCCTTGCACACTGGCAGTCCTGTCCTTATAGAAATGAGAGGATTTAGATGAAGGCAGATTCACGGTGTGTCCTCCCTTGTTACTCTTTGTTCTGATTTTCATTCTGCCTGCAGTGTTATTCTCCCCCATGACTGAATTTCTTCCTCACGTCATTTCGGCTCTGCTCAAATATAACCTCAGTGATACCCGCAACTCCATCCCACCCCTCACTGTCTTTACACAAATACATTACTCCTCCTCTGGGCTCCTTCCTACCAGTTGCCTTACACAGGTGGTTGCAGTCCAGCTCCCCCAAGCCCTGTTAGAACTAGACTGCAGGGGAGGAGGGCCATGGGTGCCTTGTTCCCGCAACACTGCCCGCCATACAGTAGGTGCTCAATAAGTGGTGTTGATGGATGGGGGTGGGGTCAAGACTGGAGACGGGGCTTGGCGCCCATAGTTCAGTGGTTGGGGTGCCAGCCACATACACCGGAGCTGACGGGTACAAACCCGGCCCCAGCCTGCTAAATAACAATGACAACTACAACGACGACAAAAACAGGCGTTGTGGCGGGCACCTGTAGTCCCAGCTACTTGGGAGGCTGAGGCAAGAGAATCGCTTAAGCCCGAATGTTTGGGGTTGCTGTGAGCTGTGATGCTACAGCACTCTACAGAGGGCAACGTAGTGTGACCCTGTCTCAAAAAAAAAAACCCCGACTGGAGACAGGAGAGCAGTTAAGAGGCTGCAGCTGTTAATCAGTTAAGAAATTATAAGGGGCTAAACTCAAGCAGGGAAGGAAATGAGGGGAAAGAGCCACAGTCAAGAGCTATTTAAGTGGTAGAACAATAAGCCTTGGTGGTGCTGGTGACTCTCCAAGATGGTAACGTGAGGACAGACCTGGGACGCAGTGGGAGAGTAGAGGAGCAAGTCCAGTCTTCAGCGGGCTCGTCTGAGGTGAACCCCAGAGACAGTCCACCATCTGGAGACCAGCCCGGGACAGAGACTGTCTTAGTTCAGGCCTCTAGAACAAGATAGCACAGACTGAGTGGCTTACAGGAGAGGAATTTATTTCTTACAGTACTAGAGTCTGGGAAGTCCAAGATCAGGGTGGCAGCCAGCACGGCTGGGTCCTGGTGAGGGCCGTCTTCTTACCGTGTCCTCACGTGACATCGAGCTCTCTCCTGTCTCATCTAACAAGGGCACTCATCCCAGGATGAGGGTGCCATCCTTATGACCTACTCATCTCCCAGAGGCCCATTTCCAAATCCCATCACTTTGAAGATTAGAGCTTCATCGTCTGAATTTTGGGAGGTCACTGATATTTGGTCCATAGCAGAGACCCAGATCCAGAAGCCATCACTGTGTGGTAGCTAAAACTGTGAGAGTAGACAGCACCATGGGAGTGGGGTTAAGGAGAGAAAGGGGAAAGTAGCTGTAAGATCACCGCTGAGAAGAGGGCTGTGAAGGATATGGTTAGTTAAAGGCGGGCTTGATTAAAGAGGAACACAGCTCTGATTCACCCTTACCTTGTCTCTCATCATCTCTCCTCATCAAGTAAATTTTGATCATCCATTACTACCAGGTACCAGGGCAATAAAGACGAGAAGATGTTTAGTGGGTGAGGGAAGTACAGAAATTGTCACAGTCAACTTTTTAAATGCTGAAGCAAAGGTGAGCTTGGAAGTGCTACAGGAGGGCCCAGAGGATGGTAACAAGGGCTTTCTTTTCTTTTTTCTTTTTTTTGATAAGACAGAGTTCTACCCTGTGCCCTGAGCAGAGTGCAGTGGCGTCGTAGCTCACTGCAACCTCAGACTCAGGCTGTGGGCATCCTGCCGCCTCCACCCCCAAAGCTGCTGGGATTAAGGTGCTCGCTGCGGCGCCTGGCTGGGTTTTTCAATTTTTTTCATGAGTCGGGGTTTCACTCTTGCTCAGACAAGCCTCAAGTTCCTAAGCTCAAGCAATCCTCCCGCCTCAGCCTCCCATAGTGCTAGGGTTACAGGCATGAGCCACCGCGCCAGCTGTAACAATGGCTGTTTAAGATAAGGAAGGATTTCAGGGGCTCATACATACAGGTCAAACATCTCTAGTCCAAAATCCAAAATGCTCCAAAACCCAAAACTTTTTGACTGCTGACATAACAACACAAGCGGAGGATTTCACACTTTATCCCGTGTAATGGGTCGCAGTCAATATCAGGAGCATAACGCTCTTTATTCAGCAGGTATAAGGCACATGTGAAACAAGTGAATGTCGTGTTTAGACTGGGTCCCATCCCCAAGATCACTCGTTATGTATGTGAAGATATTTCAAAATCTGGAAAGATCTGAGTCAGTTCTGGTCTTAGACATTTCAGATAAGGGATACTCAGCCTGTATTTGCAAACATGTGGGCATTTTTGCACTGAGCACTTGGGCTCTTTCAAATTCCTGAATGGATGGTGTGCCCCACTGCTATTGACCCTGCAGGCAACAGCTTTTCAATGCCAGGATGAGGTTTGGTTTTTAGGAGGCTGAGGCTGACAATATCACAAATAGTACTGAAATGGGAAGAGGCTGGTGAAATAAATAACTATTTTAGGGTCTCTTGGAAAATAATCTCAACAGATACACTGGCACCAGAAGTGGAGAGAAGCGATAAGACGTGAAAGGTTTCTGAGTTATTCTTAATTAAAGTTAACACTTTTTGGACAATTTTCTATACGCCAGGCACTACTTCTATTTCCAACTGTGTGAGATAATTTTTTCATCCTTGTGAGATAGGTAGTATTAACCCCCTCTTAAGGTGAAGAAACGGGGCCCCAGGGCATTGACAGGATTTACCTGCGGATATAAAGTCAGTAAGAGGCGAGCCAGGGTTGGAGCCTGAATGGAGAGTGGATGAGCTGGGGGAAACAAGGCGCTCTCCTGGGCTGGGAGGTGGCCTGGCTGGCGGGGCTTTCGTGAAGGCCCTGAGAAGGAAGAGTTCGGGAAGGGAAGTGTGATGAGTTTGATTTTGTCCAGGTCAAATATGTGGTCCCAGTAGGCCCTCCAGGGGACCCCTGTTTGCGCTTTCCCTAGATGAGCAGAATCTGGAGCTCCAGAGAAAGGTCTAAGCTTGATATTCACGTTTGAGAATTATCAGTATTTTAAAGAGAGAGAAACTTGCAGTCTCTTCTTCCCAAACACGGTTCATGTTGTCCACCCTGTGACATGTGCCTCCTGGCTCCTCAGGAGGGTTGTGAACTCCCTCAGGTGAAGCCTTCATTTTCTAATTTGTTTACCTCACCCACAGATAATGAGATTACACACACACACACACACACACACACACACACACGCACGCACGCACAGGCTGAGTAAAGTACCTGGTTTCCCTGCCCTCCTGGAGGTTTTGAAATGCCTCTCTTATTCCCCACAAGCATGGTGTCAACAGAGGCCAAGATGGGGGCCTGGACTTCCGCTCCCACCCAGCAGCAAAACATTAGCACTCCACTTCTACTGGCCCATTTGTAGCAGAGGCCTGTTGAAACACATTTAAATCAAATGCAAGTCTCTTAACCCACTACCTAAAAGGACCAGGATGCAATAGAAAATGGTACCTAAAATATAGGGAGATGCTAGTATACACAAATTCAATTTGTTGACAAATACAAGGTAAGGAGAATAAGCTTAAAATAATGAGCAAATAATCTTTTTGCATTGAGAGGATAATAGTAATTTGTAAGGTAAAAAAAAATTTTTCAAGTAGAATCCCAGTAAGGAAAGCAACTTAATTAAGTTGGTATTTTAAGAGAGAGAGAGAGAAAAATAAATTTAAAATGGGTAAAATAGAACTTGATTCAATTAGTAAAACAATTAGCTTTCTAAAATAATAATTTGACTATCTGGGACCCAATTATTTCATAGTTTTACCTAAATCAATGGTTATCTGTGATTAGAATCACTTGGGGAGCTGTTACAATCTGCAGATGCCCAGCCCCATCTCAGCCCAATCTCAGCCCAATTGTACCAGGATCTTACCTGTGAGTCTATAAATAAATATGCAGCCATGGTTGAAAGCCATTGGCCCAAATGAACCATAATCAGAATACGAGTGGGAGGATTTTCACACCTTTGAATAGTCAAACTGGGTGTGACAGGGTTAGTGCACTAAATTTTGTACACTCTTTTCCAAGGGTTAGTGCACTAAATTTTGTACGCTCTGTCCAAGGAGCGTCCTCTTGGGCTATTTGTCTTGCTTTATGTATCCTCGTGATGAATCTGAGTATCTGGTTCCCCAGCCCACAACAATAAATCTAAAGCAGTAATTAAAAGGAAGTCAATCTCTTACAAGCAGGGATATTGATAGTTGCAATATATGAAAACTGGAAATACAGGAAGACTCACAAGAGATTTAGTTCATATCCACACTACACAGCCTGGTATTAAAACCTTGTTGAAGTGATTTCTCGAGCTATTTCCTCAGAGCTTGGAGGAATTAAAATTCAGTTTTTCATGAAACTCCTAAAGTTCAAGTTGCACAACAAACCCAGGGACTCAAACTGCTGGGTCCTCTAGGAGGCAGACTTCCAGCAGGCCTGAGGTTTTTAGCAAAAAGATAAGTTAACCCATTTGGCTGATACTCATGAACTAGTCTAGTTCTAACCACCTTTCTAGTATGGAATTTGAAAATTTTAGTCTAAATACGAAAAAGCCAAATTTGCTTGCTACAAATGAAGTACTTGCAACAAAAGGAAGCAAATTACCCAAGCATTTGAGTTAACAGGGGTAGGAGTAGCCAGGTGTGGTGGCTCACACCTGCAATCCCAGCACTCTGGGAGGCCGAGGCAGGTGGATCGTCTGAGCTCAGGAGTTCAAGAGCAGCCTGAGCAAGAGCAAGACCCCGTCTCTAAAAATAGCCAGGCATTGTGGTGGGCACCTGTAGTCCCAGCTACTAGGGAGGCTGAGGCAAGAGAATCATTTGAGCTTAAGAGTTTGAAGTTGCTGTGAGGTGTGAAACCACAGCACTCTACTGAGGGTGACAAAGTGAGACTGTCTCAAAAAAAAAAAAAAAAAAAACAGGGGTAGGAGACCATGGCAGGTACAGCTTCCCAGGTGCCACCCTTGAGAAGAATTTGCATTTAATTTTAAGTATAAAGTTCATTTGTGATGAGAACATTATGTAGGTTATAAGTTTTCTTCTGGGGTGCCCTTGATCCCTGTCAGTGTGTGGAACATTTGGAAGAAATTGAATAAGTACGGAGACGTTATTATTCAGCACAGTGAGCTGGATTGATGCTGGAAACACTGCAGAGTGTTATTGAGTGCCTTCATCAAGCTGTTAAAATCAAGGGTTGAAAGCATTTGTCAGTCAATGATATAAACTTAGTCCCTTAATCAGTTGATTACAATTATTTTCATTGACCTGAATAATATTGATCAATAGTACAAAGCTTATAACAGGCACTTGTGTATAAATTCGATTATGCCGGTTTTAAGACAGCATCATGTTACTGCCCAAGGCCCATAGTTTTTAAAATAGGTTTTCTTTCGCCATTAAAATGTCATGGTTCACACATACTGGTATGATTTTTGGAGCATATGGTCCGAAGGTGTGGTCGTCTGAACACCAGTGGCCCTGAAGGTACATATGTTTTAAAGCATGCCTACTAATCAGTGATCCCCACAGTAACTCTGAATCCCTTAGAGATTAAAATGATGATTTTATTCAGTTTAATGAAGCTGGAAAACATTTATAAAATAGTGTTTTTAAAAATGTTCATCCTACATGTTAAAATAACAAAAAAAAATTGTTGAAAGGGATATCTGTTTATAAATTAACTCCTAGTTATCCTAAATTGTATATTTGTCCCTTGATGCATGTACAAAATTAAGATTTCTCTGTGTTATGGTCATGGGTTCTTAGGTCAGAAATTCAGAAAAAACAAAGCAGATGGCTTGTCTCTGCTCTGCTGTCTTCTGAGGCCGAGCAGGGATGACTTGCCGATGGGAAAGTCGGCATCTTAACCATTCCCAAGGGGCTGGAATCACTTGGAGGCTCCTGCTCTCCGATGACTGGCACCCAGCCAGGAAGGGCCTGGTGACTGGGACTGCTGACTGAGAGTCTCGTGAGGACTTTCAGAGGTGCATGGCCTCCTCACGATATTCTAGCCTCAGGGTCGCTGGGCTTCTGACAAGATGGCTTAGGAGTCAAAGCTTAATGTCCCGTTGAACAAAGAAAGTACATCAACTTTTTAATAAGCTAACCTCACAAGTCACACTGTTGTATTTTATTGCTGAAAAGCAAGTTATATGGTCAGTTCAGATTCAAGGGAAGGGGACATAGACCCCCATCTTTCAACAGGAGGAATCCATCTTTCAACAGGAGGAATGTCAAAGAATTTTCAAACATGTTTTAAATCTTCTACAGTCTTCCCCCTGGTTAAAGATTATTTTCATCCCCTCATGGTATCAGGTTCAAGGTTGAAGTTCTATCCAGGTGCAATTCCTTCAGTCAGAAGACCTGTGAACTAAAAGGATAGGTTGTCTGCCCTATACCCAATATGCATTGGTGGGAGGCCTACAGCAGATTCTCCGATTCAGAGATGGGGTGTGCAGGAGGCACCCAGCAGTCCCTGACCATCTGTGTTTGCAGCTTGGCTTTCTTAGTCTGCTTCTTGCCCACAAAGGGCTAAGGGTCCAGAAGCCTCTTTGCATTTTGTAGTGTCTCTCTCTGTCCCTTTCAATCCAATCTGAAATCTTCAGTCCAATCTTTTGAAGTCTCTATGGGTTCACTGTGCGTCAATTTATATTCTACTCCGTTAGACAAAAACCATAGTCACAAATCTCTGCAAAAGACACTCTCCTATACCTCAGCCTCCTTGTGCACTGTGGTGGGGGACAAAGCCCTCAATACTCTTGGGACCCCCATTGTTTAACGGAGAGAATTTGTAAGGCATGCCCTGAAGATTTTTAGAGAGCCTTTAGTCTCTCTGGAAGATTGTACGAAGCAATCAATGCCTTAGATCTTGCTGAGGTTTTAACAAAAGATCTTACAGTCCCATTCTGGATTTGATCATTGCCCTGAAACCATTTCTTAATTTGAGGATCATTCGCCATATGGAGAAGCAGGAAATACAAAATAGTTTTATTTTCAAGCTCAGTAATGGCAGGCTTTTTAACTATGTCTTCTAAAGTTTACATGAAAGCTGAACAATCCCTATCAAGATCATCTTTCTCTTCTCACGTTTTTTTCGTTGATAGTGCAGAGAAGCCAGATGGCATTTTCTGTGTTCTATCTAGAAATCTCCTTCTCTAGATCCTCACATTTGTTAGCTGCATTTTCTGTTCTCTACTTTCCCATAGGCTGGTGTTGTCAGATTTTCTGCTACTTCATAACAAGGGTCTCTTTCCTCCAGCTTGAAATAATATTTTCCTTACTTTCCCCAGGCCCTCGCTGATCCCCTCTTTAAAGCCGGTCATGGTTCCACCAGCAATCGCCCCCCAGGCCCTCCCAGCTTCCACCCAATCTGAGAGCCATTAAGGATTACGAGAACACCCCACTCCTCATTCCAAATCTTTATCCTAGACGCTATTGCTGTGTAACAAACCACCCCAAATTCAGTGGAGTAAAACAACCACCATCTTATTATGCTCAGGGAATCGTGGGTCAAGAATTTGGAAAAGGGACCATGAGACCAGTTTTCCTCTGCTCCAGAATGTCTTCGTCTTTAGTGGAAAGAGTCATGGTCTGGGGGTTACTCAATAACTGAGGCCTGGGACCCCAGGCACCAGGGCTGCTAGAGGCTTCGCTTCCCGACAGCATGACCCCTCCGGACACCCAGCCTTCCTGCATCATGCTCTGGACACATGCACTTGGTGGGTCAAGTGATGCTTGTTTGTAAAGAGATAAACTCTTCAGTTATGCCAAACCATGCATTATTTCCTGATGAACCCGCACAGAGGAGCTTTCTGATTTATAGCTAGTTAAGACAAGGAGTAAGGGGAGAGCAAGAAGTCGGGGACAGAGGGTGAGGGAAAGGAAGAGAAGAAGGGAGATGGGGAGAGACAGATGAGAAATAAAGTTACCGAGCATCCTGTAAAAAGCCACAACTGTCTTCCAAGTTTCTGAATGGAAAGTAGAATGGACAGAACGTTCTCAAAGGAGCAGCCAAATCACTTTGTTACTTGAGATCAAGAGAACATAAATATTGTAACTCTGCAAGCACATGAAAGAGCTGACACTCTTGGAATAGGAAATCCACAACGCCAAGTGTGTATTTCACAATGGAAGCAGATAGCTGAGGAAATTAAGTGATGGTTGCAATTTCATGAAAACCATTTGTGTGTCAGGCATATCTTTGGTCAAAGGGGAAAAAAAAATCCAAGTTCATGAAGTTCCTTGGGGGTGGATGTGGAAAGCAGTAACCTAGGAAGAGTAGAAACCCTCCCACTGGGCAGCACCTGTGGCTCAACGGAATAGGGCGCCGGCCTCATATGCCGGAGGTGGTGGGTTCAAACCCAACCCCGGCCAAAAACTGCTAAATAAAATAAAATAAAAATCTTAAAAAAAAAAAAAAAGAAAGAAAGAAGCCCTCCCACTGAAGACAGTGGAGCAGCTGCCACTGGGGGTACGTTTGAAACAAAGATGCCCCAGATTGAAAACATGAGGCTGGGCGTAGTAACTCCCACCTGTTATCCTAGCACGCTGGGATTGCCTCAGCTCAGGAGTTCGAGACCAGCCTGAGCAAGAGCGAGACCCTATCTCTAAAAAAATAGCCGGGCATTGTGGCAGGTGTCTGTAGTCCCAGCTACTCGGAGGCTGAGGCAAGAGAATCACTTGAGCCCAAGAGTTTGCAGTTACTGTGAACTATGATATTACAGCACTCTACAGAGGTGACAAAGTGAGACTCTGGCTCAAAAAAAAAAAAAAAAAAAAAACCCACGACATGAAGCACTATGAAAAAGACGCAGACACCCCTGCTTAGTTAGTCCTTGACGGTTTTAAAGGACTTGATTACCATTTTTAAAAATTAACTCCTTTTAGAGTAACAGAAGCTCATGATCTACTATATTATTAGTCTTCGGTCCAAAAATGTCAGTTTTGAAAACACAGAGCTTTTTTCTGTTTCACACATTCTCCACAAATCTGCAGCTTCTTGAAATTTTGGGGATTCTGGATCAACTTTCACTGAAAAAGCATGCACACAGACGTATGAAGGCGCAGAGAGGGAGAGAAAGAGGACCACGACGAAAAAACACAAGGAAAGTGGCATTTAGTTACATTGGACTTCAGTGGGGTAGTACCCCTATTCCCTGACCTTTTGTGAGAGTGTATCTAAACACACAGTTTTGCAAAATCTACAAATACTTAGTGTTGATTTTTGTCCTGTAAAGTGAAACTAATTCTGACCCAGCAGCTATGGGTTTATAGACCTAAAATAATTTTTTTTGATTATTGGAAACTGGAACCCAAGGATTGCTTATTCATTAAGAAAAATGAAGTTTAGTTCTGCTACAGGGAATCTTACTATTAACATATAAGACTATAGGCTGGGAGAAGTGGCTCACACCTGTAATCCTACCACTCTGGGAAGCCAAGGCCTGTGGATTGCCTGAGCTCACAGGTTCAAGACCAGCTTCAGCCTGACCCAGAGCGAGACTTCATCTCTAAAAATAGCGGGGTGTTGTGGCAGGTGCCTGTAGTCCCAGCTACCTTGGAAGCTGAGGCAAGAGAATCACTTGAGCCCAGGAGTTTGAGGTTGCTGTAAAGCTGTGATGCCAGGGCACTCTACCAGAGGTGACAAAGTGAAACTGTGTCTCCAAGAAAAAAAAAAAGAAAGCAAACAGAAAATAGATAAAAGAGAATTCACTATTTTGTGAGTTTGTTCTTATTACAGTGCTTTTGGATTTTTAGGTCTCAGTAATGTTCTGTGTTTGTACCACGGGCGCTAACCAATTGTGCCACTGGAGCACTAGGTCTCAGTAATGTTCTAATCTTTTTAGCTCTTAAGAGTTTTGGGGCCAATTTGACTTACAGATGTAGAACTAAGACTTAAAAAGAACAACAGAGGCATCTCTGGCATGATGGAAATGTTCTATATCTTGATTTGGTTGTCAAAAATCATCCACTTCTACAATCAAAGTCTGTGAATTTAATGTTAATTACACCTCACCTGAACACTTAAAATCTGTGAACTTGTTGTATGTATCAATTTTTTAAAATCCTACTTGACTGATGGGTCAAGATATATAAAATGTTTTGATTGGGTTGAGGATTATGTGTTTTAATTTCCAGTTAATTCTTTTTTATACTTGCTATTTGTAAAAATAACAAGAAGTAGATGATATCTATTAATGTACCTAATGTCTATTATTTAAAAATTGCACTGAAAGATTAGGCAAAACTGTCTCTGATCAGCTGTGCATGGTGCTTATTTTTAGCCCTGTAATCCTTTTATACCACACAGGAGATGTGTTCTCTCCTTAATGCACACATTTCACTGCTACAGATGCCTGAGTGGTTAGGGGGGGAAAAAACTGATATAAATATAATAGTGATGAAATGGTAATGAATACATCTGAGCATTTACCAGCTGTCCACGAAGAGAAGTAGTGTTTTATGTACCGTGCAAATGGTAAAATCAAAGTGCTACAAATACAAAACTTCATACTTGCCTTGAAAAAGTGAAAGCTGTCAAGCCTGACACCAGGAAGATAATTCTAGTTGGGCAAGCTCACAGATAACATCTAAAGGTGACCTGTTAAAAAGTTGAGTTCTGTTGATTCATTTCTTACTGGTGAACCATCCTCACACTTGTGGAATAGACTTTCTTGGTTGAATCCTGTTTTGTTCATTATTTTGGATTTTTGCATCTTTAACTTAGATTGGCCTTTCGAGTGAGTAAGTGTGTGTGTGTAGGGAAGGGGGCATTGATTCGGCAAGTTTTGCTACCAGGAATGAATAAAATGAGTCAGTATGACTTCTGTCTGTTTCTATGTTGGAGAATAGGAATTACCTGGATCTTGACAGTTTGTCCATAGTTTCTGAGCCCAGTAACAACAAAGAAAGTGTTTTTCTGGCAACGTAAAAGACATTTTTTTCTATTTGTAAATCAATCCTGATTATTTTATCTTTCTTTAAGTCAACTCTAGTAATTTGTACCTCCTATAAAATCATGCACAAACCTTAATTTATTAATATGAAATTGTAAATGTTCCTCTCTTATAATTTCTAAAGTCAATACTCCTCTCCTTAAATCCCTTTCTTAGTCCTAACATTAGAGGTTTGTGCTTTTGGCTTGTGTTTTTCTTAGTAAAGACTCGGAGGGTTTGGTCTTTTCAAAGATCCAACTCTTTATTACGTATTTTCTTCTCATTCATAAACTTCTGCTTTTACCTTAATTTTTATTTTACTTACATTTCTTTTGTTCTTTTATGGTTTTTTCAGTTGACTAATTTGCTTTTCTTCTTTCTTATTTAATAATAAAAGCATTTAAGACAATGTATTTTCTTCTGAATATAGTTCTGGCTGCATCCCATGAATTTTGGTGTATAAAGTTCTCTTATTAACTTCTTTATTATCTGTAATTGCAACCGCAGTCTCTTTAATCTGGGAGTTACTTAAAGAGGTGTTTTGTTTCTTTTTTAAATTCTCAGTGGTAAGATTGTTTTGTCATTGTTAACCTTTTGTTATAATTTTCTCATTTTATCATACTATGATTGCAGAATGCAGCTGGTGCATTTCTTTTTATAACTGAGAGAGGAGCGTTCCTTTGTGGCCTAATATGTAGCACATAATGAATCTGTGTAAATGTTTCAGATCATAATAAATGTGTGTGATAGTTTTATATAATTTCATAGATCTGTTCTTGATCTTTTTGAACTGCAGAAGATGTGGTCACCCCCTAAAATCATGATTCAGCCCATCTCTTCTTATAGCAGTTTTTGCTTTATAAGTTTTAGTACCATGTGATTCGATTCATAAAGATTTAAGGTTTTTACTTTTTAGGTTATATTTCTTGTCCCAATGAAACAAAATTTGTGTTTCTGGCCTTGGCTTTGCTTCATCTGCTATGATTCTTCCTATCCTTGTTCTCTTTCTGGTATATCTTGCTTCATCCTTTTATTTTTCATTTTTTTATGTCTTTGTTTTAAATACTTCTTTCATCAACAGTATAGTTAAATTTTATTTTTTACCTAACCTTGAGCTTTTTCCATTCAGTAAAATTGTACTCCACTCACATTTCTCATAGAAACTGGAAAAAAGTTTTTCTGAAATTCAATCATGTTATTTAAATACTTTGTTATTTTTTTCTTATTTTGAGACAGAGTCTCACTATGTCACCTTCGGTGGAGTGCTGTGGCATCACAGCTCACAGCAACCTCAAACTCTTAGGCTTAAGCGATTCTCTTGCCTCAGCCTCCCAAGTAGCTGGGACTACAGGCGCCTGCCACAACACCCAGCTGTTTTTTGTTGCAGTTGTCATTGTTGTTTAGCAGGCCCGGGCTGTGTTCGAACGCACCACCCTTGGTGTATGTGGCTGGCACCGTAACCACTGTGCTACAGGCGCCAAGCCATTACTTTGTATTTTTTATACTCCTGTGCTGTTTTCTTCTTTTTCTTAGTTGCTGAATTGGTGAAGTTTTATTTATTTTCTTTTACTAATGATTATAAAATTATACATCCTTTTCTATTTTAATAATAATTACTGATAAATATGCAAATTGATCTTTCTTAATCAATACCAAGAATAAAGTGGATTACTTATCTTCTGTGAGTGATGACAGAACTAATGTCTTTTCCTATACCTTCCTCTGTTTTCAGACAGAAGAAGCAACTTGTTTTTGAAAAGAACGTAAACATGAATTGTATTTCTCTATATGAATAACTTATGTTGTGTGTGTGCCTTGATACTTAAAGATTTTTCCCCTTTATCCTAGGAATTTGAAACTTCTCTGGGTGCACATCCCTATGAGTCTCTGTTAAGCTCAGCTGGCACTGAGATCCCTTTCTATTGAAAGATATGAATCTTTCAGGCTTTGAGAAATTTTCTTCTCTTATTCTTTAATTTTCTAAAGTATCTGTTTGGCTACTTATTACTTCCGTTGTGTATTTAATTTATAATGTTTGTCTTTCAAAGTCCTTTCTTTCTCCCACATTGGTCTGTTTTGCACTTATGCCATCGGTGAGAACGTGGACCCGAGGTTTCCCCTCCACTGCAAAGGGAACCTGCTCTGATTCCTCGGACCTGCGGCCCCTTCACTGCCAGTCTTTCTCCTTGTCTGTTTGTAGTTACTGTTACTTCTTACTTAGGAAAGGCTGGGAGATTTGAGATGGATTACAGCCGGAGACTGCCCTCTCTAAATCTTCAAAGCCAACGAAGAGGAAGGTTTAGACTTAGCACAGCATAGAAATTCCACAGATAGGAGAGGAAGGCAACGTGGGAGAGGGGCAGGCTTGATAAGGAGACACTGACCTGCGTGTCATGGCTGCCCATAAATAACTGAAGTAGTGACCTCATCCTAACTGTGTATTTTAACACAACACTTTACCTTTGCATAGTACTGTACAACTCTTTAAATTATATTTCCAGTGATAAAGTTTTGCTGTCGTATTTTCACTTAGATTTGAGCCTAAGACCATTGAAGATCAAGGGGCCTTTTGCTCAGTTATTGTTTTGTACCCCCGAGTTGCTACGATTTGATCCTTACCACAACCCTGGAGGGTAGTGAAGGCACCCAGCATTGTCATTATTTTGCAGAAAAGGAGATAGGTGCCACCAAAATAAAATGATGCCCTCAGGATCACGTGGCTGAATTGAGATTAACACCTGAGTTATCATTCCTGAGGCCACTACTCCCCACCTGCCACCCTGTCTCCCAGAACTAAAGGAGACGTTCTGAGTGCTTTTGTCCTGCCTTGGCAACAACAGGGATTCGGCCTTCCGTTGCTTGTGTAGCAGAGCCATTTAGGTGCCCTTTCCCCTGTTTTCTTTTACGAATGTGGCCCACCACTAGGCCTGAGCATCCACATGAAAAATTCCTACCCACGGGGAGACTAGAAAAGGGAGGGAGAGAAGCCACACCCTGAGTTGGGGTGGTAGCAGGAACGGAGTCACAGGCTCCTGTGCGCGGGCCAGACAGGACCCCCACCTCCCACCCCCACCACTAAAGCCGCTGGGATATGCCAGCAGCGTCACTGCTGTTACAATTCTCATTTCATTAGGCGTTAATCACGCTCTCCTGTGAAGTGCTACGCAAATTCAAATTCCGTTCTGAATTTGACTTGTAAAATAATCAAATGAGAGCGAAGCGTGATAGACAGAAACTATTTTTAAAAATGAAAATACGTTTCATCACATAAAAAAATCACCTGGCTGCAGCACATCTAAGAGAGGCTGGGAAATTGAGACGGGTCACAGTCGGAGACTCTCTTTGCCCTGTTCAAATCTTCAAGCCAAAAAGGGGAAGGTTTAGATTTATCAGAGCATAGAAATGCCACAGACTGTGAGAAACAAGGAGGCCACAGAGAGGAAGGCATTGTGGCCTGGATGAGGAGTTTCTCTTTTGTTCAGAGAAACTTATAGATTGCTCTATTCCAGTGGTTCTCAACCTTTCTAATGCTGCAGCCCTTTAATACAGTCCGACGGGGTCACGACCCACAGGTTGAGAACCGCTGCTCTATTCTCTCCCCAGTGGCCCCAGAAAACTCATGAATCTATGTGGGTTTTCTGGGGCTATTGGGGAGAAAATAGAGCAAACAACTAAAGAACAACTACAGAACACTGAAACAGTTTATACACATTTGGTGAAGGATTTCCAATTCCTTGGATATTTTTTCTTCTCTCCATTAAAAACTGACCCTGGCATTCTTTTTTTTTAGAGACAGTCTCACTTTATTGCCCTCGGTAGAGTGCTGTGGCATCACAGCTCACAGCAACCTCTAACTCCTGGGCTTAGGCGATTCTTCTGCCTCAGCCTCCCGAGTAGCTGGGACCACAGGCGCCCGGCTATTTTTTGTTGTTGTTATTGTTGCAGTTCGGCCGAGGCCAGGTTTGAACCCGCCACCCTCGGAATATGGGGCTGGCACCCTACCTACTGAGCCACAGGCGCCGCTCGACCCTGGCATTCTTAAAAGTCAAATCTAAAAACTCGCCTTCTATGAAAGTTTACTCAAGCCAGGCACAGTAATCTTAGCACTCTGGGAAGCTGAGGCAGATGGAGTCTATGTTTAACTTTTTGAGTAAACCACCAGAGTGTTTTCACAGTGGCTTGAGCTCAGGAGTTCGAGACTAGCCTGAGCAAGAATGAGACCCCAGTCTCCAGGCATTGTGATGGGCACCTGTAGTCCCAACTACTCAGGAGGCTGAGGCAGGAGGATCACTTGAACCCAAGAGTTTGAGGTTTCTGTGAGCTGTGATGCCGCAGCACTCTACCCAGAGTGACAGTGAGACCCTGTCCCAAAAATAAATAAAATTTTTTTTAAAATAAAATGTATTCAAAGGAACACTTATTTATGCAGCTATGATCAGTGATACGTGGCGCATACAAAAGCCTGGCATGAGGGAAAGAACACGTATCTGAGTCAGTCTGCAGGCCTGGGTTCTAGTTCCCAAGTTGGCAAATCAGCTAACCTCCCCAAGCCTCAATTTCCTTATCTGTAGAATGTGACCACAGACATCACATGTACTCAATACTAATTTGAAACTTGTAGATTGAAGAGGTTTCACATGAGAGAAAAACTCCATTGAATCCAAGAAGTGGGGGAGGGGTGGGCAGGGTCCTGCCCAGCAGGAACGATGGGCAGGTGTCTGGCACACGTCCAGTGTGAGGAACAGAGCTACAACTTAGACTTTGCCCTACAGATGCGAGCAATGTAGCCTAATTGCATGTACCATCATGTCAATTGGAATTTTTTTTTTAAAGGGGAGAGAAAATGGAAAAAAGATGTGGCCATGGAACTAAATGACCTTCCAAATGTTTATAAACTGTTAAAGTGTTCTTTAGGTGTCTGATATTTGTCTCTTCCAAGTGGATTATGAGCCCCAAGAACAGGGATTACATCCTCAGCGTCGCTAGTACATCCACCCCGCCTCACCTGTGCAAGCCCCACCTTGCCCAGGCTGATGGCTGCCTAACTGATGGCACCTGTGGCAGCCAGGAGGCGGCACTTTGGTATTTTCTGCAATAGAAAATCAAACCACAGAATGAGAAATCATTCCAGCATTTGCTTTCTTGACCAAAATAGGATATCTAGAGATCAAAACAACCAGGAAACTTTTTTAATTCACATGTAATAAATAAAATAGACTTTTGGGGGCAGGGGGTGTAAAAGTCTGTGAGTCTTAACCCATGTGTAGATTTATGTAATCACCACCACAATCAGGATACAGAATACGTCTGTCACCCCCGAAAACTCCCTTGTATCAGACTCTTCCCTGCCTTAAACCTGACAACTACTGGTCGATTGCTTACAACCTTTTGAGAATGGCTGCTCTCGTTCAACATAACGCCTTTGGGATTTATCCATGTTGTTGCATATCAATAATTTTCTTTTTATTATTTATGGTAATTCTATGTTTAACTCACTCAGTTAACTACCAAAGTGTTTTCACACTGGCTATACCATTTTACATTCCCACCAATAATCTGTGAATACCAGTTGCTCTATGTCCTCACATTTTATATTATGTTTTTTTTGTTTTTTTGTTTTTTTTGAGACAAGAGTCTCACTATGTCGCCCTCTGTAGAGGTGCCGTGGCTTCACAACTCACAGCATCCCTCAAACTCTTGTGCTTAAGCGATTCTCTTGCCTCAGCCTCCCAAGTAGCTGGGACAACAGGTGCTTGCTACAGCGCCGGGCTATTTTTTTGTTGTAGTTGTCATTGTTGTTTAGTAGGCCTGGGGCTGGGTTCAAACCTGCCAATCTCTATGTATGTGGCCAGCGCCCTCACCACTGAGCAATGGACACCAAGCCTATATTGTTATTTTTGTCATTGTTATCATCTGTTTGGCTTTTTCTTTCAGCCATTTTGATGGGTTTGTGGTGGTATGTCACTATAGTTTTAATTTGCATTTCCCTAACGACTGTCGATGTTGTACATCTTATCACACGCTTATTATATGCCACCCATCTGCCTTCTTTGGTGAGGTGATTTTAAATCTTTTGCCATTTTTTAGTTGGGTTGTTTGCTTTCTTAGTAAGTTTTGCTTTTTTTTTTTTTTTTTTTGTAGAGACAGAGTCTCACTTTGTTGCCCTCAGTAGAGTACTGTGGCATCACAGCTCACAGCAACCTCCAGCTCTTGGGCTTAGGGGATTCTCTTGCCTCAGCCTCCTGAGAAGCTGGGACTACAGGCACCTGCCACAACGCCCGGCTATTTTTTGTTGCAGTTTGGCCGGGGCTGGGTTTGAACCCGCCACCCTCAGTATATGGGGCCGGTGCCCTACTCACTGAGCCACAGGTGCCACCTGCTTTCTTACTAAGTTTTAAGAGCTCTTTGTATATTCTGAATACAGGTTCTTTATCAGATACAGCTTTACAAGTATTTTCTCCAGTTTGTGACTAGTCTTTTCACTCTCCTACCAGTATCAGTCTCAGAGGAAAAGTTTTAAATTGGTGAAGTTCAGTTCATTATTTTTCTATATGGATTGTGCTTTTCGTGTCATTTCTAAGAAATCATCTCTGAACCCAAAGTCACAAAGATTTTTTTCCTGTGTTTTCTTCTAAAAGCTTTCTAGTTTTATATTTTTACATTGAAATCTATGGGGAGTTTTGAATTAATTTTTTTTTTTGAAGGGTGAGATTTAGGTAGACGTTTCTATTGGCATGGGAACGTCCAAATGTCCCATGTTATTCCAAAAGTCCAAATTACTCTTTCTCCATTGACTTGCCTTCCATCTGCTTGTAACGTGGAACTGGACAGAGGCTAAGGCCCATGCTGTGCTATGAGTGAAAGCACTATAAAATATATTTTAGAATTCATGCTTTCAAGAACCATCCTAACAGTTCTCTTGCATTGTCTCTTTGTAGTTAACTGGCCTGAGCGTCTCCAATGGAAAGGACCAGCTTGTAGTGTTCCATACCAAAGACAACAAAGACCTCATTGTCTGTCTCTTCAGCAAGCAGCCAACCCATGAGAGTCGAATTGGAGAACTAGTTGGAGTGCTGGTGAATCATTTCAAGAGGTAAAGTTTGATTTTTATAATTTAAGGCAAGTTTTAAATACAGGGCAGAAGTAACGCCGTTTTTAAAGTAGCGGTATTATGCAGATAAATATAAAACACAGAAATTGGGGGAGAAACATGAAAAGACAAAAACCCTCCCACTCCAATCCATTAAGTGTACAGTCTTTTGGACCTCTCAGTACCTTCTGTAGAATTCTCTTTCTGCAGGTTGTTAGACAAAAAAGGAGTGTTACTTGCACCAGATCCTGTATGTGAAATCTTTGATCATCATTATCACTGAACTTATTTTTTGCCATTTTTAATGCATTGAGTTATTTTTCTCCATAAGGACAACTTAAATCATCTGGTTCACAGAAGGCAAAATTAGCATTTGGGCTTAATTTCAAAGGTAGGAATGATCCTTGACTTTTCCAGCCTCCAGCTAAACCAAACAAGGAGGGAGATCCCTGATGGTGATATTTTTTTCTCACTGCTAATCCAAATATAATTAAATCCATAGATTGAAAAATCACTTTGTATTCTATTGTGACAGCTTCTTATGTACCCCAAGTATAATCAGTGAGTGTATCCACTATGAATATAAACAAATTGGATGGCGTATAAGACTAAGGAATTCCTGAGAGGGGCAATAATTCCACGAAGACTGAAGGAATTCCTGAGAGGGGCAATAACTACTCCAAAAACCTAGAGTCACGATGGGATGTGGCATCTGCTAAGAACTTCGTAGTAAGCCTAGATGATGTGAGGAGGGGGCGAGAGAGAGAGAATGTGTGTAGTGTACAGCGATGTAAGAAATACCAACAAGGAAATGATCCTAAGGGTGATAGGGACTAGTGAATCGATAATCTCAGGCAGAGAAGTGATTTTGTCTGGTTACTTATCGGAGCTGTTTTAGAGGTGGGTTTTTCTTCCTGTAAGAGGCCATGGAGTCTCTGGGTAGGCATGTCTCTCCCAAGTCGAATGCTCCCGCCCTGGCGTGCTGCCTTTGCCTACCCCTCCTTGGCGCTGGGAGAACACCCATTAAAGTCAGCGATTGAGAAACGGTACAAGTGTTCGATTTCTAATCAGTACTTTTTTTAAGTTTACTCATAGCTTTTCTTTCTCATCTAAACAAGGACATGTTTAGAATCAGGTATCAACATTTCTAATTCTACTGTGTTCATTTTCGCTGATAAATATATGAAGGCTAATTTTAGAGGTGGGCTACACAGACAATTTTGTTAAACCCTGTCTTCTAAGTCAAAGGGGATCTTTAAATATTTTATATAATGTTTTTATGTGCCGTAAGTAAAGTAATGCTTTATGGTCATCTGGTGGGGAAAAAAAAAAAGAATCTAAGGAATTACCAAAAAATAATAATAAACACATAGGCCTTTGAAAACTTCCCTTATATCTGCCAAATAATTGTAAAGCTTAGCAAAATACCGAAAAGTTTAGAATGAAAGGGAAAGATAGGAACAAGGTAGGTGAAAATAAATGCTTCTAATTAAAATAGGCAGGCTTATTTTCCTGCAAATGTTTAGTTATAGCGAAGTATGGACAATTAAAGTAATTTTTATTTGTTACCTTTAATTTGGATGCCTAAACTTAATGAATACATTCGTTTTTGCCTGGAAAATTAAAGTATTCTGCATCAGTCTGGGTCCATATGCAGTAAACGGTAACCCCTGTTAAGTGCCCTCTACAAGTGGCAGAAAGGTGGGGTCTGGGCCTCGAATTCATCAGTTGCTTCCCTTCCCCACCATATGCATGCCGGGACACCTTTTCAGGTGCATGGTTTCTATCTTTAATATGTGCAAGAATTTTGATTTCTTTAAAATTTATGAATATAAGGAAAAGACTGACGATGCTAGCGTTTTTGTTGTTGTTTATTCTTGATACTCCTATCTCAAGACTGAAAAGATCAATCGGAAATAAGAGATAAAAATCTCTCTCCTCCCTGCCCCCAGAAAACTGAGGCTTGAAATTTTGACTTAGAGCTATAGTTACTAACTTACTATTTACTTCTTGAAGAAAGGTTAATCTGATTTTGTTTCTCTAGCTGTTTTCTTTTATTGTCGAGTATCGTATCATTGGTGTGACTTTGGAATTCACAGTGTGTTTTATAAGCATAATGAGATGGCAGGTAATCTTATTTGTCCGTCAGCTAATTATGGAAATCCAAAAGTGAGAGGGATTTATCTCCAGACCAATTCTTTATGTTCCAGATAATTTCCCTGAAGAATATTCTGAGAAGTTTTCTAGTCAGAAGTTGAGAGGAAAAGACTCAAAACTACCCAAAGCTGGAGAAAGAACCAGCTAAGAGGACCAGAGGGGACAGTGCCCGGCACTCACGCAGAGCCAGGAGCAGTTTGTGCTCTCAGAAGGCAGACTAAAGAGCGCCAGAGCTCACAGGGCACTTGGTGGAGTGCTCAGCAGGGTTTTTGTCTTACTTAGTAGGTGGGGAAAATTAGCCGTCACAATAAATGCTGCTCTGGTCCTGCCTAATAAATCTTAAAAGCAAAACCCAAAGAATTACACTGCTCCCTGGGCGGCACCTGTGGCTCAGTCGGTGAGGCACCAGCCCCATATACCGAGGGTGACGGGTTCAAACCCGGCCCCGGCCAAACTGCAACCAAAAAATAGCCGGGCGTTGTGGCGGGTGCCTGTAGTCCCAGCTACATGGGAGCCTGAGGCAAGAGAATCGCTTGAGCCCAGGAGTTGGAGGTTGCTGTGAGCTGTGTGAGGCCACGGCACTCTATCGAGGGCCATAAAGTGAGACTCTGTCTCTACAAAAAAAAAGAATTACACTCCTCCCAAGTAATTTAATTATGTCCTGGAGTAACACTCATAACTAGTCATAGGCATACAAAAATATCCACACCTAACAAGGTAAAATTCAGTGTCTGACAACCTATCAAGGATTACCAGGCTTACAAGTGGGCAGGAAGATACAACCACTTAGGAGGGTAGAAAGTCGTCCAATTGAAACCAACTCAGAACTGATACAGATGTTAGAATTGGCAGCTACAGACATTGTAAGTTATTATATAACTAACTGCATTTCAGATGCGTATAAGTTAACTAGAGGCAAGGAAGATGTAAAAAAGACCCAAACAAATTTCACAGTCAAAATACACTAATGTTTGGAATGTTCTGTGACTTAAAAAAGCAAAGACAAAGCTTCTCCTTGAATAAATTTCTGCTCGTCACCATCCTCTCTGATGCTCTGAAGCCAGACCTCACCTGGTATTTCTTTCCATATGAGTCCTGAAACTAAATTCAACCAATTATAAATTAGGCTCCTTCTTCCCCGTCTTGCAGGCTTTACTCAATCTGGTGCCATTATTTCTGCCTCCCCAAGTACAATTCATGTTTTCTAAAACTTTTGAGACAGTCTTTAGTAAAGTATAGTTATACTTCATTTCACCAAACTTCATTACAGAGATATTCCATTTCTTACAAATTGAAGATTTGCAGCAATCATGTAAGTCTGTTGGCACCATTTCTCCAACAGGGTGTATTCACTTTGTATCTCCGTTTCACATCTTTGCCATTCTCACAGTATTTCCAAATTTTTCAATACTGTCATGTCTGTTCTGCTGGTCTGTGGTCAGTTATCTTTGTAATTGGGGGGCCACCATAAACTTGCACTCGTTTAAGATGATAAACTTGATCCACATCTCTTTCCCTCTCCTCAGGCCTCCCGGTTCCCTGAGATACACAGCGTTGAAATTAGGCCAGTTAATAAACCTTCAGTGGCCTCTAAATGCTTAAGTGAAAGCAGAAGTTTCACATCTCTCACTTTCAAGCAAAAGCTGACTTACTAAGCTGAGTGGGAAAGGCATGTCCAAAGCCAAGGTAGGTCAGAAATTAGGCCCTTCTGCCAATTAGCCACATTGTGACTGCAAAGGAAAAGTCCTTTTTTTTTTTTCTTTGAGAGACTCTGTCACCCTGAGTAGAGTGCCGTAGCATCTACTCAGCAGCAACCTCAATCTCTGGAGCTCACAAAGTCCTCTTGCCTCAGCCTCCCGGGTAGCTGGGACTATAGGCGCTTCCCACCACACCTGGCTAGTATTTTTTTTCTGTTTTTAGTAGGGATGAGATCTTGCTCTTGTTTAGGCTGGTCTTGAACTCCTGAGCTCAAGCAATCCACCCACCTTTGCCTCCCAGAGTGTGGGGATTACAGGCGTGAGCCACCACATCCAGCTCAGGAAAAGTTCTTGAAGGAAGTTCAAAGTGCAACTCCAGTGAACACACGTGAAAAGAGACAAACAGCCTCATTGCCGATATGGAAAAAGTTTTAGTGGTCTATCTATCTAGATGACCAAACCACCATCACATCCCCTTAAGCCAAAGCCTAAGCTTTGTGCCAGAGCAAGGCCCTAACGCTCTTCAATTGTGTAAAGGCTCAGAGATAAGGAGACTGGAGAGAAAAATTTGAAACAAGCAGATGTTGGTTCATGAGGTTAAAGGAAAGAAGCTGTCTGCATAACGTAAAAGTATAAGGGGAGGCAGCGAGTGCTGATGGAGAAGACCTAGCTGAGCTCACTGATGGAGGCGGTTGCACTAAACAACAGATTTTCAATGTAGACAAGAAGAGGCCAGCCAAGACTTTTACATCGAGGCAGCAGAAGTGAACACCTGCCTTCAAAGGAGAGACTCTGATTAGTGGCTAATAGAGCTAGTTGGTGACTCTAAGTTGAAGCCAATGCTCGTTGACCATCCTTAAAATCCTAGGCCCCATAGAATTATACTGAATCTATTCCGCCTGTGCTCTATAAGTGAAACAGCAAAGCCTGGATAATAGAACATCTGTTTACAGCATGGTTTAGTGAATATTTTAAGCTCACTGTTGAGATCGACTGCCCAGAAAAAAAGATTTTCAAAATGTGCTCATCAGTAATGCATGTAGTCACTTCAGAGCTCAGAGGAAGACGTACAGGGTATCAAGGTTTCCTTCATGCGAGCTAATGTAACATCCATTCTGCATAGATCAAGGACTAATTTTGACTTTCCAGTCCTACTCTTTGAGAAGTAGCTGCCATAGGTAATGATTCCTCTGATGAATCTGGGCAAAGTAAATTGAAAACCTTTTTACAAAGAATTCACCATTCCAGCTGCCATTAAGAACATTCATGATTCACAGGAGGAGATAAAAATATCAGCATTCATAGGAGTATGGAAGATGTTGATTCCACCCAGGGATGTCTTTGAGGCTTTCAAGACTCCAGTGGAGGAAGTAACTGCAGCTGTGGTAGAAATAGCAAGAGAGCAAGGGGGACTGACTCCAACTTTGACAGAAGTTCTCTGGGTAAAATGCTATCCAACAGCATCTCATGCTGCAGAGAAACAGTCATGAGAAGAAATCAATGTGGCAGATGTCACTGTTGTCTTATTTTAAGAAACTGCCATAGCCAACCTGACTTCTTCTCATGAAAGTTTCCCTGAAGTATGAGCTGCTGTCTGATAGCATGTTCAGCGGCCACCAGCCTGATCAGTCAGCAGCATCAGAATCAAGGTGAGGCCCTCCTCCAGCAAAAGGATTACAACTTGCTGGGGCGGCGCCTGTGGCTCAAGGAGTAGGGCGCCAGCCCCATATGCCAGAGGTGGTGGGTTCAAACCCGGCCCCGGCCAAAAAACTGCAACAACAAAAAAAATAAATAAAATAAAGATTACAAGTTGCTGAAGGTTCAGGTGATCGCTAGCATTTTTTAGCAAGAGTCTTTTAAAATTAATATATCTACATTGCTTTTTGAACATAATGCTGTTGCACACTTAATAGACTACAATATACATCGTAACTTTTCTATGCACTGGCAAACCAAAAAATTGGTGTGGCTAGCTAGCTTTATTGTGATATTCACTTTATTGCAGTGGTTTGGAAGCAAACCCACAGTATCTCTGCTGTAGTTAGGATATGCTAATGAAGTTAAACAGGTTACTTTACCACGGTGCTTCCCAGAGCCTTTCAGATATATAGGCCTTCGTTTATTTTAAAAGCAGCCAATGTAAAAAACAAGAAATTTTTATCTATGTTGATATAAAACCATTTCCAAAATATATTAAGTAGGAAAGAAAGGGCAAGGTACAGAGTAGTGTATGTAAACATCCCACCATTTGTGTAAAATAAAGTTGTCAGGAGCGTAGAGAGATGCCTGTCTGTCTATGCGGATAGGTCGGTATCTACCCATACAGCATAGATACCTGTTGATAGAGTCGTATCTCTTTACCACTTTCTTATACAGATGGTAGAATGCTACGTACACCCTGCTGCACCTTGCTAATTTTCCACTACTTAGCAACATACAGATATAGACAAATGTATACATGCACACAGTGGTTATGTGTAATATAGACAATATGGAAAGATGTGGGAAAGGGTAACACTGTCGCTAGAAAGGGCACTGGGACTCTTCTATATACAGAGAGAGGTAGGAGGGAGGTTTATTTTTTACTGTAAAAGTTTTACGACAGGTATATACATTACTGATCTAAATTGTTTTTCAGTTTAATAATAAATGGCAGCTAGTTTTTAAGTATATAATGTTACAGGTTGCTCTGAATTTTTATTTTCCTTTTTTGATCAGAAAAGTAGAAAAGAACAAAAGAATTTTCTCAGCCCATGGTCTGTCTCATGGGATTTCATTATTTTGAAACAATCTCAAGTGGCACCTTTTGGACTATGATCATTCTCTGTGGTCTCGTCGTCATACTCAGGTACATCACCAGACCCTAAGGTAGACTTCCTTTTTTTGCGGTTGCAGTGCCAGAGGTTTGCCCGGCCAGTTTGCTTTACAGAGGTTATAGGTGTGGCTGGCTTGTTTCTTGGTTTCATTCTCAGCGGCAGCTACCTGCTGGGAGTGAGCTATTCTGCCCACAAGTAAACAGATGGTCTCCCACTGGCCGCCCTAACCATGGAGTCACCAGAAACTCTGCGATGTTCAGCTGTCAAAGGACCCATCTGCCCTCGGCAGCTGTCTAGGCATTTGCCTGCCTGGATGCTGGAAGCCTCAGTATCATCCCCATCACAGGCATTGAAATTTCTTATTTTTCTTGTTCTTTTCCTGTGGATAGAAGCCAGAAGTCAGTACCATCTGCTTCTTGTTCTTCCTTAAAGTCTGCTTAATTAAGGGAGCCCTGTTACTGAATCTAGCAGAACACGCGACCTGCTTCACTGTCGCAGATTTCTTATGTTTTTAACTCATCCTTAAAACCACAGCAAGTCTTACACCAACAAGCAGGCCTTTGCTTAGCGGCCGCACCTTGCTGTGACTGTGGGGGCACAGGGGAAGGGCGGGCGGGGAGAGGAGGCCCCTCCTGCAGGTCTCAGCCTCCGGGGCTCCCTGCCCAGCATAGCTGGGGCTCAGCCTTCCTGCCATTCCCAGGGGTGTCTCCTGCACCTCCGCCCTGATCCTGAATGTGCCTTTTCATGGCCTTTGGTCTGTATTCCCAAGCTGCTATCCTTGAACGCCTAGCCACTCGTTGTAGTAGATTATATTCCAACTAAAAATGCATAAGTAATATAAAGACAGTTGAAAATAACATAGATTGGGCAGCGCCTGTGGCTCCGTGAGTAGGGCGCCGGCCCCATATACTGAGGGTGGTGGGTTTGAACCTGGCCCCGGCCAAACTGCAACAAAAAAAATAGGTAGGTGTTGTGGCGGGTGCCTGTAGTCCCAGCCACTCAGGAGGCTGAGGCAGGAGAATCGCCTAAGCCCAGGAGTTGGAGGTTGCTATGAGCTGTGTGAGGCCTAGCACTTTACCAAGGGCAGTAAAGTGAGACTCTGTCTCTACAAAAAAAAAAGAAAAGCATGTAGATTGTCACCTGTAAGGCCCTGATTAATTAAATTTTGGTCTGTCAAATTTGGAGCATTTGAGCCATTTAAAATTATAACTATTGGAAGCATCTGATTTATGGGGACAGAAAAGTGGGTGGCCACAATTCACCCCCTCTGCATTCCAGTAGAGATGTATCCTGAAAACACAGGATGAGACGCCAACTTTCCCCAGCACTGGGAACTAGAAATATTATTTAATCATGGACCCAACAAAAGGGACATCCTTCCCCTCTGCTCACACGTCCCCTCATCACACCTTCCCTGACCACCCTGTGTAGAACAGCGATTCACTCCACGCCCTCAGTGCCCCTCTCTCACTGCACTGCTCGATTTTTCTCCATAGCTCATCTCCATCTGCCATACCATATCTTTGCTTGTATATAGAACATACATACTCTATTATTCCAACGAGAATATAAGCTTCATGTAAGCAGAGACTTTATTTCTGCTGTTCACTGCACTTTCTCTATTTTCAAAACAACGCCTGGCACAGGGAGGTTCCCTATAAATAATTAATGAATACCCATTGTCAAGAGAGAATTGCTGAGAGAGAGGGCCCGCCGGCACTAGGGTCCTTCTACCCTTTCTCCCTGACATGTGCGCCTTGCCCATCAAAGATGGTACCTCTGTGCTCCTTCTGTATGAATGGAAGGAAGAACTCTTTTTAAACTTTTAAATTTATTTTGATCTTCTGGGTATATACCTAGTAGAGGAATTATAGGATTGAATGGCAGGTGCCCCATGATCACATTAATGTACACAGCTATGATCTAATACTAATAAAAATATATATATATTTATTTTGATTAATACATAGTAATTATACATACTTATGGAGTACAAGGTGATATTCCAATACAGTTATATAATGTGCAGTGATCAAGTCAGGGTAATTAGTATGTTATCATGTCAAATGTTTATCATTTCTTCGTGTTGTGGACATTCAAAATTTTCCCTTCTAGAATGTGAGAATATACAGCAATTGTTGTTAATTGCAGTCACCCTGCAGTGCTGTAGATCTCTAGAAGGTATTCCTCCTGACTGTAATTTTGTATCCGACCTCTGGCTGTTCCTCCTCCCCTCTAGTAATCACTATCTGAATACTCCTTGTACTGATTCCAGGATTACACCTCTCAGCAATGTAACACATCTGTGGACAGAAGTGATTAGGTATTTTAAGATATTAAATCAGCAATTAGAAGGGCCATGGGCTGGAAGAGCTATAGGTATGTTGTATGCTGGGGGTTGCTGCTTTTCATTCACTTTTCTAAAATAAGTAAATAACTAGAAATAATTTCAAACTTCCCTTGTCAGTGAGCAGACAAGAAAGCAGGAGGTAGGGATTCCTGCTCCGATCAGCAGTTTTATATAATAAGTAAAAGACTGAAACCACAACGAGAGTCTGTGCAAGTGGATTCTAACTACAAACAGGTGGACTTTAAGGAGAATCCATGTGCTGCTTCTGTGTGAGAACCCCAGGACTGAATAGCTGTCTCCTTGGTGGAGACAGGCCTATTAAGAGAGGTATTCACAGTAAGAAAGATGTAAGTGATAAGACTTAAGAGAAAAAAACTATTTCTGAAAAGAGATATAATAGAAAATTTATATTATGGAAATTACTTACACTCTGAATAGAATTCAAGAAAGCATAGATTCTACATCAGGAGGCCCAAGATTACATGGCAGACTGAGATGGAGACTGAGAAACATGAAAATGCTTAATTATTTGAATGAAGTAAGGGGAAAAAAATATTTACAAATTAAAACATGCATTAAAATCTGAAAATGAGGCTGGGTGTGGTGGCTCACACCTGTAATCCTAACACTCTGGGAGGCTGAGACGGCAAGATCACTTAAGCTCAGGAGTTTGAGACCAGCCTAAGCAAGAGTGAGACCCCATCACTCCTAAAAATAGAAGAACTAGCCAGGCGTCATGGTGGGCGTCTGCAATCCCAGCTACTCAGGAGGCTGAGCCAAGGGGATCACTTGAGCCCGAGAGTTTAAGGTTGCTGTGAGCGATGAAGCCATGGCACTCTACCCAGGTGACAGAGTGAAAGTCTGTCTCAAAACAAATAAATAAAATCTGAAAACAGCACAGTTGATATTGCAGAAAGTAGAATTGATATGAAAGAAAAGTCTGGGGAAGTCTGCGTGCAGAAGAAGGAATACAGTGTCCGAGAAGGCGAGGGACGGAGAACTCTACACAGTTGACCTTCCCTAGTGGGTGGCCTCGACAAAGAGAAACAAACTAAGCGGAAGTAACAATGCATTTCACTGACTCTTAAGAGGTACAGTTTTTGAATTTTTAACATCTCTGAATGAGGCTGGGACTTATGATTGATACTTACGGTTAGAATGGGCAACATTTTCTCTTTCTTAGAAATACACGAAATAAGGAACATCTTTATAGAGAATTGTATTGAATAAAATATAGCAATTTAAAGCATACTGAAAGAAAATCTGTACTAAAAACAACTTGACTGAAGAGTCGAAATGCCTACTCTGTTACTGTGATGGCCTCTTCATTTCAAGGTTTAAAAGAAAAGATACCTGGGCATACATGAGCCCACCCACAGATACGTACACATTTTAAACACGCAGACCTAGGGGTGGGATGAGATCCCCTTGCAAACAAACAAATGTTAGGATTGTCCTAGTCTTCTGCAGCAGTAAATGCCAGAATCCAGTGGAGAAACATCTTTAGTCTTTTGAGGGGAAAACATTAGAGCCCAAGAATTATATGCCCAACCAAGTTGTTTGTGTTTCGTAGACAAATGAGCCTCAGGAAGGATGCCCGTGGGAGAGGAGCAGCCATGCTCTAGTCACACGCGGTCACCATCTCTTAGCTCTTCATCTTCTCTTTGCCCCCTCACTGCCCCACAGTGGCTTCTTCCACATGCCTGGAAACCTCTGTGAATAACTCCCAGGATCTCCTTTTCCAGCCTTGCCACAAGTAAGGAATTCAGGGCCATGTTCTATGGGCTACTGTCCGAAACCCCAGGGAAGTGTTCTTACTAACCCAGGAACTATGGCCAGAATAATGAGATTGTCAAGGTGTGGGCAAGGTGACCCTGATGGCAGTCACTTTGGCCAGAGAAGTAGTGTCTTCGCAGAAGATGGACATTTCCAATAAGACCAAAGGAAAAGCATTTTTTGGAAGAGGGGGAGGCAGCACTGGGGGGATTGTCTTTATGAGCCCAGCATTTTGCTAAAGAAACCAAAGTAATGCTGGACAGGAAAGCAAATCATACAGCATTGGTTTTAATTGTGGAAACATGGAAAAGTTCTTCAAAATAAACCTGAGTAAGTGTATTATGATATTTCCTTATAATGAAAAAGCATACAGCCGTGAATAAAACAGTGACAGTCTATGTCAGGGCTCCTTAAAATGTGGGCTGCATCTGCATTGAGGCACCTGAGGGTGCTTTTTCAAATAGCAGGCCCGCCGGCCCCATCCCAGGCCATCTAAATCATACTCTCCAGGAACCTACACCCTTAATAAGCTGCCCACGTGGTCCACACACATGCTAGCATGTGCAAGCCACTGGTTTTATGAATTGGCCTAGAAAATGACCAGGATGAACACATGTTTTTTGAGACAGTCTCAGTGTGTCGCCCTCAGTAGAGTGATGACACGGCTCACAGCAACCTCAAACTCTTGGGCCCAAGCAATTCTCTTGCCTCAGCCTCCCAAAATGCTGGGACTACAGGCACCCGCCACAATGCCTGGCTGTTTTTTGTTGCAGTTGTCGTCGTTGGTTAGCTGGCCCAGGCTGGGTTCGAACCCGCCAGCCTCAGTGTATGTGGCTGGCGCTGTAACCACTGAGCACAGATGCCAAGCCAAACACATGTTTTAATACGGCCAGTTGGCTGAAGCTATTGTGATAAAAATCTGTTTTTTAAAAAATGAAATCACCAAAGTATTCTTAAGGTTTTACCAAGTGAAGTCCGGAATAACATCCTCTACCGCCCCCAATGAAAAGAAGTGGGAAGGAAAGTCTGAGGTTGAAAGAAAAGAGTGAAAGGGGAATGGAGATTATAAGTGAGGTGAAAATTGCAGAGAAATCACACAGGACCGGGATCCTGTTTAACACATGCAGTTGTTCCAGAAAGAGCCACTGCTCATTCCTAAGCCGTGGTTTTCAATTACCCACCTGCCTATTTCCCAGTCGGAAACCCCACCTGCAAACAGGCTCTCACATAATGAACTTAACCTACAGTTTATACTGACACCCACCTTCTGTACACAAAGAGTACAGAGAGAAATCTTAGAAGGGTTTCAGTGTGACCGAGGCAGGACCAGACCAAAGCCATGTCAGGGCATGACGGCTGCTGTGCTCCGTGAGCTACATACTGGCTTCCATCTCCCTCCCTGTGCCCATCTGCACAGAGGGGCAGCTGCCCGGGGACAAAGCTCCCTGGGAGGACGGGCAGGGGCACAGTGATCCTCAGCTTTACCTGCTTTTATGAAAGAGATTTTGTGGGGATTTTTGTGCAGATCAAAGATACTTAACTTGCTTTATGACATGTCCATCAATGCCTTTCATGTTCAAAGAGTGAATCCAAAAATACTGGAAAACTGATCATCTTTTCAGCATCTCCACAAGAAGCTACTGTCCGTTTACAATGGTCATATTACTTTTTTAAAGGCCTTGGCACTAAACTTTAAAATGGACATCTTCCTGTGAGGGATTCATGAATTCACCCAAAGATTAGTGAATAATACCCTGGTTTGTCCTGTCTGTTGGAATTTTTTTCTAAATTGAATGTCAGATAGAACTCTTTAACTTAATGGGATTTTAAAAAGCTTTTTAATGTGTTTATTTCAGGTCTTAGCAGCTATATTGGAATCAGGATTTTTATATAAGCATAATATACTTAACCAAGTGTTTTATCTGCAACAAATACTGTTCTATTTTTAAACCTTCACTCAGCATGCGTTCACTGAGCACCCGTCCCAGGTCAGGCTGTGAGTGGGAGGAGGGATACAAGCATCCCTTAATCTATGGGAGAGATCCTGGTGCACTGTACTGCCCAGTATGTGCTGTGGGAGGGCCACAGACAAAAGGGCCTGATTCCCTTTGCCCACAGAGTCAGGAAAACTCTGCTAAAGCAGGTGATCATCAGAGTATAAGGGTCTTCAGTCTGATGGAGGGTGTACCAGAGGGTCCTCGAGTCTGGCTGGAGGTTGTCGGGTGAGCAGTGGGCAAGATTTTCCCCAAAGAAGGGACCAGAATATGCAAAAGTTCAATGGAGCTGGTACATTTGGAGAATTGGGTGATTACAGGCGACCAAAGGGTCCAGCACACATCTGCATCTCCTATTCTACAGCAAGAAATGAGACTGGAAAAATAAGTAGGAGCTTATAAAACCCTGTACCAAAAACTTGAACTTTATCATATAAGTAATGGGGAGAAAATAATAAGATAGATAGTATCCAGCCTAGACGTGTTCAAGAATGCAAAATATTATCCACTTATGGGAAGTGGGAATTTGAGGAACACTAGTTGACATATAGGTCTGTGGCCCCGTGCCAAAAAGAATGAAATAAACAGAGAAAGAGCTAGCAAGGGAGGGGTTAGAAAGGCAGGTATAACCCACGGTAGATCACTAAGAGAAGATAGTCCAAGTAGCTATTCCCAAGTAGTAGTGCCAGATATGAGAGTCTGACCGTCAGGATCAGGCAATCTACATTTGACGTCATGCATGTCCACTTTTTCCTAGAAACTAGCACTACACGCTTTCTTAAACAGGTCTTAAAATACAAAGCAATTATCAAAACCCCCAGGTTTGGGGGCAGCGCCTGTGGCTCAGTGGGTAGGGCGCCCACCCCATATACTGAGGGTGGTGGGTTCAAACCCGGCCCCAGCCAGCTAAAACAGCAATGAGAACTGAACAACAAAAAAAGCCAGCCACTGTGGCAGGCGCCTGTGTCTCAGCTACTCGGGAGGCTGAGGCAAGAGAATCACCTAAGCCCAAGAGCTGGAGGTTGCTGTGAGCTGTGACAACACAGCACTCTACCAAGGGCAACAAAGTGATTCTCTGCCTAAAAAAAAACAAAACAGATTTTAGTATTTCCTATAGGAATTTTACTTTCCACTAAATACTGAAATCCTCTTTTTCCATTTGATATTTAGCACCCTTCCACCAAACTAGTCAAATTTACAGATTTACCAAAAACATGTTCCTTTTGGCTCGTTACAAAGTTTGCAACACCATGGTAGTTCAATGACATGGCAATTGATAGTTTTCAAGGACTTCTACAAAGTTACAATTGATTTTCATTTTGTTTCCATAACGATGGTTTAAGGAATAGTCCATTTATTTCTGGCCCTACTGCTACAACTGGAAACAATTAGAATAGAGAATAGAAGGAAAGGAGACTCTGTGCCCAGAGCACCTGGGCTGCCAACCCACAGAAAAGGGAGGTTGAGGAGCAGAGGGAGGAGAAAACAGAGGGGCCAAGAAGGAGATGGCTGAAGGGTAGAGAGACTCTGAAGACCCGAGAACCTCCATGCCCCTCATAGGCTCTGCTAATCGCTCTAACAAAATTTGGATAAACAAAAAAAAAAAAAAAAACCCAGCTTTGTGAAGTATGCAAATTTGTCAGATTGGTCATTCAGCACATGACCTGGGATGAATTCACCATTTGGTGAGTTTTTAATCAATGAATTTTCCTACTTCATAACAAGTTCCCCTTCTTGCTTAAGCTATTTTGAATTGAGTTTCTATCACTTGCATCCCACAGAGTTCTAACCTCAATAGTCCTTGGGGAAAATAACAAAAAGGAAGGAGAAGCACTGCTTGTCGAACAAGAATGGGACAGATATCCTCATTCAGGGAAAATGGTATCAAGTTAATATTAATAGAAGGTATTTTCATCTTACTCTTTAAAAAAACATTTTCCATATTCAGGTGATGGGCATACTAATAGCCCTGCCTTAAATCATGTAATAAAAACATTTATACCCCCTTAATATTTTGAAATTTTAAAAAATTGAAACTAAGAGGGAATTTTAAGACCAACTAGGAAAAGAGGACTACTGAATGCTTTATTAGTTCAAACCTCCAGGCCAGATCCCAAGACACTGGAAAGCATCTTGATAGGAAACCCTATTCACTCTCAGCAATCTTTGAGCAGTCATGGACCATGGAAAAGGAACAAAATACTAAAGACAGATAAAGATTTTCCTTGTTTTGCAAATGTGAACAAAGGCTCCAAAATTATAACTGTTGTTGGACCTGACATAAATTTGATACTGAAGACAAGTAAAGATTTTCCTTATTTTGCAAATGTTGAACAAGGATCCAAAAATTACAACTATTGTTGAACCTGACGTAAATTTTCTGCAAAATTCTAAAAGAAATTTTCAGAATTAACAAGTACTTAGAGAAAAGGACAAAAAAAGCCAGCATAAGTTTAGTGGGAAGAAATTGGGTAAAACTAACATGATTTTCTTAAAACAATGACTTAGACAAAGACATATTTACCAAATTTGCAAATAACACAAACTTGGGCAGGATAACTTATATTTTGGATGACAAAATCAGGATTCAAAATATCTTGGCAGGATTAAATAATGAAAAGAAACCACACAATTAGTTAAAGTTCTGCCTTTGGGTTCAAAATATCATCTGCATACCTGTGGAGCAGGGGCCATTTCTGTTCCCAAGACTCTGGTATTTGTTAGTCTTTCGGCCATGGGGATTATTGGGTTACAGATAAGAAACTTACCACTAGAGGAAAGAGTAAGACTTCATTCCTCCAGATTAATTTTTGTCCCCTAAATTTTCGGAGGATGAGGAGCTTAGTATTTTCTAGAGCTTGGAACATTGACATAGGCTCAAAAAACAAATTCTTATGGTTTGCCCAGTTGTTTCCACATGGCGCCTATTCCTGGCCACATTCTCTGCACATCTCAGGCCTTTATGTGTAACAGGGAAGGGTTTGTTCTATTAAATTCAAAAACCATCCCCCAGCCTTTCTTAGCAACAGTTATTTCCCTTAGCTTCTCTTTGACACATAGAAAAATTATTCCAAGCTTTCTTTTCCTCAATATTTGAAACCAGAAGAAATAGCCAACATGATATTGATGGCAAAAAGAATGGTTTTTGTACCTAATACTTACTTTTGGTCTCCTTTTTAACTTGTTTCAAAAGTTAATGGAATGTCAAATTTCCTGTGATTGTTATATATTAATTTTAAAACCGTAAAAATTATTTAAGCATTATGAATTGCCACAAACAAAGCAACTGGTAACAAGTAAATTCACACAAAATTTTCATAGAGAAAAAAAAAAATCAGCTCTATGCAATCATCCTTGGTAAGACAGAATTATTACTAAATGAAACAGAGTTATATTCCACTCTTAGGGAGAAAGATACAATGTCTGATTTATTACAAAAAATGAAAAGAATATGAGGATATAAGAACAAAAGAAATTTGGGTATGAAATGGACAAGGAAAGCAACCTTAACAGCAGCAGATGACTCAGAGAACTTGTTAGAAACAAAATCAGGGAACAGTTTGTTAAAGGATATTATACTGCTTACCAACCAAGACAAATGAAAAAAAAAAAATCCAAACTCAGCCTAGCTAAATTATGCCGTTCAGAATTAGTAACTTTCCACATCTGAGGCTTCTTTGATGCATGGCAGTTGTTGGCCTCTGTGTTTAGCATATGCATCGAATTAACAGACCTGGTAGGGATGAGAACTTGACAGGAAACAATGTGGCTTCTGATTCCGACTCCACCACCAGCTAGCTATAAGCCTTTGAGCAAATAAACATTTTTGGTTAATTTGTTAATCTTATCTGTAAGCTTAAAGGTGGCTCCAAATTTGCTTATTCATTAAAATGATATGTATTTTCAAGATGAAAAAGTTCTGAAAATCTGTTTCGCAACAGTGTGAATACATTTAATACTACTAAATGAATACACTTAAAAATGGTTGAGATGATAAAAAAAAAAAATCACATGAAAGTCAGTGTAGGTTGACCAGCACCATAGAAATAAGAAAAGTATATTTCGTGAGGCTCAATCACATATATCTGCTTAGGCAGAGGGACACAAAGACCAACCTCTTGCCAGTTGTGGCCCATCAAGGGAAACAAATGCATAACTCACAGTGAGTTTGTACAAGGATAAAGCAAGTGAATTAAAGCACAGAGGTCAGATACATCTTTGGACAAGAATGAGATTTGGGGGAAACGTTCTGGGAAAATGTTATCAAAGAGAGGTAGTATTTGTTCTTCACTTTTAAAAAGATCTCTAAGTTTTAAAAGTGGGACACCCCCACTGTTGGGCACGGTAGAGTAACAAGGGTGAGAATTACATTTACCCTCCCCTCTAATATAACCAGAAAACAGATGAAATATCTGAAACAACATTTTCATGGTACTAGACGTCAGGTGGTGAAAGCCAGTGATGTCTGAGAGCCAGGAAACGAACAAGGGAAGCCCTACAGTGTCCCAGCTTACTGCCTTGAGAGACTATCAGAGCACGGCACTGGAAGGGCGAGCCATAGTGGAGCCTCGTGAGCTTAGGAGACCAGGGTGGATAGAATTTGCAGGACAGTAGCAGAGAGGAGCTACGCAGAGAACGCAGGGTCCCTCTGATCAGCACAAGAAAACTGCCTGAAGATCCGAAACATTAGAGACAGTAGTACCTGGCATTCACAGAAAGTGGAGAGTAGTGCCTTTCCCCAGCAGCTAGATTAGAAAACTTTACAATTCAAGGGGCATTGTGTAGAGTGCACAAAAGTGTACTTGTGTGAATAGTGGGGAATAATTGATTCTTGACTGAACGCTGCTCTGGTTTCCTATAATAAATCTTAAATGCAAGACCCGCAAAGAGCAAATTATTTCCAAATAACTACAACCCAGAAAAAGCTCAAAGAATAGGAATATATCTAGCATCCAAGTAGGTAAAATTCACAATGTTTGGCATCCAACCCAAAATTCACAGACCTTCAAAGAAGCAGGAAAATACAACTTAGAACTGCCAAGGTGTTAGAAATAGCCAGCAAGGACATTAAAATAGTTATCATAACTGTGTTTTAAGAAAACGTTAACGATATCTAAAAAGATCCCAATCAAATATCTAGAAGTGTAAACTGTGATGTCTGACCTGAAATTACAGTGGATGGGATTAACAGCATATTAGATATTGCAGAAATAAAGATTAGTGAGTTTGAAGACATAGCAACAGAAACTTTCCAAAGTGAAGCACAGTTTGAAAAGAGAAGTTTTCAAACAATGAACAGATCCTCAGTGAACTGTGGGACAACTTTAAGTGGCCTAATGTACATTAAATAAAATTCACAAAGGAGGGAGAAGGACAGAAAAAATATTAGAAGAAATAATGGCTGAAAATTTTCCAAAAACTTTATAAGTGCAAAAATCCAAGAAGTTCAGTGAACTCTACCCATGGCACATGCACACACACCAAAAAAAAAAAAAAAAAATCACAAGGCATATCACAACCAAATTGCTCAAAACCATGATAAATGAAGCCAGAGGAAAAGAGACACATTATATACAAAGGAATAAAGGTAAGAATAATAGCAAATTTCTCATTGGAAGCAATAACATGCAAGAAAGCAGGGAAGCAGCATCTTCAAATACTCAAAGAAAATACTGTCAACCTGCAATTCCATACCAAGAAAAAAAATCTTCAAAAATGACAGTGAGTGGAAGAAGCCCAAGTGTCCATCGACCCACGAATGAACTAGCAAATTGTGGTACATGTATGCCATGAAATATTATGCAGCCTTAAAGAAAGATGGAGACTTTACCTCTTTCATGTTTGCATGGATGGAGCTGGAACATATTCTTCTTAGCTAAGTATCTCAGGAATGGAAGAAAAAGTATCCAATGTACTCAGCCCTACTATGAAGCTAAATTATAGCTTTCATATCACGGTTATAACCCAACTATAGCACAAGACTACGGGGAAAGGGCCAAGGGAGAGGAAGGGAGGGGGGAGGTTATGGTGGAGGGAGGGTAATCGGTGGGGCCACACTTATGGTGCATCTTAGAATGGGTACAGGCAAAACTTACTAAATGCAGAATACAAATGCCTACATACAGTAACTAAGAAAATGCCATGAAGGCTACGTTGAACAGTTTGATGAGAATATTTCAGATTGTATATGAAACCAGCACATTGTACCCCTTGATTGCACTAATGTACACAGCTTTGACTTAACAATAAAAATAAATAAAAAATGACGGTGAATTAAAGACTTTTTAGATACACAAAAGGAGAAGCAATTAATTCCCAGAAGACTCACAGTACAAGAAATATTAAAATCCTTCAGACAGAGTAAAACTATATCACATGGAGATACAGATCTCCAAAAATGAATGATAAACACTAGAAATAATAGGTACATGGATAAATTTATAAGATTTTTTTCCTTATTTACATCTTTTTAAAAGATGATTATTTTTAAAATAATAAGGTAATGTGGGTCAATTCATGAAGAAAACATTTATGGCTCTAAATACATAAAGCAAAATTGATAGAACTATAAGGAAAAATGGACAGATCCACAATTAACAGCTGGAAATTTCAGTACTCCTATCTCAATCATTGATAGAACACACCAACAGAAAATCAGTAAGCCTGCAGAAGACCTAAACAACACTTTCAATTGAACTATTATAAAACATCCTACCTAACAGCGTCGGAATACATATTCTTTTCTAGTGCATATTTTCTAAAACAGACCATATTCTGGGCCAACGTCAAAATCACAATAAATATAAAAGGATTCAAGATACCATAGTGAAATAAAATTAGAAATCAATAACAAAAAGATCTCTAGAAAATTCCTAAACAATTGGGAGCCAGATAATACACACCAAAGCAACCCATGGGTCAAAGAAGAAATTAAAGAAAAGTTAGTATTTTGAACTTGATGAGGATGGAAATATATCAAAATTTGTATAGTGCTGCTAAAGCAATACTTAGGTAAAATATATAGCACCAAATCCCTAAATTTTAAAAGGGAGTTTTGCAAATCGGTGACTTCAGTTTACAGTTCAAGAAACTAGAAAACTAAGAGCAAATTAAACTGAAAAAAAAAAAAAAAAGAAATCAGTAAAAGAGCAGAAGTCATTGAAATAGAAATCAGAAAAAGAATAGCAAATATCAGAGGAACCAAAATAAAATTGATGTACATCTAGTCAGACTGATGAACAACAGAAGGCATGAATTCCCAATATCAAGATGAGACATGTTACATCAATACAGATTCTGCAAATACTGAAAGGATGGTAGGGGAATATTATAAACAACTTTATGCCAATAAACTTGACAGCTCAGAAGAAATGGGTAAATTGTTTGAAAGATACAAACTGCCAAAACTCACACAGGAAGAAATAGATAACCCGAATAGGTCTATGTATATCAACTATATTGAATTAATACTTAAAATCTTTGCTTAAATAAAATTCCAGGTCCCAGATGGCTTCACCAGGGAATACTACAGAATGAAGGAAGAAATAACACCACTTCTACACAACTCTTCCAGTCAATTTAAATGATAGTTTCCAACTTATTCTGAGGCCAGCCTTTCCTTGATACCAAACCAAACAAAGGTAGTATAGTAAAAGAAAACTACAAATTAATATCCATTGGGAACATAGATGTAACAATCTGCAGAAAAGTTTACTTATATATCCAATCCAGCAATTTTTAGAAGAAATAATAGAATCCAACAATATATTAAAAAGATACTTTATGACCAAGTAGGATTTAATCCCAGGCCTACAAGTTTGGTTTCACATGCAAAAATCAACATAGTATATGTAGTTTACCACATAAAGAATCTGTTGAGATGCTCTACTATTCAACTATTGCAAACTAGCGCTAGAAATGGATTTCCTCCACTTCATAAAGTGCATCCATGAAAAACCTAAAGCAAACATCACACTTAATGGTAAAAGACTACATGTTTTCCCCTTCAGATAGAATTCAGCATGACTGGATAACTTTTAGATAACTGTAATAATTGGATAATTTATATTTATTTGTAACAGCTAAAGATTGGGAACAACTCAAACGTCCACTAGCAGGTGAAGGGATAAGCAAACTATGCTATATCCATACAGTAGACTGCTCGGGAATAATAAAGGAAGCCAAACAGAAAAATATGCAAATTATATGATTCTATTCATAGAAAACTGTGGAAAATACCAACTATAGAAACAGGAAGCAGGTCACTGGCTGTCTAAGAATGAAAGTGGGCAGAAGGGGCAGAAAGTGGGGATTGCCAAGGGGTACAAGAAAGCTTTGGGAGTGATGGATGTTTTGAATGCAGTGATGATTTCGTAAGTCTATACGCGTCTCAGACTTGTCAAATTATATATGTTAAATATGTGGGGCCTATTTTATATCAGTGATTCCTTAATAAAGCTGTTAATATAAGTGACTAGCAACCAAGCCTGGTTGCTCAGGCCTGTAATAGCAGCACTTTGAGAAGCCAAGGCAGGACGGTTGCTTGAGGCTAGGAGTTCAAGGCCAGCCTGAGCAACACAGCAAGACACCCCCCCCCCATTATTACAATTTTTTTTTTAATTAGCCAAGTTTGGTGGTATATGCCTTTAGTTCTAGCTACTCAAGTGGCTCAAGTAAGAGGAGCCTAAAAGTTCAAGGTCCAGGTGGGAGAGGGCAGTGCTTTGGGGGTAGAAGAAAACAGCATGAAAAAAAAAAAAAACCATAAGGGAACTCCAGGGTGTCCCTAAAGTCACCCATGAAGTTGCCATACAAAGGGAAACTGGGAAATTGTGGTTCAATGTACCTTTATTTACAAAATGTGCATTACAGAATTTTATAAAATACTTACACTTTATAAAATTTTGTAATGAATCTTTTGTAAATAAAAGTACATTTAGCTATAATTTCCCAGTTTCCCTGTGCATGACAACTTCATGGACAACTTTTGGGACACCCTGCATTTGAAAACACATTGTCACTGTTCCGAAAACAAGAGGTCTTCCAGTGTGGCAGGATCGGAGGTGGTGTGGACGGGAGTGGTGAGAAGTAGTAGCAAGGTAGGCAGGTTTGACCGGATTGTCAAGGAACTTGAAGGTAATGGGGATGAGTCTGGCTTCATGCCAAAGCAGGAGGCATTTACCAAGGAGAGCGTGTAACATGAACAGAGGGATGGGATGGAACCTGGGCGGTTCCAAAGTTTGATGGCTGGGAAGTCAGAGACAGAAGAGAGGACAGCATGGGCAAATACCTCAGCACAAAGGAAGATTAAGACCTAGGAAAGCCCATTGAATTTGGTGGCCTCTCTGGTAATGTGTTGGGAATAAAAGCCAATTTGCACACAAAAATTAATCTTAAGAAGATTAAGTGGAAAAACTCAAATAGTCTCATCTCTAAAATACTAGCTTATCTCTTTCTATTCCAAATTCTGTGATTTCAAACACAAAAGTTCAATTTTTCATACCATATAAATTCAAGAAACTCAGTTCCAAATACCTGTTCTGCAGGTGAGAACCTGAAAATCCAGTTGTAGGTGTGTCCTAAAATCCTCCAGCTAATGCTGGTTCCCAGATGAGCAAGCTTCTGGAGTTATTATTCTACTACTAGGTAAAGGCAGTAATCCTGTAAATGGGGACTGATGGGTGATCTTGAGAAGATGGGGTGCAGTTTTCAAACCTTATACACATTGGGATTCTGATAGACCATCCCCCTTAGGGCTCACTGTCTTTGTGACCCTCTGTGATTTGATGGTAATTCTTTGCACCTCTCCTATGAGTTTAAAAAATGAACTTAGGACCATTAACTATTTTTTTTAACCAGGGAACTTATTTTATGTATCTGAGGTTTCAAAGCCATATCCTGAAACTTTCTTATATTACAATTTCTGCCAACCCTCTCTTATGTTTTAGAAACCCAAGCATGCTAATAGTCACCACTAGGGTCTCTTTGAAACATGATTCTGAATCTTAAAGGTTCCATCTGTTGAATTCTTATTTAGGCTCTATTTTCAGCTGTTACTAGTGGCAGCTAAATCATCATCATTTTTTGCGACTTTGAGTCCTTGGTAAATAAACTCAGCAGTGGTGTTAGTTAAGTGATAGCCATCTGTTCAGAAAGCAGAACTCAAACCTGAAAGTGTACTTTCAGCAAAAGGAAGGCATAAACGTAAACATATGAGCACCTGACAACCTTGACCAATTGATAGATATACATATTATCTCTGTTCTAAACCATTTATGTTTTAAAAAAAGTTAAAAGAGGCAGTAGGAGGCAACTGTTGGTATCAGATTAAGAAAATATGAATATTGCCACAGAAGCACATTTCTTAGGCACAGGGACTACTGTCAGAGCATTTAGTCCAGTTTAGGTGGTTTTGCTATCCTGAACGTGTTTTTTGTATGTATTACGGAATTTTCTTTAGAGTTTTGTACTGTTTAAAAACGTTCTCACCTTCCTTTTATAAAGATGAGAGTTAGGAAGTCACGAAGCCCTCGGGAAGCCCTGGTAGTTACCCTGATGCAGATTCCGAATGTGCTATCTTTTACTGCTTCTGCCTTAGATGGAGGAGTAAGGTGGCGAGACCCAAGTTCCTTCAGATATAAAACCTTGTGGTTTTTAAACTTGCCATCAGTCAGAGTGATTGGAACCTAAATAGCAAAGAGGGCGAGCTTGCCGGTTCTGCAGTGTTTTTTTGGAAAATAGATGTTTTGACATGCTTCTTCCTTCTCCCTGATTCACCCCTTCCTCCCTAACAAGGAGCTGAGTTTATTGTAATTTTGTTCTCATTTGTGCTAGTGGGTCCCCCTTCGTAAGTTAAGGACTCAACTATGAGGCTGTTAGTGGCTTTGAGGGTCCTGCCTGCCTTGTTTCTGCACCTTTACTGTTGACAAGTCTCTGAAATGAGGGCGTTGATTAATAGCAAACCAAAACAAAGAGATACTCCCTCGATGATAAATGTAATAGGAACCTACCTTTTATTTATTTATTTATTTATTTATTTATTTATTTTGAGACAGAGTCTCACTTTGTCACCTATTGGTAGAGTTCCATAGCGTCACAGCTCACGGCTACCTCAAACTCTTGGGCTCAAGCAATCCTCTTGCCTTGCCTCCCAAGTAGCTGGGGCTAAGGCACCCACCATAATGCCCAGCTAGCTATTTTTAGAGATGGGGTCTCACTCTGGCTCAGGCTGGTCTCAAACCTGTGAGCTCAAGCAATCCACCCTCCTCAGCCTCCCAGAGCTCTAGGATTACAGGCATGAGCCACCACACTCAGCTGGAACCTACCTATTAAAAAGTCCTATTATCTTTTCCATTGCTATGGGTATACTAAGTGCTGCACGTTGATTGTCACTAGAGGTAGCTGACCAGAGAATCAGCCTGGGAATTCTGGAGTTTGTATTTCTCACCCATCAAGCTAGCAGTCATTTCTCTGAGGGGCAGGATCCAGAAGGACTCCAAAGAGAAGAAGGCAAGAATTCTTAAAAGATAATACAGGGTAACTGAAGTTAGGAGAAGCACACCCCAGAGGGAATGATGGGTGAAGTCCATAGTGTTCACTGCATCAGATGGGAAGGGGAACAGAGAGCAAACAGGGCTGATACACACCTGAGGGTAGGGTAGAAATAATAATAAGGTTTATAAGTCACCCTAAACATCTCTTTCCTTGTTGTATATAAGCACACTGCATGTTTATTCAATATTTTATCTAATAAAATGTAATGAATCTATAATAAAACCTCATTTTACTCAATCAAAAATTTTCTTCGGAAGTGGAAGACATTATTCTTAGTAAAGCATCACAAAAATGGAGAAGCATGAATCCTATGTACTCAATCTTGATATGAGGACAATTAATGACAATTAAGTTTATGGGGGGGGGAAGCAGAAAGAGGGATGGAGGGAGGAGGGTGGGGCCTTAGTGTGTGTCACACTTTATGGGGGCAAGACATGATTGCAAGAGGGACTTTACCTAACAATTGCAATCAGTGTAACTGGCTTATTGTACCCTCAATGAATCCCCAACAATAAAAAAAAAAAAAAAAATTTTCTTCTGCCGGGCATGGTGGTTCACACCTATAATCCCAGCACTTGGGAGGCCAAGGCGGGTGGATTGCCTGAGCTAGTCTTATTTTTAGAAATGAGGTTTTGTGCAAGGTGCCTGTAGTCCCAACTACTTGGGAGGCTGAGGCAAGAGAATCGTGTAAGCCCAGGAATTTGAGGTTGCTGTGAGCTATGACGCCATAGCACTCTACCGAGGGCAATAGAATGAGACTCTGTCTCTACCAAAAAAAAAAAAAAAATTAGTGCTTTAGGCTTGATCTCTATACATCATTCTTTTATTATGTGATTAATAACAATAATCAGCTCCTGCTATTATGTCAGTATCTTTATTCAAAGTAGACACGCCTATCCCCATTTTAAAGATGAAGAAACAAGAGTTCAGAACATATAAACGATTATCCCAACGAATCACAGCTAATAAGTGGTAGAACAGAGGCAGATTCAAATCCAACTTTTCTGACTTCAAAGCTATTGATCGGTGAAAGATGCTGTCTTTATGTTAAGACTAGTAGCCTGAAAAGTTAAGCAGGGATATGCTTCTTGACTTTGAGAGAATTTACTGTACCTTGCCTTTGTCCGCCTTTACTGTTATTTCCTCAGCCTGTAGTGCCAGGCCCCTTTATGTAAGTTAGACCCCAGAGATTCAGCAATAATCTAGATACTATTCCTTACCACACAGAGTTTACAAACAGATAATGAAAAGCAATTACAGTGGTGGTGAGAGCCATGGAGGAGACCTAAGTGCAGTGAATAAGAGGCTTACTACTAAAATGATTATGAAAAGAAGACTTTCAAGAAAATATTTGGCCTGGTTGAGAAAAGAATTTGGCTAGATGTAGTGACTCACACTTGTAGTCCTAATACTTTGGGAGGCTAAGGAGGGCCAGGAGTTCAAGATCATCCTGGGCAGTATAGCAAGATCCCTATCTCTACAAAAAACAAAAAAGAGAAGAAACTAATTGTGAAGACACAAATTCCTTTACTCAACATACTAATCCAGTTCATTTAAATTAGATAGCTTTGCCAAATTTCATCTTTTTTTTTTTTTGAGACAAAGTCTCACTCTTTTACATAGGGTAAAGTGTCATGGCTTCATGGCATCAGCCTAGCTCATAGAAACCTCAAACTCCTGGGTTTGAGCAATCCTCCTGCCTCAGCTTCCCAAGTAGCTGGGATTATAGGTGCCTGCCACAGCACTCAGCTAATTTTCTACTTTTAGCAGAAATAGAGTCTCACTCTTGCTCGGGCTGGTCTTGAACACCTAAGCTCAAGTGCTAGGATTACAGGTGTGAGCCACTACACCCACCCTAACAAACTTCTTCTTACATGCGTCCATCTGAGTAGTCTTTGCTGTGCTAATACAACTGTTTCCAAGTATGTGTATATGTGCATTCTCTTCACTTACACTGGATACTAAAAGACAATTAAAAATTATAATGTAGTGAAAGAAAAGTATTGTCAACCTATAATACTATACCCAGCCAAAGTATCAATCAACTGCAAAGTTTAAAAAAATAAAATAAATGAAGAAAAGATAAAACATGGTCAGAGACTTTCAATACACCCTTTCTTAGGAAGTTTACTGAGCATATATTATAGCAAAATAAGGCAATAAAACAAAAAAGAGGTTGACTTATGAGCCAAGAGGTAGTAGTAGATCCAAATCAGGTGTAAAATAAAGTCTGTGAGTGGCAGCTGTAATACAGAGTAAGAGGACAAAAAGATACGGGGCTCCAATGATTTGTACCTGTGAAAGAGGGGACTTCAAGGGATTTTGTTCGATTCTTTAAAAGCTAAACCAAGCAAGAATAAAAAGCAAATGTAAATTCCAAGAAAAAAATTAAAGAGAGAACGTATTTTGGGACACTGCTTAAATAGTGGATAATAATCACAGGGTTACAGTAATAAAACACTGCCTCATTTCTAAATTTTAGAATGACTCTCAGCCAAAGCATAGAAGCCTTAATTACGGTTACAGAACACTGGGTGGCTGATAGTATTTTTGCAGTGCCTTCTATTTGCCATGCATAGAAGGCGGTCAAGGCACAGGCAATGAACAAAACAGTTCTCAAAGACCTCACGTTCTAGAAAGCAGGATGAACAATAAACACATACAAATAAGCAAGATAATATCCAGAGTGCTATGAAGGTAAACTAGGATGACAGAAAAGAACACAGCTGGAGGGAGAAGGCTGCCTTTGCTAACATGGAACCCTCTCAGAGAGAGTGACTCTTCAGTTAGGATTTGAATGATGAGGAGAAGGAAAGATTTGGGATGTTACCAAGCGAAAGAGAAAAGTCCCTGAAACAGGAATTAGCTTTTAACAGTGAAAAGATGAGGGCCAGTGTAGCTGGAGCAGGGTGACAAGGGGAACATGTAGGAACATGGAGCTTAGAGATGGCCCAAGCCATTCACGTAAGGCTTGGTGCAATGATAACGGGTTGTAGTAAGAGAACATTTTTCAGCAAGGTGGGTGATGTGATCTGATTTATATTTCTAGAAGATCACTCTGGCCATTTTATGCAGTGTGTATTATAGAGGGACAAGAGACTGGCAGATCCTGGAATGAGAAGGTGGTGGCTTGCACTAGCATTTCAGCCATGAAGGTGTTGAGAATATACTTTGGACACAGAGATGACAGGACTTAGGTGGGTGAAAGGAAAAGAGAGGATTAGTTTCTGGCTGGAGCACATAGGTAAGCAGGGTGGCTTCGAGAGTGGAATACTTGGGAAAGGAGCACCTTTGGGCAGTAAAGCCTGGAGTTCAGTGTTGGAGATGCCAGGAACAAAGAAGTCTCAACTTCAAAGGTGTAAAAGTACAGCTGGTAGGAGGCAGGAGTGCAAGGAAACAGAGGTGGTGGAAAGACCACAGAGATGCCGACATCCTCACCTTAGAAAATGGGGTATAAGGAGATAGCTTCTTGTTGATGGAACAGGAATAAAGGATAGGATATTATTTTTTTTCTTTTCTTTTTTTTTTTATTGTTGGGGATTCATTGAGGGTACAGTAAGCCAGGTTACACTGATTACAATTGTTAGGTAAAGTCCCTCTTGCAATCATGTCTTGCCCCCATAAAGTGTGACACACACTAAGGCCCCACCCCCTCCCTCCTTCCCTCTTTCAGCTCCCCCCCCCCATAACCTTAATTGTCATTAATTGTCCTCATATCAAGATTGAGTACATAGGATTCATGCTTCTCCATTCTTGTGATGCTTTACTAAGAATAATGTCTTCCACTTCCATCCAGGTTAATACAAAGGATGTAAAGTCTCCATTTTTTTTAATGGCTGAATAGTATTCTATGGTATACATATACCACAGCTTGTTAATCCATTCCTGGGTTGGTGGGCATTTAGGCTGTTTCCACATTTTGCCGATTGTAAATTGAGCTGCAATAAACAGTCTAGTACAAGTGTCCTTATGATAAAAGGATTTTTTCCTTCTGGGTAGATGCCCAGTAATGGGATTGCAGGATCGAATGGGAGGTCTAGGTTGAGTGCTTTGAGGTTTCTCCATACTTCCTTCCAGAAAGGTTGTACTAGTTTGCAGTCCCACCAGCAGTGTAAAAGTGTTCCCTTCTCTCCACATCCCCGCCAGCATCTGCAGTTTTGAGATTTTGTGATGTGGGCCATTCTCACTGGGGTTAGATGATATCTCAGGGTTGTTTTGATTTGCATTTCTCTAATATATACAGATGATGAACATTTTTTCATGTGTTTGTTAGCCATTCATCTGTCATCTTTAGAGAAAGTTCTATTCATGTCTCTTGCCCATTGATCTATGGGATTGTTGGCTTTTTTCATGTGGATTAATTTGAGTTCTCTATAGATCCTAGTTATCAAGCTTTTGTCTGATTGAAAATATGCAAATATCCTTTCCCATTGTGTAGGTTGTCTCTTTGCTTTGGTTGTTGTCTCCTTAGCTGTACAGAAGCTTTTCAGTTTAATGAAGTCCCATTTGTTTATTTTTGTTGTTGTTGCAATTGCCATGGCAGTCTTCTTCATGAAGTCTTTCCCCAGGCCAATATCTTCCAGTGGTTTTCCTATGCTTTCTTTGAGGATTTTTATTGTTTCATGCCTTCAATTTAAGTCCTTTATCCATCTTGAATCAATTTTTGTGAGTGGGGAAAGGTGTGGGTCCAGTTTCAGTCTTTTACATGTAGACATCCAGTTCTCCCAACACCATTTATTGAATAGGGAGTCTTCCCCAAGTATGTTCTTGTTTGATTTATCGAAGATTAGGTGGTTGTAAGATGTTAGTTTCATTTCTTGGTTTTCAATTCGATTCCAAGTGTCTATGTCTCTGTTTTTGTGCCAGTACCATGCTGTCTTGAGCACTATGGCTTTGTAGTACAGACCAAAATCTGGTATGCTGATGCCCCCAGCTTTATTTTTATTACTAAGAACTGCCTTAGCTATGCGGGATTTTTTCCGGTTCCATACAAAACGCAGAATCATTTTCTCCAAATCTTGAAAGTACGATGTTGGTATTTTGATAGGAATGGCATTGAATAGGTAGATTGCTTTGGGAAGTATAGACATTTTAACAATGTTGATTCTTCTTGTCCATGAGCATGGTATGTTCTTCCATTTGTTAATATCCTCTGCTATTTCCTTTCTGAGGATTTCATAGTTTTCTTTATAGAGGTCCTTCACCTCCTTCGTTAGGTATATTCCTAGGTATTTCATTTTCTTTGAAACTATGGTGAAGGGAGTTGTGTCCTTAATTAGCTTCTCATCTTGACTGTTATTGGTGTGCTCAAAGGCTACTGACTTGTGGACATTGATTTTATACCCTGAAACATTACTGTATTTTTTGATGACTTCTAGGAGTCTTGTGGTTGAGTCTTTGGGGTTCTCTAAGTATAAGATCATGTCATCAGCAAAGAGGGAGAGTTTGACCTCCTCTGCTCCCATTTGGATTCCCTTTATTTCCTTGTCTTGCCTAATTGTATTGGCTAGAACTTCCAGCACTATGTTGAATAGTAAAGGTGACAGAGGACAACCTTGTCTGGTTCCAGTTCTAAGAGGAAAAGCTTTCAGTTTTACTCCATTCAGTAAAATATTGGCTGTGGGTTTGTCATAGATAGCTTCAATCAGTTTTAGAAATGTGCCACCTATGCCTATACTCTTCAGTGTTCTAATTAGAAAAGGATGCTGGATTTTATCAAATGCTTTTTCTGCATCTATTGAGAGGATCATGTGATCTTTATTTTTGCCTCTGTTAATATGGTGGATGACGTTTATGGACTTGCGTATGTTAAACCAGCCTTGCATCCCTGGGATGAAGCCTACTTGATCATGATGAATGACTTTTTTGATGATAAGCTGTAATCTGTTGGCTAGGATTTTGTTGAGAATTTTTCCATCTATATTCATGAGTGAGAATGAAATTCTCCTTTTTGTTTGGGTCTTTTCCTGGTTTTGGTATCAGGGTGATGTTTGCTTCATAGAATGTGTTGGGGAAGATTCCTTCTTCCTCAATTTTTTGGAATAATTTCTGCAGTACAGGAATAAGCTCTTCCTTGAAGGTTTGATAGAATTCTGGAGTGAAGCCATCTGGACCAGGACATTTTTTGGTTGGAAGATTTTTTATTGTTTCTTTGATCTCAGTGTTTGAAATTGGTCTGTTCAGGAGCTCTATTTCTTCCTGACTGAGTCTAGGGAGAGGGTATGATTCCAAATATTGATCCATTTCTTTCACATTGTCAAATTTCTGGGCATAGAGTTTCTGGTAGTATTCAGAGATGATCTCTTGTATCTCTGTGGGATCAGTTATTATTTCCCCTTTATCATTTCTGATTGAGGTTACTAGAGATTTTACTTTTCTATTCCTCGTTAGTCTGGCCAATGGTTTATCTATTTTATTTATTTTTTCAAAAAACCAACTCCTTGTTTCATTAATTTTCTGAATGATTCTTTTGTTTTCAATTTCATTGATCTCTGATTTGATTTTGGATATTTCTTTTCTTCTACTGAGTTTAGGCTTAGATTGTTCTTCTTTTTCCAATTCCATAAGATCTCTTGTGAAATTGTTGATGCGCTCTCTTTCTGTTTTTCGAATGTAGGCATCTAAAACAATGAATTTTCCTCTCAAAACTGCTTTTGCAGTATCCCACAGGTTTTGGTAGCTTGTGTCTTCATTGTTGTTATGCTCAAGGAAGTTAATGATTTCCTGTTTTATTTCTTCCTGCACTCATCTGTTATTCAACAGAAGATGGTTTAATTTCCATGCCTTTGTGTGGGGTCAGGCGTTTTTGTTAGAGTTGAGTTCCACCTTTAGTGCCTTATGGTCTGAGAAGATACAAGGTAAAATTTCAATTCTTTTGATTCTGTTGATATTTGTTTTGTGTCCCAGGATATGATCAATTTTGGAGAATGTTCCATGGGGTGATAAGAAGAATGTATATTCTTTATCTTTGGGGTGGAGTGTTCTATATGCATCTATCAAGCACAGTTGTTCTAGGGTCTCATTTAAATCTCTTATATCTTTGTTTAATTTCTGTTTGGAGGATCTGTCCAGCTCTGTAAGAGGAGTGTTAAAGTCCCCTGTTATGATGGTATTATCAGATATCATATTGCTCAGACTGAGTAAGGTCTGTTTCAAGAATCTGGGAGCATTTAAATTGGGTGCATAAATATTTAGAATTGAAATGTCTTCTTGTTGTATTTTTCCCTTGACCAATATAAAGTGACCATCTTTGTCTTTTTTGACTTTAGTTGCTTTAAATCCACATGTATCTGAAAATAAGATTGCAACTCCTCTTTTCTTCTGAATTCCATTTGCCTGAAAAATTGTCTTCCAACCCTTGACTCAGAGTTTTAATTTGTCTTTTGAAGCCAGGTGTGTTTCTTGCAGACAGCAAATGGTTGGCTTGTGTTTTTTAATCCAGTCAGCCAATCTATGTCTCTTCAGTGGGGAATTCAAGCCATTAACATTTATTGAGATAATTGATAAGTGTGGTAGTATTCTATTCATCTTATTTTGTGAGAGTCCATTGCTTAGTTTTATCTTTTGCATCAGTGTGGAGGTTAGGTTCTGTCCTTTAATTTCTGAGTTCTTACTTTGCTGCTGATCCATTGTGGTGGTCAGTGTGCAGAACAGGTTGAAGTATTTCCTATAGAGCTGGTCTTGTTGTGGCGAATTTCCTCAATGTTTGTATATCCGTAAATGATTTGATTTCTCCGTCAATTTTTAAGCTTAGCTTAGCAGGGTACAGAATTCTGGGCTGGAAATTGTTCTGTTTAAGTAGATTAAAGGTAGATGACCATTGTCTTCTTGCTTGGAAAGTTTCATTAGAGAAGTCTGCGGTCACTCTGATGGATTTGCCCCTGTAGGTCAACTGGCGCTTACTCCTGGCAGCTTGCAGAATCTTTTCTTTTGTCTTGACTTTGGACGGGTTCATCACAATGTGTCTTGGAGAAGCTCAGTTAGAGTTGAGGCGACCTGGGGTCCAATATCCCTCTGAAAGGAGTGTGTCACAGTCTTTGGTGATATTTGGGAAGTTTTCTTTTATAATATTCTCTAGTATGGCTTCCTTTCCTCTGGGGCATTCTTCTTCCCCTTCTGGAATTCCTATAACTCGTATGTTGGAACGCTTCATAAAGTCCCATAATTCTGACAGTGAACGTTCTGCTTTCTCTCTACTCTTTTCTGCCTCTTTTACTATCTGAGTTATCTCAAGAACTTGGTCTTCTACCTCTGAAATTCTTTCTTCATGGTCTAACCTGTTGCTGATACTTTCCATTGCATCTTTAAGTTCCCTAATTGACTGTTTCAGTTCCTTCAGCTCTGCTATATCCTTTTTATATTCTTCATATCGTTCATCTCTTATTTGATTCTGTTTTTGGATTTCCTTTTGGTTATTTTCCACTTTATTAGCAGTTTCCTTCATTGTTTCCATCATTTCTTTCATTGTTTTCAACAATGTATATTCTAAATTCCCTTTCTGTCATTCCTAACTTTTCTTTATAGGTGGAATCATCTGCAGTAGCTACCTCATGGTCCCTTGGCGGGGTTGTTCTGGACTGGCTCTTCATGTTGCCTGGAGTTTTCTGCTTATTCTTCCTCATGAGTGATTTCTTTTATCTGTTTCCTTGCCCTAATTTTCCTTTCACTTCCTCTTGCCCTTTAAGTTCTCGTGCCTGTGGACTAAGGGTTACAGGACCAGAAGGGTGAGAAGGTTGAAGAGCAAAAAAGGGATGAAAGAAAGGAGGACTGAGTGATAAGAAAAAAAAAAAAGAAAAATAGAGAAAGGAGAGGGGGTGGGTAAAAGGAATATTGACCAAAAGAAGAGAGGCGCAGAAAGAGGGAGACAGAATAATATAGGTGTACAGTAGGGTACTTTGACACAACCTTAAGAAAAACCCACCTTCTGGGGGTGCCCAGTTGTGTGGTTCCCTTGAGGTCAGCAGCTCTTTGCTAACCTGATCAGACACAGTACCCCACCTCCACCAAGTAGAGAGGAAAGACAAAAATGCTATAAATCAAACCAAAACAAGCAAACAGAAAACTTTACGGGATAAAATTGGGTGAAAAACCAAATAATAGCAGTAGAAACACTAGCAAAAATGAAGTTCTAGTTATTGAAAAAGGCAGCAATGGGAAATTATAATTAAACTAGAAAAATTGAGAAAGAAAAAGGATCTGTATGGAAAAGGTTGAAATTAACAAAGAAAACAACATCAACAACATCAAAATAAACAAAAAAAAAACAACCAAACCAAAAAAAAAAAAAAAAAAACAATAAAAACAACCAAAAACAAAGCAGTATGTATATGTTATTGAATATTGTCTGGGCAACACGTGGTCTTCTGGGGTATGAGATGTTAATCACAGTTCTGATACAACTGGCGGCTGCTGATTTCTCAAACCCCAGCAGGTAGACACCCGAAATCTCTCTTCACCCCACTTAAAAGGCACTTTGAACTTGTAAACTTGCTGAGCAGAAGGTTTCCCAGGAAAGTGCTTGTCGCTGGAATCACTGCTGAAGTGGCTATCCACTTACCCAGTGTGCCAAAACCAGTCTCACTCTGCCCCTGAGGGTTAGGGCTGCAAGGTGGCTCAGACCCCACCCTTAGGCTACTTGGTCGCTGGGTTACCAGCTCCCACCCGATTCTAGCTCTGCGACCCTGAGGGTGGAGCTTGCCGGGGCAGATCGCTCACAATGGCTCCCTGTGACCCACAGCCAAACACTATTAGCTCTATCTGGCTCAGCGGCTCAGACTGGGGCCCTAGACAAAGGCCAAAGTTCTCCACACTCCCGCTCAGGCTCTCCCCAAGGCAGTTCAGCTGAGTGCCAAGTCCAAAGACACCAAAACAGTTCACAGGTAAGGCCTTTCTGGTTTGCAGTCTCGCTGCTACTGAACTTACAGTTGCGGGTGGGTTTAGACGGATTGAACACACACGACCACTTGCCGTTTTTCCACTGTTTTAGTCCTCCTCTTGGGGTCCAGAAGTCTCTCGCTGACTCCCTGTATCCTCTCAGGGGTGATGATAGGCAGATCCCACCAGCCAGAGATGCCTGGAGTCCTATCTCCCCAGACTCACGGTGCCCAGATGCAAGGAAGCTGTTACTCGGCCGCCATCTTGCTCCGCCTCCCGCAACAATTCTGCTGATTTCTTTTTGCCTGTGTGCTTGACTACTATCTGGTGTGTCTTCACCTTCCAGGGTTCTTTGCTTTGCTCCAGACAGGTGATGAGGTCTGGCTTAGAGACAGCAAGCCTTGCAGGTCATAGGTGACAGAGGCGTCTGCAGAGACACCTGGATCATCCTGAAGATGCAACAATGAAGAGGGGACCCCAGATCAGTGCCCAGCCTAAGCGAGGAGAGCTGCTCAGGATTGAGGATAGGATATTATTTAATGTAGTCAAGATAATGGGAAGTGATATAAGTGTACTGATTAAGTTATAGATAAGGGGCGAGAGAGGAGATTATCAATGATAAAAATCTTGAGCTGTCATAAAAGGACGTCAGTAGATACCTGAAATTAATAAAAATTTAGCAAGAGTAGTGTAAACATGGTATATTATTTAGTAATTTCATTTCCCCGTGAAAAGGACTAAAATAGAAGCAATTTAAAACAAGCAGAGAGGAGGAAGCCGTGTCTGGGGACGGCTGCTGTTCTTCTTTTCCAGCCCTCTGCCTGGGTTACTTTGCTAGAGCAAAAGGGCACTGTTTTTATTTGCCTCAACAAGACCAGGTCTTCTGGATGTGGCATGGAAGTGCTTTTTAATTTCCCAAAACTAAATGAACGGGAGGGAGAAGGTTTGAAAGGTTTATTTCTTCAAAATAGTACCAAAAAATTTCCATTTTAAGATATGCTGGGGGAGGTGGTTATGCTACCAAGTATCAAAAGAAAAAGTGAGTTCCTTTCTTAACTTGGAGACATTTCAACAGGGAATCGCCATCCTAGCCCCTATCAGAATTGACCATTTTTCTAGGCCATATGGCAAACTTAGTGGAATTGAGAGTTCTAAGAAAGGCTTACTACAGGGAATAGTCCAGAGGAGCAGAAGGATGGCAGCGACAGAGCAGGGCCAGGGGGGAAGTCAGACATGTGTATTTTATTTTTTATTTATTTATTTTTTTTATTATTAAATAGACGTGTATATTTTAACTACAGGTTTGTAGTCATCTTACCACTGAGGTACCAAGTTCTGTCTACCATCTTCCTGCTTCCACACCCCGTTGTCCACTCAACTTCTCCTCCAGCCTGGAATGCCCCATGCACCCTTGATTCCCTGCCATAGTCAGACAGACCCCTTCTAGGTCTCTTCTGAGTGCTGTTTTGAGTTGTTTTTAGCCAGGGGGAATTCTCTCCTGTGTGTTTTCTACTTTTTCTTCCACCCTCTGGGCCTCAGAGACCTCTGCTTTCCCTTTGGCCCAGTCTTCTCCCTCCCACCCTGTCCTCAACCGGAGCCAGCCCTTTGTAGCCTCAGGTCAGACTAACCTGTCACTTCTCTCCTGGCCTTCTTCTTCCCCAACAGTGAGCCGCCATGTGAGCAGTGTGGGGCTCAGACTCATGGAAGATTACTTCCAGCACTAATAGACACTTGCAGATGTGTGTGTTAGAAGCAGGAATCGTGTGTTAAAAATCCATCCAGGCTTCTTCCCCAGCTCCTCGATATTTACCTTAATATCTCAGACCCCAGGAGTTGACATTATAGAATCCATCCATGCAGGCTGATCATGTCAAAGTGAGATTTCACTACGTTTGTAGATTGTCTTGAACTTTACAACAGTAGCTTTGAAAGGAGCTTTTAAGCATGAAGAGTGTTATAAGAGCCTTAACAAATGTGATAACCTCAGCTCGCTGGCTAGGAGGAAACTATCTCATCTTCGATTTACAACCAAGGAAATTTGGTTAAATAGAAGAACAAATCAGCAATGAGAAAAAAATGAAATGATGTCATTTGCAGCAACTTGGATAGAACTGGTGGCCATTATCCTACGTGAAGAAACTCAGGAGCAGAAAAATAAACGCCACCTGCTGTCACATAAAAGTGGGAGCTGAACTGTGGACAGCTGCACAGGGCACGCGGAGCGATACAGTGGACACTGGAGACTCAGAGGGGAGAATGGGGAAAGGGATGGGAAATTCCCTGTGGGTATAGTGAGCGCTACCTGGTGATGGTTCACCAGAACCCCAGACCCCTCCACTGTGCGGTATCTGCACGTTAATGGAATTCAGCTGGTGCCTCCTACATATCGTTGGGACAAGATTGTGACCGTCAGAGCCTGATTAAGTGGCAGAAGACTCCTGTTGTTCATCCTTAGCAACACCTAAGAATAGAAGTAACCTAGCGGGGCGGCGCCTGTGGCTCAGTGAGTAGGGGGCCCGCCCCATATACCGAGGGTGGTGGGTTCAAACCCAGCCCAGGCCAAACTGCAAAAAAAAATAGCCAGACCTCGTGGCGGGCGCCTGTAGTCCCAGCTACTCGGAAGGCTGAGGCAGGAGGATCGCCTAAGCCCAAGAGCTGGAGGTTGCTGTGAGCTGTGATGCCACAGCATTCTACCGAGGGTGACAAAGTGAGACTCTGTCTCCAAAAAAAAAACAGAAGTAACCTAGCTTACTGTATATGAGCAGATCACGTAACTCCTGGGTTCTGCTGTCTCTCAGTGGTGATTGGTGAGTGGGAGGTATTGGGAGACGCTGGGTCTGAGGGCGACTTAGAGGTTCCAAGCAGTCCAGTGAAGGCAGTGGTCAAACTTCAACAGAACCCATCCCTGACGGCTTAATTACTGCTCCGTCTTTTAAAGACTACCAGAGGAATATATTCCACAGTTCCTTTGGTGATCTATCGCATGGCCTTACACATCCAGCTCTGGAAGTCTGTTTCTATCCCTGTGCTGTGGTTTCTTCTAGTTCTCAGGGTTGGTGGGAAACAGCGTGTTACCTCTGTGGTGACTCGCGGTGGGATCCCTCCCTACGTTCATCCTCTGGCCTCTTACCTCTACTTTGTTCCCAGATCTTATTTTCCAGCTCATTAGTGTATTCAAATTATACCTGCTGGAGATCAGTAGCACTTAGAAAGCTGTCGTGGGAGGATGACTACAGAGCTGCGTTTACTTCCTCACTCTATTCTGTGGTCCCTGAAAATTCAGAGTTAGCGCGATACAAGAGCTTACCAACCATTGCTCATTCCCCCCACAGGTGAATGCTCTGGGAGAGTGAGAACATGAGCAAGACAGGGAATTCACCGATCTCCTGGGCGTGCCCCATTGCTTATCCAGTGGGAGGTGACGTTTTCCAGTCTCGGTCTGAGGCACTTCCTTTCACTTCGCTTGGGTGTTCACCATCACAAGAAACAGGTTAGATAGGGAAGAGCAGCATCTTCTCCAAAGCAGGTCCTAGCCCAGAATTGGCCAGGCAGGTCTGAGAGCGCACGTTCTCAGCCAGGGAGGTCTGTGCACCTTGGGCCCCCAGTCTGTCTCAGAACGTTTCCTACATTAGTCACTAAGCTGGTTCAGTGTTTTGGCCCGGAGCAATACTATCCCCAGTGAACAAGAGAAGTGAAATGTGCCTGTTACTGTCTTCACCCCTGGAAAAACCGATTAGTCACACGATATTCCTTTTCCCCTACACTCACTCACATGGAAATCATGACGTTTCTATGATAGTAGGGCAGACAGTGGCTCTGTCACAGAAAATTTTAGTCATAAACATTTGTTTATAATACGGAGATCTTGGTGCACTTAAAGGTACCAGGTTATCTAGTCATAGAATTTCTTAATTATCAACATTTGCTGAGCTCTTAGGACATACAAAACCTACTTCTACACATGGGGGTAGCCATGAAGATGACTTAATTCCCCCCCCCCATGTTGAGGAGCTCACAGTCTAGAGAGGGAAATATGCATAAAAACAAATGGTGATACTCTAGGAAAGGCTGTAGTAAAGGTTCATGGGAGCACATAGGCTGGACCTTCAACTCTGCCTGGGAAGTGGGCACACTGCTCTTGGCACTAGTCTGAAGGTGCGAGCTCTCACTGAACCAGCAGAGAAGCTGGAAGGACCGAATATGGGACAGAAGGCGTGGGAAGGGCAGGTCCCTCTCAGAGGCTGATCTGGGTAGGAAAGAGTCACAAAATGTGGGTTCAGTTCAGACGGTCCAGCACCTTCTGTGTAGGGTGACCCCAGGGCCTAGTTTCTAGGTTCATGCCTTTTGCCCCAACATAATAATTAACAAATCTGAGCTGCCTTTAATTCTCAAGAGTGTCCCAGTCACTTGATAAATCACCTGGTCACCTGACTTACACAAGTATGCAAAGAGGGTTGGTGGGTTCTATAAATCAAGTGAACTAATCAGGTCTGTGTTTAGAAAGACAACTCCAGCAGACATGAGGAAAGCAGTTTGCGCAGGGTCCAGACTAGAGACAGAATCTCACACCCAGAGAGAAGTAGATTTAGACACTACCAGCCTTGAAAACTAGCCATATTCTGGATACAAACTTGCCTAAATGTTGCTTATCAGAAGGTCTGTTTCCAATTGTAATTTTCTTAACTGCCTTAAGTTGCATAGATGTACTGAATATATCTTAGTCTTTTAAGTTCTTAGTCATTTTCAGGAATAAGACTACCTACCTACCTACCAATCTGCCTTCTTTCTTTTTTTTCTCTTTCTTACAATATGACAGATATAAAGAGGATTCTAGGAAAAAATTGAGGAAAAAAAAATTCCAACACTGTTTTGGGACGAGGGTTTAACGATCACCCAGGTGTGGGGTCAGGAGTTTGCATGACCTTCTCTAGGAAGCTGCTGCCGGCCATCACGGCGACACGCCCTTGCATTAGTCTTGCAAACAGGTTTCACCAAGCCACCCACCCACACTTCCCAGCCGTCTTCTCTGAAACTAGTGAATGTGTCTCTGAGACAGATGAGGGTGTAGTCTCTGAGGCACGAAGCTGAGTCCATTGGACGCAGAGCCTGAGCCTGTGACAGTGGCCTCATAAGCACCACTGAGCTAACCAGCCAGAGCCTCGGTTACACAAGACGCTGATAAAATACATCCCGTAGGTTTCCTTCTGTGATCACCTACTCCCTGATGTACATAGGCCTCCTTCTGGGGCTGCTTGGACTTGATGACTAAGAATGATGACAGTGGCCGAGTCATCTGGAAGGGCCCCACGGCTGGAGCCTGAGTTCTGGCACACTCGTGCTTCAGAAGCAGCAGGACACAGCAGAGAGAGCACAGACTTTGGAGAGAGACTGACAGCATTTAAGTCTAACCCTGCTACTCATTGGACAAGAGACCTCAGATGTTTTATTTAACCTTTTCATATCTTATTTCCTTGCTAAGAAAGTGAGGATAAGAAGGCCTACTTTACACAGGCTGTTAGATTTGGGTTAGCCTAGCCAAGCGCTCAGCATAGGTGTGGCACATGGTAGGTGCTCACTTGGTGGGGGCTAATTTCACCACCATTGTCCTCGCACTTGTTACAGAATAGTGTCTGTCCCAATACCTTTATTCATTCATTCCACATGCACTGGGGGGGGGGACACATTACATGCTGAGCAGTGTTCTCTGACCTAGGGGTACAGCCATGAACCAGATAAAGTTCCTGTCTTCAGGATGTTTCAGCAAATGCTGTCATCCAGCTCTTCTTTTTTCATTCTGCTCAATTTGTTACCTTCGGCCACCACCTTCGTTTGTTGTCCTTTCCCCGTATCTCCCCCTACCCTCCATCAGAAGCTACTATTTCATGCCAGGCACGGTGGCTCACACCTGTAACCCTAGGACTCTGGGAGGCGGAGGCAGAGGTGGGTGGATTGCCTGAGCTCAGAAGTTCAAGACCAGCCTGAGCAAGAGAGGCCTGTCTCTACTAAAAATACAAAAATTAGCTGGGTGTTGTGATGGATGCCTCTAGTCCCAGCTACTCGGGAGGCTGAGGCAGAAGGATCACCTGAGCCCAAGTTTGAGGTTGCTGTGAGCTATGACACCACGACACTCAGGGCAATAGAGGGAGACCCTGTCTCAAAAAAAAAAAAAAAAAAAAAAAAACCTCCTGTTTCCTCAATAGTTTGACCCTATGAACATCCCAAAGGCCAGCAGCCCTGTCACCTGCTCCTTTCACATGTCCTCCAGTCCATGGCAAAATGGGCTGAGCACAGGTTTGGAATAGAACAGTCCTCCCCTCAGACCCGGTCCCATCCCTCCCACCTCGGGTCGGGGTGAGCCTCCCATCCCTGGTCTGGGTTGTTGGAAAGGTCAGACAGGTGTGTCTCGGGGGCTTGGCACAACGCCTGTCCAATTTGGTTAAGGAGAACTGCTTTTGACGAAGGTCTCATGGTGGCTCCCCTCTTACAGCAGTAAGGGGAGGCCTCCTGGGCCAGTACGGCTGCCAGGACTCCAGTGTTGTGTTCAGCCAGAGTGATGTGACTTCAGTTGTGACACATGAGTGTCGTGCTCTCCTGCTCCCATAAGGGTCGAGTGCCAAGACAACATCCCAACTACTTCTAATATCGTTTCCCCACTTTTAGAACACCTGCTCTGCTAACCCTCTGGGGCTCATGAGCTGCGGCCTGATGTTCTCAAGCTTTTCACCCCTACCTCCTCCACCCCTGGCTCCCAAGATGGGCTGTTGCTCGGCCTTTCCTTTGCCTTATGCCTTTGAGGACCAGGCGCTGCCGCTTCCTCCCTGTCTGGGTGCCTGTCTGAAGCTACTGCTGTCTCTACACTAATTCTGGGAAAGTTTTCAGATCCCTCGGGCCTCCCTGTCAACTGCGGTGTTTCAGCTGTATCTTTTGTACACCTGAGTGTAATTGTGCTGTCAATCTGTTTTAAGGTAATGAATCAATGGACTTGTCTACAAGGTGATATTGTATTAAATATCTAATATTCTATTAAATCCCATATTTTTAAATTTTTTTAAAAGTTTAAAAGGAAAAAGACCAAAAGAGTGAAGCTTTTAAAAGTTGCTTTTTAAAGCATTTTTTGGAAGTTTGTATTGAATTTTAAGTCATCTCTCTCCCCTACCCCAGTGGCTTCTTAAGATAAGTGAAATCATTCCCTGACCTAGTGGTGCAGCCCCACCTCCTGCTCTGCAGGCTCACAGCAGGGCCACACTGGCCTTCCTCTGTTTCCTTAAGCTAGCCATGACCCCACTCAGGTGCCGTGCCCTTGCTGGGAATGCTCTTCCTAGCCTCTTCCCTTCTCCCCAGACGGCTTTCAGCTTTCAGCTTAAAGGCTGTTACCCCAAGGAAGACTTTCATTGACCCACCGCCTCAGACAAGATGAAGCCCTCTTTTGCAGGCCATCTAATAGCATCCAGGCTTTTTTTTCTTTCTTCATAACACCACAGTTGTAATTAATTGTCATATAACTTTTTAATTTAATATCTGTCACTGTCGGGGGTTATGAGGAGTCCATGAGGGGAGGTCTGTATGTGTTTACCAGTCTAGATGCTTAGTAATGATGTATTGAATGAATATCTATTTAGGAAGCTGTAGACGGATTTCTTATCAATGGGTATATTCCATCTTAAATAGAAACACACTCTAAGACAGGTGCATGGAAGTGACCTTCAGTTCTGGCCTCCCTGTTCAGATACCCCTAGTAACAAAGCCATTACATGATCATGTTTCCAATGGTCCTGGATTAGCTCAGACCAGTCCTGACTAGACAGGTGTTCACAGTAGCCCCACCATCACTGGACAGATGAGGACTGGCCACTCTTGTGGCAGAGGTGGCAGAGCAGATGATCACGGGTGGAATAGATCGCAAAATCTGAGCATGGTTGTGTCTCGAGGGTCCAGTGGGTGAGGTTTTGGGTGGACTGAAGTGGGAGCTGCATCATAAAAGTGTGTGGTGCCAGGATGCCTTTTGTTGCTGCAAAGAAGAGTCTCCTCTTTAAAGAACAGGTTTAGGCTGGGCATGGTGGCTCAAATACTGTGGGAGACCAAGGCAGTCGGATTGCTTGAGTTTATGAGTTTAAGACCAGCCTGAGCAAGAGCAAACTAAAAAAGAAAAAGAAAAACTAGCTGGGCATATTGGCGGTGCCCGCAGTCCCAGCTTCAGTAGGTGGCTGAGGCAAGAGGATGGCCTGTGCCCAAGACTTTGAGGTTACTGTGAGCTATGATTCCAGGATAATAGAATGAGGCTCTGTCTTTAAAAAAAAAAAAAAAAGGCTTAGCACATAAGAGCATATTCTACTTAATGAAATTATTTCTTGTTGTGTACTGATGAAACAGGAGAAGTTATCAAGGATATTGGACTATTTCATGTAGTGATGAGATGGGGGGTATGTTATTTCTACAGTGATCTCAGATTGCCCTTTGTAACAGTGGCAAAATGCAGACGGGCCTGGTTGGGATTCATGGTCATACTCCCCCATAAATGTCAGATGGCTTTGAGCCTCGATGACTCCTTAGGTGTAAAGGTTGGAATTGCAGCTGTTATGCAGAGAAGGGCTTCCACAGCTTTCTGTTCGTCGTCTCTTGTGGTCACGGCTACTTTCCCCTTATTTCATAGTTGTCTGTGTACTCCATCAACCTGCCCCACTAAAATGCAGGTTCAGTGAGAACAGGGAACATGTCACAGGTACTTACAGATTATCCATAGCACCCAGCACAGGAAGCACGAAATAAATATCAAAGTGGGGAGGGAGGATGTGGGGTTCCCCCTGGGCTGTACACTACACCTCAACACTGACGGCAGAGCCACTTAATGATTGCTAAGTATAGGGTGTCGCCCTAGAAAGGAGAGGGGGCACATGCCGGCTGAGATTTCCTGAGCAGACACAGTGAAGGAAGCTGATGTCAGCTTCATAGCCAGACTTCTGTGAGTAATTAGAAACGTCAAAGGGAGGGTAAGGAGAATCTGTCTGCTAGTTGACAGTCCCCTTTCTCAACCCATTTGACCCAATTCAGAAGGGATTGAAGCAGAGGGGTGTAAGGACCTACTCCTTGGGCAGTGTGGGCTCTGCTCACAGCCTCAGGCAGGAGCTCGCACACCTGCAGGGCCACTGGAAGCCAGGGGTGTGAAGCTGGAAGTACTTCTACCGATTATCTCCGACTGTCAAAGGGCAGGTTGGAAACAGCTAACTGGCTTCCAGATCCTGGCAGCTAAAGTTAAGCAGAGCAGATTGGAATGAGTTGTTGAGATATCTCACCATCTCTTGCTGCTTGACTATTCCCATGCAGCCTTTAGCCCAGCAAGAGTTATAGTAAACCAAGATAAGCATTATACTTAATCAAAAAGGAGTTTCAAAAACTAAATCCACTAAATTGAATCTTTAGTTGCATATTATCTTAAACTGATAGGTAGCAGTTTGAGGTGTGATTGAATCTGCCAAGCGCAGTGAAGGGACTGGGCGAGGAACGGGGAAGAGCTGCGGGACTTTCTGCTGCTCCTGTGTGAAGCAGGCCTGAGGTCTATGGTGGCTCCACCAGAGGGCTTTCAGTCGCACCTGCCGGGCACACCCATGAGCTTTAGCTCAATCTCATCCTCCAGCAATTTGTTATTTATGTATTTAGAAATGCCTATTACAGCAAAGAAAATGGACTATTCTTTAAAAAATAAAAGATGTACAAGTGGTTAGTAAACATGGGGGGAAAAGTTTAACTTCATTAATAATCAAAGGCATGTTAACAAAACAATAAGATACTATTTTTCCTTCAAGTCAGTGTAGTTTAATAATCACCTACATTGGTGAGAATGCAGTAAGATTTCATTGAAATAAATATGGAAAACCATTTAAAACTATGAATCTAAAGTCTTCCAAATGACCCTGGCCTTAAAAAGACAGATGAAATATAGTAAAATGTTCACTGTAATTATTTTAAAGATTGTGTTGTATATTTAGAATTACAGGAATAATAAACATTACAGGTTTTTTAATGCTCAAATCATTAGCTCTAACAGTTTCCCTTTGAAAAATGTACTGTAAGTAAATAATACAGAATTAGAAGTATAAGCAAAACTTTGTATGTAAAATGTACATTGAGTAATTATTTTAAAATATTGAAAAACTAGGCTGGGTGCAGTGGCTCACACCTGTAATTCTAGCACTTAGGGAGACCAAGGTAGGAGGATCATTTGAGGGCAGGAATTTGAGACCAGCCTGGGCAACATAGTAAGACCTCATCATTAGAAAAACTTCTAAAAATTAGCTAGGTGTGGTAGCGTGTGCCTGCAGTTCCAGCTACTTGCAAGGACAGGAGCCCCGGCAGTCTGGCTGCGGCATCTGTGCCCCCCAGCACCTCGGGCCTAGACTGTACTATCTCTCAGGTGTAAGGCGTTGGTATTGCAGCAGCAGGAGTGAAATATTTAGAAAGGAAGCACATTTTAAAATAGAAAGTGAGAGGAGCAGAAGAGGTGGACCTTGTCAATGACCTCTATTTCCTTCCATCTCCCTGAGAATTCATTCTGTAGCAAAACCAGTGAAAATTGTGTAGGAGGCCTTCTTCTCTTGAATAGCCATCCCTGAGCTTGCTTCCTTATCGTCAGTGGTTGTTATCTGACAACGAGCCCTCGCACAGAGGAGAGTGGTTTGTTTGCTGTTTGTTCAGACCACAGGTGTGAGCGCGTGGCAACAGCAATGTCACTTATTTCCTGTTTATCCTGCCGCGAAAAAGCACTAATAGACCGTGCTCCCATAAGGTGTGAAGTAAAACACTTGGACTCAGACTTCAAGAACAGTCTTCGCTTTCAAGAGCAAAGTCTTTTTCCCTTGCTGCTCTGTCTTAAACATTAACTGTATGGTACCTGTTTTTATTCTGTGTCTGGTCATACCCAGAAAAAACTGTTCCCGTCAGGCCTAGGCACTCAGGTGTTGAAGCTTACTGTTGAGATCAGGGAGGGCCCTGCTTTCTCAGAGTCTTTTTTGCCTCGTCCCTTAGCTGGCCGTACAGACACACTGTCCTAAACTAGACCAGAAGTTGACAGACTTTGGCCCACAGCCAAATCTTGGCCCACCACCAAGATCGTTTTGCATTTTTACGTATTTGAGAGGAAAATTAAAAGAATCTAATGAAAATGTCATTAAGTTCAAATGATGTCCATATATAACATTTAAGGGACTGTAGCCACGCTCGTTCATTTATGTCTATGCTGCAGTGGCCACATTGAATAGTTGCCACAAAAACTGGCCCACAAACCTGAAATATTCACCATCTGGCCCCTTACTGAAAGTTTGCTGAACCCTCAGCAAGAGCAACGGGACATCTCGGGCCCCACCCAGCTTAGCGGCCTCTACCAGAGTTACGCTAAGGCTGCCAGGTGAGAAGCTAATGTCGTTTCACTCAGTAATAACCGCCGCTGGCCATTTGTCTGCCTTCCTCAGAGAAGGTTCTCTTTGTGTCTCTTGCCCAGTGATAGATGGGATTGTTAGCTCTATTTTTTTATCAGACATATGAAAAAATGCTTATCATCCCTAATCATCAAAGAAACGCAAATCAAAACCAGCCTGACATATCACCTAACCCCAGTGAGAATAGCCCACATCACACAATCCCAAAGTTGAGGCTGGGCACAGTGGCTTACACCTGTAATCCTAGCACTCTGGGAGGCCAAGGCAGGTAGGTTGCTTGAGATTAGGAGTTCGAGACCAGCTGAGCAATAGTGAGACTCTGTTTCTAAAAAGAGCCAGGCATTGTAGCAAGTGCCTGTAGTCCCAGCTACTTGGGAGGCTGAGCCAAGAGAATCACTTGAGCCCAAGAGTTTGAGGTTGCTGGGAGCAGTGATGCCACGGGCCTTCTACCAAGGAGTAACAAAGTAAGACTCTGTGTCAATAAAAAATGGGCGGCGCCTGTGGCTCAGTGAGTAGGGCGCCGGCCCCATATGCCGAGGGTAGCGGGTTCAAACCCAGCCCCGGCCAAACTGCAACAACAAAAAAAAATAGCCAGGCATTGTGGCAGGCGCCTGTAGTGCCAGCTGCTCGGGAGGCTGAGGCAAGAGAATCGCGTAAGCCCCAGAGTTAGAGGTTGCTGTGAGCCGTGTGACGCCACAGCACTCTACCCGAGGGCGGTACAGTGAGACTCTGTCTCTACAAAAAAAAACTTTAAAAAAAACAAACAAGTTGCAGATACTGGGGCAGATGTGGAGAGAGGGGAACACTTTTACACTGTGGGTGGGATTGCAAACTAAGACAGCCTCTTTGGAAAGAAGTATGGAAAATCCTCAAAGAACACAAATTAGATCTCCCTATTTGACCCCACAATCCCACTACTAGGCATCTACCCAGAAGAAAAAACAATCATCTTATCATAAGGACATTTGCACTAGATTGTTTATGTCAGCTCAATTTACCATTGCCAAGATGTGGAATCAATCTAAATGCCCATCAGTTCAGGAATGGATTAACAAACTATGGTATGTGTATACCATGGAATACTGTTCAGCCATACAAAAGATGGGGTGACTTTACATCTTTTGTATTAACCTGATGGAGTTGAGGGGCGGCGCCTGTGGCTCAAAGGACTAGGGTGCCGGTCCCATACACCGGAGGTGGTGGGTTCAAACCCAGCCTTGGTCAAAAACTGCAAATAAATAAATAAATAACCTGATGGAGTTGAAACACATTCTTCTCAGTAAATTATCACAAGAACGGAAAAGTAAATATCCAATGTACTCAATATTAACGTGAAGCCAAAAGACAATCTAATTATACCCACATAGGAGGAAGACTCATTTCAGTTCAATTTGGGGGGAGGGGGAAGACGGGAGGAGGAAGAGGGGAAACTTGGAGGTACTCCCACTGAATGTAGGAGTATATGGCCCACTTTGGGGTGCAAGACATTGCTACAAGAGGGACTCTACCTAACAAATTCAAATATTGTGATTTGGTTGTTTGTATCTGCACATTAACCTGAAATAAAAAATAATAAATAATTTTTTAAAAAATAACTGCAGTTTGTCCCAGAGTCACAGAACATTCTCTATATTCATCATGATTTTAAGCTGGGACAATTTCCCTGCATTATTTGTAAAAAAAAAAAATTTTTTTTTGTGAGACAGAGTCTCACTATGTCACCCTTGGTAGAAGTGCTATGGTATCACAGCTCACAGAAACCTCAGACTCTTGGGCTTAAGCCATTCTCTTGCCTCAGCCTCCCAAATAGCTGGTCCTACAGGCGCCCACCACAACACCTGGCTAGTCTATAAAATATTTGAGATCGCTAAGGACACAAAGCCACCTTATAAAAGAAACAACATCATCAAGCTACAGGTTCCACAAGAAGCCTATAAATTCCTTAGATTAAGGAATGTAGCAAAATTCAACTTCTGACAGACCCAAAACACTGAAATATTCCTATTTTCCCTTCAGTTAATTCCATGGTCTTAATGTCAGATTTGCTCTTGTCCATTTTTTAATTTGAAGCTCAAGAATTAATCAAGAATTAGTTGCTAACTAGTTGCTAAAATTCATTTTAAAACATCATTAAAATGTTTTATAGCCTCAAACACTGTGCTCCATTTATAATGGACTCGGGAGCTGATATTGACAAGTTGACAAACACACAATGTTCCTCAACTTGTGTGACTTATAGCAAACCAAGAGTGGTTTCCTGCACACAGTTGGAGCCCATCAGGAGTCCCAGTCAGCCCCTCCTTCACAGCACCCAGTATGCCAGGCCCTGATCACTGTACGAAGTCTTTGTGTCAGAGCACCTCCAGTTCATGGCAGGGAGCAGTTGTTAAGAGTCAGGAAAATACAGGTAGAAGCCAGGTGTGGTGGTATACACTGTGGTCCCAGCACTTAAGGATGCCAAGATGGGAGGATTACCTGAGGCCAGGAGTTTGAGGCTACAGTGGAGCTATAATTTCACCATTGCACTCCAGCCTGGGTGACTCCAGGCTGACTCCAGAATGAGCTCCTGTCTCTTTAAAATATATATATGTGTGTGTGTGTGTGTGTGTGTGTGCGCATAGGCTTGGCGCCTATAGCTCAGTGGTGAGGGTGCTGGCCACATATACCAGGGCTGGTGGGTTTGACTGGCCTGGGCCTACTAAACAACAATGACAACTATAACCAAAAAAAATAGCTGGGCATTATGGCGGGCACCTGTAGTCCCAGCTACTTGGGAAGCTGAGGCAAGAGAATCAATTAAGCCCAAGAGTCTGAGGTTGCTGTGAGCTGTGACACCAGGGCTCTCTACCGAGGGCAACAAGTGAGATTCTGTCTTTAAAAAATAAAAAAAAAAAGTATATATATAAATATAAATATATATATGTACGTAGAGAAAGTTGGTAAAGATGGGAACAGAAGGAGGCTTCATAGAGCAGCTGGTCTTTCAGTTGTTTGTCCATTGCATAAATAACTATATGTGCCTACAGCATGTGAGGCCCTGGGTTAAACAGACCACAGCCTCTTTGTCAACCTTTTGTTACCAGTGGGGCAAACACACAAAAACCAAATAAGCAAATGAACAAAAGTAATTCTATATTATTATAAGTGCTAAGGAGGGATAAACAGAGTTCTAAGACAGAAAATTAAAAAGAGGTCCCTCACATCTAGGAGTAGATTCTTGGCTCCTTCTTATATCCATGTCTGGTCCGGCCTGCCTACCTTCACTCTAGCCTCCACCACGTCCAGAGGGGGATCCAGAATCCTACGAGCATCCCCCTCTGGCCCCCAGGGCTCCAGCAGCCCCTCCTAAATAAGCACTCCTTGTGCCTGCCTCTGCTGCTAGAGCTCCTCCTGGGCAGAGGCAGCAGCAACGGCTTCTAGGGTGGCCTGAGTGCAGGGGTCTGGTGGGGTTATGCCAGGGCCAGTGGTATGGGGGGCATCATAGCCATCATGGTGAACCAGAGCCTGGGCAGCCCTCTTAAGCTAGAGGTGGGCCCCAATATCCGGTCCCTGCACATCCAGGTCAAGGAGCAGATTGAGACCGTCAACAGGAAGTTTGTGTCCTTTGATAAGGTGCAGTTCCTGAAGCAGCAGAACAAGATGCCGGAGCCTCCTACAGCAGCAGCAGACAGCTCGGAGTGACATGGACAGTGCGTGCTGGAGCTGCAGCAGCAGCCTTCAGCCCCAGCTGAACATGGGGGCCAGGAGAAGCTGATGCTGGAGGACACAGGAGCTGGAGGAGGACTTCAAGGATAAGTATGAGGATGAGCTCAACCAGCCAGCAGAGACAGAGAGTGAATGTGTCCTCATCGAGAAGGACATGGATGCGGCTTACATGAAAATGGCAGAGTTGGAGTCTCGCCTGGAAGGGCAGAGACAGGCCTCCTTCAGCAACCGTATGAAGAAAAGAGCCATGAACTGCAGTACAGAGCTCCGACACATCTGAGATCCTGTGTGTGGACAATGGCCACTGCCTGGACACAGATAGCATCTCCACCCAGGTCTGCGCCCACTAGGAGGAAATCGCCAACCACAGCCCAGCTGAGGCCGAGGGCATGTACCAGATCACGTGCTAAGCTTTAGACACTGGCTGGGAAGCACAGGGATGATCTGCATTGCCTGAAGGCAGAGATCTCTGACATGAACTGGAGCGTGGACCAGCTCCAGGCCGAGACTGAGAGCCGCAAAGGCAAGAGTGCGTCCATCTGGGGGCCGCCATTGTGGGTGCCAGGCAGCCGAGGAGCTGGGAGTGAAGGCTGCCAGCGCCAAGCCTGCTGCTCTGGAGGCTGCCTGTGGCGAGCAGAGCAGGACACAGGGCAGCAGCCACGCAAGTACCAGGAGCTGATGATAGGCTGTGTTGGGCGTCGAATCTCTACCTGTGTAAGCTGCCGGAGGGCGAGCAGAGCCACCTGGAGTCTGGGTACAGAACACGAACATCCGTATCCACCAGCAGCCTTACAACCTCTGGCCTCACGTACGGCCTGAGCTCCTTCCAGCCCAGTCTTGGCTCCCGCTCCCTCAGGTGCACCAGCTCCTTCAGGGCTGTAGTTGTGAGGAAGATGAACACTGGCAATGGGGAGCTGATGTGCGAATCCTCCAAAGTCCTGCCCAGGTGAGTGGCCACTGCGCCCCCACCCCCGGGGCATCCCCTTTTGTTCATGTCCCCCTAGGTAAAAACCGGTTAATTTGTTTTTTCCAAAATAAAGCCTCAGGTGGCTCTGCCAACCTAAAAATAAAATAGAAGGAGGTAACATCTTTGGATAGAGTAGTGAGGGAAGGGAAATGAAGAGGTGGCACTTCAGCTTTGCCTTGGAAGACGGAAAGGAGCTGGTTCTGTGAAGACCAATCCAGGCAGGAAGAATGGTTGGAGCAAAGGCCCCGGGGCACACAAGAACTTGGTGTGCTGGAGAAGCGGGAAGACCAGGAGTTGGAGAGGCGGACGTCGGAACAAGGAGGCTGTGGCTACTGCAGACAAGGGTCTGGACAGGCATGGCAGGGTGGTGGATGTGCAGGTGACCCAGCAGGCCACAGAGACAGGGTTCTAGTCAGGAAGAGCAGGGAGAGCTGTTGGAAAAGCTGAGGAGGAGCCAGACTGCGACAGGCTTAGTACATCAGGCCAAGAGATTTGGGTTTTATCCAGGAGACACCAGGCAGCCAAAACAGAGGGGAATTTTGTAGTTCCAGTTAAAAATATTTTTTCTGACAACAAAAGTAACTCTATTTGTGGAAATTTGGGGAAATGTACACAAGTAAATTGGAGAAAAAAATTTGGAAGCACATATTCAAACCGTTGTTCGCATTTTTATATCTTCTTTGCATGCAGATATATGTATGGTTTTCGATGAGATTTTTCTGTACATTCCATGTTATAATTGCTATTTCACTTGACAATATAGAGCAAACATTCTCAAAATGTCTTCCTGTGTCACTATCCTTTTCCAGTGATGCTTTTAGTACCTGTGTGGTATTCCATGCTAAAAATGAGCTAACATTTGTTTAACCAGCCCCTATGGTTGAACACCTAGAATGGTTCCGCTTTGCAGTATTATAAACAGTGCTGTGATAATTATCCTTACAGGGCTGTATTTATTCATATCCATAATTGTTTGCTCGGGAATTCCTAGAAACAGAATTTTGGGGTCAAAGGGTATATATTTTTCAAAGCTTTTAACACATATTTCTGGATTAGCTTCCTAAAAGCTTGTGCCACCGAAGTATGAGTATACGGATAACTCACTTGGCACTGGGTTTAATTTGCCAATTTGACAAAGAAAAAGCTTCCGATACCCATTGTTTCAGTCTACCTTTCTCAAATGAAATCACACATTTTCCTCCCATGGGTCTCCTTGTCACTTATGTGTATGGATTGTATAGATTATTCACATCCTTTGCTTCCTTTTTTCTTTTGATGTGTTCATGGTTTGGTTACCAATGTTTAAGAGCTCTTCATGTATTAAGACCATTCATATATGTTGCAAATATTATCCCCATCTGTCTTTTTAAATTACATTATTTTTTCAACAAAGGTTTTGCATCTTTATGTGGGCAAGCCTGTCCTTTCCTTTAGCCTTTAAATGAAAGCTTTAAAAAGTCTTTCCCATCCAAAGATCAAGTAAATATGCACTTATATTTCCTGATTGCTCCTCAGTACTTTTGTAAATTTTAATTTTTTTTTTTTTTTGGTATTATAAATTTCAGTACCTTCTAAAAGAATTCAGAATTGTGGAGGAGGTTTTCAAGGAACCGGTGTCAGACCAGTTAGGTAGGAGTTGCTGCAGCCGAGAGGATTCGTCTGCCCCACGTAGGCCAGATGTATAACAGGTGCCCATCAGTAATATCTCATTCCACACAGTGATCCGCAACTGTGGCTGGGGGCAGGGTGGTAACTTCTGGCTCAGCTGAAAATCCTGGTGGAGATTTACAAGAAGGAACATCCTTAGAGGCTCGGGATGGGGCCCTGGCAGGGTGGGGACCTGGTTCACTAAAGTTGGTGAGCCAAGTCGTTGGTAACTTTGAGGTGTTTCATGTGGGTGAGTTCTGTTAACCTAGACGGGTTAACCTAACCTAGTCATGGTTTGGTTAACCTAAACTGCAACAAGTAGGGGAGACAGAGCCTTAGGAAGGAGGGAAGGAGAACGGAGGATGATGGAGACAATTTTGTACTTACTCATCTTGAAAGGGTGGATCAGTTCGAGCTGAGATGGCTCAGCAGTGAGCAGTGGGGGGTCTGGAGCCCACGAGTCTGGCCCAGGGGATGTGTGCTGGGGAGCCAGCTACTTAAAGGAAGTTGAGGCAGTGGGAGTGAGGAAACCAGCCATATGTGGAGGGTAAGAAGGAAAACATGGCCAAGAAGGAAGTCTGGGGAGTGCTAAAATTAAAAGGAAAACGAGAAATGAGCAAAGGAAACTAAGAACTTGTCAAAGAAGCAGACCCAGAATGACAACGGTACCCAGAGACTGTGAGGGTCAAGGAGAGGGAATGATGTCCCTCTAGTGGGACACCCGGGCCCTGATTGTGCCGTCTAGACCGCCGCCTCTTTCACTCCATTCCCGGTACCTTTAACTGCACATGCTTCTTCCCCAGCCAGCGCACTGTCCCCTCCTCCACCTGGGGAGCTGTCCTCTTCCAGGAGCTGTCCCAGACATCGCCTCCTCTGTAAAGGCCATCTTCCTCCCCCCTCCCAGACTTGTCCCATTCCTCCTCAGAGCTCCCTCCACACTCCGGTTCCACCTCTGGGCTAGTGCGTCACCCTGTGTGGTGGTTCTAGGGTTCCACTTACCAATCCTTTGCAGGCTCTTCTGAGCAAGTCCCCCCAGCAACAGAGAAGATTTAACTCAGCATTTACTGGGGCCACATCCAAAACCATCTCTGGCATACTTCCTTTGAAGTCCTGTGTTTCTGGCCAGGCACTGTGGCTCACGCCTATGATCCTGCATTCTGGGAGGCCAAGGAGGGAAGATTCCTCGCGCTCATGAGTTTGAGATTCCTCGCGCTCATGAGTTTGAGACCAGCCTGAGGAAGAGTGAAACCCCATCTCTACTGAAAATAGAAAAATTAGCCAGGTGTGGTGGCGGGCACCTGTAGTCCCAGCTGCTTGGGAGGACTGCTTGAACCCAGGAGTTTGATGTTGCTGTGAGCTAGGCTGATGCCAGGGCACTCTAGCATGGGCAATAGATTGAGACTGTCTCAAAAAAAAAAAAAGTCCTGGCTGGGCGCAGTGGCTCACACCTGCAATCCTAGACTCTGGAAGGCCGAGGTAGGTAGATTGCTTGAGCTCACAAGTTGGAGATCAGCCTGAGCAAAAGTGAGACCCCCCCCCCCGCCCATCTCTACTAAAATAGAAAAACTGAGGCAAGAGGATCACTTAAGCCCAAGAGTTGGAAGTTGCTGTGAGCTAGGACACCACCGCACTCTACCCAGGGTGACAGCAAAGACTATGTTCTTCAACATCTGCTGTGAGCTAGGACACCACCACACTCCACCCAGAGTGACAGCGGAGACTATGTTCTTCAACATCTGCTGTGAGCTAGGACACCACCGCACTCCACCCAGGGTGACAGCGGAGACTATGTTCTTCAACATCTGCTGTGAACTAGGACACCACCGCACTCCACCCAGGGTGACAGCGGAGACTATGTTCTTCAACATCTGCTGTGAGCGAGGACACCACCGCACTCCACCCAGGGTGACAGCGGAGACTATGTTCTTCAACATCTGCTGTGAGCTAGGACACCACCGCACTCCACCCAGGGTGACAGCGGAGACTATGTTCTTCAACATCTGCTGTGAGCTAGGACACCACCGCACTCCACCCAGGGTGACAGCGGAGACTATGTTCTTCAACATCTGCTGTGAACTAGGACACCACCGCACTCCACCCAGGGTGACAGCGGAGACTATGTTCTTCAACATCTGCTGTGAGCTAGAACACCACCGCACTCCACCCAGGGTGACAGCGGAGACTATGTTCTTCAACATCTGCTGTGAACTAGGACACCACCGCACTCCACCCAGGGTGACAGCAGAGACTATGTTCTTCAACATCCCACCTCTGCTGTCCAGCTCAGTACCTACAATAAAATAAATACTGATACTTAGATTTGCAAAAGTGAAGGACAGTGGGAGGAAGGAAGAAAGTCTAAGAAGAGATGGAGAGAAAGAAAGGAGGGAAGAAAAGGGTAGGCAGACAGGAGGGAGGCCAGGAGAGGAGGGAGGGATGGATTTGCGAAGGCTGAGGAGTAAGCAGTGCAGAAGCGAGGAGCCGCCATGAGCTGCTCTTCACAGAAGCCTGGCTGTGAGCTGTGACGACCGGGAGGGCAGTAGCTATGGATGTTCACGTAATTCGAGGGCCGTGGTGGCAGGGAGGGGGTGGGGAAGGAAAGGTGGGCTTTTTGGGTTTTTGTTGAATGATGGCGACTAGAACATGCTTATTAGGCTAAGGAAGAAGCAGATAGCCAGTGAAGCAGAAACTAAAAATATTTATTCAATTCAACCAAGAAATATTTATGAAGTACCAAAACTGTGGCAGGTGCGGTAGGAGGACGTGAGCAAGACGAAGTTCCTATGCTTAGAGCTTTCATTCTAGCAGAAAATAGAGGCCAGAGGGGATAATGCACCGTCATCCAAGAGAGACGGCACCTCGTGCCGATGGTACTTTCTCAGGAGGAGCAGAATATTTCAATGTTGGTCTGCGTCTGACTGGGCACGGTGACTCATGCCTGTAATTCTAGCACTTTGGGAGGCTGAGGTGAGAAGATCGCTTGAGGGCAGGAGTTCAAGACCAGCCTGGATAACATAGCAAGACCCCATCTCCACAAAAATAATTTTTTTTTTTTTTTTTGGCCAGGGGTGGGTTTGAACCCACCACCTCCGGCATATGGGACCGGCGCCCTACTCCTTGAGCCACAGGTGCCGCCCCACAAAAATAATTTTTAAAATTACTGGTCGCGGTAGTATGCCACTGTAGTCCCAGCTACAGGAGGTCATGGATTGCTGGAGCCCAGAAGGTCAAGGCCACAGTCAATTACATTAGCCCCACTGCCTTTCAGCCTAGACGGCAGAGCCAAATCCCTGTCTTCCTTTAAAAAAAAAAATAATGTTATTCTAGGATGTGGTTACGGAGGTTAGGCTGCTAAAGAAAAAAGACCACAGGCTTTCCAAAGCTTCTTGGATACCTGTGTGCTTGTGTGTACGTCTGTGTGTGCACATGTGTGTTTGTACGTGTGTGTGTGTGTGTGTGTGTGTGTGTAAAAGACCTGGAAGAAGAGCAGGAGTAAAGCTGAATGTGTCTGATGTGTATTTGCCAAACCATTTCTTTCCTGTGATTCAGATAAGCTGGATAAAGAAGTGAAACGGGGAGAATAGGACATAGTTGAGGCTCATCTAGCCGGTCAGTCTAAGCCTTCCTGGTCTTTTGTAAGTGACTCATTTCCCTTTTGTATGGTTTTCTTAACATATTCCGCATGAGACTGGCTTTACATCCAAACAGAAGCAAAATACGTGATCTGAGCACGGGCTCCCTACTAGTTTAGTTCACTGCTTAATTATATTAGCGCTATTCTCTTTGAATCTTATAGTTTGGCACCATTCTAGACTCCCCACCTCTATTAACAGATAGCAGCAGCTCTAAGTTTAGTGATAGTAAATAAAATATTTTCAGTGTTGGGCGGCACCTGTGCTCAGTCAGTAGGGTGCCGGCCCCATATACCAAGGGTGGTGGGTTCAAACCCGGCCTGGGCCAAACTGCAACAAAAAAAATAGCCAGGCATTGTGGCGGGCGCCTGTAGTCCCAGCTACTTGGGAGGCTGAGGCAAGACAATCTTCTAGCCCAGGAGTTGGAGGTTGCTATGAGCTGTGTGATTCCACGGCACTCTACCAAGGGTGATAAAGTGAGACTCTGTCTCTACAAAAAAAAAAAAATTCAGTGTCAGAAACTATAAAAGATCTCATTTGGAACTCTAGATTAATTCTGTTTCACAAATAATATTAAGAAACGGCTGTGAACTGTATGAACAAATTATTTTTAAATTACTTCACTTTTATTATTCCTCTTATTGTAGGCTATCCCCAAATACTTAGTAGATAAAATATATTCACAAGTACCTTTTTAATTACAAAGAAAACACATGTACAGACAATGAAGACCTCATACTCTGGACTTGGGATTTGCTCATTTATAATGGTGCAGTATTTGTAGCATTAAAGAGGCCTTACTAATCCTCTGTGATTAACTGTGGAAATTTTTGCTTTAATCTTTGCAACAGGTCAGGTCATGCAACAGTGAACACCAAAAAGAAAAAAAAGAATCACAAGTCTGTAGTATTGAAAAATTTGTATATGGCCCAGTGCTCAAAACAAATCTTTGCTTAAAGCTTAAAAAATCATTTTATTTTTTGTTGTTGTTGTTTTTTTTTTTCTGTAGAGACAGAGTCTCACTTTATGGCCCTCGGTAGAGTGCCGTGGCCTCACACAGCTCACAGCAACCTCCAACTCCCGGGCTTAAGCGATTCTCTTGCCTCAGCCCCCGAGTAGCTGGGACTACAGGCGCCCGCCACAACGCCCAGCTATTTTTTTGGTTGCAGTTTGGCCGGGGCTGGGTTTGAACCCGCCACCCTCAGTATATGGGGCCGGCGCCTTACCGACTGAGCCACAGGCGCTGCCCAAAAATCATTTTATTTTTATGATAATATGTATTATAAAAGGTATTTTACCTAAAGATTATTAATATTGACCTTTTGTTACATTAAGTGTTCAGTATCATAGGACACGAAGCTGGGCACCTTCTCATAGAACTTTATACTTTTTAAAGGGCTTGAGCACTTTACATTTTATTCCTTTGTCAGAATACTCCTGTAAGGCCCATAATGCGGTTAATATATTTTTCATATGGCAGATGAGGAAAATTAGCCACTTGGAGTGAAGAGACTTAGAAAAGGACATACAAGTCATTGATAGCTGGTGACCTGGCCACCAAGAGCTCATGGTCTGAGGCAGAGGCAACTGACCGTTTATGAGACTGTGTCGCCTCGCATGGCACCTAAGTCATGCTAAACTCTCTCCAAATGTTCGCTTATTGTGCATTGGAAATTATGATTCCCATAAATAGAAAGAAATGACATTAATACCACCCAAAACAGAGCTCCATGAATTGGAAAGTCATTGCTGTGTCCCTTCAGGGACCTTGCTAACATTTGCAGAAGGTGATCCAGGGATCACCATCCACTGCCCATCTTTAAATTTTAATGTAACAAAAGGCTGTTCATTTTGTGGAAGATATATATTTTTCTGTGTGTAGATATGTGTACATACAAATAAAAAATGATACTGAATGAAAAGACATACCTCACTGGGGTTCCATCCAAAACAGTGATTTCCTACTGGCACAGGGGAGCAGGGGTTTTTTCCCCACGTGGGCAAATGACACAGTGATCTGCTGAGAGTTATTGAGGAGCTTAAACAGATCCTAACCTAGCTCTAAGCCTTTCTTGTTAGGCCTCTTTCTCGTTTCCCTCCTCTCCCTTCCATGAATACATATTCTAGAGGGCAGATGTGTGGCCAGAGCCAAATTTCTTCAATGGGTTTTAAGGCCAGGGAGAAGGGCTTGAGTGCCCTGTAGCAGCCCCAATGAAGAGTGCACTTCATTCATGCTGGGAACAAACTAAGACGTTTAAGAGGTGGGTGGTCCAGATATGGACGGCTCTTTGCAGTGAATTCTGTATCCCTGGAGATGCTCAAGGGATGTCATAGAAGGTGTTAGGTAGTTGGACAGGATAATCGTCAAGCACTTTTCCTAATCTGTGATTCTGAGGTATAAAACTAGGATAAAAATACGTGTCTCGGGCAGGGCGTGGTGTCTCACACCTGAAATCCTAGCACTGTGGGAAGCCGAAGCAGGTGGATTGCATGAACTCACCAGTTGGGACCATCTGAGAAAGAGCGAGACCCGGTCTCTACTAAAAATAGAAAAACTAGCCAGGCGTCATGGTGGGCACTATTCATCCCAGCTGCTCGGGAGGCTGAGGCCAGAGGATTGTTCAAGCCCAAGAGTTTAAGGTTGCTGTGAGCAATGACACCACAAAGTGAGACTCTGTCTCAAAAAACAAACAAACAAACAAAAAACTGTCTCATGGGATTCTCATGCAGAGTCATTTCAGCCATGAAGCATACTGTAAACTGCCTGGGACTGTATCTGTCAAGCACTCATTAAGTGCTGGTCATGTTTGAAAATTCACAATGTACCATGGATGAAACATATACAAAGAACAGACTTGATTGCTGCTTTGAGTGAGATGAGTTCTTTTGTGTGTGACTGGGCCATCCTTCAGTAATGGAGCTCAGCGGTGGCCTGATAACCCAAACAAAATAAGGCTGACCTCACTTGTTGGGGTGCGCCTCTGAACGTGCAGCTGGGCGTTTCTGATCGAGCCATATCACCTTTAGGCTTTATAGGTTATGAACTAATGGATTTTTTTATTCCTTTCTTACGGTGTCTCCAGAAAGGCTAGAGAACTCTTTTTTTTTTTTTTCATGTTTGGCAGCACAAAGATTTGGGGAACTAGATTCTCTTTAAATGGGTAGCCCTGGCAGCTGCTTCCCCCAAAAAATCCTTTGTCTGCTTCTCTAGGAGAGGTATTGGAAAGGAGCCAACATGTAGGAATTGAAAAGACAACTGGTACAGAAGAGAGATGTGTGCTAAAAATACTAAAACCAGCAAGGATTCATCATCTGAAAGCAAAACAGACTCTCTGTGTGCCCCTGCTTCTGGACCTGCACACAGCCGTGGTGGCTCTGTGTTATTTGGGGGTGACAGTAATTATGGAGCTGGAGTGTTCCTCGGCAGAGACAGAGCTCTGAGCAGAGGGGTGGTTTCCATGGCAATAGCATCAGCATCTGAATGACTTCCTGTCACAACAAGTTGGTGATTTAATGAGTTCATTACCGAATTCAAAAGGAAAATCAGAGAGGATGAGCTGCTGTTCAGTCCTCAAAGTGGCTAAACCCATAGTGGGGAGGGGGGCATTTCCGTGGTGCAGCATCAGAACAGTTAACAGCTCTGGCGGAAACAAAGGCTGCCTGGGTGCTGGAAGGCAGCTGTCCTGAGGGGAGGGAATCCAGGCTGCGAAGCTGTAGCCACGTGGTCTGGGGAGGCCTCGTTGGCTGTTATTCTGGGAGTGTAAAAGAATCATGTGAGACTCTGCGATAAGCTTTCCCTGGTTCAAACGTAATGAAATTAATGTTCGCAGGAATTTAGTCCAGGGCTTCAGATGCACACTCGAAAAAGCACCAAGATAAGAGACAAACCTCAATTTCTAATAATACACAAGCAGAAGGAAAGGGGGAAAGCATGCTGCCCTACTTCTATCTTCAGTGTAGTACAAAGACGGACATTTACCTGGAACCACAAGACAAATCATCTGGATACCTTCAGAAATCGGAGGTTATCATTCATACGGTCAATTGCACATAAATTGCAAGCTGAAAGGTAGTGTATCGTAATAAGAATGTGTCATAATTGACCTTTCATACTTTACTATCTTGACTAATGAAAATCTACCACCTGGCTGGTAGCATTATGTAGCCTTCATCTGATTGATTAATTAGAGGCCAGATAGGGCCAGAAGTAAGAGCATGGTCGTGAGTCCCCAGGGCTGTCTGATTCGTAGGAGATGGAATGTATTCCATTCCTCTCATGTCCCTTTCCTCAGTAGTTCAATAAATATTTGATCCCTCAAAGTGTTTACAGTCTACTAACAGGGATGGAATAAATTCAGAAGGAAACATCAAAGAGGAAAGTAATGTTTATTGGTGCTTCCTGGGTGTTACCACTGAACCACAGGCTTTATACACATTTTCTCCTTTAACCTTGTATAACCCCGTGAGCTGGGTATTGTTCCCATTTTTCAGATAAGAAAACTGAGCCTTGGGGATGCTGTGTCACTTGCCAGAGGTGGCCACAGCTACTAAGTGCAGAGTCAGGATTTCAGCCCAATTCTCTCTGACTCCTGGGCCCTTGTTCTTACCCACTCTGCCTAGCACAAGTGTCCAACCCTTCTTCTTTTCTGCTGCAAATCGGAAGAAGAAGAATTGTCTCGGGCCTCACAGTAAATATACAAATACTAACAAAAGCTGATGAGCAAAAGATAAGGTGCGTGCATACTTTCCGTGATATTTGACACCACAGATAATTAAAACAGGCCTCAAGTAATCTGCATGTGGTACAGAAAAATCACAGAGAATTAAAAATATTCCTTTTATCTTCTGTCAAATACTCTACTAGATCAATTGATAAGATGGAGAATTTGACTAATTTGGCCTTATACACACATGCTTATATATGTATATATTCTGTGCTTAGACTAGAATACAAGGGTAAAGAAGGGTGTAAGTTTGAGAATGTGTGTATTTATGACCTGATGTTGCCCCTTTTCTGTTTTAATAAAGATAAGAAAAAGCAATTGCCTGGCTGATACGATACTTATGAAGAGCATGTTGAGTCTCATTTGTCTATATGCAAATGTACTGACTTTCAAAAACAACATCTGGCATATTTTCCTGGGATCCCTGAGAATTATTGGCCTATCCTTGTTTTTTTCTAATTCTAACCAATCAAATGCACTGGAGACAAGAGAAAGTTGCTAGTATTTTCTAAAAGTACTATCCTAAAATGTGACCCATAACAGAACTTTTACCAAGCCAATCCTCTTCGTGTTTGGAGATTCCTTTAAAATACATCACCATTTCATTAAGTCACGTATACAGTTTGGGCAGTGCTGGGTTTTTTTTAAGCCAATATCATATTAAAATAAGCAAACCATTATTGCTCTAGTACGCACGGGATTGTCTAATCCAGATGAGGTACATCAGATTGTCTGATCAGGGCCACCTCTGTGGCTCCACAGAGGCTACACAGAGTCTGGGTGTGCCCTGCTCCACTCCACTGGTGCCTCTCGCCTGGACCATGACGGGAAGGGCACCCAGCGTGGCAACCCTCCTATTTTAAATAACTCTCCCCAGACAATTACATAAATCATTTATAGTCATGGAATTCCAGAAATAGAGTGGAACCGAGGATCCTGGGATTCTGTTTTCTCTGCCTGCTGCCCTTCCCAGGTTGTCCCGCCCTTGCTTGGATACCACTAGGGTTAGGGAGCTCACTACTTCTAAGGGGCAGAGGGCTGTTTTACAGCCTTCATTCGACCTAACACTGGCGTATACTTACAATACAGAAAATATTTAGAAAGTAGCCATTCCTTCTTGCCTTCAAACTCTTGGCTTTGCTGAGCCTTCCCTCCGATGGGGTGTGCAAGTGTGTTGCGTGCTGCAAGGTGAAGGCGTCTCACTGCTTCCGCGCTCTGGATGCCCCTTCCCAGCAAGGCACACATCTGGCTGTGTGGATCAGTAAACTGTTAATAAACTGGCTGAGCCCCAGCTGAAATAGGGCTTGACTGGTGTCACAGAGAGGCCCTGTGCCTCGCCTCCCTGGCACACTGTGAGGAGCAGGCAGAGGGCAGGTCTGCACACGTGTACGGTCAAGGTGAGGCACCGCAGCAGTTGTGCCTGGCCCCTAAGCCCCCGCCGACAGAGCTCTTCGGTCTGGATAGTGAAGGGAACATTTTCTTCTCCAAGAGGAGATTGTGCTGTGCTGCTGGAGCCCCAATTCCCTCTCGGCCCAGGGCTCACTTAGCACTTGGTTTCCTACTGCAAACATATGGCGCAGTGGCTCATGGAGTAGCCCTAACACTCTGGGAGGCCGAGGTAGGAGGATCGCTTGAGGCCAGGAGCTTGAGGTTGCAGTTAGCTATGATGATGCCCCTGCACTCTGGTCCATGTGGTAGAGCGAGACCTTGTTGCAAAGGAAAGAAAACAATAGCAACAAAAAAAATAGACATGAGGCAGAGACACATGCCGTAGAGAAGGTTGGGTGCCACAGTAGAAGTGTCTGCTGATGCCATGGGGCTCCAGGGAGGAACAGCTAACCTGGTGAGAAGGGAAGGATAATCTTCAGAGCCTTCAGGGGATGCTTCCTGGGAGAGACACAACTAAGGAAATACAGAAGGAAAAGAAAAGAGGAAAAGCCAGGGGAATGAAGGCACGGAAGGCAAAGAGAACTTTTTTTTTTTTTTTTTTAATGAGACAGAGCCTCAAGCTGTCACCCTGGGTAGAGTGCTGTGGCATCACAGCTCACAGCAGCCTCCAACTTCTGGGCTCAAGTGATTCTCCTGCCTCCACCTCCCAAGTAGCTGGGACTACAGGCGCCTGCCACAACTCCCAGCTTTTTTTTTGGTTGCAGCCGTCATTGTTGTTTGGCAGGCCCGGGCTGGATTCAAACCTGCCAGCTCAGGTGTATGTGACTGGTGCCTTACGCTTGAGCCACAGGCACTGAGCCCTTGGGCCACAGGCGCCGGGCCAGAATATTCTCACAAAAGCAGGATGTGGTGAAACTGTTTTAGGGGAGGCTGAGAGTGAAGTACAGCTCCCTGCAGAGATGGGAGAGGATGTGGAAACCACCCTGGAGGAAGGTTAAAGGGATGAAAAAGAACCAGAAGGTAGATGGGGCCAAGTCCTGGAAAGCTTGAGGTGCTGGGTAAATAGTAATAGCATTCACATATTGAGTACCTACTGTATGCAGAGACTGCACAAAGGGTTTACATGAATTTTCTCTTTTATTCCTCAGCACATTCTCTTGAATCTGAGACTGGATCTGAGACTCAGATTCTACATACTTTCTAGCTGGCTAAAGAACTTTATTGAGATGTAATTCACATACCATACAATTTACCCATTTAAAGCATACAGTTGAATGGTGTTTAGTATACTCAGAGTGGCACAACCATCACCATAATCGATGTAGAATTGATTTCATCCCTGTAAATGAAAACCCTTTAGCAGTCAACCCTGACTCTCGCTAAACTCCCACCCAATCCCAGGCACCCCAGTCTACTTTCTGTTCCTAAAGATTTGCATACACTGGGCATTTCATATAAACGGGATGGTATAATATATGGTTCTTTGTGAGTGTCTCGCTTTATTTAGCATAATATTTTCATGGTTCACTGATGTTGTAACATGTATCAAGACTTCATTCCTCCTTATTGCCAAACAGTATCCCATTATATAAATCTACCACATTTGGTTTATCTTTTTGTCAAGGGATGAACATTTGGGTTGTTTCTACTTTTTTGGCTATTATGAATAATGCTGATTTAAAAATTTATGTGTAAGTTTTTACATGGACATGTTTTCATTTTTCTTAAATTGTGGGGTCACATAGTGACTCTCAGTTTTTCAGGAACTGTCAGACTATTTTTCAAAGCAGGTGTACCATTTTATATTTCCACCATGAACGCACGCAGTTTCTGATTTGTCCATTCCTTGCCAACATTTAATATCTGTTGTTTTGATTACAACCATCCTAGTTGGTATCATATAATAAGAGATATCTCACTTGGTTTTGATTTGCATTTCCCTGATGACTAATGATGTACAGCATCTTTTCCTGGGCTTATTGGCCATTTGTATATCTTCTTTGAAAATAAAAATCAAATCCTTAGCCTACTTTTCAGTTGGGCTATTTTACTTTTTATTATTGAGTTCAAAGGGTTTTTTAATACTACGTATATTCTAAATATAAGTTTCTTATCAGATATATGTTTTACAAATACTATTTTTTGTTCTATGAGTTTTCTCTTCACTTTCTTTTTTTTTTTTTTTTTTTTGAGACAGGGTCTTACTCTGTCACCTAGACTGGAGGGCATCATCATAGCTCACTGCAGCCTCAAACTCCTAGGCTAAAACTATCCTCCTGCTTGAGCCTCCTAAGTAGCTGGTACTACAGGAATGTACCACCACACCTGGCTGATTTTTCTACTTTTTTATACAGACAGTGTCTCGCTATTCCACAGGCTGGTCTTGAACTCCTGGCCTCAAGTGATCCTCCCACCTAAGCCTCCCAGAGTGCTAGGATTCTCGTCTTCACTCTCTTGATAGTATCCTTTGAAGCAAAAAGATTTTAATTTTGATGGAATTCTGTTCATCTTTATTTTCTTTTGGTGCTTATGCTTTAGGTTTAGAGATCATATTTTTAACCAATACATCATTTGAAATTGATCCTGGGAGTTATGACAAGCCTCTGAAGATCTTCAAGTTATAGAATGACTTAAGATACTTTGTAGTTCTTTTTAAATCAGACTGGTAGTGAGTGGTAGGCTATAATGGCTCCCACAAAGATGTCCATGTTCTAATCCCCCAAACCTGTGAGTGTAACCTTATTTAGAAAAAGGCTCTTTGCAGATAGAATTAGGGATCTTGAAATGAGGCTCAGCGCCCATAGGTCAGTGGTTAGAGTGCCAGCCACATAACACTGCGGCTTGCTGGTTCGAACCAGGCCGGGGCCTGCTAACAACAAGGACAACAACAACAACAAAAATAGCCGGGTGTTGTGGCTGGCGCCTGTAGTCCTAGCTACTTGGGAGGCTGAGGCAAGATAATGGCTTAAGCCCAAGAGTCTGAGGTTGCTGTGAGCTGTGACGCCACAGCACTCTACTGCAGGCAACATAGTGAGACTCTGTCTCAAAAAAAAGAAAGACTCCTGAAATGAGATTGTCCTAGATTATTCAGGTGGACTATAAGTGCCACTAATAAGTCCTTATACATGGAAGGCAGAGGGAGATTTGACACAGAGGAGAAGGCAATACGAAGACAGAGGTTAAGACTAGAGTGATGAGGCTACAAGTCAAGGAATGCTGGCAGCCGTAGACCTGGAAGACATAAGGAGTCCCAGAGCCCCGGGAGGGAATTCAGCTCTGCTGACACTTTGATTCAGACGTCTGGCCTCCAGAACTGTGAAAAATTAATTTTCTATTTTAAGCTACCAAGTTGGTAGTAAATTTTTTTTTTTTGCAATTTTTTTCTGGGGCTGGGTTTGAATCCACCACCTCCAGTATATGGGGCTGGTGCCCTACTCCTTTGAGCCACAGGCACCGCCCTGTTTTGGGGGGTTTTTTTGAGACAGTGTTTCAAGCTGTCGCCCTGGGTAGAATACTGTGGCATCACCACTCACAGCAGCCTCCAGCTCTTGGGCGTAAGCAATTCTCTTGCCTCAGCCTCCCAAGTAGCTGGAACTACAGGTGCCCGCCACAAAGCCCAGCTATTTTTTGGTTGTAGTTGTCATTGTTGTTTGGCTGGCCCAGGCCAGATTTGAACCCGCCAGCTCCAGTGTATGTGGCTAGCGCCCTTGCGGCTTGAGCTACAGGCGCCGAGCCAAGTTGGTAGTAATTTGTTACAGCAACCATAAGAAACTAATACAGCATGGTGAAGAAAAAATCAAGTCCAGAAAGATTTTAAATGAAAAGCTAAACAACATGCTTGTGTTGCTTTTTCCAAATCGTGTTTAGACTTTATCTACTGATCTTGACTATAAAATGTGATTTATTTAGCTGTCTTTGGCCACTCTCTCCCATCTTTTGTTAGTTTTATAGCTTTTCCATTATTTTTAGCTTACAGTTACTGTGTCATCAAATCTAAGCTGTCATCTATCACCAGCTGTGGTGACTTACAACTCTAATCCTACCACTCCAGACTGGGCAACAAAGAACTTGTCTCAAAAAAAAAAAAAAAATTCAACTATATTAAAAATAGGATGCTCTCTATTGTAAGATGCACCATTATTTCATATTCCACTAAAGAAAAACAACACGACCAATTATACTTTTTTTTGACATAGTGTCTCACTCTGTCACTGGGCCAGAGTGCAGTGATACAGTCACAGCTAAGTGCAACCTCAACTCCTGGGCTCAGGTGATCTCCCACATCAGCTTACTGAGTAGCTAGTTTTATAAGCACATGCCACCGTGCTTGGCTAATTTTTAAAATTTTTGTAAAGACAAGTTCTTTCTATGTTGCCCAGGCTGGTCTTGAACTCCTGGCCTGAGGCCTGAGTGATCCTGCTGCCTCCTAGGGTACTAGGATTAAAGGTGTGAGCCACTACACCTGGCCCAATTATACTTTTTTTTTTTTTTTGGCAGGTTTTTGTTTTGTTTTGTTTTGTTTTTTGGCTGGGACTGGGTTTGAACCCGCCACCTCCGGCATATGGCCTCAGGTGCCACCCCAAGTTTGTAGTATGTCAGTAAAAATGTAATGTGTGTTACAGACAGCTAGTACTCTTGTTACTAATGTTGTGTGATTTGATCCTCCTTGCATTTCTTTACCATAAAATTTGGCCCTAATGTGGAAAACTGAATTATAGAAATTAAGCTTTGTCTAAATCAACTACTGGTATATTGCTATTGGGTTTGAAAAGATATTTACAAGTCTAGTTATTTTACTCCAGAGTGACAAACAGAATTGGAATGGCACGATTTTTACTCTTGGTTTTTAGCCTTCAAAATTTTTCTTTAAAATTGTGGTAATTTGAAAAGAATTGTAGAATGACGCTCCAAAGCTTATGTGTGGGCAAAGTTGCTAATTTAAATAACACTAAAAAAAAAATAAAGAGTAAGGAGCATCCCAGTTCAAAATGTTAAAGGTTGAAAAAAGCGGACCTTAGGATCAGTGGAAGACAGAAATACCCAGGCGTTTGTTTTTCATTCTTTGCCAACTTCACACCCTGTCTCTTGATTCACCAGATTTCATTTGACCACATCAGAGGAAGACACAGTTGGCCCAGCTTTTCTTCTTATTGCTCCTTTTCTCTCTCTGAACGTCACACACCTATAGCTTTACTTTTACACTGTTGATATTAATATTTACATTATTTTCTACTTTGATGATTGATTCTAAAGCCAAAAACCAATAATTAGCATTTATATTACTATGATTTTATAACCATTGTTTCCTTCAGAGCCACTTCAACTACTAGGATTATATTTCTTTCTTATAGATTCATTTATTTCTATATGGACCCCTGTGCTACCTGGTGGCCAGTCCTTAGTTCAAACTGTTCATCTCATAATTGGAGTCTTAATGTATTGTGTGACCCCGATCAATCTCGGGCTAGTTATAAAAAGCAATTAGACCCTAAGAAGCATGTTTAGCTCCTGCTCTTTAATATCACTATTTCTATAGACCATCCTTTTAATTCTCTGATTTATCATCTAGACCTGAGATAAACAAACTTCTTCTGTCAAGAGCTAGGTAATAAATTATTTAGGTTTTATAGAACATACGGTCTCCGACACAAGCTCTCCCATTATGGCACAAAAGCAGCCATAGACAGTACATAAATGCATGGACGTGACTAGATTCTAATAAAACTTTATCTACAAAAACAGAGAGTAAACTAGATGTGGTTCATGAGCCTTAGTTTGCCACCTCCCTGAACTGGAAGAATAAATCCTGACCCTTGTAGACTGGATGACCATCAGGATTTCAGTGTGGAAGGCTTTGAGTAATCTAAATGGAAATGACTGTGACATGGGTCACCAAAATGTACACTTGAAGATCTAAAACTCTTAAGATGTCATTAATATGGGTCATCTTAGGGCCCTAGGAGGAACAAGTCTGCTGAAGTTGCACTCTTGTGCGTTTCCCCATTCCTTGGGCAAATCAAGCAAGACAGAACAAAGAAACATCTTCATTCACCGCACATTTCTGGGTCAGAGGTGGCCTTTCAACTCCAAAAATAGAATTCTTCCCAACCTCCACATCCTGCCGACAGTAAGTGTGAACTCTTAGATTTCTAACCGTGAAAGGGTGCAATTCATAGAACTTTTTTTCAAACCAACCAAAACGAAATCCTGGGTAATAAAGTCTAAAAGGAATCTATAACACTTGTTGGAAAATGGCCAATGTTGGAGAGTATCAAATGGAAAATTCTACAGATACGACCCAGATGTGATTCCAAGAAATAATCCAGCCTTTAAAATGAAATGTATACTCCATATGGTATTTTCTTACTCATACTGTCATTTTTTCCCAGCTCCAATCTAATTCTGAGATACTGATCAGTTGGGATTCCCTTCAGATTTTATCCACTTGAAAACCTGGGAATTTAAGCTGGCACATCAGATTCATCACTCACATAACCCAAACAGCCATATTTATGATTCATTTTCTTTATTTATTTATTTATTTATTTTTCAGACAGCGTCTCACTATGTCACCCTGGGTAGAGTACCTTGGCGTTACAGCTCACAGCAACCTCAAACTCTTGGGCTTAAGCTATTCTCTTGCCTCAGCCTCCCAGGTAGCTGGGACTATAGACTGACTATTTTTTGGCTGGAGTTGTCACTGTTTGGCAGGCCAGGGCTGGGCTCTAACCCACTAGCCTCGGTATATGTGGCTGGCGCTCTACTCACTGAACTACAGGTGCCGAGCCTTTATGATCATTTTAGTATCTAAACTAATAAGAACCCACTCATTGTAATCAGCCATAATAAAAGTTAGTTTAGAATTTTAAATGACCTGGGGGGCGGCACTTGTGGCTCAGTGGGTAGGTTGCTGGCCCCATTTACCAAGGGTGGTGGGTTCAAACCCGGCCCTGGCCAAACTGCAACAAAAAAATAAGCCGGGCACTGTGGCGGGCGCCTGTGGTCCCAGCTAATCAGGAGGCTGAGGCAAGACAATCGCCTAAGCCCAGGAGTTGGAGGTTGCTGTGAACTATGACGCCACAGCACTCTACCGAGGGTGATAAAGTAAGACTGTCTGTACAAAAAAAAAGAATTTTAAATGACCTGACACAATAGGATCTTCTTTTGTTTTCCTTTTTAGAGATATGACTTGTGATTTCATGTTGGTTTCCCTTTTTCTAGACTTAGAAAATAATACAATTAGAATCCGTAGCTTGAGAGACCCATAGCTTTAATCTGCCCCCTACGCCCACCTCCTCACTATGCTCTCTCTCTTATTGCTTGGAATTAAGCATAAAAGGCTCAGTGCCTGTAGCTTAGTGGTTAGGGCACCGGCCACATACACCAGAGCTGAGGGGTTTGAACCCAGCCAGGCCTGCTAAACAGTGATGATAACTACAACAACAACAAAAATAACTGGGCATTGTGGCGGGCACGTGTAGTCCCAGCTACTTGGGAGGCTGAAGCAAGATAATCACTTAAGCCCAAGAGTTTGAGGTTGCTGTGAGCTGTGACACCACAGCACTCTACCCAAGGTGACATAGTGAGACTCTGTCTCAAGAAAAAAAAAAAAAGCATAAAAAAGAAATCTGCCCTTCTCTCTTAAGTCACTACAGCCTTGTTTGCTTAGAGAAAACACTCTGAGATCCTCAAAGATATTAACTAAATGTTACTGAGTTATATAACTCCATATATAACATTGTGCTCATATAGTATACGTACTATATATACTTACATACCATAAGCACAATGGATTGTTTCTCACTCTTTAAAGAGGTTGGAATCTTTGTTTCAAAAAGTATGTTTTTAATCATTTACTTTGTATGCTTTGCAACATTTGCTCTGTGCAAGGTCATAAAGTATAAACTTAATCTGCTATTATACTTAAGAAAGCAAAAGATGCTATCTTTTCAGTTTTATGCTTTAAGAACAACATTTTTGCATAAGCTAAAAGTTTGATCTGGTTTTCCCAAAGTACATCATTCAATTCTGAATGCTTATGGGTTAAACTTCAAATTTAAGACTGAAAAGAACCTCTAGTGGAAATAGCATACATCTTAATTTGGTAGGAAATTCTCCTGATATAATATTTTCAGGTCCACATCAAATGTCTTTGTTACTTTGAAAAAATTAACATGGGGGCGGCACCTGAGGCTCAAAGGAGTAGGGCGCTGGCCCCATATGCGGGTTCAAACCCAGCCTGGGCCAAAAAAACTGCAAAAAAAAAAAAAAAAAGAAAAGAAAGAAAAAGAAAAAATTAACATATCACAAATAGCCAGTGGATACAGCTGGACTGATTTAGCTGAATGATTTTCGTTTTTTTAGAGAACAAAACTTTTCTGTGTCAACTTTCCATTCTCTGTTCGTAGTTGGGCACACAGATTGACTAAGATGACACCTGTTGTTCCCTGCTGACTGAAGGACAGCAGCTGGGGCGGGGGGGCTTTAAGATGTAACCATATTTTGCTCACTCAGTTCCATTTTTCTTGTGGCACTCCAGCTGCCTCAACAATACCAGCGCCCAGGCCTGGTATCAACAGGGGGTAAAAAGGAAAAAAAGGAGGAGGGGTTTATTGAGTAATGGAAACACACATCCCAAAAATGAAGAGTTAATATTAGCGCTAGCATTTGTCAGGGAAGCATTAGCAGAAACTTCCCCCACCCTCTTCAGCTGTTTTTTGTACTTTACCCTTTGCAACAGATTATTACAAGACTCACTGATAAACTCTAAATATCATACCCATTAAGGATTTAAACCACTCCTCCCTGAGAAGTAGAATCTGCCCTCATTGCCGTCTTGCTCGGGGATGTTCTTCTTTTAAAATGTATGTTTCCTCATTATAGAAGTAATTATTGCAAGTCGATGGGGGAAATTTGGGATAACATTGAAGAGTACATAATACAGAAAAAATTAAAATCACTTACCATTTTGCCATGCAGAAGTAACTAGTATTCCAATTATAGTATCTACGAAGTTGTAGGGGAAAGCAAGTTTCAGAACTTGATTTTCTCGTTTAATGTATTAATATCTCATTTAATATCCTAATATCTCGTTTAATATACTCATTTTGTGTGTTAATTTTCCATTAACACAAAACTTTTATGCAGTGTTTAAAATTTTGATTGGTTGAGCATTTTGGTAACTTTCTGGTTTTAATTGTAATTTATGCCGTCATGAGCATCTTTATAATAAATATGATTTGCATTTCGAATTATTTCCTTAGGATAATTTTCAAATAGGGAAGGAACAACGAAGAAAGCATGTTTCTGCTGGCTAACAGAAAACTTGAGTGGAAGGCAGGAGGGAGCAGAGGACCTGGCTCACAGTGGGACTGAGAACAGTTGAGTAGGGCCAGAGCCTAGGGAGCCAGGGAGCGCCCGGGAAGCCTGGAGAGATCTGCAAGTTACAGAGACGCTGGAGAACTTGGGCTTTCTCCTGAGGGCAGCAAGGAGCTAAAGGAGGGGTACAAGCAAGAGTCTGGATTTGGAACTTGGAGATGCGTAGTTTATTAAGTCCTTCTGGTTGCAACTTGAAGAGTGGGTGGCAGGTGGGAAGACCAAGAGAGGAAGCTTCAAAATGATTTGGGTGAGATGTGGTGGAAGTCTGAGTAGTGAAGTCACAGTAAGGGAGGAAAGAAGAGCAGGTGGGCTTGGAGCGGTGTCGTGGAGGACCACGGGCTGCTGGCTTGTGTGGCTGGTTGGACAGTGCTCCCAGCTGCCTCCTGTCCAAGTGGAGGTGTCCAGGAAGCACTGAACAGAAGGTTTGGAGTTTGAATGGGCCAGCAGCATAAAGTTGGGAGTTATCAGCATATAGAATAACCTGGGCATCAACTAAAAAGAAAAGTTTCATTTTTGCCATTAATCTAAAAATAAAGAGAGAGAATTACCTGAAGCCATGAGATTAGAAGAAGGGGAGGGGACGGAACAAAAGGAACGGTGAAAGAGTAAGGAGCCAGGAGCATGCCCTGCGTGGAGGCCACACGCGAGGGTGCTCTGTGGCCATCGGGCGGCACTCCCAGGCAGTCAAGGAGCTGGCAGACGACCAGCCATGGACAGAGTCCATGTGGAAAACCAGGGGGCAGGAGGCAAGATGGAATGATGGAGCCCCGGCTTCAGGAATAGCATAACTCTCCGCCATTTTGTAGCCACCAACAAAATAATCTGAGCATCGATAAACCTGGATAGAGTTGTTCTGCACCTAATAATGGGAGTGGGGGGCCTCAGCTCTACCAAGTACTGATTTTAGTGACACTATCTACTTAATACTGGTTCGCGTCTACTTTTAATATCCCCCCGTTCATGCTCCTTAGATTCATTGAAATGACCCACTAAGGGCACCTGTTTTAAGGCCATGGGTCACACTAAGATGTGGGCACCACACTGTTCCTTCTGCTACAGATGATCTCTGTAATTTCTGAATTGGTGGTGTTGAGTAAGTCAGTCCCCTTGGAGGAGCAGATTTAAACTTGCATAGAGGTTCAAAAGAAAGCCGGTCACATCTGGTTGGAAGTTAAAAGAAGAATGGTGGTTGGTCAGGGAACCACCTCCTCACTACCTACAACGAAATTCTCAGTGACCACGCTGGAGGCAGGGGTGGCCCAGTGCAGGAGCTTGGAATGTCCCTGTCCTGCAGCTCCCTGGGTCAGACATCGCTTCACAGCAGACAGGCTACTTGGCAGTGGTGGTTACAGCTAGACGGTGGTGTCACCATTAAAAAGAAGTGCTGTTTTGCGATTCTTGATACTAATGTTGAGACAAGAATTGTTCTGTTCAGTAGGCCAATGATACTGAGCATAATAACTGGTGCTTAATACTCCAGAAGCTTAAATGTCATCCCAGTCACTTTTCTCTCCACTTTAGCTTTATTGCCTGTGTGTATTTTGAACCTACTTCCCCGTGCTGATCATGCTTGTCAGGTGTTAGAATAATCTGGCCAGACCTTTGCTGAATGCTTCTCCACTGTTCATCATTATGCACGCACGTGGCCATTTCTGTTTGATTCACACAGAAGGTTAATGCCCTGAGCCAGGTTTAGAAAATTAGGGATTAATGTCTCCCACTGCAAAGCTGATGCCATTTTTTCAGGAAAAGCAATGACCTTTATAGAATCTCTTTCCAACAACATTCTTATTTGGCCTCCACTAAGTTTTATGTGGTGTGGCAGAGTAAGCTCACTATATAAATCAGAACTTTTTCTGATGAAGTAACCCATTTAAACCCAAAATCAAATGTCCTGGAAAGAACTCACAGAGTTATCGGCCCCCAGGGACTCTAAGCACTAGAAGCAAGACCCTTTTCCTTTCCTCGCCCAACTATCTTTCTCCACTCCCTCCTAGTCTCTCTGCATCGGCCTCCTGAAGGCTTCTACCTGGGGGAAATCTGGGCCACAGGCAGCTCCACACTGGGATAGTGTCAGCTTAGTAACCTGGTGGAAGCAGAGAAACCTTTCCTCCTTCAAAACACATGAATCCCAAGGAAAGTCTGAGTGACCCAGTGTGGTTCATAAGCCTTCCCCCGAGGCTGAGGTCCAGAGGCCAGGGGTTGGGTCCTGAGACTGGGGGGCTGGAGAGCGCAGTGCTGTGAGGGCAGCACCAGCCTGGTTGGAGTAGGGGAGGGTCTGTTCTCCAAACGGAATGACAGCAGAGAACTAAGAGAAGGGAGCAGACAAAACCCATGTTGACCACACTCCATGTCCAGATGTGCTTTCTTCTTGAATGGTATCTTTCATTCTTGTCCCGGTGTCCTTGTGAGTCACAATGAAATGCTCGTGTTCCTGGAATTAGATCAGTACTCAATTCCGTATGTTTTTCTACCATTTATCATATAATTTTTTTATATTTCCTTACGCCCTACATTATACGTGTAACGTAGGAGATTGGACAATTAAGTTCACAAATTCATGCTAGAAAAAGTGCTTTGAAGGGTGGACTGGGTGCTGGCGTCAGGGCACAGCTTCCCCAGGGGAGCACTTTGAAGGTGACCGTAGTGATATTCAGCAGTCAGGTACGTCGCACATTTTCTAGGATGAGTTTGCAAACTTAATTGTCCAACCTCCTGTGCTGAGATGCAGTTATTATAGTTTTAAAGGGGCTTTCACACAATATTTAATTCTTACAACCTTCTGAGCCATTTGTTATTGTATTAACTCTATTTTATAGACAGAAAGCCTTAGAGAGACCCTGTGGCTTTCCTAAGACCACCGAGACAGAATAACCGAGAGGCTTGATGAAGGCAGATCTGGCTCCTTTGCCTGTTCTCCTGGGTGTCACATGCCTTAGGTATCACCTGTCACCTGTGGGGTATTTTTCAATCTTTATTTGTCTGGTTGTCCCTGAAGAACTGAGACTGTGCCAGCTACTTTTATCACACAGCCCCCCACAACCTCCTGCAGTGCTGCAGATCTCATGAAGGTTGAGTCGGTGAAGCTGCCTGGTGATGAACCTGGGGTTGCAAGTACAGGCACAACCAGGAGCCTTTGAGGCTGTGGACCCAACGCCCACTGAGAGTCAGCACAGGGCCTTCCTGCAGTGGGAGCTGGCTCTGCAGAGCCCTGGGACACTGCCAGGGTGGGCAGGGGCCTGCCTTGTCTCTCTCTCTCTGCCCTCTGAGAGACCACAGAAACACTTCAACAGAAGTGGCCTGGAGCCATTTCTTAAGCAAAAGACACCCCCTCCCACCTGCCTCATGAGTCTCACCCACCCTAAAGCTGCACCACCCATGCTGTCCTGGCCACAGCCACAAAACTCACCCAGCAGCTCAGGGCACCTGTGTACCTCCTATTTAAAATAAGTCTCTCTCTCTCTCTCTCTCTCTCTCTCTCTCTCACACACACACACACACACACATACACACGCACACACACACAAAATATAAAGTTCATCCCTGAGGAATGTGTTCTTAGATGGAACAGAAAAGGGTCAGGCATTCCTTTACCCTCTGGTCTTCCCGAGGACCAAGTTGCTGTAAGAGCACAGCAGGTCGCGCCCTCCTCCTTCGCCTCTGCAGTGGGCTTGCTCCCTTGCCCCCTGTCCAGACTGCTGGCACTGCTGCGGTGAGTCCTTGCCTTCTGCCTCCAGTGCGTGTCTCTGCTGTGTTCCATGATGCCTGCTGGGCCCTCCAGGCTGCCCTGGGGAAGCCTGTTTCATGCCTTTCTCCCAATTCACAGCTCCCTATTCCAGTGCAAAGCTGGGTAAGAACAGATGCTGTTCAAATCCAGGAGAGGGGTGTGTGTACCGGCATATGTACATATGTTAGCTTCCTGTTGCTGCTGTAACAGATTTCCACAGATTTGGAAAAAAACAGAAGTGTTTTGTTTTTGTTTTTTTTCTCACAGTTATGAAGGCCAGCAGTCTAAATTCAGTATCACTGGGCCAAAAATCAGGGTGTCAGCAGTGCCTGTTTCCTCTGGAGGCTCTCGGGAGGGTCCATCCCCGCAGCAGCTCTTGCTGGGTGCTGCCAGCAGTCCTTGGCTTGTGATGACTGCACTGTTATCTTGGCCTCAGAGCTCACATTGCTGCCTCCTCTCCTTCCTGCCTCAGACTCCCTTGGCCTCTGTCCTATAAGGCCACGTGTGGTTGCATTTAGGGCCTACCTGGATGATCTGGGATAATCTCCCATCTCAAGAGCCTGTGTCACCACATCTGCAGTCTTTTTTTTCCAAGTAAGGTAACATTTGTGGGTTCCAGGGAATAGGATGTGGATATCTTTGGGGGGCCACATTCAGCCCCACACACCTGAGTTCTGCTCAAAAGCTGCTCCTCTCACAACAGCTTCCCAGCCCTACATGTGTGCTTCTGCCTTCTCACCTCCCTCCTGCAGCGCCGTGAGGTCCTTGGTATCTTGTCACCAGTCCCCCACAGGGCAGAGGAAGTGACCGTTCCTCTGATCAGGCTACCTTCTTGCCCAAACCACAGGCCCCATGAAACAGAAGGGGCCAGGCCATACGTGGGGAGGAGCCCAGACTGGCCCATATTGCTACCTGAAGATCCAAGTTATTTTGCTTTCATGTAGCTTTGACAAGTGCAGAAAATGTCTCACCTCTGTCCTTTTGTCAGGATATGTCTAGAATTTAAAGTCAGTGAGGATGGAAAGTGGCTGCCTGGCTTACAGTCCACAGCGCCTGGCAGTGTCTCAACCAACAAGGCGCTCAGTTACCATCCGTCTCCTTGTGGACACTCCCCGTTCAGCCACATGGACTCCTCCCTACCGTGGTCAGCCACCATCAGCCGGTCATCCCGCCAGCATCTGGGGTGGACTTGGCAGTGGCAGGCCCAGCTTCAGACGCCGTCAGTGTTCCTCTGAAGCCCCCTGTTTGGATGGAGACCCTGCTATGCGGCCATTTTTAAAGCAGAAAGTAGAATCCGGTGCCAAATCCTTCTGCAGCTGAGAGAGGCTTGGCGTCGTCCTTCACAGCGCGGACGTCTCGTGCTTGGAACACCACCAGCCGGTGGCGGGCCGGGGAGTGAGTGGCTGTGGAGAAGCCAGCGGTGAAGCTGTGGGCGGCAGCGGCCAGGGCTGCTGGTGCCGGCTCCTGTCTGCTCAGGCAGGAGGCTGGGCAAGGAGGGGCGCGGGGGTGAGAGAGGAGACTGTGGCGCTGGAAACTTCCTCCTCTGGAGGAAGAATTCTCTCGAAAGGAAATGAAAAACAGCTCCAGATGGTCTGCGGAAGACTTGTCTTGGTTGGACCCTGTGCTACCTCCTTGTCAAGAATAACTACGTCTTGAAAATAAGGATCCAAATTTACCCACCCACAAAAAAGACGACAGGATCCAGATGAAAGTCTGCAGCTCAGTTCAGTTACCCTGCCCCCATCCTCACTTTTATTTAGGTGTTCCTCTTAGACACAGACATTGTCCACGGCCCTGTAGTGACACATATATACACAATTGAAGATTTTTTCAAACTCCGAACTTCACAGAGGACTTAATGGGAATAGATGTTGTGATAAATTAATATAGAAGGCTTAGAGAGGTTATTTTAAAAACTAAGAACTTGATACAATCTAAAAAATATATAAGTCTGCCGATACCTTTGCTGAACAACAAATATAAAACAAATTTTTTAAAAATACGCATGTATATATGTGTGTGTGTGTGTATATATACACATATAATATGAGGGGAAAAAAGGAAGGAAGTTCTTGGTGAGTCTAAAACATTACTGAGGACCTACTATGTGCTGGGCCAGACATGGGAATACAGCAGTAAGCCAGACCTAGACCATGCCCAAGAGTTTACATTCTGGCAGGGGAACAAGGCCAGTAATGGGGGATATATATCAAAGGGACAGTTATCCCATTCCTGGAGGATCAGGAAAGGCTTTGAAAAGTGAGTGTGAGGCTAGGCACAGTGGCTCACACCTGTAACCCTAGCACTCTGGTAGGACAAGGTGAGAGGACCCATGAAGCTCAGGAGTTTGAGACCAACCTGAGCATGAGCGAGACCCTGTCTCTACTAAAAATAGAAAAATTAGCCTGGTGTTGTGGCAAGCACCTATAGTCCCAGCTACTTGGAAGGCTGAGGCAGAAGAATTTCTTGAGCCCAGGAGTCTGAGGTTGCTGTGACCCAGGCTGAGGCCAGCACTCTAGCCTGGGGCAATAGAGTGAGACTCAGTCTCCAAAATAAATAAATAAATAAAAGTGACACTGAGAAACAAATAACAAATAGAAGTTGGTCTGCAAAAGAGACCAAGAGCCTTTCAGGCAGGGAACAGCATGTTCAAAAGCTTAGCAGCAGAGGCATGGTGAGGGTGTGTGTGTGTGTGTGTGTGTGTGTTGTGTGTGTGTTAAACCAAGAGACCAAAAGCTGCGTGACCTAGAGAGAAAGGCAGGTAGGGTGGGGCAGAAAAGATCCGAGGGAGTGCGGGAGGGAGCAAGCAGTCTGGTCCAGGTTCTCCCCCAAGCCAGTGCTCAGCCTCTTGTCCATGTAAACAGTTCTCACCGAAGGCAGGCTCCAGGCAAGCTAGTGAGCAGCCTCAGCCTCTCTGCTTTCTTTTTTTTTTTTTTTTTTTTTTTTTTTTTTTTGTAGAGACAGAGTCTCACTTTATGGCCCTCGGTAGAGTGCCGTGGCATCACACAGCTCACAGCAACCTCCAGTTCTTGGGCTTAGGTGATTCTCTTGCCTCAGCCTCCCGAGTAGCTGGGACTACAGGCGCCCGCCACAACGCCCAGCTATTTTTTGGTTGCAGTTTGGCTGGGGCCGAGCCTGAACCCGCCACCCTCGGTATATGGGGCCGGCGCCCTACCGACTGAGCCACAGGCGCCGCCCAGCCTCTCTGCTTTCTTCCACAGCATCTGGGACTCCAGGAGGACAGCAGGCCCTTTGGGCCCAAATTAGAAAATCAGGAGGAAGGCCCACTGCATTGTCTTTCAGCCCAGACCTGATATTTCTGGGGCAGAGAAATTTGGGTCCTGAAAGTTGAAATAAATCTTTCTAACGGGGTTCTGGATTTGTCCCCAGCCAGGAGGAGGTTATCAGATGCACAGCTTCAGTGTCACACCTTATTCCCCAGGGGAAATAAAGGGTCTTGGGATCACCTGAGGAGACACAAGAATTTTTAGAATCAGCTGACACAAAATGTCAAGAAACAGTGACTAGCAATCAAACCACAGCAGCTGCTTCCCACAGCTGCATGCCATGTGGCGACTTTGGTTAGTGAGGCTAAAAATAAGCAGGAATGTGAAACTCCTCGGGATCAGGGCTCTCAGTGAGACAGCCACAGGAATCCGTGTGGAGAGGAAGGAGAGAGGGGAGGTTTGTCTTGAAGCGGTTGGCTCAGTGGTCAGAGGAGCATCACCTGAGGGCTGAAGACGTCCCACCAAGAGCCTGTAGCCCCACTCACATGGACTGATGGAGCCTCATGGTACCCATTTCACAGATGGTGAAAACAGCATGTTGGCCCCTGACTTCATGCAGACTGAGAATGTCTAATCTCAGCTACCCTCCCAGCCCAATTGACTTTCCAAGGGAAACAAAAGTAATGGTCCAGGTGCAGTGGCTCACACCTGTAATCCTAGCACTCTGGGAGGCCAAGGCAGGTGGATTACTTGAGCTCAGGAGTTCATGAGCAGCCTGAGAAGAGACCCTGTCACTACCAAAAATAGAAAAACAGCACCAGCTACTCAGAGACTGAGGCAAAAGGATTGCTTGAGCCCAAGAGTTTGAGGTTGCTGTGAGCTAGGACAACACGGCACTCTAGCCTGGGGCAACAGTAAGACTCTGTCTCAAAAGAAAAAAAAAAGCAGAAGTGATGAAATGGAGAAGAAAATAGCTTCTTCGTTGTTTCCACTTATACCTGAGCCCTTTAGCGTGGAGAGTTTGTGACACTCTGCTAAAAAGCACCCCTTTCTTTAGTTGTGAAAGCAAGACTGGGACTTTCTCACCAAGAGAGGAAAAAGTGAGTTGACATCAGAAGGAAGCATGCTCCACTGAAGACAAAAGCAAAAGGATGCTTTTTTTCTTATTGTGGGAAATTTAAAAAGAGACATATACTCATTTAGCACCAGAGAAAATAGATATGTTCTCCCATAGATAAAAAAGCACCCACCAATTTTTTTTATCGGATTTTTCGTATGATAAAAACCAGTTTCCCCCGATTGTGGTAGCCCCATAGTAGTCATAATGATAGTAACAGCACTCCACCCAGAGCACCCTTTGCCATAGATCGTTATATTGTGATCCTCCAAAATCTATATGAGGGCATGACCACAGTTATCCTCATTTCGTGGTGGAGGAAACTGAGGCTTGGACAGGTTAAGAAATTTGCCCAGGGTCTCACTGCTTATCAGGGGAGGTCGGGGTTTGGCCAAGCCATGCTGCAGCACTGGACTCTCAGAGTGCCTCTGAAGACCAGGGGAATGATTTGTATGGCCATCTGAGTTTCCTGTGGAGCGTTTTCTGTTTACGCTCTTTCATAATGAGTGATATTTTGCACCTGAACATTGTCTCTTCCTCTCGTCAGCTAGAGGAATGAACACCGAATGGGAAATCCAAGTTGTGGGTGAGAGTTTTGCTTCCGCCACTCACTACCTAAATGACCCTGGTAGTTCAGAGGCTCTCTAGGCCTGACTCCTTGTCTGTCAAATGAAGGCCCACTCCTGAACTGATGCTCTCCTTTTCCTCTGTTGTCCTCCTCCCCATCTTGCCATCTCATCTCCATCCCTGTCTCTTCCTGGCCACTGGCAGGCCCTGGCCCTTCCTGATCCTGCTTGCTAGGAGGCCCGCGGGCTGTGCTGCTCCCCAGTGGAACACACAGGCGAGCTGATGAGGGTAACAGAGACAAATGCTAGCCTCGCAGCCTCCCTCCCCTGCTCCCGTGGTTCCTTGTGCTCTGTGTCCTCAGGCTCCTCATCCTGCCCTTCAACCTTACCAGACCCTCCCCGCCTCCTCCCATACCTCCCCAGCTCCCACCCTCCGTCCAGCCCTCAGAACTCTGGTCTCTCTAGGAAGCAGTATGCGTGGCTGATCTTCCTGACCTGCGCACCAAGCCTCCCTTCCAGGCACCATGATGCTTTCACTCATTTTAAGTCGACATCTGAAATTTAAGAAGGCCTTGAAGAAATTAGGGTCATCTGGGACAAAATTCTTTCATTCTGGCCACCAGCGGGGGACATACTTTGGTTCAAGGGCTTTCTGATTCTGCGCTCAGTGGTTTCCACTCATTATTAGGAGACAACATCAGGCCAGGTGGCAAGATGGAAGTAGGAATGGTCAATGGGATGATAACCCAAGAGGAGAATGTGATACCTTCATCATTTTTAGTTAATTTTACCTTTAACCACAGAACATAAAATGATTTGTTCCTGGAGGATATGTATATTTTACTAGATAGGAATATTTGGAATGTTTCAGAAAAACAAGCGATTTCTTTAATTCAGGTTGACTGGTTAGGGTTCTATGGACCAAGAAGTCATCACTACCCAAATCATTTTAAATTATTAGCTGCTAATTTCAATAGTATTTGTATTTAAATATTGCTTAAAGCTCTAGCTTTAGGAGCCAAACATAGGAGCAATTTATATGAGGAAATGAAAATTTTGTCTTTAACCTCCTCAGAGTTCTTTTCACATTATTACTGATTGCATAGGAATTCATGAGCTTTTTTTTCTTTTTTTTTTTTTTGAGAGAGAGAGTCTCACTTTATCGCCCTCGGTAGAGTGCTGTGGCATCACAGCTCACAGCAACCTCCAACTTCTGGGCTTAGGTGACTCTCTTGCCTTAGTCTCCTGAGTAGCTGGGACCACAGATGCCCACCAGAACACCTGGCTATTTTTTTGTTGCAGTTTGGCCGGGGTTGGGTTTGAACCCGCCACTCTCAGTGTATGGGGCCGGCGCCCTACCCACTGAGCCACAGGTGCCGCCCGAATTCATGGGCCTTTATCACAGAAAGTTCCCCTTTCCAGGAAGAACTGTTCACTGTTACAGCGCTCATTTTAGACCACAAAAACAACAGGCATTGCTTGGGCCTTCTCATCCCTATTTTAGGTGTGTTTCTAAGGAGTAGGTTGGTTGTCATGGTTCACGAAGAACTTCTCCACTGTCAGGGTGCAGAAATACTGGAGTAGGCAGCTGAGGGAGGCACGGGCCATCTGGCCCTAAGAAAAGTGTCTTTAGGAAAGAAATAGTCTGCTGGCTGGAGTGTTTCAGACGTATATCCCTGCTTAAAGTTGAACTCAAGGTCAGGTCACTTCTCCAGGCACTTCTAGAATTCAAAGCTTCCAAATTGAGATTTGGTCCTTTAGGGAATTGAGATTTGGTCCTTTAGGGAGGCCTCTGAAGGTTGGCGTGTTGTCTTCAGGCTTTGTGAGCAGAGGGTTCTCAGCAGCTCAGTCCCTCCCGTCCTTGATCCATGCTGCTCCAAATGCTACCTGCAAAGAAGGTGGACTTTGCTGGTCATCTCTGAAGGTGGTAAGGTATGAATTTTGGAATGCAGGAATCATAGTTCACATTTATTATTTTTAAATGGTTGCAGCAAGGCCCTGGGATACCACAGTGGCCTCCAAGATAATCAAGGAGCACTTAGGACTCCTAGGCTGGATAGGGCATCTGTCTAGATGGATGAAGTAGTGGTTAGGAAGTAGCAGTCCAGTCAGCCCCAGCGCCCTGTTACTGCTGGGACTCCCACAGCAGCTGAGAGCAGAGCCAGCTCCATGCCATCCCACACCAACCTGTCATACGCCTGTTACTCATCAACATGCCTCTCTATTATTTTACAAAGCATACTGCTGCTGACCCAGGACAGATGTGTCATAAAGTGGAGACTTTGCCTGGTGAATAAAAAGGCATATGTTTCTGCCCACGTTTTGCTATTCGCTGAGTTTTCAAAAATTCCCCAGCCACACCCCTTGGCTCTTTGTCTGACTTCATAGCAAGGCTTCCTGGCTAGCAGGATGTTTCTGGGCTTAGTCCCTGTTGCGTTCGGGAGGCTGACCTCAGGAAGTCCTCTCTGTGGTCCTCTCTGTGCACAGTGGCAGGGCCCCTCACCCTTGCCTGGTGTGTGGCAGGTCTGGTCATGGGCTCAGCAGTGCTAGGATGATGAAGACCAGAGGACGGGTCTGTGAGCCTTTCCCTGTCCGTGCTGAAGGACTGTTTGTGAGAGAGTACCATGAGGTTGGGCTTAGAGTATGACACATACAGAGGTACACAGATTGATTTCCTTTCTCTGGAACAGGAATCTGAGCAGGAAAATTGTCACGTGAAGCAGGCTGCTGCAGGAGGGTTCCCACTGACCCTGTTTCACCCATCTGCAGAGGTGGCCCTTTCTCCTCCCCTTCCCTTGACTATTTCTGGCTAAGACAGATTCCTAGTTTAAAAAAGAAATTATTCACCCAGTCTCCGTTTCTTCCTGCTCTTATCATACGCTGATCATACACTCTTAGCTGACCCAAGTGGACATCCCCAGTCCTTTTCAGCAGCCCAGCGAGCTCATGGATATGCCAGCCCATGATCTAAGCCCCAATCATCACCACCTCTAGAAAAACAAACAAAAACAGCCGGAAGGAGGGAGGGCAGATGGGAGGGGGCACCGTAAACGCATAAACTGCGGCCGGCGGTGGGCGTGCGTGTGCCGAAGCGCACAGTTCCCACCCCCGGCAGCGCCGCCGCCTTTGAATGTCAGATGGAATCGCTGAGGCCTGCGTTGCCATGGCGACCGCGGCGGAGGAGCTAAAAGCAGCAGCCTCTGCCTGGGACTCCAGCTCGGCCTCCCCCGCGCAGCCCACCCTCGGCGTCGGCGGCGCAGATTCCCTTTGTCTCCCCAGTCTCTCCCGCCCCCCTGCCTTTGTCACCCCCACTTCCCCGCAGCCGCCTCCGGCTCGGCTCCCACTGCAGGTGCGGGCGCGAGGACAGGACCGGGCGCGCTGCCTGTGCCCAGCCATCTGGATTCTTGGGGACCTTACTACCTCACTTGAAACCAGTCCTTTGGGTAGGATTGTGGGTCGAGCGGGAGCTTTACTTCCTCACTTGACGGTCCGCCGCTGGGCTCACTGTCTGCCCCTCTGGCCTGGCCCACTGTGGCTCCCCTGGTTGGAAGGGACAGCAGAGGCCTGTCCTGTCCCCTGCTGTGCCACCTAACCTACCCTGGCTGCCCCTGCAGCAGCAGGCGAAGCTGAAAGCACGGGGACCCCCTACTAAAGGGTCTTTGAGGCTCCCTGCATCTCTCCTCCACTTCTTTTGGAAAGGAGCAGTGGGAGAGGGCAGGGGCAGGAGGAAGAGCAGGTGAGGCTGGGGGTCCCACCAGGCACCCTGATCTTGGCTACCTCCGCATTCTTCTGAGGCCTGAGAGAGCTCATCATCCAGGTGGGATGGCTCCACCCGGATCAGAACTGCCCAGGCTCCTGGGGTTTGAACTCCTGATTGTAGGGGGAGGGTTGTTGAGTTGGCACATGTGCGGCTGTTGGCATTCACGGTCACTTGGCAGTGAAGGGTATTGGGGACCCCAGTCCATAACCCTGGTGTTGTCCCTCTTTGGGGTAATAGTACCTCTGATGACGTTGCTTCAAATGTTACATTGGCTCTTCTTCTAACCAGTGCCCTCTTCTTAAAAAAATAAAATGCAAAAAGGAAACAGGTTTATGCCACTCTGTGACAGTGTCTATAAAAATGTTCTAAATTTAAAAACTTTTCTAGACACTGCCTGTATCCAACACACAGGCATTTGGTTTAACAGAGATGTTCTCATGGTCATGAGTCAATGGCTGTCCAGTATCTTCCTGCTTCTATGGCATACCGTGGTCCCATTGCTGTCAGTCTTACAGCAGAAATAAAAGGTATGCCCTTTCCATGATTAAAGACTAGGGGTTTAGCCTTAAAGTTACACTCATCAAAAAAGTACATACTGGGCAGGTGCAGTGACTCATACCTATAATCCCAACACTGTGGGAGGCCAACACAGGAGGATCACTTGAGGCCAGGAGTTCAAGACCAGCTTGGGCAATATGGTAAGACAAAAGCAAAAGCAATTTTAAATAGACTGGGCATGGTGGTGGTCCATGGTGGTCCCAGATGCTCAGGAGGCTAAGGCAGGAGGATTGTTTGAGCCTAGGAGTTCAAGGCTACAGTGATTATGCCACTGCATTCTGGACCTGGCAACAGAATGATATCATGTCTTTTTTTTTTTTTTGAGACAGAGTGTCACTCTATTGCCCTCAGTATAGTGCCGTGGCATCACAGCTCACAGCAACCTCCAACTTCTGGGCTTAGGCAATTCTCTTGCCTCAGCCTCCCAAGTAGCTGGGACTAAAGGTGCCCACATAGCCCACCACAATGCCTGGCTATTTTTTTTCTGTTGCAGTTTGGGGCTGGGTTCAAACTCACCACCCTCGGTATATGGGGCCGGCGCCATACCTACTGAGCTACAGGCACTGCCCTTTATTTATTTATTTATTTTTTTAACAAGCCCTATAGAGACCCTATCTTTAAAAAAAAAAAAAAAAGAGGTTCAGTCTCAGCATCCATAGCTTACTGGTTAGGGCATACACCGGGGCTGGAGGGTTTGAGTCCGGCCCAGGCCTGCTAAACAACAATGACAACTGCAACCAAAAAATAGCTGGGCGTTGTGACAGGTGCCTGTAGTCCCAGCTACTCAAGAGTCTGAGGCAAGAGAATCACTTAATCCCATGAGTTTGAGGTTGCTGTGAGTTGTGATGCCATGACACTCTACCAAGGGCAACATAGTGAGACTCTGTCTCAAAATTTTAAAAAGTTCACATGTATTTCTATATATTCACACTAAGCAATCTCTGGGCTGATGTTCAGTAAGTGGAACTGTGGTTACTTGAGGCAAGGGAACTGAGAGGCCAGAGGATAGGGTGGAAGGAAAACATACTTCCCCTCTGTATACTCTGGTGCCTGTGACTATTATACCATGAGCATTTGTTATTCCTTTTTCTTTTTTTTCATAGAATCTCATTCTGTTGCCCTGGGCATCATAGCTCACAGCAACTTCAGTCTCTTGGGCTCAATCAATCTTCTTGCCTCAGCCTCCCAATTAGCTGAGACCACAGGAGCCTGCTGCAATGCCTGGCTAATTTTCTTTTCTTTTTTTTTTGCAGTTTTTGGCCAGGGCTGGGTTTGAACCCACCACCTCCAGCATTATGGGACTAGCACCCTACTCCTTTGAGCCACAGGTGCCACCCTAATTTTCTATTTTTAGTAGAGACAGGGTCTCGCTCTTGTTTAGGCAGGTCACAAACTTGTGAGCTCAAGCAATCCATCCACCTTGGCCTCCCAGAGTGCTAGGATCACAGGCATGAGCCACGGCGCCCATCCTATTATTCATTTTTAAAAATAAAATGTTTTTAACATCACATCTTCAATAAAGTGTTCCCTGATTTCCCCAGTAGTAGATAGGACTAGGTAAGGTCCCCTACCGTGTGATTCCGTCACATTCTGTACTTTTACCTTCAGAGCTCTTTGCAGAATTATGGATCAGCAGTGACAAATGCATAAGCGTGTTCATAACCACCTTCCACAGCAGACTGTAAGTTCCATGGGAGCAGGAGCATGACTTGTCTGATCCACATTAACACACAGTCAGGACTTAGTCGGTGTTGAGAAAAGAGATGAGACGAGGTGGACAAGAAAGAGGGCGATGACAGGGTGATGTGCCTTGTACTGTCTGGAGGGCGAGCCGGGGCCATCTCCATGGCTTCTGTATTTCTATTAAGTTGTTCCAAATAATTCTTCTAACTATTCTCTCTAGTATATGTTTGAACATTGTCATAATAAAATACATTTGATTAATCAGTCAAATTATATATAAGAGGAGCCCTGTCTTTTGCTAGGCCAGTCCCCCGACAGCTTGTTGGAGCATTCATCTGAGTCATTCCCAGGGAGGGTGGTGCACAGGAAATCGCCCGAGCTTAGCAACACAGCGCTCAGCGCCCAGCACTAGCAGGCCTCTGGCCTCAGTCTCTGAGGATGGAGCCTAACCATGATTAGGGCTACTATTTTTCAGAAGCTTCTCAGGAAATACCAAGGTGAAATCAAGGTTTGGAACCATTGGTCTATGGGCTCCCAGGAATGAAGACAGGAGGGAGTAGGGACACTTATACTCCCAAACCCAAAGATTTTATTTCAGCTCTAAAGCTGATCTAATACACTCAGGATGAACAAAGAGGCTATTTGCTTTAGCTCACTTCAGATCGTTTCAGAGGCTCATAACACCTTTCTTTGCCTTAAAATGACTCCAGGTCCACTTCTGTCATGGTCATTTAAAACAAATATGGAACTGTCTAGTCAGGGCACAAACCATTTTTCAGACTTGCCCAGGTAACAGCGACTTAAAGTATTACGCAGGGTGTCTGACTTCCAGCCCCAGAGGAAGTGTGTGTTTGCTTTGATTGTTTTCCTGCTAATGAAGTTGGTCCAGTAATTCAGGGTAACCATCAGGATGGCTGAATCATTTAATGCTATGACTTAGTCTTCAGACAGTGGCGTAGAGTTTTTATTGAATTATTCACTTTTCAATAGAATCACTTATGCACCCACTCAGTCTAATTTGTTGTGCCATTTTTAATTGATCCTAAGATAAAGCGAGCAGGAGCCAGAGCAGAGCCAAAGGCAGGGTCTCTATAGGGCTTGTTAAAAAGATGCTAAGATAAAGTGAGCAGGAGCTGGAAGTCTGGAAGATGCTTTGAGTGAGAACGTGGGGACTGCCTGGACATGTGGAAATGGCCCAGCCTGTTTATACCAGCCGGGTATAAGGAGTAAACCTTTAGAAAATGAGACTAACCCACTTTTAAGCCAAGAGGTGGGTGTCAGGACTAGTGGCAGGTCGTTCTACTCTCTCTCCCAGGTAACCCTGCAGGCAGTAAATAAGGCCTAGTTAGAAGCCATTCAAGCTATAAACACCCACAGCAGGGAAGTTTGCCTACGCTGCCCACCCAGGTATCTATCAGGTGCAATTGGTCTTCTACCAGGAGTGGTCTGCATTCCTTGTCAAGCCAAATTTGGCAGGAAACCACATGGGGACAATTTACATTTAAACCTCTTAGGAGATTGGGGCTCTTAAAGCAGTGATCGTGGAGAAAATGGGAACTCTTCATGGCAGACAGGAAAAGCATAAACGTGGCCTCAGAGAACCCATGTTCTCATTCCCAGTCAGTGAGCTCCAGCTCAGATCTAAACAACCCATTTCTGGAAACTTAAACTAAAAAATTAGAGAACAGTCAGATGGACTTTCGACTCCCTGGGGCCTTTGATGTATCCCCCAGCAGCGGGGAGAGTGGTGCCTATGATGTGGGGTTTCTGATCACGACTGGACCACCGCCACTGGTTCAGCTTTCATTATAGGACCAGAAATAGATGCCCCATCCCAGGGAAAAGGAAATAAGGCTGCATGGAATGTTTCATCTGCTGGAATATTGTTCTGTCCTGCCTGACAAGATTACTGAGTTCTCAGTTCTGTGGCAGTGGCGTGGAGTAAGTGTCTGAAAATTGATGCATTATGTACTTGCTTAAAATAGCAAATGCAGAATAGAAAAAGCAGAGCTGCTAGGAAGTGTGCAGAACATATTGATAGAAAGGCCTGCTTTGCCTCTGTTATTACCAGCATGAAAGTGTGTATCGGAGCAGGGGGCAGATTTCCCCCCAGAAGCATTGCCTTAGACCGGAGCTCCTTTCCCTCCATGAGACGCTGGTACATTTTTTAGCTGACATAACTGAGTGCAAATCCTTCTGTTCTCAAACAGGTGGTAGAAAGTGGGCAATTTGTTTCTTTTCATCTCAGTGTTCTGGGCTAGTTGCTTCTGTTTTAACCTCTTTGAATTCCCCCTCAGAACAAAACTCCCCCATAACTTGCTACCTAATTAAATATCCTTTGCCCTGGGTTATAGTTGCCCGGATAGGCAGCACGGTTCCATGTCAATGAGGTAGAAAATGTACAAAGAGAACTGTATCATCAGCCCCCAAGAAGAAAAGATCATCCTTTGTCAGCTTATGTGAGATTTAAAAATACCCAAAACAAGTTAAAAAGGCCTTCTGGAATTGGCAAGCCTGGTTGCCAACACGGCTCTAGAAGGCGACATACCTGGTTCTTTAGGGGGCTGTTGGTGGTGAGGGGAAGAGCCTGAATATGTTGGATCAGTGTCCTTTCAGCCCTAGTGTCATCTGTCTGACCAACATTCTAACCCTAAAAACCTCCTTCATTAAAGCACTTAGTGCCAGGCACTGCCCCACCATTGCACATGTATTTTCTCCTTTAACTCACCAAAACACTGTTCATTATTCCAATTAAGGGAACTGAATAAGTAATTGCCCAGAGCCATGTGGCTAGACTTGAGCTCTGCACCAGCTGATTCCAAACCTCATGTTCTTCCCACTCTGCTCCTGTTATCTCCTCTTTTAAGCAGCATTAAGCAGCATTCCTAGAAATACAGGGAACCTTGAAGTCCACTGTCCCGTCTCTTCTCTGCTGCTGCTGCCAACTGGAATGTCTTACTCCCAGATGTGTTATAACTAAAGTTCCGAAAGATTGGTTAGTATCTGAGAAAATCTGTTTTCAGCAAGCAGCTTGATGTGTTAACATCTCCCACGTGGTAACTCAGACTAACCATCAGTAAACCACCCTGATTGGCACGGGACATGGACCAGTTTCCAAATTCTCATAGGTCACTATAGTTTTCAAGAATGTGACCATCTCTCTACAAAGCAAGAATTAGACCTTCTTTTTTTTTTTTTTTTTTTTTTTTGAGACAGAGTCTCATTATGTCACCCCTGGTAGAGTATCGTGGTGTCACAGCTCACAGCAACCTCAAACTCTTGGTCTTAAGTGATTCTCTTGCCTCAGCCTCCCAAGTAGCTGGGACTACAGGCACCCACCACAACCCCTGGCTATTTTTTGTTTTTGTTGTTGTAGTTGTCATTGTTATTTAGCTGGCCTGGGCTGAGTTCGAACCCTCCAGCCCCAGTGCATGTGACTGACGCCCTAATCAATGAGCTACAGGTGCCAAAACTTTTTTTTTTTAATTCTTTATAATCTGTACTATCACTCCTAAGAATAGTGCTTTTAAAAGTTTGGACATTTTCAGGTAAAGATTGCTGGGAAGAATAGGGAGGGTATAAAAAAACAAAAGAATAACATTGCCAAAAAAAAGTTAAGAATCTTAAGGAGTTTAGGATGGATGAGAAGGGCAGCCAGGTTGCTAAGTTATGCAGGCAGGTAGCTATACATGTCATTTTAACACTAAATTTTCAAATTCCAGACTTTTTATCTGCTATTGCTTAATATAGCCCAGCATCACTATTATAAATACTGATTTTAAAATAGGCTTTGTTTACAAAATAAGTTTTATGAAATAATTTTGATATGAAGCAAAATATTTTGATCTATGATATACTGTATTTTGCCATGTATAATGCATATTTTTTTACCCAAAATTTGAGGGGAAAATAAGGATGTGCATTATAGATGGGTATTGTGGCTCAGGAGCAGGGTAGCCCAGTAGGCCTCCCAGGGCCACTGCACCTCCTGCCTGGGCCCACCAGGTACATGGTTTTCCAGCCCATGAGGATCCGAGATCCAGTGGGAACAGGCCAGAGCAGCCTCCACCAAGCACTCTGATCAGGAGAGGGGACAATGGCGGCACTGGTGAGGCAGGCCACAACCATGCAGGACAAGGGCCAAGGCCAGGGCCCAGCTACACAGTGGGGACCAGGAGCCCTGCACAAGCCCCAGGGCCCGCCTGGCTGCCTGACACCAAGTGGCCTCAGAAGCTCTACCCTGCTGGCCACATGTGGCCATCTCAGCCATGGCCCCTGACATGGCAGGAGGGAAGAGCTCCCAGGAAAGAAGGAAGGGGCACCCTTCACAGAGCAGACAGCTGCAGGAGGGCGGAGCAATCTGTGCATTTGCCAGGGGAGTGTTATCCCTCTCCAGATGTGAGTCTCCTAGCCACGACGGGTGTTTTCCTGAAGGTTTAGGCCAAAAACGTGGGTATACATTATACATAGCAGTGCATTTTATGGCAAAACACAGTACCTCAGTGGATCACATCTATTCCTTTAAGGGAGAGATAGTTTTGTGGACTCCTGAGTCTTCATATAGGGAAACCGTTTGCATCCTCTTCCAGAGAAGTCAGTGTTGTCCAAAACCAAACTCATTCTCTTCCCCCCTCTCGCTCCACCTCCCCCGTCACCCAAGCTCAGATCTGGGGACACAGAAGACTTCCTGCCAGTCCCCACATTCTCACTCAGAGCATCTTCCAGACTTGAGCTGTCTCTGCCCTTCTAGGAGCACAGACGTCTACCTTCATTTCTACCCGGTCTTCCTGCCTCGTCTGTCTTCCATATCACGTTCATCTCTATTTCCTGTGTCTGCAGGGGTATAGACAAGGCCTCCCTTCCATGTATCCTACCTTTGGGGAAGGAAGTTAACCAGCCACGGGTTAAGTAAGTCATCTCGGATGGCGGTGAGCTGTCTTCTCTCCCAAGGATCCTTAAGCCTAAATTTGTTGCCTGTCATCCACCCCAGCCTACTTGGCTGCCTCGTCACCGGCCGTTGCCTGCATAGTCCTTCAACTTCACCTGCACATCAAACCTTGGCGTACGTGCAGTGCAGCCCCCACTCATCTTGAGCTCTGAGTGCTCCTCATCCTCCCAGGGGCAGTTCTGCTTTCTTGTCTGGAGAGGCTTAGAGATCCCTGTGCTGAGGAGACCCAGGTAGGCTTCAGAGAGGAGGGAACATTAGAGCATGAGGGACATTATTCAAAGAAGGCGAGACACCAGCACAGCAAGTGAGTCCCCAGCAGCCCTGCACACCGGGATCCCCGTGCTCAGCCCCCATTCAGTGGCTCTGTCTTCATCCATGTCTGTGGAGAGCAGTGTTAAAGAGAGAAACAGGGACTGGGGTGCTAAGAGCCTCTTTAATCTCAGTGTTGTATCCGTGTATCAAAGCAGCACCCCTGAGAGGCCCCAGATGTCCCACTTTCTGCACTTTCAGTGGCACCGACCATATTGCACATCATACCGTGGCTCTGGAAGCCTCCCTCCCAGGCCATGAGCTACTTGGGGACAGTGGATGTTCCATTATTTACCTTGAATCTCAGAGTCTTAGATGCAGATGCTTCACAATGGCTCTCTTATTAATACCTGTGTCGCGGTGTATTCGTGTGTATGTGTTAAGTGCTGGAACTATCCATTCCCAGGGAGCCAGGACTGGGGCCCGTTAGCTCCTCTGTCCAGTGACCCACAGCCAAACACAAACAGAAACTCAAATGCTTCTTGATAATGGTGAACTGAATAAGCAGATATATAATGGTGTTCCTGACAAAACACTGAAAATCATCTGTTCAGAGGAAGGTGTGGGTGCTGGTTCATGTTCAATCCTGTCTTATTTAGCGCCTTCATTAATGATGTGAATAGAAATTAAACCCTGGGGTTCACAGATGGTGCTAACTTTGGAGGTGCTGTGAACACAAGTGTCAAGGGAGGGAAAATATAAGCAGGAAACAGCAGAGATGCAAAAGAAAAAAAGGTCAGTGCAGCAAAGGGGAAAACTGTCTCCCAACAAATATAAAATAAGCCCTAAAGATGCCAAAGACATTGGAGCAAAAAGCATCAAAAGATGAGACACTGACCCAGTTATAACCTAAGAATATGGGGAAGAGGGAGAGGGAGGGGAGGGAGGGGGGAGGATGGGCAAAGGGAGGGTGATTGGTGGGATTACACCTGCGGTGCATCTTACAGGGGTACATGTGAAACTTAGTAAATGTAGAATATAAATGTCTTAATACAATAACTAAGAAAATGCCAGGAAGACTATGTTAACCAGTGTGATGAAAATGTGTCAAACGGTCTATAAAACCAGTGTATGGTGCCCCATGATCACATTAATGTACACAGCTATGATTTCATAATAAAAAAAAATTTTAAAAAAAGGTGAGACACTAAAGGTAGAGGGAGAAGAAGGAAGAGTGTGAGAGGGCAGGAGAGGGCTTTGCTGGCAGGTGAGGGGTCTGGGGCTTCAGAGCCTGCTGCCTCCCATGACAGAGGGCTGGATGCTGGCCCGGCACCCGCTGAGGCAGCCCCAGGCCTCTGCTCACAAATGCTGTCTCCTTTGTTCTGTGATAGGGTTTTGGTTTGGTTTGGTGTTGGGTTTTTTTTTTTTCTTCTGTTTTGTTCTTTCTTTATATTTGAGGGAGCTATGGGTATAGTTTTGTTCTTTAAGTTTGGTTTTGAAAGGTTTCATTATCCTTGGTGTAAAGCCTCAATTTGGATATTCTGGGAAGGTCAGAGGACCGCAGCCTTGAAAGAGTCCAGATTCCAAATATATGAAGCAAAATGGAGCATTCTCACCATCTGCATCTGATGATGGTGGAAGGAAAACAAAGCAGAGAGGCCACGTGCGGTCACCAGGGCTCTCAGGGTGAGCTCAACCAGGCCACCTTCAGCACCCAGAGGCCCTGCCCTAGTTAGCCTTGCCAGGGGAGGCCTGCTGGGGCACAAAGAACAGGAAATTGGCTGGACACAGAGGCTCACACCTGCAATTTCAGCATTTGGGGAGGCTAAGGTGGGAGGATCACTTGATCTCAGAAGTTAGGACCAACCTGGGCAACATAGTGAGACCCCACATCTACAAAAGACATTTAAAAATTAACTGGGCATGGTGGCCCAGGCCTCTAGTCCCAGATACTAGCAAAGCTGAGGAGGGAGGGTTGCTTGAGCCTAGGAATTAAAGGCTACAGCAAACAGGTTCATACCCCTGCACTCACACCAGGTGACGGAATGAGACCCCCATCTCTAAGAAAAAAAGAAACTAGAAGTCTCCACAGAGCAACAGTCTCTCTCAGTAACTGAGGTGAAAAGTCAAAATAAAGATGTGCACCCTGAAATAGCCCCAAATGCACACTGATTCTCTAAGCAGCAGGGAAGTACCCCCGTCTTTGACAGCCTGGAATCACCCAAGCCTGGAAACATCAATGTCTTCTGGCCAAAGGCCAAGGAGTGGCAGGAGCAGGCCCAGGAAGAGAAACAGGCAAGCGGCGAATGGACCTATATACAGCCAGTCACAGTCAAGGTCACAACGTCCAGCCCTGAGCATCGTGAAAGCACATTACAGTGCTTAGTCCTCTGACGCAGAAGCATCTGGCATCAGGGGACTCCGTGCTGCAGAGGCCACCCTTCCCACGGGCCCCAGGCAGCATTTCCGTGTGGGGATGGAGAGGACCCGGTGCAGAGCGCTGCTCAGGCCTTGCTGCCCCGCCCCCACCCCCGGTTGTGAGAAGTTACTTGACCTTTCTAAGCTTCTGCTTCCTCATCTATCAAGTGAGCGTAATGACCGCCCACGATGACAGCTTCGGTAAGGATCAAATGGGATGACGCACGTGAAATGTTGAATACAGTGCCTAGTGCCTGAGAAATTCTTAATAAATGGATGATGATGATTTGCAGCCCTTCTCCCCCCATCCAGGACCCCTTCTGACTGCGTGAGGCATGCTGCTAAGTAACACCAGCCTCGGGCAGCACACAGCTAAGTGATCACTGGAAATAATCTGCCCACGTTACATGGGGTATTACTGAGAAATCCACATGCAGCCAGTGTCTGTTCAGGTCCACCAATCCCCAGGAGGTAAAAATGACAACATGTCCATTGACAGAATTCTTAAAACTCCTCTGACCTTGCGTACGTGCTACCAAAGTCCATTAATCTAAACACTTTCCATCCAACCAAGTGTTTTTACTTCCCTGAGTGCTTCATTAGCAATGGGGTGGGGGCACCCCTTCACTTGATAAATGAAGTTTGGGGTTACAAAGCAAGGTAGTGGCTGACTGTGTGGTAGTTCCCTGCAGCATCGCTTGACTAGTGAGTGCCTCTTCCCAGAGCCTCTTCATATGTTTGAATCACACTTGACACTTAAACAGTCCCTTATACAGATCCCAATACCAGGAGGGCACATGGACCCCAGCTGCCCTACTCTGGGTTCAACCCCATCTCCCTGATGGCTCACTACAAACAATGCTGCCTCCAAGATGTGTGGTGTCCTGTGTTGAAGTTAGCCCCGCTGCTTTTTCATGCATGTCATTTTTCTTAATTTACCTTTTCTTATAGACACGAAATTCCTATTTTGTGTCAGATGCTGCTTGAGGAGCTCTGGATAGGGGCAGGGACATGCTCAGCTCGCTGCTGCTCTCAAGGGAACATAGCAGACCGGGCACTGGCAATGATGACTGATTAATGGCTGGATGTATGGAGGTTAAGACTCTAGCCCAGACCTGGGCTCAGATCTTGGCTCTGCTGTGTAACTTCAAGCAGGTCTTGAGCCTCATTGGGCCTCGTTTTTTCTTCTGAAAATGGAACTTACCTCGTGCTGTAATGAGGACTTCATGAATTGATGTTTACAAAGCACTTAATAAGCATTGTATATTTTCTCCTGTTTGCCTGCTCGAGCTGCCATAAGAAAATAGCACAGACTGGGTAGCTTAAACAACAGAAATGAGTTTTCTCACAGCTCTGAAGGATCAAAGTCTCAGATCAAAGTCCAGCATGGTTGGGTTTCAGTGAGGGCTCCTTCCTGGGTTTCAGACTGCCACCTTCTCGCTCTGTCCCCATGTGCAGGGTAGAGAAAGAACAAGAGCTCCAGTGTCTCTGCTGTCCGCTCAGGGCCCCGCTCCTACGGATTTATTTAACTTTTAAGTCTTTCTGTAAAGGCCCTGTCTCCAAATTCAGTCACATTGGGGGTTAGGGCTTCAACATACAAATTCAGGTGGGGAAGATACAATCAGTCCATAACATTATTGTCAGATTATTATTTCTGTTGTTGTATTATTTTATTCTTCTTTTATTTGATTTCTTTTTTTCCAGTTTTTGGCCGGGGCTGGGTTTGAACCCACCACCTCCGGCATATGGGGCCGGCGCCCTACTCCTTGAGCCACAGGCGCCGCCCTTTTATTTGATTTCTATATTTATTGCACTGTGGACAGTGAACATGCCTATATGATGCTAATTCTTAAGTTCTTACTGAACTTTCTTTTGTGGTCTAGTTCCTATTTTTGTGTGTACTTTAAAAAAATGTACGTTTCCTGGTTATTTATAGTGAATACACACACATACAAGTTTATTAATTATGAAATCTGTATTCTTTTAGTATTATTATCTGCTGATATATACATTTTGGAGAAAGATGTAAAACCCTTTAGTATGACTACACCTGTCATGTCATTTGTAAGTCATATATGAAGAGTATCCTCCTGGTGAACCATTCCTTGGTAAAGAAAAAATTGCCTAGTGAGCTCTCAACCCAGCAGTGCTTTTTGCCAGCTCTCTTTTGATTAATATTTGGCTTGGATATCTTATCCCCGTCCCTTTTTTTAACTGTCATGATTGAGATGTGTCTCTTGTAACAGTATATAACTGCGTTTTTAAGTTAAATCTGTGAGATCTCTCTAACAGAGTTTGCACATCTCAGTTGATTGTGTTCATTTGCACATTTAACCATATTTATAAGCATATTGTATTTCTGGTCCCCATGTCCTCCATTGCTGCTGGAGTGCAGTGTCCTGATGATAGCTCACAGCAACCTCGAACTCTCGAGTAGCTGGGACTGTAGGTGCTCGCCACAACATCTGGCTAATTTTGCGGTGTTTTGTAGAGATGCGGTCTCACTCTTACTCAGGCTGCTCTTGAACAGAGAATTCCCGGCCTCAAGCCATCCTCCCACATTGGCCTCCCAGAGTGCGAGGACTACAGGTGTGAGCCACCGTGCCTGGCCTCTCCTTTGCTTCTTTCATTGGCTCCCCTTTCCCACCTTCCATTAGAAGAATCTTTTTACCCTTTCTTTTTATCCTTCCTGTACTTCTTTGAAAATTGAACATCACAATCCACTGTTCTCATTTCCCATTAATGTCTTCCACATCTGTGCTTGTCTAAAGCTCATCAGTCTCCCTACTCTCCTCCCAAATGAGGTAAGGACTCTTTTATTGTTTGTTTGTTTGTTTTTTGTTTTTTGAGACAGAGCCTCAAGCTATCACCCTCGGTAGAGTGCTGTGGCATCACAGTTCACAGCAACCTCCAACTCCTGGGCTCAAGCGATTCTCCTGCTTCAGCCTCCCAAGTAGCTGGGACCACAGGCGCCAGCTATTTTTTGGTTGCAGCCGTCATTGTTGTTTGGTGGGCCTGGGCTAGATTTGAGCCCACCAGCTCAGGTGTATGTGGCTGGCACCTTAGCCGCTTGAGCCACAGGTGCTGAGCCAGAGGTAAGGACTCGTGAGTGCTTTTCTGGGATTACCACCCCATCTTTCATGCTATTGTTATACAGGATTTTAGTTCAATAACATTTAAACCCCGATGTTAGTCACTTTTATCATGCTTTGCCGTGAAGGCTTGTTTAGATTCGCCGACATGGTTCCCTGTGGACTTGCTCCTCAGCGCATGTCACTCTCTGCTCTTGTACATTCAGCACCTCTCCTCGGAACGTGTCCTCACTTGCCAACTGAGGCTGGCCGACTCCTGGAGCCCTTGTTGTTTGAGAAAGTCTTTGTTGTGCCCTCACTCTCAGGTGATAGATGGGTATAGAATTCTAGGTTGACAGTGATTGTTCTCTAACCCTTTGTAGAGTCTGTACTATCATTATCGCCTCACCCTTCTATAAGTAATGTGTCTTTTCTTTCTGGATATTCTTACGGTTTTCTCTTTGCTTTTGATGACCCAAAGAATTGCTCTTCAAGAGGTCAAGAGAGTGGAAAGTTTGAAGTTTTCTATTTTTCTTGTTTAAAACTTTATATTTTATTTTATTTATTATTTTTTATTTTTTTTTAATTAAATCATAGCTGTGTACATTGATATGATCATGGGGCATCATTCACTAGCTTCACAGACCATTTGAAGTTTTCTGTTTTTCATGAGAAATTGTTTGTTGGTTAGTTTGTTCTCCCAGCTTATGCTTCCTTGCCACTCTGCCAGGCTGGGAGGGCAGACTTCTTCTGGTGTCCTTCCAGCCGGGTAGCCTGTGAGGGGTCCGACCATATGCAGGACTTCAGTCCTCACTTCCTCTCCTGTGGCCCTAGATCTGACTCCTGCGCAGGCCGGCCCTTCCTGGGGCCGAGCACCAGCCTGACCTTTCTCCACACTGGCTTCACGTCCCCTCCTTCCTCCTGACACCTGGGGGTCATCCTTTCTTTCCTTTAGCCTCCACTTTGATTTTAAATATCCTTTCTGTGGAACTGTATTCAACACTTCAAGATGCTTGCAAGAGTCTGCTTGCCAGCCCTTCCCCACTGCTGGAACCCCGCAGCAGAGCCCTGTGCTGAGAACTAGGAGAGAACAGAGGCCCACCTCGGCCTGGGGGTGCAGGCAGTTCGCAGTTCTTGGACGTTTTGGCCAGACTGAAAAAATGTCAGGGCAGTGGCAGGATCTTTTTGCATCTTTAAAAAATCTCTCTGGTGACAGTGTGAAGGGTATGCTCTCACACAGGGTATGGGGCAGACCAAAGGTGGGCAAACCAGGAAAGGCCGCAGGAGTAACCAGGAAAGGGGGATAAGGTTCTGGCTGGGGCTGGGGCATGGAAACACAGAAAGCACAGTCGGTGGAGCTGAGGGGACTCCCTGTGGGCTGCCTAGAAGGAGGGGGGAGCTGGGCCAACTCTCACTCTCTGGCCTCTGGGCCTGCGCACCTGTGCTCCCCCCACCCGCACCCCGGTTACCCAGGCCTGACCAGAGGAAGCCACTTCGGGGAAGGGCCAAGAGGATGAGCTCAGTGTTGGACATATGAAGGCCCAGCTGTCTGTGGAGCATTCAGGGGATTTGTCGGGAAGGTGGCTGAAAACTATGTGCTTGGACCTCAGGCCAGGATAGGGTCATTGTCTGTCACTGAAATCACAGGCGTGGGTGATGCCACTGTGAAGTAATGTGTAAAATGAAGACGGCTAAAGACAAAGCAGTATTTAGACAAAGACCAGAAAAAGCTACCACAGGACTCCTACTTATTCCTGAGGCATCAATCTGGGTGTTACCTCCCCTGGGAAGCCCACCCCAGCCGCCCAGTCAGTGGGCCCTCCCCTGTGTGTCCTGTGCCCAAGAGTCATGGGGGAAGGGTGTCCCCGGCCACAGGCAGCAGGAACAGTGTGGGGACACAAGTCAGGTGAGCATGGTCGCGCTGCCTGGGCCTGGAGCCAGGTCAGTGCCATGGGGGAGGCGGACACCAGGCCCAGGTGGGGTCTTGGTGTACTTGCTGTCAGCAGCATTCAGACCACACCCAGCTATTTTCTAAGTAAAAATGGATTTTCCCACTCCCTCGCCAGCTGCACACTCAGAAAGGGCTCAATAGACCAGGAAGCTCGACACAACCCCTGGCTTGCCTGCGCACTGGACTCAGATGTGTTTTATTTAATGGTAAAAGTGTCCATTCGACCCTGACAAAAAGAGAAGTAGCACTTCCTAAAGCAAGATTTTGAAAGAGATGGCCTGTGTGGTTTGACATCAGTGGAGGGACTTGCACTGTGCAGGGAGCGATCTGCACAGTGAGCGGCTGCGGACCTGATCTCTGGGCTCCGTGGTCGGTAGCCATCGTCCTTGGTGAGCACCAGAGAGCATGCGTGCATGTCCTGGTGACCTCCAGATGGAAAAAAGCCCGTCTTTGTGACTCTAGGTTTGCTCATGAAGCACTTAACACATTTCTCGTCACTTTGAAAAGCTTCTGTTTACTTCTGACTGTGCTTTGCGCAAGGCAGGTTCCTCCTGCTACGTCCTATGACCAAACACGAGAGAACATTGCATTAGCCTCTCAGTATTCTTGGTCACCATTGCTGTCCCCCCACCCCCAAAGAATACTTTCAGCAGGCCCAGCACAGTGGCCACCTCCCTGAGTGTAATCCTAGCACTCAGGGAGGCCGGGGCGGGTGGATTGCCTGGGCTCAGGAGTTCAAGACTAGCCTGAGCAAGAGCAAGACCCTGTCTCTACTAAAAATAGAAAATCTAGCTGGGTGTTGTGGTAGGTGCCTGTAGTCCCAGCTACTAGGGAGGCTGAGGTGAGAGCATCGTTGGAGCCCAAGAGTTTGAGGTTGCTGTGAGCTATGATGCGACACGCCACGGCACTCTACCCAGGCTGACAAAGTGAGACTGTGTCTCAAAAAACAAAAAAAAAAAGAAGAGGAAGAACACTGTCTGCAGGCCACTGAACTGCACCTCACTTCTGTTGCATTTCTCCTTCAAGTGCAATTGTCAGAACCAGGACCAACCCTCTCAGCAGGGCGTCACTGCCGTCTCCCAACCTCAGCCAAGCCAGGGCTGCCTGCAACTTCCCAGGGCCTGGAGCCCTGCACTGTCCAGTGGAGCCAGGGCCTGGACAGGAGGGGATGCCTCCACTTGGGTTGTCCCCCCTTGTGCAGGGTCTGTAAGCACATGGCTAGCTCAGGGAACATGTTGATCTATCACATGCTCGAGGCTTACATTTATTCACAGGTTTCTCTAATGAGCAGAAGACAGGCGTCTAAATGAAAAATGAAGGAAAGTAATTTGATAAAGGCCATTTGCTTGCAATGATGGCTTGGAACAGATGAAATGAGATGAAAGCCCCCGAATTCCACAGTTTGCTGAGCCATTAAATCCTGTAATGGAAGATGGGGAGGGAAAAAATCTGCCCCATGCAGCCAGCCTCCCCCGGCAGCTGCCGTTGGACTTGGCGCACCATCAGAGGGAGGCGCCTGCCTCCATCTATACTATGTTTCCTTTTCTGTAAACAGTAAGGAAAAAGTTCTGTCTCTATATGGATCCCCAAAGTGTGGTGAAGCTCCAGCAAGAGCTAAGCCACTGAACCCATCCTGCCGCAGCCCTGCACATCTACTAGGTCTGCAGCTGCTGCTCTGTCTCCGCAACAGGCTCAAGAAGTCGCTTACACATCTTAAAACAATTTGGCTGAACTTAAAATTGAGAGAGAAAAAACAATGGTTTGAGGGCAAGTTCTTATTTTTCTTTTAGATCAATCTGCTTCTTTAAAAAAGTATTGTGGGGGCGGCGCCTGTGGCTCAGTCGGTAGGGCGCCGGCCCCATATACCGAGGGTGGCGGGTTCAAACCCGGCCCGGCCGAACTGCAACCAAAAAATAGCCGGGCGTTGTGGCAGGCGCCTGTAATCCCAGCTGCTCGGGCGGCTGAGGCAAGAGAATCGCTTAAGCCCAGGAGTTGGAGGTTGCTGTGAGCTGCGTGAGGCCACGGCACTCTACCGAGGGCCATAAAGTGAAACTCTGTCTCTACAAAAAAATAAAAATAAAAAAGAAGTTAAAAAAAAAAAGTATTGTGGTAAAATACACAAACTATAAAATTTGCCATCAGCCACATTTACAGTGTCGTGCAAGCATCACTTCTAAGTAGTTCCAGAATATTTTCATCACCTCAGAAAGAGACTTACACCCTTTAAGCAGCCCCGCCACAACCCCACAGCCCTTGGCAGCCACTAATCTGTTTTCTGTCTATGGGTTTTCCTATTCTGCACATTTCAGGTAACTAGAATGATACAGTGTATTGGCTTCTTTCACTTCACATCATGTTTTCAAGGTCCATCCTGTTGTAGTGTCTATCAGTACTTTATTCCTTTTTATTGCTGAATAATATTATATTGGATGACAACATTCTGTTGAATGGATATACCACTTTGGTTTATCCATTTGTCCATTGACGGCCATCTGGGGTGCTTCTGCCTTTTGCAAACAGTGCTGCTGGGAACATTCATGCACGAGTGTTTTCAGCTCTTCGGAGTGCATGTCCAGGAGTGGGATTGCTAGGTCATATGGAAATTCTATGCTTACCTCCTTAAGGAACCACCCAACTCGATCCATGTTTCCTTACTTTGTTGTCTATCAGTGGCAGTGTATAGATGCCACCAGCTGGGTGTTGCTTCACCAAACGCTAGAACATAAGACTGGTTCTTCTTCCTGCCCTTGTTGTTCTGGTGTGAACTCAACGCTCTCTTCTGCCCAAACCCCAGAGCAGCCCAACGCAGACAGGCTGGGAGTCAGGTCACGTTCACTTGGGGCTGTGCCCAGGAAAAGCAGGCCCCAGGCATATAGTGTCACTTACGATGACAAAACAGAGTTTGTCTTTGCTAAGGAGCAGGTCTCCCTACTGGGACCCTGCCAGTTCACAGCCACTATTTCTTCCTTTCTTTCTCTTTTTGTTCTCACTCTGTTGCCCAGGCTAGAGTGCCGTAGCGTCAACCTAGCTTACGGCAACCTCAAACTTCTGGGTCAAGTGATCCTTCTGCCTCAGCCTCCTGAGTAGCTGGAACTATAGGCAACCACCACAATGCCCAGCTAATTTTTCTATTTTTAGAGAGAGGGGTCTGACTCTTGCTCAGGCTGGTCTTGAATCCTCTTGCCTCAGCTTCCCAGAGTGCTAGGATTATGGGTGTGAGCCACTGCGCTCAGCCCTGGCCACTATTTCTGTGGCATAGAACTCCATGGACTAGGCAGTTTTCAGTCCTAAGAGGATCTTGATCAGTCAGCCCATTGTCTTCCTCACTTATGAGGCTGCAGGGAGTATGCAGAGTTGATGACTGAGTAGACAAAGTTGTGTTGGTGGGAGAAAGCAATCTGCAGAGCAGATGAACTGAGGCGGGCAGCCGGGCTAGTGCTGCTGCCAGCACCTGGGGAGCACCCTGTGTGCAGGGCTCCATGTGTCAGCCCCCTCTGCGCCTGCTCCCCGCCCCCCAGGCATCCTGGAAGTGGAGACCAGGACATGTGGCACGGATGCTCCATTAAACTTGTAGGATTTAAACATAGGATTAGAATCCACCCCCAAGGAAGTAAAACATTTAGGAAGGCAATATTCACAATAGAAGCATTCCTATGGTTTTATGAACTGTGCTAAAATGTGTAAAGAACATAAACTGCTCAGTAGTAATGCCTTTCTGATCCATCTCTTTTGGAGATTCTTAGCACTTAACTGAGAAAGGAGAGAAAATTCCTTCTGTGAAGCAAGATAATAGTGTAAGCCTCCCACAGACAGGGTTTCACATCTTTCGACGTGCCCGTCACGTATGACTCCCCAGACTGGAAGCCCCATGAGGACAGGCAGCCCGGTGAGGGTCGGGAGAAGATACTGCTTTCTGGCTACGAATTGGTTTTATGCATTTCCAGGGCCTGACTCAGAGGCAGATGGCTGGATTGAAGAGTGGGTAAAATTATTTGTTCTGTTTACCTTCACCTGCAAAGAAGGTGTTTCTTATGCACATTGAACAGTCGTAAAAGGTGGGTTCATGGAGGTTTGAGTAACCTGGATGAGGTCATGAAGCCAGCAAGCCGCCAGAGTCAGGACCGAATTTGACCCTCCCACCCGAAGACCCCTGCCCTTGTATTAAGACCTTGTATTAAGGATGGCTTGGCGCCCATAGCACAGTGGTTACGGCACCAGCCACATACACCGAGGCTGGTGGGTTGGAACCCAGCGCAGGCCAGCTAAAACAACAATGACAACTGCAACAAAAAATAGCCAGGCAATGTGGTAGGCGCCTATAGACCCAGCTACTTGGGAGACTCAGGCAAGAGAATTGATTAAGCCCAAGAGTTTGAGGTTGCCGTCAGCTGTGATGCTATAGCACTCTACTGAGGGTGACATAGTGAGACTCTGTCCAAAAAAAAAAAAAAAAAAAAAGACCTCAGAAGAATCAGAAGAGATCTCAAGTGGGCTTAGAAAACTCCACACAGAAGTCCCGGGGGAGTGGACCCCAGTAAATGGCGCTGCTGCTTTCTTAACGTATCTGGTTGATTCTCATTCAGCTCAGGGATGTTGTTGGAGGTGGGGATTAGGCGTTTGCCACAAACCAATACCTGTGGTCCAAGAGAGATGGCAGGCTCAGACATGGGGCTAAGAGAGGAGACAGCATCACGCCACCTCCTGCCATGCTGGGCTCCTCCACCCACAGAAGAGTTGCTAGGACACTTGCTCCACCAAGCCCTGTGGGCTGGGCTGCGTGTGGAATGCAGGGGAGCCAGCACCGCCCGTGGGAAAGAGAAGACAACCAAGCGGCTGTCCCAGGACAGTACACACCACCAGGAAGGGGACAGAGCAGCTGCAGGGCTATTACAGCAGAGCTAGGACAGGGGACAGGGAGACTGAAGGGGCTCAGAGCTCATCACTCCTCTGTGCAGAAGAAGGCGGAGAATCCCACACCCAACTCCTGCTTTCCTTCTTACTGTTCAAGGAGAAGCGTCGTTTCAGCAGAGCAGTGGCCTTGGGCAGAGCCAGCCTCGCAGTCAAAGCAGTGTTGACTGTATGTTATCTGTTTGGAGCTTCTAGAGATGTTTCTGCTCTTTCCTCTTCTGGAAGCTCCCAGAGGAAGGGACTGTTCCTCCTCCTCCCCCTCCGTCCTTCTTGCTTCCTCCCCCAGCCAGCATGTACTCCACAGCTCTTGCAGCCTGGGCCCGCAGAGGGCAGTGGGGGAAGCTTTCAGCCCAGTGTGCTGTGCACAGAAGGGATCTGGAACAGTGGTTTTCTGCTGCTTTTTTTATCCTGCAGCCCCCAGAGGGCTCTGCTTTCAAGGTGAAGTTGTGTCACTGTTATCCTGGGAGCATCTTAGAGCAGCTGTTTGCTCCTCTCCTTTGTCAGACACTGGAGACACACAGGGCCCCAGTGCAGGGCTGTTGGAGCAGCATCACCCTGCTGGCGCTGAGAGAGCTGAGTCCAGGGCAAGCCGAGGGGGACTCGGTGTCTGGGAAGGAGACTACAGTCAGGAGGGCACACTAAGAGGGGCCTGCACCAGCTGCAGGAATGTGAGAGCACAAGGGTGAGGCAGGCTGGCACTGCCTATTCTCTCTGTTTCTCCAGCTGATGTGGAATGTGGCCCGTTTACAGCCCATTCCCTATGACTCGGAGTCATCAGGTGATTCCAGAACCCACTATGTGCATGTTACCATGCCAGGCTCCATGGGAGAAGGGGGAGGGGAGACCCCTGGCTCCCAGCAGGTGCTAGGGGAGGGCATGTGGTGCAGGGGCCAGAGAGAGACTCCTCCAAGGAGACTCCCAGAGAACCAGAGTCCAACAGGGAGGGACCCAAAGGCCATACCAGGTTGACAAAAGGGAGGCAGGGAGGCCACCTCGGTCTGGCCCCGGAGGTATCTCCAGCTCGGGCTTTGTTGGGCCTGGGCCAGCATGAGGCCAGGACAAGAGTCACAGGGACCCCAACCCAGCTGGGGCTGCGGAGAGTGGCCCTGTTCCTAGTGGAATAGAAGAGGGCCTGAGTCACTGCCTCTGATGGGTTTTGCTATTTTTATGCCCAAGTCTGAGTAAAAATAGCCATCTAAGCCAAGGTTTTAGATGCAACCGATAAGACATGAAGTATTAGATACCTAATGCCCACAAGCAGTGACTACGGTCTTTTCCTGTGTCCGCTTTCTGCCTCTATGAAGCAGGTGGGAAACAGCTATGAGAAGGACTTCTAAGAACACCTCAAATTACTTCCCAAACCTTGGGGCCTACTGTGGGATGTTCCCACCGGATATCCAGGGGAGGCATGCCCTGGGGCAGTGGGGTGCAGCATGCTGACCCCATGAGGCCCCTTCCAGCAGCCTGTGCAGCCTGAAGCATCGTCTCAGCATCTGAGCAGAGGCACCTCCCAGGCCAGCCAGCACTCAGAAGGTGCCTCACATTCCCACCATCCCAGAGAAAGCATGTCCAGGCTGCGCAAGAGCTCAGTGCTTGCCAGCCTCAGCCCTGGCCCTGCCTCTGCCCCTACAGAGTGGACATGGCTTCTTAGCATTATGCTCAGTGCTAAGAACCACATTAGTCCAGCAACTCCAGCAGAGTGCAACCAAGGGGACATGGCCTGTCCAGGTGCCAAACACAGTCCCAGGAGTAATGGAAGAAGCCCTGGGGTATAGGCAGGTGGGGGGCTTCGTGCCAGCAGGCCTTGCTCCTCTCCCCTCCCAGCTCTAAGAAAGCTGACAAGGGAGGAGCCGAAATGTAAGTGTGGGACTGTACTGGCATGTATGTGCAAACGTTAGGTGCCAGCCTGTTTCCACAAGTTTCTCAGCTTATAAAATAAGCAGCAGCTTCTTAAGGGTACTCAGTATGGTGTGAGGAGCTGGAGGAAAGGGCTTATTTCTACTCAGCAGGGAGAGCACGCAAAACATCCCCGCTCAGCCTCCTCAGTCTTGACCCTACCTGGGGCAAGGAAGCCCCTGTCACCAAGGCCTCCCTCACATGCCCGCAGGCAGCAGCGGTGCTGCCCACCTGCCCTGGCTCCACAGCTGCCAGGGCAGTGGGGACACTCCACAAAGCACCTGGATGCTGGCAAAGCTGAGGCGTGGCCCCAGACCCAGTATGAGAGCAGCTTCCTTGGGCCTTGGAGGAACTGGATCAGTGACAGGCAGGGGGGCAAGCCAACGGGACTCATGAAAGACATTTCTCTTACGGGAGTCCTTCATTATCCCTGGACAGAGCCTCCTGGGCCTCCCCAGGGCCGCTAAGTAGTCATGAGTTTAAGCCTAGCCCGAGACACCTAAAGCTCCAGAAACTTGGCCGTCAGCCTCAGCCAGACCTGGTGGCTTGTGGTTCAACCCCACATCCCTCCTCTGGTCCTGCTCCCCGCTGGGCGCCCATCTCTCCTCACCTCACCCTACTCTCTCGGGCTCCCTCACCTGTAAGAAAGTGGTGGAACCCAGTGGGGCTGGCACACGGCAGCCCAGGGTTGCCAGGGAAGTCACCCCACTCTGAATCATCTGCTAACTGGCCCTCTGCTCTCTGTATTTTTTATTCTTCCAGTGAGAAGCGCCACCTTCAAGTGAACGTCACCCACCCAGTACAGTGCAGCCTGCACGGGAAGAAGTGCACCGTCTCCGTGGAGACTCGGCTCAACCAGCCGGAGCCTGACTTCACCAAGAACCGCTCTGGCTTCATCCTCAGTGTGCCCGGGAACTGAGGCCGCCACGGAGGCCTGGCCTGGAGCCTGCAGCCTGGGCCCCATCTGACTACAGCCACCTGTTCGTCTCACCAGAGAGCATCTGGAGCCTCTTCTCTGAGACCCTTGCTCCCAGAGGTTTTTTCCCAGCTTTCTGCCTTTGGTATCCACCTTCCTCTATTCTGACTTTCTATGGTCCCTGCTCAAAATTACAAAGACCTGGTACCCTATCTGCCCTGGGCTCACAGCCAGACCACGCCTCACCCTGGAGGCAGCCGCACAGTGCCTTTGGTTGGTGCAGGTGTCCAACAGATGACCAGGTCAAGTCCACCTGCCTTGCACCAGTGACCAGCTGCCGGCCCTGTGAATGGACAGGCGAGAGGAGCCCAGGACGCAGCTTCCCAGCCAAAGACGTGCTCCCCTTGGGGTATAGGGGAGACCTGGTGGACGTGAGCTACGGGTGCAGCCCTGCACTCTCTATGACCCTACCTGCTGCCCCTTCCCTCCAGGGCGACTCAGCCCTCGGGGAGGCTCATCTCACAGCTCAGCAGACTCCCCCACCACGCCCCAGCAGCCAGCCAAAGCCACCAAGTAGACAGGGGAACCTACAAAACCCAGCCCCTCAGCCAGGAGCCACGCCCAGCCTGCCCCTGCTGACGCTCTAGAGAGAGCAGTGTGCCCATGCCCAGAGACCGTCTCACTTAACCCACAGCCCCTGGCGAGGCCATCTTACACCTATCTTTGCAGTGTGCAGGCTGCTAATCAGATCTGCTGTCACCACACTTGTGTCAAGAATCCTAATAAGAAGATGGAGCTGCTGGGGTGAGGGGAGCTCGCAGCGCTGGCAGCCTTCCCTTTCTAATACCACTCACTACATTCTCCTGCACTGGAGAACTAGGACAGGGTTAGGGGCTGGAGCACATAGGAGTAACAGCGTGGGGTCCTGGCACTGCAGGCCAGGCCAGGATGCCGCCCCCACATCCTACACAGCCCCTTCCAGGTCCCCAGGCCCACAGACCCCATGCCAGGCGTTTCTGTCTAGCACAAAGCATGCGCACTCCAGAAGCCCTGCTGAGCCCACCCTCCTCCCCCAGCCCCAGCTGCAAGGATGCTGTGGGCATCCCAGCCCTCCTGACAGGAGCCTAGGAGGAAAAAAGGCTCAAAACAAACCCCATGATATGAGGGGGATGCGAGTGAGCCCATGCCTCAGGAGCGGGCAGGGGTGTAAAAGAGGGGCATACTGAAGTTCTCTTCCCTTTCTGCCTGAATTCTACCCCCACTCCATCCTGCCCTGCCCACTGACAGGTGTGCGGGTCCTGCACCTCACCCTGGGCCCAGTCACCTGCCCGCCCCCACCGCTGCTTCACAGGGCTTGCAGACATTTGCACTGTGTGCAATTTGCAACAAAGAATCTGGCTGGCACCCTGTTTTGGGGAGCCCTGTCTGCAGGTGCAGAGGTGCCACTAGCCCAGTCTAGCAATGCTCATGTCTTTGCCAATTACCAGTAGACACTAGTTAAACCATCTAACTGGAACTTCACCTCTCTTTTTCACATATTTCCCCAAACTCATTGCTTTACACTAGACACATGCAAATGTATGGTTTTAAACACACCAAAATAGATCATGCCAAATGAGTTGCCTGTTGGAGGCTAGAGAGGAGGAGGGTTTGGGTTTGGAATCCTCCCTAACCCTTTGGATATTGCCTCAGGTCCTTACCCCAGTGCCAGGGCCTCCCAGCAGAGGCCACAGGCCAAGCACTTTTTTATAACACACTAAAAGAAGCCACAGTGTGTGACAACTGAAAAGGGATCGGGAATCTAGGGAGTGATCATGGCAATGGGTCCAGGGTGCTGAGGAAGAAGACATGGTGATTGTATGCAATGAAGTGTTTTTCTTGATTTAATTAAATGAGATTTTATGGTTTGGTGCATATATTCCTATTTTCCATTAAATTAACTTTATTTCTAAAGCATATTTTGATTTACCATCAAGAGCAATAAAGCATTAAATCTTATTTTTAAAAGTGTTCTTCCTGCTTATCTGTCACTGAAAACTACAGTTGTGAGCTTTTAGTTTATATGAAGTCGACTATTATCCCAGAGGATGAAGGAAGAATTAAGCACAAATACTGTAAAATGGAGGATAATTTGAGGTTTTTGAAGTAAATACTAGTGAGAAGCAAGCTGTGAGATGGTCGTCAGGAGGGGTGAAGTCCATGGGGTCCCAGCACTCCCCACCCGTCTAGGAGCTCACTACTGCAGTCTAAGAACACGCTTATCGGTGTTAAAGCAGGTGTGCCTGAAGGCAGAGCTCGGATTACCCAGCAGCTTGGGGACAGGGAGGCGTCTGAGTGAGAGGGGCCGGTAGGGAAAGTGCGGAGGCAGCAGGACCCAAGACAAAGCAAGCAGGAAGACCTCTGGGGTACAGGGCACCCCCAACCCAGCACCCCGGGCCCTGCAGCCACAGGTGCTTCCCGGTCACTGGCAGAAAAGAATACGCAGCGGCAGCTTCTGTGACTCAGATCAAGGGAAACGGCCTTGATGACGAGGCTAACAGCTCCCAAGCCACAACCTGAGCACAGAAACGGTCTTCAGGTACCCTCTGGCAACCCTGGACCACAGGGCTGGGAAGGGCCACATCCCCACTACCCTCTTTCTGAAGCCGAGGCTGGTAGCACTAGTAGGCCTTGAGCTGGCAATGAGGACAGGTACAGACCAGTAGTGACACAGCCAGCAGGACCCCCATCCTCGCCAGCCAGCATTATGGATTAGGATGGCTACTTACCTGGAAGCCCCGCAGCTGGATTTCTCCCTCAGAAACCTGCATGGAGCTAAACTGGCCTATTTGGACACTGGCCTATTTGGACATCCCTGCTGGCTTGGGAGGCTCCAGGCAGGGAGCACTGAGCACAGCCAGGCCCAGGGACACCTGGGTGGGTGCAGCAGCCTCAGGGGACAGGCTCAGGAGTCCTGCAGGACCCACTCAGCCAGCTCTCACCAGGCCATGCTTGGGCCCGACCCGCCTTGTCTGGAGGTTCCAATCCCCCAACTCCACCCAAGGACCTCTTGGGGAATGCCTACCCCGACCCTGTCCGGTGCTAAACCAAAGCTGACTTAACCCCTGCTTCTTCCTTAATCACCTTAGTGTGTTAAGCACTTCCCCCCAACTCTGTCCCTCTCCCCTCCCCCATAACACAAATCCAATTATGTTCTAAGTGCATGACTCATTTATTAAAGGGGCCCCCAGCCTGCTCACAAATGATGGGCCCACAAAAAGAGGTCTATGTAATGGATGGTCAGTGCATTTTATTGAATCAGCACAGTACAAAAATAAAAATAAGGGGAAGGGGAATTAAATTACAGCCAAACTGAGCTTCATGACTTTGTCGGATTATAAACCACACATACTCACACACTACACATACATACAAAATGAGACAAATATAAATTAATATTAACAATACCCACAGTTTGGTCAAAGAATAGCTACAGAAGAAATTGCACTAAAAAACCAACAAACAGCACACGTGTAATTAGCAGTTTCAAATATACAGCTATGAATAATTCTGAGTGAAAAAAATGGCACGTTTTCTTTTCATTGCAAGTTTAACAACTGCTGGAACAAAACTAAATTCTAATAACTGCATGGAAAGAATACATCAACCCTTCAGGTTTAAGATGAAAAGAGAAAGAAACCAAATCCTGGACTATTACTCCTGTGGCTTGTTCTGTGCATGAGTGTAATTTTCACAGCCATCTGTTCTAAGATTATTTTTCTTAAGACACAAAATGCTCCTGGTTTGCATGCACAATATCACTGGAAAAGCAACAAAGAATAAAGGGTCTTTTTTTTTTTGTAGATTAGTTTTTTCTTTTTTTATTGTTATTCTAAAAGTAGTCTTCATAGCAGCATGTCAATGGGTTGGTTGCTTGCACACTCAAGTATATCCGTTGCTCCTTTACACAATACTGATGACCAGTGCAAAGGGAGAGAGGAGGCGCGACAGGCTTCACACTGAGGGGACTGAAGAGTTGTCTCCTTAGTCTCCAACACTCCTGAAAGGTGCACCTTCTCCAAAAAAATAAAAAGAAAATACGGAGAAAGAGAAGAAAACAGACACAAAACTGGAATCCTGTGGATGCAGCCTGACTGCACAGTTCCAGGCCGGGTTCAGCCAGCTGAAGGTGACTTACAAACCTGCGCCCTCCTCCTGAGACTTGGCACCGACCCTCCCTCTTCCATGCCACCAGGGTCTCCCACCTCAGGTCACAAGTGGTAGCAGGATCACAAGGCTAGCTGTGTGGAAACCCCACAGAGAGGAAAGATGCTGCGGTGAAGTCTGTGCCAGCAGCGGCAGGTTCCTCCCGGTGCCCGCCGCATCTGATTATCTGACAGTCCAGGAACAGCTAAGCTGGGCCTGGAGGGGCAGTCAGGTAGAGGCTCTCCACCCACAGGCCTCTTCCCCGCCTCTGGGAGCACTGCTGGCTGGCAGGTTCTGCTCCAGGCCTCTTAAATTGGGCCCTCAATTTCACAGCTTTCTTTTTTATGTGAAAATCAGTAGTGCTTGTGCTGAAATCAGCAGCCATCTAGAACCTAATCCTATGTAAAAGGACCCTCTGCGCCCCCCACCCCAGTCCCACATCTCAGCACTGCCCAGAGGCCTGGGACTGGAAGAATCTTCTGTAGCATCTTCACATTGGTCTTTGTTCTCCAAAGCCGGAGCGACAGACCACGGAAGAACACTTGGCTCGCTTCTCTTGGTCCTCTCCTAAGTCCCAAGCCACCAATGTGGGAGAATTAGAAAGAAAATCGATAAAGTATACACATCATGTGTTTTTACAGCCACTAGGGTAAGGTGGAAACCAAAACCACCAGCTGCAAATGATCAGCTGTAGAATCAGCAGGCTTCCAAAGCAACCAGGAGTCACACTCCCATCTTTTAATTGTCTCCAAGATCCAGCTGTCTCACTGGGCCTTGAGAGGCACAAGGTTTCCTCTCCAGAAGAAAAAGAACTGTTTGCAAACAGCTTTAAATTAACAGGAGTGGAGGTGAGGATACATCATTACCACATCACCCCAATCCCTGACATCGCTTCCCCTACCCCTTGGCTCTGCAGGACATATGTCATGCACCAGCAAGAGGCCTCAGCCTTTAGGTGGGCACTGGCTTGGTCTCAGGCATGGCACACACACCCCCACCTGACCAGAAGGCAGGCTGTTGCTAACTGGCACCTGCAGCTATCTTGGAATTTGCCACAGGGGCACTATGCTGCATTATCCAAATGAAAAATTCTCCCAGGAAAGGAGCTGTCCCCAGCGTCACCCCACCCCTTTAGCTGGGACCCAAAATAAGAGAATTTAATGAGTCAAACCAGCTCATTAGCCAACACTACCAACACAGGCTGGGAGCAGCATATAAGGGGGGAGGAGGGAGTTCTATTTCTCCACTAAAGCCCTTCTCCCTAAAAAAGCAAACAGCAAGCCAGGACCATGCATGGTCAAACAACCAGACACAATCTTTGCACTAGATTGCAAGATGTCTCAGGACAGTAGGGACCCTGCCTCACAGTCCCACTGTGGCTCAGTCAGGGCAGCTGGCACCTGGAGCCTCTGGGAGGGTGAGCAACCCAAAGCAGAAGCCAGAAAAGGGCCTCCAACTGGAAACCTCAGTTCCTCCCTGGGCCAACCAGCCAAAGACTCCTCTCCAGCTCCCATCTAGGGAGCAGTGGGCAGCCTTGCCCACCCTAGATCCACACAAGGGCACAGGTGGCGGGGCACAGCAGTCCTTGGAGTTCCCCAAAGTGAGAGGTCAGTCCTCCGTGGTTCTGAATACATTTTCTGGGTTTTGCACAAGGTTTGTGAGTTCGAAAGTGCCCACAGTTCTTGGCAGGGCTGAAAAAATCCCCAAGGAGATTAACATGAGAAGGGAGAGACCCTTGGTGGCTTTGCTAGACACATACTGTACACAAAACTGATCTGTTTAATAATAAATTTTTAAAAATGCATTGAATCCTTGAGCCATGGTGCGGGCTACAGGGCTCACCGATCGAGCCCTAGGAGGAGCCGCTTCTTGTCCTCCTGGCCACTCTCATTCTTCAGGTCAGAGAACACCTGTGTGAAGTAGTGTGGGTCGGCATTGATCTGCAGCATCTTGGAGCTCATGAGGTTGATGACAGAGAGGCAACGGTCCCAAAAGGCCTCCTTGCAGCTCTCCACCAGGAAGGGCTTGAGTGGGTAAGAGATCTCGTTGCCCATGTAGGAGTAGGAGAGGTACAAGCAGGTGAGCAGGACTGCCTGCAGCTCATGGTCCGAGCCCACTTCAGAGGAGATAACATCCCTGCAGAGCATGTAGAGGAAGACCACGTTGGCCGGCGTGATGAAGCCCTGGTCCTGCCAGCCCTGCAGAAGTAGCGAGCGGTCCACACTGCGCAGCCAGAGCACGGGGTCCGTGGGGGACAGGTGCTTCAAGCGGTAGCACCGGCGGCAGAGAAACTCACCCAGGCAGCGCAGCAGCTCGCTGGTGGACGCCTGGACGATGACCCGTTTGGGCGTCCCTGCGGAGGTGACGGCAGGGTGTGGGGCCTTCTTGACAGAGGAGACCCCAGTCTGGGACCCAGACAGCTGGCTGGCTGGGGGTGCGGGCGGCTGGGCCGGTGGAGGCTGGGCGAATGTGGACAGGTTGGCGCACGACAGTGACTTCTTCAGGTTCTCATTGTTGAGGTGCGTGATGTTGTTCTGATAACTGCTGTTGGGCTGCACCTTCTTGGAGTTCTTCTTCTTGGCCGACACGGCCACGATCCTCTTCCAAGGGAGCACGGAGATGATGGAGTGCCGCTTCAGGTTCTTGTCCTTGGCGTTCTTGCTGTTCTGCACGGCCGTGTAGTGGCCCACCGTGGCCGCGCCATCCTCAAAGAGCGTGGCCTTCCGGTAGCTGGGGGACAGGGATAGCACCGTGCCCATGGTGCCTCTGCGCGCCCGGCGGGGGCCCGCGCCCTTGCGCGCCCAGCCTGTCGGCCGGAGGGGAAAAGCAGCTCACCGAGCCTGCGGCAGCCCCGCGGAAAAGGCGGGGACACTCCGGGGACGTGTGCTGTCCCTCAGATCTGCGTGAAAAACAAGATGGTTCTCAGCACAGGCGGGGCTCTGCGCCGCACCCCTCCGCGCCGCGCCGCGCCGCGCCTCGCCAGCCCCCGCGATTCTAGCTCGGACCCGCACGGGCCCTTCCCCGGGCTCCGCGCCCCGCCCGCGTCGCGGCCTCGTAGCCTCCACTGCAGCACCCCGCCCGCCGCCGCCCTGCGGTCCCCAAGCACAGCCCGGAGGGGGCCGGGCTCCGGCTGAGACGACCCGGCGCGCCGCCTCGACCCCTCGCGCGACCCGACCCCGGCCCCCGCTCTCCACCGCAGCGGACCGCCGCCCGGCGAAGGCTTACCCGGCAGGCAGCTGCCGCTGCGCTCCGCGCCCTCTGCAATGCGTGCAGCTGCTCAGCCGCCGCGGTCCCGGCGCTCGGCGGCGCTCGGCGGGGCTCGCGCTCGGCGGCGGCGGCGGCGGCTCCCGAGCTTCTGTCCAAGGTTCTGCAGGCGCCCGGGCCCCGCCCCCCGCTCGGCCGCCCTCGCCTCCGCCGCCGCCGCGCTCCCGCTCCCGCCCCCGCCCCGGCGCGCACCTCAAAGCCCTTCCTCGCGGGAACGCGCGTGGCGGCCGAGTCTCACCGGGAAGCCGCCGCCGGGGTCCTCAGCCGGAGCCGCGCACGGTGGGGGTAGGACGCGACGGCGAGCGGGAGGCGCCTACTCGCAGCTCCCCATCGGGGAGTCTGACTCCGGCAGCGGCGGCGGGCCCTCGCGGCACCCGGCCCGCCCCGCCCTTGGGTGCCGCCCCTCCCGCACGGCTCGCCGCCCGCTCCGCGACGAGCCCAGCAGCAGCAGCCCAGCCGCGAAGGGTCCCGCGCGCCGGCGAAACCGAACTCTGCCCACTGGGCCCGGGGCGCGCCGCGGAAGGCGGGGCCAAGGGCCGACCCCGCCCGCCGCCCCGCCCAGACACGTGCTGCCTTTGTTCCCGCCGCGGCTCCCGCAGCTGCCGGCGGCCGGGGCGCTTTCAACCGCGTCCCCTCCCCGCCCCCCGCGAGCGACGGTGGAGTGAAGCTGCCGCCAGGCCGCGTGAGAAGCCCTCCACTGAGGCCTTGGCGCCCAGCTTCCTCCTTGCACATGACATCCTCGTCCCCTGGGGCCACACAGAGCAGAACAGCAAAAACGCTGGGGAGCTGGGGAAAAGGTCCCGGGCGGGGAGAGACGACGTCTTTACCAAAGCCGCGTGAGCGCCACGCGCATCCCGAGTGGACAGGACGTTCGGTTCTAGTGCCATCCCCTTCAGAGCGTCCCCTTCCTTCATCCCAGGTAGGTCTCAGAAATCCAGGCCAGAGAAGCTGGGCAGCTCCACTCTGCAAACAGCAACTCGCTTTCAACGCCACACCCTGCACAGGACCTAAGAACCCAGAGTCGGCCGGGCTAACGAGTCCTGAGCTCATCACAAATATGACTTCCAACCTTCCACTCAGTCGTTCGTTATATTAAAATTGAAGCAGCTGGGCCTCCTAACAGCCTTCTAACCCTCTGATTTAAATGATTTTCATTTTTTCCTTAACTTTTTAAGACATAATCTCATTCTGTGCCCTGGGTGGAGGGTCATGGCATCATCATAGATCACAGCAACCTCAATTTCTTGGGCTAAGGCAATCCTCTTGCCTCAGCCTCCCAAGTAGCTGGAACTACAGGCGCTCGCCACAGCACCCGGCTATTTTTATTTATTTGCAGGTTTTGGCCAGGGCTGGGTTTGAAGCCACCACCTCCGGTATATGAGGCTGGCGCCCTACTCCTTTGAGCCACAGGCGTCGCTGCCCGGCTGTTTTTAGAAACAGGGTCTAGCTGTTGCTCAGGCTGGTCTCCAACTCCTGAGCTCTGGCAATCTACCCGCCTGGGCCTCCCAGAGTGCTACGACTACAGGCACTAATCCCAGCCAGTCCATGATTTTCGTTTCCTAAAAATGTGTAATTTGAGAACTTGATGTCAGGAAAATTGAGTAAAATTCTGGTTCTGAGTGAGAGCTGCTTCTCTCACAGAACATGAATCCAGATCCTTCACAAAGGCCATTGTTCATTTATTGAGATCCATCCACATCTTATATCATCTCAGGAACTAGAGATGAGGGAGTGGTGCTCCAAAGAAGATCATACCTTGACCACTGCATTACACTAGACTGTCAACCTGTGCCATCTCTGCCAGCCACTCTAGTGGGGACAGAGAGGAATCTGGTATCATTCAGAACAACACTGCTATCAAATTAGTGCTAGATTTTATATACCACCCAGAAATTTCTGTGGTAAATCAAAGCTTTAGGGAGTGGAAACAGCATTGCTCTGTACCCAGAGGGCTGCTTCTTCCTTGGCCCTTCAGGACATCCACAGCTGCTGTTACAATAACGTAAGATGATGGCAGGTTCTTAGCTCCCTCTGAATATTCCTCAATGGACAACCCTACCTGTTCTTCAGATGGAGCTGTCCTCAACCCTCCTTTGCCTCATAGTTAAGAAGCTTGAAGAAGCTACCTTCTTTGGCACCTTCTGTTCCCCTGGCTCAGTGTCTTTCCTAAGGCAAAGGTAAACCCCAGCCTCTTTTCCTCCAGGCAGGATCAGCTCCTGAGTTGCTGCACGTCCACATTGCCTTTCCTATGTCTGATGCCTCCCTTCAGCTTCTAGTGTTCAGCAGAGGTTAAATGTTTTCCATTTCCCAAAATATGCCCATATTTCTAACCCTCTAACCTATCCCTCATAAAAAACCTGGGCCCACTCTTACCTGTAACTGAATTTCAATTCTAGCCATTTCCAATTCATGGTGGGGAGTACCAAACCACTTCACCCCCACCCTGTTCCCCAAACCAAAGCAAATGCGTTTGCATGGCCCTTTTCGAGCCAAGCCACACCCAGTGTCCTCTTTCACCTGTCTAGACAGCCCTTCCCTAGCACTTTCAAAAAGAGCTCTTAGCCAGGCACAATGGTGCACACCTGTTGTCCAGCTACTTAAAGGATGAGGCAGGAAGATCACTTGAACCTAGAAGGTGCCAGCTTGGGCAACATGGTGAGACCCTGTCCATGAAAAACAAAACAGCTCTACTCACTGCTGTGACTGAGGGAAGGGGTTGCCAGGAACCCCTTCACACCAAGGCACCACACAGATCCACTGCTCACTCAACACACCACAGTCTCCAACCCAGCTCCCATCATTGTTCCAAATGGGTAGCAAGCAAAAAAAGGCCACCACCTAGCTGCCAGAAATGACCCAGCTGAAAGATGCAGCTCTGTTTTCGCCTCATCAGAGAACTGCAGGGAAGCTCTCCAAATCCCACCCTTCCATCCATCAGCCTACTTATCCTATAGCCTATCTCTGGCTCCCTGAAGGGCCAGCCTGCTTGTTAACTGCCATGCTGGGCTGGGCAGCTAACAAGCAGGAGAGTCCCCTCCTCTGCATGCCCCACTTCCAACACCACCCTGAGGAAAGGAGACCAAGGCCATAGCCAACTACAGCTTCCAGAAAGGATTCCAAATAGAGCCAGCTTGAGCCCTGACTCCTGAGGAAGTATCCTTTGTTATTTTGGGAGCACAGAGCAGCATCTAGTGGCCCATCTGGGCAGCACAGATTATATAACTAGCACACAGCAGGGCACCAGAGCCTCTGCTTCCAGTGTCAGTAGAGCCTCATTAACAGGTAGGTCAGCTCTGGCACCAGAAGGCTACAGCCCAGAGGGAACCCAGGTGAAGGAGCCTGGGCCCAGGCCAGCCCATGGCCAGCTGGGCAATTGTGCCCAGACTCAGCTCACAAGAGGCCCGGAGGAGGGGACAGGGGCACAACTGCTGTTCCTGGAGGTCTAGAGCAGCACTGTCCAAGAGAAAACAGCATGAGCCACATGGACAATTTAATAATTTCTAGTAGCCACATTTAAAAAGTAAAAACAAGTGAATTTTAATAATATATTTTATTTAACCCGTTATACCCAAAATATTTCATCACATGTATAAAAAGTTATTGAGATATTTTACATTCTTTTTTGCACACTGAGCCTTAGAAGTCTGTTTTGTGTTTACACTCGCAGTGCGTCACAGTTCCAACTAGCCTTGCTGCCAGGGCTCAGCCATAGGTGGCCAGAAGCTATACATTGGACAGCACAGGTCTAGGAGGCATCGAACAAGACCCGCAAAGGGAGGAAAGGGCTGTTGCCCTGAGCTCCTCAGGACTGCCCAAGGTCTGGGAAGCCCTCTCCCCTCTGCTCCAGCTGTAGGTCTCTTTGGAGTACCTTTTAAAAGGCCTTCATAAAAGCAAAACTCTTTCCACAAGGAGAATACAGAGAGATACCACACTAAAACTGAAAGGCCGAACTGCTCAGACTTAAGAAGGGTCAGGGCCACCCCGGGATCTGAAATCACTACTTTTGAAGATTACAAAAGGAAACTAAACCACAAGTAAATGTCAGGACTCCAGACACTTGTACTTGCTTTACTTCAGATGACCGTCCACATCACAATCACCTACTAAGGAAGCATCACCTTCACCAAGTAGATGAGGAAACAGGCTCAGAAAATCCTACCACCCAAACCTTCATGAGCTCACTGGACCATGTTGCCTTGGGAAAAGAGAGATACATGTATGCCATTTCCAATTTCAGACCTCACAGACCAACTTTCTTGCCCATAGCCCACCAAATTTAGAACACAAATTTAGCTAAGGAACTCCCCTTAAGCAAATGAGATAACAGCTTTGACCAGACTAGAGGACTAGGCTATTGCTGGGCTACACAGAGCTGTTTAGGCTTGCTCAGAAGCCCTCCAGCACTCAAGAAAAGACACCTTTTGAAAAAAAAAATTATTTTTATTGGAACTCATCTGAACATCAGATATACCTGGTGTTGGTTAGCAAGAACCGTTTGTACATTTGATATTGATGGTGCCAAACCAAAACAGTGACTGGACATGATGGGGAAAGATGTTAAGAACAAAAACCTGATTTTGGAGAGGAAAATAAAAGCCAGTCAGATTCAATGAAGATGCAAAACCTGGTGCAACAAAATCCTTTTACAAAATATAAATTTATTACGAAAACCTGAAAGGATAATCTGAGAAAGATAAAGAAAAAGAAAAGGAAGCCAGCAGGAGGAGGCAGAAGGAAAGGGAGAGGAAAAAAGACAAATAGGAGATGAGAGAAGAAAATATTATTAAGCACAACAAAGGTGCAGAAGCTTACCTGCCCAAATGGCATTAAAGCCTTGCTATGAAATCGCATCAGAAAACAAAGCATGCTGACATACAGTGCTCTACCTCCCATCTGTTTGAGTTCTAAGAGGTAAATAAAGAAGCTCCCTGGGAAGGGGACATGAGGTTGCTCAAAAACCCAACAAGGAAAAATTTTTTTTAAAAAAGAAAACCATACCCCACAGTCCCATTTCCCATGTTCACTGTTTAAAAGGAATAAATCCATCTGACAGCAGGAGAGGAGTGGGAGAGGGAGCAGCTGATGGATTTCAGACAGCCCAACTCCTCTGGAGAGGAGAAAGAAGAAGGACATGTGATGATCTCCTGGTTGAGAGAGAGGAGAGAGAGAGAAGGGAAGGGGAGAGATGGAAAGGAGAGGGAAGGGGCAATAAAAACACTGACATCTAATCTAGTTTACTGTGTTAAAAAAAAAAAGCCACATGCACCGCAGGCCCCCTGGGGGCTAAGGGCCCACACTGCTCCCCGTGTGGCCGTAGTGGACACTAGCTCCTGGCCTTGTCCCCATTCCTTCACAGGTCAGAGTGGAACTGTGCAGGTGCTGCTGCTGCTGCTGCTGCTGCTGCTGCTGCTGCTGCTCCTGCGGTGGCGGCGGCGGCGGCGGCGGCGGTGGGACCTTCAGCTAGTCTGCTGGAGCCAATGTCGGGGGGGGGGAAGGAAGGATGGACAGGCCATATGGCAGGGGAAAGAACACCAAAATGCCTCATTTCAAATAAAAAAGAAAATAGTCTATACACAGTTGTTTGTTTTGGTTCGGTACAAACAGAATAAAAAGTCATTGCTTTTGATGGTCAGCAAACACCCAATTCTGAAGAGCAGAAGTGATGCCCAGCGGGTGGATTAGGGCCCCCAGTGGTTGGCGGGGTGCCTGGCTTTGCGGCCCTCTCCCAAGAGGCAGAGAGCACAGCTTAGGTAGTGTAAGCCTTTTTCCTTTTATTTAGAATAATCTTTTTTTTTCTTTTCTTTTTTTTTTTTTTTTTAAGCAATTTCCCCACTCCCAAGTTGGGCCAGTATAGATTACATGAAAACTGGCACACCTATTGGCTGGAATACAGATGCACCAAATGAGGATTTAAAAACGTTCTGAGCAAAAAGTAGAACAAAAAGAAAAAAAGAATCTCCTAGCATTTCCCCCAAGGTTTCACTCTCCCGCCACACACACTCTCCAAAGGACCGCTACAGATCCAACTCTGCAAGAGAAGACAGAGCAGTGTCAATCGGGAAGCCGCGAGGACACCAGGAGGAGGCTTTCAGTCTCGACAGGCAGAAGACAGTGCTGCCCGGCCCTGGGTCCCGGAGCCAGCACTCACCTATGTCAGTTTCTTGGCTTTGTTGTAGAGGGAATCCACTACTTTGCTCATGTTCTGAATTGTTTCCAGAGCAGCTTCATAAGTTTTATCTACTGGGGGTTCATCGAAAATAATCAGGACACCCTCCCCCTGGTCCAAAATCCCTGCAGGAGACACAAGGGCAACCCAGGTAAAAGACAAGATTAGACACAAAAAGCATTTGTGAAACAGCCCACTCCCTAGTTGCCTCACTTTCTCCAGAAAAGAAGGGAAATAGAACTTGTCTCCCTATCCATTTATACATGTTTATTACATATTCTGATTTCAGGGAAGCAGGACCAGGGTCCTAGGGAACCACCAGGAGAAACAAAGGGAACACCTCTTTTAAAGATAAACTTCTTCAACCATCTCATCACCACCAGTAGCCCCCTTGCCTGTACAACTATTACTCACCATGAAATTTCTTGTCAAGGATCATCTGTGATAATTTCCTTTCCACGTCGCCCTAAAACCAAAGCACATAATTAAAGGGACCAGTATCCACTAGCCAGAGATCACCCTGACAAAAAAACTTCACAAAAGTCAAACAGACTGAAAACAAACAGCGACGATGCAACTCCAGCTCTGAGCCCCCATTCCCCACTCCCCACTGAACTTCCAAAAAAGGCCCGTTAGGTATGAATACCAGTCCCTCCACACCACCTTTTCCCATCCCTACCCACTCCATGGCCTTAGGACTCCTTACCTTGGAGAGTTTGATGAGACTAGATATGTGTGCAATCTAAAAGGAAAGGCAGAGAGACACCAACACTGAAAGCTTTGCTTTGCTTTTGCCTCCAATAGGAGAAGGGGGGAATGCGGGGAGAACTATTTGCTGTATCTTATTAAATCCTACTGAAAGTCTCTATGGGGAAAGAATCTCCTTGGGCATGCTTAAGTCTCTTGGGCTCTGCCCATCTGCCTGCCCTTCATTGCTACAGACAATAAGCACACTCCTGTTCCACACACTCAGTGACTACAAGAGGAGGAGACTGTACTCACAACATATGCAATCTTACACACCTCTACCCCAAAAATCTTTCTCCTCAGTTCTTGTTCATCCTATCAGTAGAGGCCAAAGCTCTGAGTGGCCTCTTGCCCACCAGGCACACCCTAGAAAGGAAGTTCTTACTCTGGACAGTAGAAGGAAGGGTGATGGCTACCGTGAGGATGCCTAGCCACAAGCGATTAGAGCCCCAGGAGAGTTCTTACCTGTACTCGGGAAAAAGGCTCAATGACTCGAATCAGATTCTGTTCCAGTAAGTTATCATACAACTTGGCCAAGTGTGTGCTGATAATTGGGTCATCCCGGAGCTCTGCCCGGTAATCTGTCAGGGCCTGTCGAAAGAGCAGTTACAAAGATTGGCACAGAAAAGCACTTTGAAATCAAGCTACCCCCAGCTTTCTAAGTAGTCTGCTGGCCTTTGTAACTACCATGGTTGAAGTACTGGGATATTTGGGGAGATCAAAGAGAACCCATGACAGAAAGCAAAAGAGAAGAAACATCAAGAACTAAAAGGTGAAGGCCAGGCGCGGTGGCTCACGCCTGTAATCCTACCACTCTAGGAGGCCAAGGCAGGTGGACTGCTTGAGCTCCAGAGTTCAAGACCAGCCTGAGCAAAAGCGAGACACACACACCCCCATCTCTAAAAATAACCAGGTATTGTGACAGGTGCCTGCAGTCCCACCTACTCGGGAAGCTGAGGCAAGAGAATCACTTGAGCCCAAGAGTTCGAGGTTGTTGTGAGCTATTGACACCACTGCACTCTACCAAGGGTGACAAAGTGAGACTCTGTCTCAAAAAAACAAACAAAAGCAAAAATAGAACTAAAAGGCGGACCATCTTTCTCTCTGAAAGCCTCTTGTCCACAGCTCAAACCATGCAAATCCCTAAGGGTAGCTGAGTATGTGAGCTAAAGTAACTACACAAGCATTTCTCAGCAAGTATGCCAAAGAACAAACAGGATCTCCAGGAAAAATAATAATACTGAGGTTAGGTAATAGTAAATGCTGCATACCACAACTAGCTCTTGGGAGTTTTATTAGGATCAGTAGCATAGTACAGCTCTACAGTTAAAAGAAAACAAAACATATTTCTAATTTTGTTTAACCCTCATATTTCTCAAACATATGATCACAGAACCCTTCTTTCAAGGAATTACTTGAAATTGAACCATCCCATCAAATATCCCAAACATTGGGATAAAATGATTTAGACTGATTATTCCTGTGTATGGTTTACCTTTAGTCTTGGTCTTAGTCTCTTAGCCTCATGTCAGCTGCAAATCATGCCAAGTAAGGGATCACAGGAATTGGCAAGAACCCTCCAAGAAGATGATGAATCTTGAAGATAGTCAAGGACACACGGTCTAATCTCTATCCCCATTAAGTTCGCCTTTCTGGATCTAGGTTTTGTCTTTGTTTTTCTTTCAGAGACAGGGTCTCACTCAGTTGTCCAAACTAGAGTACAGTGGCGTGACCTGTACTGTAACCTCACACTCCTGGGCTTAAGCACTCCTCCTGCCTCAGCCTCCCGAGTAGCTGAGACTACAGGCACGTGCCACCACAGCCAGCTATAGTTTTTATTTTTTTATTTTTATTTTTTTTTTTTTTGAGACAGAGTCTCACTTTATCGCCCTTGGTAGAGTGCCGTAGCGTCACAGCTCACAGCAACCTCCAACTCCTGGGCTTAAGCGATTCTCTTGCCTCAGCCTCCCGAGTAGCAGGGACTACAGGCGCCCGCCACAACACCCGGCTATTTTTTGGTTGCAGTTTGGCTGGGGCCGGGTTTGAACCCGCCACCCTTGGTATATGGGGCCGGCGCCTTACCGACTGAGCCACAGGCGCCGCCCTTTTTTTTTTTTTTTTTTAATTAAATTGGTAATTTTACTCAGACTAACAGGAGAGAAGTCTAGAACAGAATATATAAGTCTTACTCTAAGGCTTAGGCAAGTTCTCCTCCCATTTAGAAACTTCCCAAACAATAAAAGGCACAGGACTCAAAGAAACCCTAGAACACATCATCCTGGGAAGTTTCTTTTGGCCAAAGGACTTATCTTTTGCCCACAGAGAAGCAGACTTGGCATTTCTGGAGATGAAAGTAGGAATACCTGTGACTATGCCACATGGAACAAGCACTAACCCCAGCGTCAAACACTGACATATAATTGCTGTGTGACTTTGGGCATCCTCCTGAATCCTAGTGCCCTCAAAATGAAGATAATAGGTCTGTCATGAAAAATCAAAGTAAAAAAAGAATGACAAAAAGAACTGGAAAGTATTACATATAAATTACATATAATTTGTATCAATTCAGTAAGACTCACTGTGCAAAAATGCTTAACTATTTCTGGGTTTTTACATTGTACTGGGTGACTGGTACATGGGATCACATATACTTTGGCAAATTCCTGTGAAACTACAATTTTAAAAAATTTAATGTCCCTTTCCTCCACCCATTCCCTACCAACCAATAACATGCTCACCTTTTCAAAATCTGCCAGTGATCTGTTCTTGCTAGCCTGAGCCACGCATTTTAATGCTTCTGTCTGAGAATAAAGAGACAAATTGTGAAGGTGATCTATTCTGTCTACTGACATCCACCCAAAAAGTCTCATAAGCATTATGCTATGGCCACATAATCTCTGCCAGAAGGAAGAACCCACCCCACCATCATTCTTCTTCAAAGGCCTGGGAAGAAAAACTAGAAATAGTGAATACCACTATGCCAACCAGTTTCCCCTTTGAAACCCAAGATGACTTAAGAACACTAGGAAATAGAAGGGTTTTCCAAAAAGACAAGACCCTGATACAGCATTCTCAAGAGATGACAAGCTAAAAGGGAAAGTGATAAGAGAACTGTGAGTATCTTTCCCCCTTCCCTATCTCCACACCCACCCAAACTCCTTCCTGCCTTTACACCTGATTATACCTGTGCTTTATCAAGATTCATTCTGCTAGGTTTGGTACAAACCATTGAACAAAGTTTAGTTTCATTAGGCTTAAGGCATCAAAATTGAGGCACCAACATATTAACACTGAATGTTAAAACTCCACCAAGAGATGAAGGTACAATTAGTAGTTGAAAGCAACTTCTAACCTGGTTAGAAAAGGTGCCTGCTCAAGCTATCAGGTCTCCACGAGAAATGTGCAGTACTCATCTTTCTAGGAAACCAGCCTAACTCCTGCTTAAAAGCTATCATCAAGGTATCGGGACCAGAAGGAAGTCCTCTTCTATCAGCCTAGGTACTTAAATAAGCACAGTGTCTTATACAGTAGACTAAATACTACAAGGCTAATCATGACAATAGTTTGTCTCCAGCACTTGTCCTAAAGACAGAACAAATGCCAAAATGAGAAAAGCCTGAAACTTAGAGCTAGGTAAACCTAGTTCAAAGTCTGGCTCCACCATTTATTAGCTACCCAGCCTCAACCTAGCCACTGGACTTCTCTGAGCCTGTCTCTACAACTCTATTTCTAGTAAGAGTAGTATAATAGTAACCGATATTCTTGAGGTTAAAACTAGGAGCTGACCTGAAACTTTTGCTGATGAAATGCCAATTAAGGCCACTTGAAGAGAAGGAAGGAATCATCTGTTGTGGCCATTCCTCCAGAGATATAGTGAGATTATATAGAGAGCCAATCTGTCTGCTGTTTAGAGACAACTGCATTTGAAATCCAGAAAGATTACTTTTACTTTAGTGATAATTAAGCAAAGTACAAAAAGGGGATGGTCCAGATATCTAAGACATCATCTTTACACACATCGTAACTGTTTGTTCTCCTAAGTCGCATTCAGACTTTCTTGGGCATTAGGGTAGCACAGAAAGTTCTCTTTTTAGCACCACACCCAAAATCAAGGCATGAATAGAAAGGTATTGATCAGCACTCACACTGAGTCTCAAAACCTAGTTTCTGCACCAAGCAATCTGAGCTCACTAAAGCACATATGTACCAGACCTTATGAGGCTTCTGACTTGGAGAATCCAAGGTGCTATACTCTGCACATGTTAAATTCACAAGTCAGGTTCATGGGAGATAAATCATCTGGTCAAAGCTAAAAGCAACCTAACTCACTGCAAATGCTATACAGTTCAGTTCTGTAAGTCCCTCAAACCACCCAACATCCATGTGAGCACCAAACACTGACTTTCCAGGCCAAGAATTTAATAATATAGGAAATACACTAAATGGGCTTAAGGGAAGAAAAGAAGTAGGCGAGAAAAAGAAAGTAGAATGAAGCCCTAAAGGGCACGTGTCTCATTAAGCATCATGACTCTGACAACATACAGGTCGCAAAGTGAACAGAACTGCAGTCAAAGTATCCCTACCTGCCTCCCTGCATACCGAAGTGCAAGCTTCCCGCTCACCAAAGCCTGGACATCTTCTGGGCTAGAAAAAAAGACACACTTGGTCAATTGTTCCAGAATATTATGCTCCTAAGTAGAGGCTTAGGCCAATTTCTTTTTAACGAAATTCCACCATGAAGACTCTGCCCACAAAAGTTATCAGCCCCAACCCCTAAACCCACATGTCCCTCACAGTATGAAAACTAGGTTTTCACGTCTCTGGACCAAAGTTCAGCACTGGAGAGTAGAAAAACTCCAAGCCAAACTGAACTTACCAAAATCACTAAACTCAACAAGCAGAATGGTAAGTATAAATCAAATCTTAGTATAACAGGTCTTATTAAAATATATCCCCTATATAATCCAAAGATAGTCCTAGTCAATATTTCATCCCAAAAAAAATGTAGATAATTCTGTAGAGTTTTCAGGAACAATCTGTCATATATTTTGTTGTCCACTTTTTCAAACCTGCCCTTAACCTTTCTTTCCCCATTTTGGAGGGACCCAGTTAGTTGGCACTGGCTAAACTCTAAGCTATTCCTTGACTCTGTGTCCTGTGCTCAGCATCTATGAGGACAGAATATTTGAAAGAGACAAGAATTCTCCAGGAGGGGCTAGGAAGGGGATTTCTAAAATCCAACTCCTCTATTCTGATAGACTAGCAAGCAAAAGGGCACAGGAACACCCATGATCCTCCCACTCTGCTTCAACCATCCCCAGGGGCTGTGGCTGTTTCTTTAACTGGCTAAATTCCATGCCCAAGCCATCTCTGCCATGGCAGCAGACTCAGCTGAAGGACTTAAGTTCTTAAATTTCAGAGTTAATGTGCACCTACGTGTTGAGCATGATTTTGCACAGCAACATGTACTTCAGAGATGTAATGGCCTTGGGGCTATCAATGGAGTCATAACCTTCAAATGCCTCATAGAAGTATGAGTACGCAGTTTTCCAGTCCTTTTCCTCTGCTGCATGGATAATACCTGGGCATTAAAAAGAAAGGAATAAAAACCATATAAAACAATAGAATCATAAAAGATGAGAACTGAGAGGGCCTTGGAAATCTACCCCAACCATCAATTTATTGATGAGGTCAGGAAAGGAAAAAGGACCTCCCCAAAGTCACAGCCAGCTAGTGGGAGCTGAGATTAGAATCCAGGTCTTTGGCCTCCCAGCTCAATGTCATATTGCCAGTATAAATTCTCAAAGGAGTTAGAGACTCAACTGAAAGGGGATCTTAAGAAACCATATACTACATACCACCTTTCTTCTACACTTCTCACCACCATTCCACTCATGCTATCTTTTGGAGCCACTGGTAAAGGCCACATTGACCCTCCATGACATCACTATTATAGGTCAAGAAGTTGACCCCAACACTCCTAGAATGCCTGAATGACCTGTTTTAATAATGACTTTAGGGTAAGAGCTTTTCTAAGCTTGACACTTTTACTTAAGCAGCTTTCACCGGGGCGGTGGGGGGGGGGGGGGATCTAACCTCTTATATTTTCATTTCAAATACTGTAGAACTGCCACAGTTAACCACCTCCCTACATTGATCTCCTCAAGTTGACCTAATTTTCTTTCTTTCTTTTCTTTTTTTTTTTTTTTAGAGACAGAGTCTCACTTTGTCACCCTCGGTAGAGTGCCGTGGCATCATAGCTCACAGCAATCTCAGACTCCTGGGCAGAGGCAATTCTCTTGCCTCAGCCTCCTAAGTAGCTGGACTACAGGCGCCCACTACAACGCTGCCTATTTTTAGAGATGAGATCTCACTCTGGCTCAAGCTGGTCTCGAATCTGTGAGCTCAGGCAATCCACCCGCCTCAGCCTCCCAGAGCGCTAGGATTACAGGTGTGAGCCACTGCGCCTGGCAGTTGACCTAATTTTCATAGACTGGACATGCACCACATGTAGTCATCAGTACAGCAGGCCTAGTTCCTTTTGTTGACCACCTCCGTATGTCAGTTTGTTACAGTCCCTTGGGTGTTCAACTTACAGAGGCTCTACTAATCTTTGTCATTTATGGATGTGCTCTTGCCTAAATGTAGTCAGTGTACAGATCTCACATAATGACAAATGAACTTTGGCACATGGATAAGCAGTTATTTTTTAGGCTAATATGTTGAGCTAACCAATCTTCTGCCATTTAAAGTTGAGTTGTTCTCAATGAATTTAACTTTGAACTTCCAACGTATACTATCCAACCTATATTACTACTTGGGAAAACAAAAATTCTTTCCAGCTTAAGAGGCATCTAGGCCCTAAGAGTCTACCCTTGTGTTAGAACCTTATGTTATCTTATCACGATTATGTTAGCACTAATTGTGCCCAGCCCCATCCATTTGTTTACCACAGTGCTTCCCATTTTTCACATCAAGATACATGTAGAATGGCCAGGCACGGAGGCTCATGACTGTAATCCTAGCACTCTGGGAGGCAGAGGTGATTGGGTAGCCTGAGCTCAGGAGTTCAAGACTAGCCTGGGCAAGAGCAAGACCCCATCTCTACTAAAAACAGAAAAACTAGCCAGGCATCATGGTGGGTGCCTGCAGTCCCAGCTACTTGGGAGGCTGAGGCAAGAGGGTCACTTGAACCCAAGAGTTTGAGATCGCCATAAGCTAGGATGATGACACGGCACTTTACCTAGGGTGACAGAATGAGACTCTGTCTCAAAAAAAAAAAAAGTAGAAAGTATTTAGCATACTATAATAGAGTAAAAGGATGAAGCTGCTTATATACATGATTCCACAGAACCAATATTTTTAGTACATCTTTAACCCCCCTCAAGCTTACCTATGGTGCATGGCATGCCAGCTGGGAACTTCTGACTTTAACTACTTATTGAGTGATATGTGCCATTCCCCAGTCCTTTTACCCTACCCAAAAAGCCTCCTAATTTGCACTGGAGGAATTAGATCCTTTTTCTACTACTGCTCTTAAGTATAGAAAACTGCAGGAAAATCTGTCCCTCTCTGCAGCCAACGAGCTCCTTTGATAACACAACAAACCATTGATTTGTTGTGTTATCAAAGGAGCTAAACTAAATGAGACATAAGTATGATTTAAAGGAGGAAAAATAAAGCAAAATAAGGCCTAAGAACTGGTATACTGCTTTCCCAAACACATTCATAAATAGGGGCTACATAAGCACTATAAGTGAGGACTAGTATATGAGGTTTATTATTTAAAACAAAAACCAAAAAAACACTAACAACAAAAAACAATTAGACTGTCACTCACTCAACATAAACACTGATGACAGCTAACCATGTGCCAAGTACTGATACAGCTATTAAAGCAGAAAGAAATACAAACAAGGCCCTTACAAGGCTTATGGTCTGGTGGAAAATCACCAAAACAGAGACAAGGAGATTAGCACAATAATATGTGCAAAGGAATATATTCATTGGTAGAGAAGTCCAAAAGCAAAGAAGTAGTACAGAGGAGATTTTACAGAGGAAACATCTGAGTTGTATCTAGAAGGATGCACAGGAGTTTGCCATGGGGAGAGGTAAAAGGGGAATTTCAAGCAGAGAAGACAAAATAAATATACAAAGGTATGGAAGAAGGAAATAGCTTGGAGTACCCAGAGAATATAAAGTAATCTGATGACTAAGACGAAAAACCACAGGTGAGGGTGAAAAGCAGAGAATGCCTTCTTTTTGAATGTCATGTTAAGAGTAAAAATTAAGGTGAGGTTAATGGGGAACTACTGGAGAATTTTAAACAAAGGAGTTACATGATCAGGTTTGTGTTTCAGAAAATGACATTGGGACCTGTACAGAAGACAGATGGAAAAAAGTGACTAGCAACAGTTAGGTAAGTAAAAGATGACTCTAGTAGTCCTTAATTAGACCAGTGGCTTTTTGTAAAGATGAAAAAGAAAGAACAGATTTGGAGAAAGACTCAACATGATCAGGTAACTAACTGGGGATGAGGGATGAGGAGAGGAAAGAATCAAAAATTACTCCAAAGACTATAGTTTGATCAGCTAAATCAATAATGATACCATTAACTAAGAGGAAATGCAGAAAGGAACATTAGGGAGTGGAATGAATTTGGTTTTTGATGTGTTTTGAGACTGAGATACCTATGGGATATATAGGTATATATGTCCATTAAGCAGTTGGAAATCTAGATCTTGAATTTAAGAAAGAGGCGCACCGAGGCTGGCAGTTCAAACCCAGCCTGGGCCAGCTAAACAACAACAACTGCAACAACAACAAAAAAAAAGCCAGGTGATGTGGTAGGCACCTATAGTCCCAGCTACTCAGGAGGCTGAAGCAAGAGAATTGCTTAAAGGCCAAGAATTGGAGGTTGCTGTGAGCTGTGACACCATGGCACTCTACCAAGGGCTACACAGTGAAACTCTGTCTCAAAAAAAAAGAAAAAAAGAAAGAAGTTACTGAAGATCTAGATGAGGGGACCATTAGTATTATGTGGCAGCCTGAGCCATAGGGAGCATGGGATGAGGCTCAGCGCCTGTAGCTCAAGCAGCTAAGGTGCCAGCCACATACACATCAGCTGGCGGGTTCAAATCCAGCCCGGGCCACCAAACAACAATGACAACTACAACCAAAAAATAGCCAGGCATTGTGGCAGGCGCCTGTAATCCCAGCTACTTGGGAGGCTGAGGCAAGAGAATCACTTAAGCTCAAGAGTTGGAGGTTGCTGTGACCTGTGACGCCACAGCAGTCTACCAAGGGCGACAACTTGAGACTCTGTTTCAAAAAAAAAAAGAGTACGGGATGAGACAGAAAATGGAGAGAACAGGAAGGGAAAATAAGAAAGCAACACTGAGGAACACCTACACTTCAGGGACAGTCAGAAAGAAAAGGAAACAGCAAAGTGTGGGGTGTGGCTGCTAATTAGTCAAGGGAGAACCAAGGAGACAATGTCAAGGAAGCCTAGAGTGTCTGGCAAGGTTGAATTACCCCCACCCAAAGGTCAGAGATTTTGTTATTAATTTCTTTCTAGGAGTCAATAAAGACACCAAAGTAAAGTCACTCTTTCAACTTTTTCAAGAAGCTTGACAGGAAGGGGAAGACAGTAATTTAAAAAATAGAAAGGGTTGTGGTTTTCAGCTGAGGCAGATCAAAGACTAAGAAGATCTGGGAGGAGAAAGACTAAAAACCAAGAATGCAACAAAAAGACAGTTGGAAGGATCACCTTCGATTAAGGGTTAAAACAGACAGTGATAGAAATTCTGTAGAGGAAAGAGAAGAGGGCTCACTTAAAAATGGCTTCCATTTCCTCTGAGAAAATCAGATGCAAATTCATCTCTTGACAATAAAGACAGAGAATAGATTTAATAGAGTAGTGGCTTAAACAAAAGCTACTCATTGGGTAAAGCTAATACTGTGATAAAAGCTTTACATTGTTCATCTCATTTAATCCTCAGTACAATTATTATTGACATTTTATAGATGAGCTAAAAATAAAGATAAAAACAAATTAAGTAGCTTGCCCAAAGTCACACACGTGGAAATCACCCAAACATTTAATTTTAACCTAGGAAAGCCTGATCCTAGGCAAGTCAGGCAGGTATTATCTTTTACAAATGAGAAGGATAACACAAGCTAGTCTTCTGTCTCCAATTCCAACAGTCCTTCAATAATGATGCCTCCAGTAAAAAAACCTGCTGAATACCAAAAAAAGTATTCCACCTGCCTGTCAATTCATGGGCTCCTAACCCCAGCATTCGCCAACCCCATCAGAAAGCTGAGTACTACATTCAGCTAAAAGTGAAATAGCTTTCCTAAGCCACGATCTGAGGCCCTTTGGGGAAGTCCAATAAACTTTACGAAGGTCTCCAACAATCAACATAGTTGTGTTTAGCCAATCCTGCAGAGAAATGCTTTCATTCTAAATGGCTAAGAGGTATGTTGAGGGAGTCTTTTAAGCCTAAGTGAGACCTGTCTAGGATTTGGCCCCAACAGGTTGCCAGTTCGAGCACTTACAAGCATGTTAGTGTATTTTAGGCAGTTAATAGGAAGGGAGCAGCTGTTTAGAAAGGAAGGTTTCTAGGCAGGACACAGGGGCTCACGCCTATAATCCTAGCACTTTGAGAGGTTGAGACAGGAAGATTGCTTGATGCCAGAAGTTTAGGACCTGAGCAAAAATAAGATCCCATCTCTACCAAAAAAAAAAAAAAGAAAGAAAGAAAGAAAAATTAGCCGTGGACAGTGCCTGTGGCTCAGTGAGTAGGGTGCTGGCCCCATATACCAAGGGTGGCAGGTTTGAACCGGGCCTGGCCAAACTGCAACAAAAAATACCCAGGCATTGTGGCGGGCACCTGTAGTCCCAGCTACTCAGGAGGCTGAGGCAAGAGAATCGCCTAAGCCCAAGAGCTGGAGGTTGTTGTGAGCTGTGACACCACAGCACTCTACGGAAAGCAATAAAGTAAAACTGTCACTAAAAAAAAGAAAGAAAAATTAGCCCACGTGGCAGCACATGCCTATAGTCCTAGCTACTCCGGAGGTCAAGGCAGGGAGAATCAGTGAGAATTATCTCAGAAAAATTTGAAGGAGAATATCTTCTGAGAAATTGGTTTCTTAGAAGACACTGAGCCAAATCGGCCAGTTTTATTCTCTAGTCCCAACCCCCATTCCTTCCACCTATAAGACAGGATGCACTCTAAGAAACATATCCTGGAAGTAGATAGAGGCGTTACCTGACTGCATGTCCAAGGTGGCCTGCAATTTAGGGGGGCAGTAGATGGCATTTGCTGTGGTTCGAGCAGAGGTTAAGGCAGCTCGGGCTTTCGGCAAGTTGCTCAGGGCGTGGTATGTTTTGCTTTCTAAAAGCTGTACTTCTACCAAAAGGGCTTTGTCATCCATCTTTTTCAACTCCCGCAACAGCTGAGAACCTGAAGAAGGAAAATATATATATACTCCTTTGTTAGTCATAATCCTAATACTTTGATATTGGACATCTCACTCTCCCACCCTCATTAACAGTCAGGATAAAGAAACTTGTCTAGGGGCAAGACATGATTGCAAGAGGGACTTTACCTAACAATTGCAATCAGTGTAACTGGCTTATTGTACCCTCAATGAATCCCCAACAATAAAAAAAAAAAAAGAAAAAAAAAAAAAAAAAGAAACTTGTCTACACTCACAAATAGATTACCTTAAGACTCCATGTAAGAATTAAATTTTCTGATGAAGTGCTACCTTTCAAAAGAAAAACACACATCTCTTTGAAGCTTTCTGCTTCCTAAGAACAACATTAAAGCCAAGACTCCTATAAGGTTAATCTTAAGATTTAAAGACAGTGGAAATCTCTACCCATAAAATGCTGTAACTAGTTATGCAGTTCAGACAGGCATTTGATCCCACTCTCTTCTGCTCCACCAATCACAAGACTATATAAGAAACACCGGGGGCCAGGCACAGTGGATCACACCTGTAATCCTAGCATGCTGGGAGATGAAGGCAGGTGGATCCCCTGAGGTCATGAGTTCCAGACCAGCCTGAGCCAGAGCGAGAACCCTGTCTCTAAATATAGCCAATGTTGTGGCAGGTGCCTGTAGCTCCAGCTACTCAGGAGGCTGAGGCAAGAGGATCACTTGAGCCCAAGAGTTTGAGGTTGCTGTGAGCTATGATACCACCGCACTCAACTGAGGGTGACAAAGTGAGACTCTGTTTCAAAGGAAAAAAAAAAAAAACACTGGGCACTAGGGTTGGTGAAGTGACAAGTTCTGGATATGCCAATGTTCTCCAAATACAGCTTCTTCCCTCTATACCTCAGATAAGAAAATCAAGTCCCAGTTGGGCACTGTGGCTCATGCCTATAATCCTAGCATTTGGGGAGGCCAAGAAGGGAGAACTGCTTGTGGCCAAGAGCTCAAGACCAGTCTAAGCAACAGAGAAAGACCTGTCCCAACAAAAAATAAAAATATTAATCAGACACAGTTAATTGTGTCTGCCTGCAGTCCCAGCTACTGGGGAGGCTGAGGCAGCAGGATCACTTGAGCCCAGGAGTTTAATGCTGCACTGAGCTATGATGACACCACCGCACTCCAGGCTAGGCAACAGTGAGACCTCATCTCTTTAAGTGGGGAAAAAAAAAAAAAAGAGAGAATTAAGTACTTATACATGCTACAACATAGATAAACCCTAAAAATAATGCTGTGTGACAGAAGCAAGTCACAAATAAAATTTACATACTTTATAGAACAGGCAAATCTACAGATAGTAGATATGCCCAGGGCTTAAGGCATGAGTAGGGGTGGGGACATGGTTTGGGGAACTAATAGGGAGTGACTGCTAATGGGTAGGGAGTAGCTTTCTGGGGTGATGAAAATGTTCTGAAATTAGATGGTGGTAGTACTTGCACAATTTAGTAAATATACTAAAAATCATTGAATTGTACATTTTAAAAGGGTGCATTTTATGGTATGTGTATCTCATGAAAGGTTATTTATTTAATGTTACTCTCTGTTTGAACTATGAAAAACTGCCATTTTTGCAAGAATACTGGCAATTGAATATTGGCAATTTTCCGACCTAACAGACCATCAAAGTCAAGTTCTTCTGTTTAGGGAAAATAGTTCGGATCTACTCATTAATCAAATACAAGTAGCAAGAAAAGATTTCAGAGTATTTAAAAGCCACATGGGTAAAAGCCTTCAGTTGGTCCACTCCAGCTTCCAAATAGATTTGTGGCCTATTAATTTCTTGACTTATAAAATAGATTTTGGCCAGGTATAGTGGCTCACACCTATAATCCTAGCACTTTGAGAGGCCAAGGCAGGAAGATTGCTTAAGGTCAGAAGCTCGAGACCAGGTTAGGAACACAATCTCTCCCTGGGGAGACTCTGTCTGAACAAAAAAAAAAATTAAAAATTAGCTGGGAGTGATGACATGTGCCTATAGTCCTAGCTACTCCAGAGGCTAAACCAGAAGAATTACTTGAGCCCTTGAGTTTGGGGTTGCAGTGAGCTATGATTCCACCACTGCACTCTAGCCTAGCAACAGAGCAAGCCAATGTCTAAATATATAAATAAATAAATAAATAAATATTTAAGTATAATTATAACAGACATAGTAAATATGACAGCCAGTAAAACATTTATAATTTAAGATCTAAATCTGAAATTTAACAGGGTGTTGTAGGGAAAAGGTAGATACATATTGAAAAAAATTTTAGTTATTAAAATGGAATGGATTTTACTGCTTCTACTTCATGTGAACTTAAAAACTACCCTTTCGTTCTCTAAATTTGACAGGTTAACTCTTAGCAAATAGCAGTTTCCCATAACAGATCAGCACTGTAAGCCATCTTCAATCTTTCTTAGAAGCAGGCAGAATCCAAATTATTAGTAGGTTATTGATAAGAGTAGCCAGATTTAGAATACATTCGTTTAGCTAGCTGAGATGACTTATTAATTTCTACTAGCTTGCTTACCCAAATGTAATGCTTCCTGGTACCTCTTGGTATCAAAGTACAATGACACCAGTCTTGCCTAGGAAAGAGAAAAGGCATTGATTGAAGAGAAGGAGGGGGGGGAAGTCACAGAAAGAAATCAAAGATTAACAATCACAGAACTGTTACTGCTAAATATACAAGTCCTGACAATAGCAACAAATTCAGCAAAAGAAATTATCAAGCCCACGGTACTGCCTCCTGTCATAGCCAGCAACTGACTGTTAACTTTACTATGATGCTGCTTATTTCTCTGTCTCAAAACTTCAAGCAATGAGACTACTAGCAATAACCTCTGGGTACCTGGGTAATGGCAAAGTTGCTAAAAATACTTTTGATCACAGTCTGTTTAACCATGCCTCGAGACCTGAAATCAGTGCTCATATAGAACATACCTCCAAAGCTTGGCGTAAGAAAGTCCTTTTCTCTGATTTGGCCCATTCAATGCACTCTAAACACAGCTCAACCTGCAAGAGGGAAAGACAGTACATGCAACATTATGTCCTCACCTTCTTCCCACAAACCATGCTTTGGAGAAGTGCTTTAATTCCCTCCTTACTTAATACCATTTGCTCTATTTAGTGTCTGATCCACGGTATCTAACTGTGTAATGATTATATTGTTATGCAGCATCAAACTTTATTTTAACAAATAAAATATCTTTATGCTTAGTGTTCTTTGGGAAAGTAGGTCATCTTTGAGACTCCTCTTCTACCTTCCCAAGAAGCACCCAGAACTTCCAACAACATATATACCCCTGGAATATAGATTTCTACAATGGCATAGCAATTTTTAAAGCAGAAATTTCTCCTGGAAAAGTCAGAAATAGTAACAATAATGTTATTGTTTTAACAGGCAATAAAGGGGAGAAATTCTCAGCCTAAGCACAAATGCCTTATTCCTAACAATTGCTTGTAAGACTCAAAAGGTCCAATTAGTTCTTTTCTTTTCAGATTCAAAACAGTGCAACTAATCAATTCATCACCATTTTTACAGCAAACAGCCACAGAAAACTTACCTTGTATTAAAAGGAATACAAGGAAATTAGAATTATTCTAACACTTAAAAAGGCTTTTAAACTTTAATTGTGAAAGGCACTCTGAGCCCCCAGCTCTATCTGCCACCGAAGCAGTGATGTAACATGCAAAGTAACTGATTTAAAGCAGTAGTCAATCCTACACAGTCTAGCATGCCTTCAGATATCCCTGACATAAAAGTACATATTAAGTACTGCAGATCATATTCTGATTCTGTAGCTGTAAGTTTTGTGTTAAAGTTACTAATCAGAGCCTAAGACAAAAAGAAATGAAATGAGAAACTGAGCTCTCCAGAGAACTGCTAATACAAAATTTATTAAAGTTCTCATAAGAAATGCTATGAGAAAAAACTAAAAGGACATAATTCAAATTGACAAAAATCTTCTGTTTTCTTTTTTTTTGTTTGAGACAAAGTTTCAAGTTTCAGCACTCTACCCAGGTAGAGTGCTGTAGTGTCACAGCTCACAGCAACCTCAAACTCTTGGGCTTAAGCAATTCTCTTGCCTCAGTCTCCCAAGTAGCTGGGACTACAGGCACCTACCACAACGCCTGGCTTTTTTTTTTTTTTTTTTTGTAGTTGTCATTGTTGTTTAGCAGGCCCTGGCCGGGTTCAAACCCACCAGCCCTGGTATATGTGGCTGGCACCCTAACCACTGAGCTACAGGCACTGAGCCAGATCTTCTGTTTTCTGATCCTAAGTTCAAGCTCAGTAAATAAACTGATGGATGACATTATATAGTATTTGGAGCATTCACCAGTAAGAGATTCAATGAAAACTTTACAACTCAATGGAGCCCCCTGGTGACTACCTGATCTCCAACTCTAAACTCAACTGACCTCAAAATTCTACAAAAATAAGAAAGAACCAAAAACTAAAATAAAAGTCAGCCAATCACAATTTCAGAGTTTTGAGTTTTGTTCTGAAAAACTAAACTCAAAGTCAAATGTCTAATATATATGGAACTGAAAATATTTTGCTGAATACTTTAGCAAAGAAAATATAGGAGTCTTTAGTCTGACATGACTCAGGGGGCTAAGAAATGCCCTCTACAATTTTATCCAGAGGACGTTTTCAAATGATGCAAAAATGGGACTTAGGTACATTCCACTGTACATTATACTTTAATAAACAGTTTATTCCTACTCCCCCCTTTTTCTCCCCCCCACCCCCCGCCGCAAAAATGCCAGGGCTCCTGACCCAGTAGTCAGGATTATAGAGCTTGGCAACTCTAAAGTATATCCCTAATTAAGAAACACCAAATTCTACTCTTGCAATTTACCTGCCCCTACGTCCCGGACAGTCTAGATATTAGGTGACTCACCTAAGGTCACATATCACCTGCTAGGACCAGAACTCATCCCTATCTCCAGCACTCTTTGTACCTTTACCCAACCTTAAGATAAGGTCAGCACAGACATTTCTCCTAGAGGAAGGATTTTTTTTTTTTTTTTTTTTTTTTGAGACAGAGCCTCAAGCTGTCCCCCTGGGTAGAGTGCCGTGGCATCACAGCTCACAGCAACCTCCAACTCCTGGGCTCAAGCAATTCTCCTGCCTCCTCCTCCCAAGTAGCTGGGATTATAGGCGCCTGCCACAATGCCTGACTATTTTTTGGTTGCAGCCGTCATTGTTGTTTGGCGGGCCCAGGCTGGATTTGAACCTGCCAGCTCAGGTGTATGTGGCTGGCGCCTTACCCACTTGAGCCACAGGCACCAAGCCTAGAGGAAGGATTTTTTACAACATGATCTAGGTATGTTATAAATTACAGAATACGTGATTGACATTATCAAGAATTGTAATTGGTGAAACCAGCACCTCAGTTCCAAGAAATTTTAAAAGGTATTGCCCTTGCTACACAGCTATTTTGCTTGAAAGGCTTATAATAATGCCAAATATGACTGATAAAGAGGATAGAAATATACAAGAAGCCCAGGCTTCCGGAAGAAGGCTCTTACTCGAGTACAAAAACTTGATGTGGTCAAAATTAGATACTTAAGTTTTAAATCAATACATTGAACCATTCAAAAAAAAAAAAAAGCCTTAAATTACCTAAATTCAGGTTGGGGTGGGGGGAATAACTATTAATCCAAATCTGAAATTGGTAGCACAAACCCCTTTTTCCATTGAAACAACTGTTTTGACAACATGATTTCTTGTTTAGTTCTTTTTTTTTGCAGCTTTTGGCCAGGGCTGGGTTTGAACCCACCACCTCCAGCATATGAGGCTGGCGCCCTACCACTTTGAGCCACAGGTGCTGCGACAACATGATTTCTGATTTAAGATTCCTTAAAATGTGCTATTGTGTTTCAATTGGGCGACTACACCAAAAAAATGGCTTATTATAGGCAATTCCCTAGAAAGCCCTTGAAGTTCAGGTTCATTCTGGAAGTTCAGTTCACTATTTGGCAAAGGTGTGGTGCAGTCTTCTTTCTTTCCTCTTCACCCTACTTTTCTCCTCTTCTCCTCTTGTCAAGTACCCCATTTTCACTCCATCCTCCCACCCTACCACACATATGCTGTCGGTTTCTAAGCCCCAAACCTTAGCCTTGCAAATGACCAGATCCCAATCCGAATCATACCAACTTTAGGACTACAGACAGCTAAAAATTGGTCTGTAAATATATCCAACGTATGGTTACTCCCCAAACAAAAAAAGCAAAGGAAATCCCCTCCCTCATACTCTTGGTACCAAACTCCTTAACACAAAGCTCTTGGTCTCTTTTTTTTTTGTAGAGACAGAGTCTCACTTTATGGCCCTCGGTAGAGTGCCGTGGCCTCACACAGCTCACAGCAACCTCCAACTCCTGGGCTTAAGCGATTCTCTTGCCTCAGCCTCCCAAGTAGCTGGGACTACAGGCGCCCGCCACAATGCCCGGCTATTTTTTTGGTTGCAGTTTGGCCGGGGCCGGGTTTGAACCCGCCACCCTCAGCATATGGGGCCGGCGCCCTACCGACTGAGCCACAGGCGCCGCCCAGCTCTTAGTCTCTTAACAAGATTCCAAAATGTCCTGTTTCACCTCAGGCCTCAATACTACTATGACAGTCATCCACTACGACTTGCTCCTCTATCCTTTCCCATGACCCAAAGAATTTTAAAAGAACCAAGAATGAAGACTAAGCTGGGCATGGTGCTCCTGCCTATACTCCTAGCACTATGGGAGGCAGAGGCGGGCAGACTGCTTAAGCTTAGGAGTTCGAGTCCAGCCTAAAAGTGAGACCCCCATCTCTACTAAAAATAGAAAAACTTGCCAGGCATTGCGTTGTTCACCTGTAGTCACAGCTACTTGGGAAGCTGAGGCATGAGCATCACTTGAACCCAAGAGTTTTAGGTTGCTGCGAGCTATGATGCCAAGGCCCTCTACCCAGAGCAACAGGGTGCTCTGTCTCAAAAAAAGAAAAGAAAAGAAAAAGAAAAACAAGAATGAAAACTGTATCCATTTTCCCCGCATCGGAGGTCTTGAGGCACTCAAACAAATGTAGTAACAAAACCCCATGCTTACATCTTAATTCAGTAAACTAAGATCTTAATTCCATATGGTATTTTCTGAGCAGCTACCAGGGGAAAGGCATTATACATACACTCCCTCGACAAACAGTAGTCACGTATCTCCTCTAAGCCAAACTACTCAATGTGCTAGGAATACAGAAGTGAAGAGGACAAAGTAGATATCTTCATGAAACTTACATTCTAAGGAGGAAACAAATATTAAACAAGTAAACAGGAAGAAAAGTAAGCAGTGACAGGGTATTTTAGATATGGTGATCAAGAAAAGTCTCTTCGGAAGACGTGAGCAAAGACTTAAAATAATGTGAAGAAAAAAACCCATATTAAGATCAGGCTGACAGCAATCCAGATGTATACAATTTTCCAAGTCCAGAACAGTATAAAGTCAAGGACGAAAGGATAGTATTACAGCTGTAAATAAAGTAAAAAGGGAGACTAGTCTAAATGCGGTCAGAGGTAGCTACAGGTAAGGAACTGGAACTGTACTGGGAATGAGGAAGGCCCTGTGAACAAAGTATGCAGTGCTTCACCTGAATAAGATTATATTACAGTAACTCAGACAATTGCAGAATAATCAGAAATATAACATGTACAAAATATAATGGGAGTTACTAAGAGTTACTAGCACATTAAAGTCAAGAAGAAAAGACTGCAGAGGAGTGGGAACTTATGATGGAACCATGGAAGGGAGATGCAGCTTGAGGAGCATAAAGGACTTGTTGGCCAAACAGGCAGGTATCCAATGTGACTGACAGGGTTGATGTGCTGAGTAGAGTTCTGGTAGACCAAACTACTGCACTAGGTTATAGTATAGAAAACCACTGATTAGCTAATTCTGCAGGCAATGGAAAGCCACTAAAGGTTCAAATTGTCAGAAAGCTACTTGGTACGATATCTGACAATGGTGAAATGAGCCTTTACAGCAGTCTGCGTTAAGAAATAATTAAGATCCAAACTAGGTGGAGAACAGACATGAAGAAAGCTGAACTGACAGAATTTAACAAACAGTTGGAAGCTCAGGTTGGTCATACTGAGTTTAAGGTGAGATGAGACGATCTAAATGATTCAAAATTTGTTCTGAAATAAACAATCCATAATCCACAAAAAGTAGTAAAAGAAGTCCTAGTTTGGACTCTGACTCTTTTTTTGTTTGTTTTTGTTTAGCAGGCCCCAGCCAGGTTTGAACCCACCAGCCCCACATCATGTGGCCGGTGCCCTAACCACTGAGCATAGGTGCCCCCAAGACTCTTGGCCAGGCACAGTGGCTCAAGCCATAATCCTAGCACTCTGGGAAGCCAAGGTGGCAGGATCACTTGAGGTCAGGAGTTCAAGACCGGCCTAAGAGCCAGACCCCGTATCTACCAAATATATAAAAAATTAGCCAGGCGTGGCAGAGGCAAGCCTATAGTCCCACCTATTGGAGAGGCTAAGGCAGGAGGATCACTTAAGCCCAGGAGCTGGAGGTTGCAGTGAGCTATGAGGATATCACTGCACTCTAGCCCAGGTAACAGAGCCAGACTCTGTCTCAAAAAAAATACTCCAGTGCTTAATAAAAGCTAAATTCTAATCATCTAAAAACAGCCTTTAGGGCTAGCGCAGTGGCTCACACCTGTAATCCTAGCACTCTGGAAGGCCAAGGCAGGTGAACTGCGGGAACTTACGGGTTGGAGACCAGCCTGAGCAAGAGCAAGACTCCATCTCTAAAAATAGCCAGGCGTTGTGGTAGGCACCTACAGTCCCAGCTACTTAAGAGGCTAAGGCAAGAGAATCACTTGAGCCCAAAGAGTTTGAGGTTGCTGTGAGCTATGACACCAGAGCACGCTACCAAGAGCAACAAAGCAAGACTCTGTCTCAGAAAAAAAAAGAAAGCAAAACGGCCTTTAGGTAACATTAAAATGACATTGACAATAAAATGCCATAATGCCTAGGAATGCTTCCTTTCACCCTAGGAAAAAGAAGGCCTCTAGTTGACAAAAAATGTAACATGCAATGAACAACAGCAATGTACCAACATAGTTAAGGGAGGGCCTAAGCAGACGGGGAACCCCATGATAAAGGCCAGTAAATCCCACCGGTCTCTTGAAGAGAGCACTAAATTATGACTTTAATAGATTTACACAAAGGAATATAAAAAATTATCATTAAACAAAGGCGGTTCTACCCACTGAGTCAGCTCTATGCTACAGAAAGGGACAAATTTCAGAGACTTCAGTGTGCAAAGGAGCTGCTTGGATAATTAATTTTTCTGCCTCCAAGTAACATTGGTCAGTTTCAAATTAACATTTATTGATCAGCCTGTTGTAAGGTACCCTATTTCAAACAAAAGATAGCACCACTTTCCATGAGAACAAACCACAGCACTCTAGCCAGGGCGATAGAGTAAGACTCTTGTGTCAAGGAAAAAAAAAAAAAATTACAAGGCAGCTATCTAAATTTTTTTTTTTTTTTTTTGAGACAGAGTCTTACTACGCCCTCAGTAGAGTGTGCTGGCGTCACAGTTCACAGCAACCTCAAACTCTTGGGCTCAAGCAATTCTTGCCTCAGCCTCCCAAGTAGCTGAGACTACAGGCACCGCCATATTGCCCAGCTGTTTTTTTGTTGCAGTTGTCATTGTTTAGTTGGCCCGGGCCAGGTTTGAACCCGCCAGCCTCGGTGTCTGTTGCCAGCGCTATTAACTACTGTGCTCCGGGCGCCAAGCCTAAATTTTATGTTTGACCTACTATCATGAAACAGTTTGCCAAAAACAAATGAATCTGAAGAACACTCAACAAATAAATTTTCTACAAATGAAGTTTAATATACTCTATGGTGTTTAAATTAGGTTTCATAGAATCACTAAGAAACCAGTTTTACAAAGGGCAGGATTTCAACATGGGCTCTATGTGTCCTAGGTTTCTGAAATTCCTCACTGTTTACTCACTATGTTACTATGGCCTTTTATACCTTTCACACCTGTACACCCACACAGGCTCCAGCAAACAGACGTATAACCACCCACCAATTCCAACCCTCACCCTTATATTATCTGACAATTTATGTATTTGTTTTTCGTCTATAATCCTCATGACAGCAATGGCTGTATTTTTACAACTGCATCCCCAGTACTTGTAAGTGCCTAACACAGAGCCAGCAGTCAGTGAGTACTGACCAGCACATCCCTAGGGAAGACAACAATTATATTCTTCTCACAAACCAGTTCAAGCCCAAGTAATACACCCTGCTTGAATCTGCCACTTTTTACAGAATGATTTTTAATTTTAGTATGTGTCTCCTCCTGAATTGATAAAATACAGCTATCTTTGAAAAGGTTAGGAAAAGTTCAGTGATTCCAGATATTATCATACGGCTCAGGGTCTAGTCTGAACTTGTAGAAAACGTACAGAAACACCAGGCACTTTTGCACACGAGATACAAACAAATGGATGCTCACCTCTCAATAAAGGCTTATATGCATTACAAAACATGCCAAGAAGGAACGCCACAAGACACTTAAATTAGTGCTCACAAGGAGCTCTGTGACACAAGATGAAAGGTACCACAGACACAGAAAACATTACAAAGGTGTGGCAATACAATACCTCAAAGACAAGAATCAGTTTGTGACCCTGATGTAATGAGGATTCCAGGGACCACTGACAATCTCCACTTACAAAGTAAAGCATGGAACAGACCCAAAGTATCAAATGCCCTGTAACAAAGAGAAACTGACATGATAAGTCCTGAGCTGTCCTCCAAGCTTGTCCCTTCCACTTTAGTACCCAGTGCAGGCAGGCTTTTCTTTCACTGAAACAGACTTCTTTACATACTGTCTACTTTCCATCATTAACATAGCTTACCTCCTGCCCTGTAGCTGCTTCCATATCAAGAAACAGATCAAGAAGAGATCGGACCAGACGGGCTGCTTTAGCCTTGCTGATGGAATTCAAGAAGGGTCGTACATACTTCAGGAGTCCTCCAAGCTCTGTGCGAAAGGTAATTCAGGGGGAAAAAAAAAAGTAAAAGTAGGGACAAAATACCCATTTAAAAAATTGACCCAAGATCATAAAATTTAATACTTACATCACTGGAATCAGTCTAAATGGAACTTAATAGTTTAAAGCATTCACTAAAGCAGACACTAGAGTAGCAAAATAAGTTAACATCACATGCCAAATTTGTATTCTATTCCTCACTCAGCCACTGAATTACTATGAGGGCCTGGGAAAACCTCATATCTCTACTTTATTTATCCATCTTAGTGAGACATAAATAGCAAAGTATTCATACTATCAAAAAACAGTTTTCTAGCTAGAACATGAAACATGCTGTGCCCCTCTCCACCCTGGACAAAATCACTTCCTCACAACCAACACATATGATCAAGTTATAGGAATACATATATTTTTTTAATTTCCAAGTCTGCCTTAACAATTCCCCTTAAACAGACAAGACAAAGGTTTTCAATTCCTCTCTTTCTATAGTTCTCTCCAGTTTAGCCTTTCAGCAATATCACTTCCTTGGCACTCTTTTGAATAAACTTTTCACACAGAATTTTGGGTGTTTTGTCCTCACAGTCCTTCTATGTCCTTTTATAATTCCTCATTGATCTTCAAAACCTAAATCTTAAACTATGATCAAAGGCTGAGGCAGGTGGATTGCCTGAGTTCACAGGTTTGAGACCAGCCTGAGCCAGAGCAAGACCTTGTCTCTAAAAATAGCCAGGAACTGTTGTGGGCACCTGTCGTACCAGCTACTTGGGAGGCTGAGGCAAGAGAATCGCTTGAGCCCAAGAGTTTGAGGTTGCTGTGAGGTATGATGCTACAGCACTCTACCAAGGGTGACAAAGTGAGACTCTGTCTAAAAAAAAAAAAACTATGATCAAAAAAGGTATCTACCATAGAGCTTTTCCCCCCTTATAGAAGAGGGCAGTACAGGCTTGGCACCTGTAGTTCAGCGGATAGGGCGCCAGCCACATACACCAGAGCTGGCAGGTTCGAACCCAGCCCAGGACAGCTAAAACAACGACAACTGCAACAAGAACAACAACAAAAATAGCCGGGTATTGTGGTGGGTGCCTTTAGTCCCAGTTACTTGGGAGGCTAAGGCAAGAGAATCACTTAAGCCCAAGAGTTTGAGGTTGCTGGGAGATGTGACGCCACAGCACTCTACCCGGGCAACAGCTTGAGACTCTGTCTCAAAAAAAAAAAAAAAAGAGGGCTATACAGGAACTCTAAGGAAACACCTTTTGAAACAATAAACTAGACATATGTTAGTCAAATAGCAAAAATTAGAGAATGTTTCAACTAAACTAAAGAAGTAGTTTGGAATGTAGGTTAAAATTACTTTAGTGCCACTGTCTCTTTAATATTTTCCAACTATAAACTCACTCTCCTGAGAACTCTAATTCAGGGCAAGCAAACCTCACCCTCCTGAGAATGGTCATTCAGGGTTCTGAAATCCTCATCTGCCTGAATAGTCTAGAGAATGCATGGGACTGTGTTAGGTACTAAAGGAACTTTATACAGAGTAGAAAAGTTCACCTTTCCCTTCACTCCCCTGTCCTGCCCTTTAATTCCCAATGTTTAAGACTTTCCCCTTCTTCCACACCACTCACTCCTACATCAACTATCCAGCCATGCTCATGCCACAATCCCATCTGAAAGTGTCTTTCCATCTTCTTAATGTATATAAATCTTAGATATCCTTTCACTGAGTGTTCCATGCTAACTCCAATCTACAGTGATTTCTCCCTCTCACCTTCCTTTTGCATTTATTTCAATTATATTATGTAATCACAGTTTTTTGAAAGTAGTGTAGGCTGGGCATGCATAGTGGCTCACGCCTACAATCCCAGCACTTTAGGCGGCCAAAGTAGGAGGATCACTTGAGACCAGGAGTTTGAGACCAGCCTGAGCAATACAGTGAGACATCTCTACAAAAAAAAAAAAAAAATTAGCTGAGTGTAGTGGTATATGCCTTTGTTCCAGCTTCTCACGGCTGAAGCAAGAGGATCCACTGAGCCTAGGAATGCAAGGTTGTAATAAGCTGTGCCTATGCCACTGCCCTCCAGCCTGAGTGATAGAGCAAGACCCTTACTTTAAAAAAAAGGGAGTCGGGCGGCGCCTGTGGCTCAGTCGGTAGGGCGCCGGCCCCATATACTGAGGGTGGCGGGTTCAAACCCAGCCCCAGCCAAACTGCAACCAAAAAATAGCCAGGTGTTGTGGCAGGCGCCTGTAGTCCCAGCTACTCGGGAGGCTGAGGCAAGAGAATCGTTTGGGCCCAGGAGTTGGAAGTTGCTGTGAGCTGTGTGAGGCTACGGCACTCTACCGAGGGCCATAAAGTGAGACTCTGTCTCTACAAAAAAAAAAAAAAAAAAGGGGGGGTCTAGTGCAATGTCCCTTCTCCCACAGCATTTCCTGCTACGCTTGAACAAGTCTGAACAATTTCTTGTGACAGCAACATTCAGATGGCAAACTACATTCAGATGGCAAACTATTCCAATGTCGACCAAACCAAATTATTCTTGTTTGTAACACAAATCTATATCTCCTTCCACACTGCTTCAATAAAGATAACTATCATTTACATCTCCCTAAATTTCCCTTTCTCCAAGCTTACATCTGTAGCTATTTCAACTGTTCCTCCAATGTCCCTGATTTCTAGATAACTTATTACCTTATCTGCCCTCCTCTAGTTTGTAAAGGTACCACCTATGATATGTTGTGGTACCAAGAACCAAAAACAATGCTTCAGATACGGCTTCACAGAAGAACAAGAGGCTTAATTCTCTTGATCTGGCCAACATGTGTAACACATGATAGCATGTTTTGCTTTTTTCGATAGCACTCTTTGTTCAGACTGAGTGTATTAAGGTCTTTTTTGCATAGACTACTGTCAAACAGGTAATTCCCCGATTGCCTCTGTTCTGAAAAACACTTTGTATAACTTTATCCTTACCACAACCAAATTTAATCTTCCTGGGTTTGGTAATAACTATGAATCTTAGTTCTGTCCTCTACCATTTTGAGTCATCTACAAAAATAAGTATGCCTTCTAAGATGGCTTTAACCATAATGTCAGATGCTGACCAGAAAAACGAGGACACATCCCTATGATATGATGCTAGAGACTCCCCTCCAGGTTGATAAATGATCCATTTATTAACATGTTTTAGATATAATTATTCAGGCCATTATAAGATCAAAGCCTATACCTGTCATATTAATAGTAAGGCAAATGTTCAGATACACTGTTTATATCAGATATGTAGTCTATGTCAATCCTCTAATCCAGGAACGGACAAACTTTTTCTGTGAAGGACCAGACAGTAAGTATTTTTGGCTTTGCAGATTATATGGTGTCAGTAGCAGGTTCAACTCCACCACTACAGTACAAAAGCAGTCATAGACAATACAAAAACAAATAGGCATAACCATGTTCCAATAAAACTTTACTTACAAAAACATGTGGCAGGCAAGACCACGGTAAATCTACCAGTTTAATAATGATAACCAAAGAGGGAAAGCTAAGATGAATTTGGAATAATCTGTTCATAAAAAACACATGCTTTAAGTAACTGACAGTGAGGTAAATGTGATTATCGAATAATCTGTTCCAGAACTTTACAGCTGATCTCCATCTAAAGACCTAGATCTAGTCTTTTCACTACTCTTGTGAAAGGCAGAATAACATTTGCCCATTCTCAGTTTCCTTATACCTCTCCACCCTCTGTGATTTTTTTCAGAATAAATAGCTCTGTAACTATACCTCCTAGAATTACATTTTTGATATTAAAAGACAAAAATTGTCAAAACCTAGAAACTTTAACTTATTTACATAAACTATCTGCTCTTTCTTCTCTCACCTACCTTGGCTTTAATTGTCTCTGGTGTTATTTCTATCTTTTTCAGTTTGAAAATCATTTTCCTCCCTAGAAAAGGCAGAAGTAAAACATGAGCTAAGTAGTCTGCCTTTCTCTCTAGCACCTGTTACCATTACAACAATATTTTCTTGAAACACTGAGTATTATTCTTACTCCAACAGAGAAATAAATGATCTCTTAGTGGCCATTTTCCAAAAGACTCAGTTCATTTTCTGTTTTAGTCTACTATTGTTTTACATGCATTCTTGATTATATTTCCTGTTTCTTTCCATTTTCATACATATCGAGTTAATTTTTTTTTATTTTTAATTTCAGTGTGCTTGTTCATCTTTGTTTGAAGTACTCCTTTTTTGTTGATTTTCTTCTTTCTCCTGCGGTGCTGGCTGTTTTTGATGTTGTTAGTAGAGACGGGGTCTTACTCTGGCTCACTGCTGCTCATATGGGTTTTGAACCTCTGAGCTCAAGCAATCCACCCACCTCGGCCTCCCACAGCGCTGGGACTACAGGCGTGAGCCACCACGCCCGGCCTCGAGTTAATTTTTTTTTTAAGAGACAGTCTCACTTTGACGTCCTCGATAGAGTGCCATAGCGTCACAGCTCACAGCATCCTCCAACTCCTGGGCTTAGGCGATTCTCTTGCCTCAGTCTCCTAAATAGCTGGGACCACACATGCCCACCACATCGCCCGGCTATTTTTTGCTGCAGTTTGGCTGGGGCTGGGTTTGAACCCACCACCCTCGGTATATGGGGCCAGCGCCCTACTCACTGAACCACTGGCACCGCCCCATATTGAGTTAATATTTAATTCCTATAAAATTATGCTGACCTCTTCCTCCTAGTCACAGAGATTGTTTGCAATTATATTACCAGAATTTCCTTGTTAGAACTTCACAGAACTCAACAGATTCCTTTCAAGAGTGTCAAGCCATGAACTGTGCACATGCTAAGCCTAGGCATCATGTCTAATGATGCCACACACTACTTTCAATCACAATTACACATCAGACATCACTTTACTCATTAATTCCCAAGTGACTATTGTTGGTCAAGGATCCTATCTTTAACTTTTAGAGTAGAGTACTAAGCACAGTGCTAGGCATATATTAAATGCATAAAAAAAAAAAAAACTGGGGTGGCACCTGTGGCTTAGTCGGTAAGGCGCCAGCCCCATATACCAAGGGTGGCGGGTTCAAACCCAGCCCCAGCCAAACTGCAAAACAAAAATAGCAGGGCGTTGTGGTGGGCACCTGTAGTCCCAGCTACCCTGGAGGCTGAGGCAAGAGAATCACTTAAGCCCAGGAGTTGGAGGTTGCTATGAGCTGTGTGATGCCACAGCACTCTACCAAGGGCCATAAAGTGAGACTCTGTCTCTACAAAAAAAAAACAAAACTGAAGCTAAATGGAACAGATATATTTTCTGTTCTTAGGGAGCTCATAAATCAAAGGGAACAAAAAATACAAACCTATCAATTATTTATTTTGTGTGTGTGTGTGTGGTTTTTTTTGGCCCAGGCTGGGTATGAACCTGCCACCTCTGGCATATGGGACGGGCGCCCTACTCCTTGAGCCACAGGCGCCGCCCAAACCTATCAATTATTAAAAGCAAAAATAGGTAAATGAGGGCAGTGCCTATGGCTCAAAGGAGTAGGGCGCCGGCCCCATATGCCAGAGGTGATGGGTTCAAACCCAACCCCAGCCAAAAACTGCAAAAAAAAAAAAAATAGGTAAATGAAAATAGTCTCTAAGACTTCCTTGGGGCTTCTACTGTGGACATCTACATTCATCAAACTTCCTTAGAAAACACTGATAATAACATGAAAAAGTTTTTGACAATCTTTATAATTCACCTATTAAATTTCAATAGATTTAGCAACATACTTCTAAACTTCTCATGAATTGAGTCATAAGGCACAGAAGACAAGAAATAAAGGCAGAATAACCCTAACACAGGGCAACATTTTTGAATGAAAATTACTGAAGTGGGCCAGGCGTGGTGGCTCACACCTGTAATCCTAACACTCTGGAAGACCGAGACAGGTGGATTGCCATGAGCTCATAGGTTCAAGACCAGCCTGAGCAAGAGTGAGACCCCATCTCTAAATAAATAGCCAGGCACTGGGATAGGCGCCTGTAGTCCCAGGTACTTGGGAGGCTGAGGGAAGAGAATTTCTTGAGCCCAGGAGTCTGAGGTTGCTGTGAGCTATGTTGCCACAGCACTCTACTGAGGGCAACAAAGTGAGACTCTGTCTCAAAAAAAAAAAAAAAGAAAGAAAATTACTAAAGCACTGACTATGTTCTACACTTTGTTTTTAATTATCCATGCCAGTGAAGGAAAAGTAGAAATTTGGTTATTTCAACAACCAAGAAAAATCTTAAGGGCTCAGTGGCTCACACCTACAGTCCTAGCACTCTGGGAGCCTAAGGTAGAGGATCATTTAAGCTCTGGAGTTTGAGATCAGCCTAAGCAAATCAAGACACTCACCCCCAACCCCTAGCTCTACTAAAAATAGAAAAATTAACCAGGTACAGTAGTGCACACCTGTAGTTCCAGCTACTCAGGAGGCTGAGGCAGAAGGATTGCTTGCACCCAGAAGTTTGAGGCTGCTATGAGCCAGGCTGAGGCCATGGCACTCTACCCAGGGTGACAGAGCAAGACTTTGTCTCAAAAAATAAAAATCTTGGGCGGCGCCTGGGGCTCAGTAAGTAGGGCGCGAGCCCCATGTACCGAGAGTAGAGGGTTAGAACCCGGCCCTAGCCAAACTGCAACGAAAACAAAAAAAAAAATAGCCAGGCGTTGTGGCGGGCACCTGTAGTCCCAGGTGGAGGCAAGAGAATCGCCTAAGCCCAAGAGCTGGAGGTTGCTGTGAGCTGTGATGTCACAGCACTCTACCAAGGGCAACAAAGTGAGACTCTGTCTCTAAAAAATAAAAATAAATAAAAATAAAATAAAAATATTAAATCACTTCACCAGATTTTATAATTCTTCCAGAAAAATTATCTCATGAATTTTATTTTGCACAAACTAATTGTCAAAACTGTTTTAGAAGCCCTGAGCTAGGATTAACTGACAGGCCAAAGCAATCCAAACATATGTTAAACAGAAGGAAAGTCAGAGTAAGATGAAAAATCATCACCTACTAGTAATAATCTATAAGTAGATGATTATAGAAAAGCAATAACCAAGATGCCATACGGCTACGAACTCTGAAGTGGGACTCCATAAATTCCCAGTTACTAGTTGAGTGAGCTTGGGTAAGTTAACTTTTCAGTGCTCTGTTTCCTCATGGGTAAAATGGGTAAGAGTACCAACTTCAAGTTGTTGCTGTTGTTTTTTAATTTCAGTTTAGTATGAGTACAAATGATGAGGTTACAAGTTGTACCTGTACCCCTCACCCAGGAAGTGTGCCATCTACCCCTACATTGTGCCTGTTTGGGTGAGAGCACACCCTCAAGTTGTTTCAAGGATCAATAAGCTAAACCCATGTAATATGCTTTAAAAAATAACTAATTTGGCCAGGCGTGGTGGCTCACACCTATAGTCCCAGCGCTGTGGGAGGCCAAGGTGGATGGATTGTCTGAGCTCAGAGGTTCAGGACCAGTATAAGCAGCAGTAAGCCAGAGTAAGACCCCATCTCTACGAACAACATCAAAAACAGCCAGCACCGCCAGAGGAAGAAGAAAATCAACAAAAAAGGAGTACTTCAAACAAAGAAGAATGAACAAGCAAACTGAAATTAAAAATTAAATTAAAAAATAAAAATAAATAATTTGTAGTTAGTACTCAAAAACCCTTAGGTATAGTTTTATGTCTACTTAAAAATGTTATTTTAAATAAGATACAAGACCCATGTAACCATATCCTCAAAATTTCATAGATCTCTATTCAACTTTCTTTTTTTTTTTTTTTTTTTTTTGTAGAGACAGAGTCTCACTTTATGCCCCTTGGTAGAGTGCCGTGGCATCACAGCTCACAGCAACCTCCAGCTCCTGGGCTTAAGCGATTCTCTTGCCTCAGCCTCCCGAGTAGCTGGGACTACAGGTGCCCGCCACAGCACCCGGCTATTTTTTTGTTGCAGTTTGGCCGGGGCTGGGTTTGAACCCGCCACCCTTGGCATATGGGGCCGGCGCCCTACTCACTGAGCCACAGGCGCCGCCCTCAACTTTCTACTGATGGTGCCTGATAATTAATAAATTAGGGCCAGGCAAGGTGTATCACGCCTGTAATCCTAGCACTCGGGGAGGCTGAGGCAGGTGGATTGCCTGAGCTCATAGGTTTGACAACACCAACCTGAGCCAGAGCAAGACCTCATCTCTAAAAACAGTCAGGCGTTGTGGCAGGTGCCTGTAGTCCCAGCTACTTGGGAGGCTGAGCCCAAGAGTTTGAGGTTGCTGTCAGCTGTGACACCATAGCACTCTACTGAGGGTGACAAAGTGAGACTCTGTCTCCAAAAAAATAAATAAATAAATTACTTATCTTTAACTGGAAAGGATCTTTAGTTCCCAAATTCAAGAAGTTTTGTTAATTAATCCCAATCATTCTGTGGAATAACAACATACTTAGGGGAAAGTAACTCATGAGGTTACTTGCCAGAACTTCATCCATTCTAATCAAATAAATTCCAAATTCACTTTAAAGCTGACAAAAATCACCCATTTTAAGTTTAAGCAGACTTCTCTCTAAATACTACTACTACCTTAGTAATGAAAAGTCCTTCCTAGTCAACAGGACTCCCTCATCATTCCATGGACACACCCATCATCAGAATATCATCTGCAGCCTGGCCAGTTAATAGTTCAATTACAACTAGAATGTCTGGGCAACAATATGCACAAAGTCCTAGGTAGCAGTAGAGAAGTCTTGGGAAAGCTCCATTTAATGTCTTACTCATTCTGTATCAGAAAAAAAAGACAATGAGTCACTTAGATGAAAAATCCCTAGTCATTTTCAAATTATGGGCCTACAGTCACTATCCACCTTAAACACATCAGCACTGCTCAGTGAAATCACTGAAGACTGCTGCTACCTGTACATAATGGAATACAGTAAAAACCCAAAATCCAGAATCACAAATCAGGGCGGCGCCTGTGGCTCAAGGAGTAGGGCACTGGTCCCATATGCCGGAGGTGGCGGGTTCAAACCCAGCCCCGGCCAAAAACCACAAAAAAAAAAAAAAAAAAAGGAAGTCAGAATCCCAAATCACTATATCCCAATAAAAATATGATTTCCCCTCATCTGCAGAACAAACTTGACCATGAAAGAACGGAGTTTAAAGGCATCTTAACTTCTTGCTAAAAAACTGATGTTCAAAAAGTTGCCAAGAAAATAAAACTGAATTATAACATCAATGAACTGAGTTTGTGGATACAGTCCTCTGTTCTTTCACTCCAACAAAAAACAGTAACTTCATCCAGCATTTCAGGTACAATCTGTTTATAGCACTTACCTGCAGCTTGTCCAGTCTTTGCCAGAAGAGATCCCAGTTCCAGGATGCTCTGCTCTTTGACCTGCACTGCCTCCTCATCATTTTCTTGAATGTCACGCTTCACTGGGAGAGGAAAATGCAAATCCTCTTAAAATTCTGACAAAAAAGTGAAGACCATGGGAAATTTCACCCTCACAAGACCCATTACAAACCCAAACATATATATGAAAAGACAAATTCAAAAGAGCTTTAAAAAAAAGACTATGAACAAGAAAAAAAAATGGTCAAGTAAATGTAGGACATGTCTTACATAAATCATAAAAAAATGGATTCTTCTCTTTGATTTCAAATGTGCCTTTTCATTCTGTCCATCAGAATTCTGCTTATCCACATACACCGAATGTCTGTTGTAGTCACTTGGTTAAAGCAAAATTAAAATAAAACAGGCCTTTCATACTTATGGCACTAAGAACCACACTAATCACTGTTACATGAAAATATTAAACATGGCTTGCATATACCTTCCAAAAACTAAAATCAAATGACCAAGCTGCTGATGACTGTAAAGTCTCAAAAGCCTTTCAAAAAACTCTAGGTCTGTGCAAAGGCCTCAGTCTATGGGTGTGTTAGGGATAAACAGTTCTAAAAAGCCATTCAGGAAACACAACCCTATCAAAACCCCAATGTGATCCTGAACAGTTACACTTAAGAGACAATGCTGCTTTAAAATGAATTCAGGTCCTGTTAAAATAACTTTATACTGTCCGCTCCACTTTCAACAGTTAGTAACTATTCTAACATTAAAACACTGAATAGCCTGTCCAATTTTGCAATGATAATTTTAGTGATCATCATTATTACTACTTCTCTTGCAAAGCAACATGACTTGACAAAAACCAAGGTTCTAATACTCCATGATGGAGTCCCAAAAAAGTTAAGGCTGTCAGCCATCCTGACTCAAGCTTGCTCTTACAGGGAAGTTTTCAGGAACTCTCTCCCAATATACTTAGCAAGCAAGAAATACTCTAATTGCATTAATGTTTAACATAATTTCTACTTTATGAAAGACAAAACAGTAGGCTCTCCGCAAAAAAAAAAATTAAAGTTCATGCTTCTCACATTAGTTCTAAATCCTAGTGTGTTCTCAGAATAACAGTAACAGGTAATTCTGATTCTGAAAGATCAGAACTTCAAAATGAAACACCCTTACCAATTACCATTCATTCAAACATGCACCTTGACCCCCACTTCCTCTCCTTCCCTAGCTCCCAATAGTAAAGACATCAGTGTCTTGTCATTGTCTTTTCTCTGCAAGTCTGGAGTACCAAAATTCAACAGACTGAATAAGTCAATATAAATGTCAACACCCTGGAAGTGGACACAAGTGCATTTTCATACTACTTGTTGATACAATTCAAATCTTCTCAAACTATATTGAAAACATCGCATACTTCCTGTGCACTAAAGAGCTAGTCCATGCTCTAACCGAATTCTTTATGAATGAACATTAATAGCCTTCTCTGTCATCACACATTCAAGCTCCAATTCCAGTAGAAAGCTGTCAGAAGCGACTGGCTGGGGCTCCCATGTCCTGTTGCGTTACAGGTGTAAGACAACCATACTAGAAATGTTAAGAAAATATCCTTTAATTTTCTCCAGCAATGTGCAACCCGGCCGGTTCCAAAGAGTTTCCTGAACTCCGCGGGCTGACAACTAACTCCCTGAACTCACTTCCGACACCCTACAGGGAAGACAATCACCTCCTGTAGCCGGGCAGTCCCACAACATCATACTCTTACACTCCACACGGGGCAGAGGAACGTCTCCGCCACCTTTCAAACCAAATGCCAATCTGAAGTGTGTCATCCTCAAATTTCCCCAACTCGGAAAGCGGCCCTCCTTCAGCGGAGCCTTCCGCTGGGGTCCGGGAAGAAGTAGCAGCTCCCCGCGTCCCGTGGAAGGAAACTCCAAGAGGAGCGAGCGCTCCCACCCCAAGCAGGCTGTGCTGATAACAACGGCGGGAAATGCCCATCCCGAGCGGGCTTCGCCAAGGCCTTTCAACCAGAGACTCTCACCCAGTCTGTAACGAGTCTGCGGGCAGGCACTGCTCCCAGGTCCCGGCCAGCTCGTGCGGGCCAGAGCGAGGAACAAGGCTGGGCAGGGGTGATGGCCCCGACTCGGCCCACTGTCCCACCCCACGCTGACCCCACCGTGAGTCAGCAGCCGGCGAGTGGACACAGGAGTCGCCTGGGGGCTTCCCATCGGAGTGTGACCCAGGGCGATCCAGGGAGCTCCCAGCGGCCTGCGCCCCCGGCCCGGCCCCCCTCACACACACAGTGAGTCAGCAGCACCCGGGCTGGCCAGCCCGGCCCCTCTCCGCTGCCGCCGACCGACACAGGCCGAGCTGGGCCAGCGAGGGCAGGGAGGCGGCGCGGCGACCTTTACCGATGGAGTGGAGGATGTCGATGGAGGCCTCCCGGTCAGTGCTGAGTAGAGACTGGGCTCTCTGGAACTCCACCACCGCCGCCGCCGCCATCTTACCGCTTTCACACCGTCCCCGGCCACGGCCGCCGACGCCGGAAACACACAGCCGGAAAGCCCGCCCTCGCGTCCCTCCCCGCTGCGCCCCCCCCCCCGCTCCTCCATCCCCGGAGCACTCCGGGAGTTGTAGTCTCTCGGCCAGGCGGGGACAGAGGGGTGAGGGGGAGAACGGGAGCGCCTGGCAGGTGGGCGACGAGCGCCTCAGCACCGCCTAGCGGCCCGCCCGCGAGAAGACGAGGCCCTGCCCAGGTACTGGAGCCCGAAGTTAGTCCTCACCCAACTCAAAAGGGGCTTCTTAATTTCTACTCCCCTGTTACCCTTGAGAGGAAGTTTTGAGTAGCCAGGCAGGGATTGAACGAAAGCTCTTTGTCAGCTGTAAAATGGGGATGGGAGGGTGGGGGGAAGAAGCAGCTGTCTGACTCTCTTTGTAGCTTCCAGTTTAACTATTCATTTGGGGCAATAAGTGACCTTATAAAGAGCTCGCTATATAGTAGACAAAGAATGGCACCATGCAAATGCATTCAGGTGTCTAACAACACTTGTGTGGCGCGCGCGCGCACACACACACACACACACACTTTCCAGACTTGAATTCTACCGAATGCTAGCTAGCCTGTGATAAAACCCACCTGTATCAGAGAAAACGGTCTTTCCAAAGCAGCCCATTCAGGCTCGGCACCCGTAGGTCAGTGGTTAGGGCGCCAGCCACATAAACCAGGGCTGGCGGGTTTGAACTCGGCCTGGGCCTGCTAAACAACGACAACTACGACAACCAAAAAATAGCCGGGCGTTGTGGCAGGCGCCTGTAGGCCCAGCTACTTGGGAGAATGAGGTAAGGGAATTGCTTAAGCCCCAGAGTTTGAGGTTGCTGTGAGCTGTGACGCCACAGCACTCTACCAAGGGCAACATAGTGAGACTTTGTCTCAAAAAAACAAAGTAGCCCATTCAATCTTGGGATGATGCTGAATATTATAAAATGAAATATCATCTTTGTCCAATTCATTCAATAAATACCTCTTAGGAGTCACACAGAAGACTCACCCCAGCTCCCAGCTCAAAAAAAGAAAAACCAGACTTCTAATATTTCCAGTTCCTTCAATTAAAATCACAGGTATCTGTGAAGGTGCCATGTGGAAAGGAAAAAAGACATTTTATGTGACTACTTAGTGTTAAACTTAAGGAAGGTGCTAAAACTGTACAGAGACAGGTCAATATAAGGACGATCTTTCTCTAGGTGATGACAATCCCCAAAATGAAATATGCTGTCCCATAAAAGGACCTGTAAAGAGAACCAGCATTGCACTCCTCTGTGAACGGATTAGGGAATTTATGTATCTCCTTTTATCCTCCCAACAATGTTCTGTAAAGATGTTTTTTACTTCCTTAACAGATGAGGAAACAATTTAAGTGATTTGGTGAAGCTCAAATAGTGATTGAAAGAGCTGAGATCTGAGAGTTAGGGAATGCCTTCCTAATTCCTAGGTGTGTTCAAATGAAAACTGGATAACATCTCATCAAATCATTGTAAACAGTATTCATGACTTTGGTGGGAAGTTGGGTTACATGGCTTCTAAACTTCTCCCAACTCTTAGAGTCCATGAATCTCAGGGTAAAACTGAGCCTTTCTTTGTTCAAAAACCCCCCAGCATTTCCCTATTCCCAATCTGGTATGCAATTAATGATATTGTGCCAGAATGTTAATGGACTGTAAAACTCCAAAGGGGAAAACAAGCTATGACTATCTCCAACTTCTAAAGAAGGTTTACTAGTAACTATCCAAAAAACTTGCTAAGAAGCGGCTAGACCAGTCCTTTAACCTTTCTCTACCTCCAGCCTCAATTATGAAAACATAAAAATTCAAAAAGAATTTATTAGACAGAAGAAATCATAGTGCTCACTTCACTACAAAGAGGGCGTACTATAAAAGACCCCCTATAAAAGTACCTGCCAGATCTTTCTTCCAAGCTGGTGAGTCTTGCTTCTCTGTGCAACCATGATGCTGAGAGAGGTTTTTGTTGTTTCTTTTTTGACTTTTTTTTTTTTTTTTTTTTTGAGAAAGAGTATCTGTTGCCTGGGCTTGAGTCCAGTAACATCATCATAGCTCACTGCAACCTCAAACTCCTGGGCTCAAGTGATCCTCCTGCCTCAGCCTCCTGGGACTATAGGCACACCATATACCTGGCTAATTTTTTTTTGTAGAGACAATGTCTCACTCGTGCTCAGACTAGTCTCAAACTTCTAGCCTCAAGCAATCCTCCCCCTCAGCCTCCAAACTTGCTAGGATCACAGGCATGAGACACCACGCCTCGCACATAGTGAGAATTTTGAGGTGAACTGGACATGTCTCTCCAGAAGTTGGAGCCTTCATGAACAATTATAAAGATCGTTACCTACTTCTGACCTACAGAATTCTGAATTAGGGAAGATGGTTGGCATACTCTCTCTATAAGAAGACAATGAGGAAGGGCAGCAACAGGCAGTCTCCACTAACTGTGTTTAGTATGGCAAGACATTTATGGGCCTAGTAGATGCTGAATATGTAGATTATTCAGAATATTCTTTTTTTTTTGTAGAGACAGAGTCTCACTGTACTGCCCTCCGGTAGAGTGCCGTGGCGTCACACGGCTCACAGCAATCTCTAACTCTCGGGCTTACGCGATTCTCTTGCCTCAGCCTCCCGAGCAGCTGGGACTACAGGCGCCTGCCACAACATCCGGCTATTTTTTTTGTTGTTGTTGTTGCAGTTTGGCCAGGGCCGGATTTGAACCCGCCACCCTCGGCATATGGGGCCGGCGCCCTACTCACTGAGCCACAGGCACCACCCCCATATTCAGAATATTCTTGAAGGAGCCTATTCAGTAGGATCACCTGTGAGAGTGGAAGTCTGGAAGTGTGAAATTCATGAGGCAGCTGCTGAAGGAGGATCTTGAGGTCCATAGGTAGAGCCTCTAAAGAACCCATAAACGCTCCCTATGAGGAAGAACCAGTACCTAGAGCTCTGCCTCTGATGTCATCAGTCACGTAAGAGACCTTCACCTCTTTCCTTACAATCCCTCCTACTTCTCTTCCTTCTCCCAAACTCCCCCACCCTGGAGGAGACCTAGAAACAGGAGATTAAAAGGAGAGAACAAAAAGAATCAAAGTACAGACTACACACAAATTTTCAACTGCCTGACAGAGGGGAGGAGCTTTAAATAAGATATGAAATTGAAGTTTTGGGTTGGGCTGGATTAGATTTTTAATCATTACAAAATAACATAGAAGAGATTTAGGAGATTTTCCCAAGGTGTCATCCAGGAGAAAGGAATGGAGATCTAACACATGCTTTCAAGTTTCAGGCTAGCTACTTAGTAGCTGGTGACTTTAACATGTGTCTTAATTTCACTGACCTTAGATTTTTCTCACCTGGAAAAGAATAATAATAAAACCTAGCTCACAAGGTTGTTGTAAGGATATTTTCTGGTTGTTGTTATTTTCTGTTTGTATAGCATTTTCATTACATAAGACTGAGAAGCTATATCATTGGGATTACAAACTGCTGCTTAGTATTCACCTGGCACTGATTGCATTGATAGGAAAGCAATGCCCCTAAACTTAAATAGTACTATAATGTAAGTAGTTCTCAGGATTGTGACTTTCTCAATGTCATCAAAAGCTCCCACTCACACTTGCAATTGTCATGCCATTCTTCCTCATTTTCAGATTCTTCAGACCTTCTCTTTTTCTGCTAATGTCCTGCCTGGGCCTTGTAAAGAGTCTGGTTAATAACCCTCTTACTGTGATCCACAAAGTGTTGTAAAATCTGACCTACTTCTCCAACTTAAACTCTTATCGCTTTGTCTCTTATTCATTTCACTTCTGCTCAGCTACCTCCTTTTCTTTTTTCTCAAACATACCAAACTGCCAAGCCTTTATGGTCACCTCTCAAAGCCTTTATGTTCACCTCTCAGGTTTCAATTCAAAGGGCATTTTTTTAATTTTTTATTTCAGATTAATATGGAGATTTTTGTAAGGTTAGAGTCTGTAAGGTTGTGCCCTTCACACAAGAAGTGTCCGATATAAGTGCACTGGGAGGAAATTTACTCAACTCCTTCCTCTCCTCCCTTTACTTGAGTCTGAGTTTGAGTTTTCCTGTCACATGTAGTTGTTAATCTACTGGTTTTAATTAAGTACTGAGTACGTGTGTCGCTTGTTTTTCCATTCTTGTGATACTTCGCTTAGGAGAATGTTCTCCAAATCCATCCAGGTTGTTATAAAAGACACAAAATCTCCTTCTTTTCATGGCTGACTAGTATTCCATAGTATACATATAACACAGGTTATTAATCCATTCATATGTTGAAGGTCGCCTAGGTGATTTCCACATCTTTGCCATGGTGAATTATGCTGCTCTGAACATTTGGTTACAAATGTCCTTATGGTAAAATGATGGGGGTTTTTGTTGGATCAATACCTAGTGATGGGATTGAGGGATTAAATGGTAGTTCTACTTTTAGTTCTTTAAGAAATATCCACACTGGGCGGCGCCTGTGGCTCAGTGAGTAGGGCGCCGGCCCCATATACGGAGGGTGGCGGGTTCAAACCCGGCCCCGGCTGAACTGCAACCAAAAAATAGCCGGGCGTTGTGGCGGGCGCCTGTGGTCCCAGCTACTTGGGAGGCTGAGGCAGGAGAATCGCCTAAGCCCAGGAGTTGGAGGTTGCTGTGAGCTGTGTGAGGCCACGGCACTCTACCGAGGGCCATAAAGTGAGACTCTGTCTCTACAAAAAAAAAAAAAGAAATAGCCATACTATTTTTCCACCCAGGCTATACTAGTTTGCAGTCCCATCAACAGTAAATGAGTATTCCCTTCTCTTCATACCCATATCAGCATCTGTTGCTTTGGGACCTTGTGATGAGGGTCATTCTCAACGGGGTTTAAGTGATACCCCAAAGTGGTTTTGATTTGCATTTCACTGATTATCAGCGATAATGAACATTTTTTCATGTGTGTGTTAGCCATTCATCTGTCCTCATGAGAAAAGTTTTGTTCATATCCATTTCCCAATGTTTTTTGTTTGTTTTTTTTGTTTGTTTGTTTAAGACAGAGTCTCACTATATTGTCCAAGGTAGAGTGCCAAGGCATCAACAGCTCACAGCAACCTAAAACTCTTGGGCTTAAGCGATTCTCTTGCCTTGGCCACCTGAGTAGCTGGGACTATAGGCGCCTGCCACAATGCCCGGCTAATTTTTGGTTGTAGTTGTCATTGTTGTTTGGCAGGCCCAAGCTGGGTTGGAACCTGCCAGCTCCAATGTATGTGGCTGGCGCCCTAGCCGCTGAGCTACAGGCACGGAGCCTATACATCATAATTTTCATAAGTGGATGAGAGGTGAGGGTCCACTGTTCAGTCTTTTACTAGTGGCTAGCCAGTTATCTCAACAGCATTTATTAAATGAGATTCTTTTCCCCAGTGTGTGCTTTTGCTTTCTCAAGATCACATGGCCCTATTAAGACTGATTGCATCTCTAGCTTCTCTGTTCCATAAATCAATGTTTCTATTTTTATGCCAGTACCATGCTGTTTTGATCACTATAGACTTGTAGTGTACCCTGAAGAATAGTAAAGTGATGCCTCTAGATTTTGTTCTTATATTGTAGAATTATGTTGGCTAAGTTTTTTTCTGTTTCCACACGAAATGTAGAACAACAAAAGTATAACATTGGTATTAATGGGTAGTGCATTAAATCTGTAGATTACTTTGGGTAGTATAACACTTTAACAATGCTGATTCTTCCAAACAATGAGCATGATACATCCTTTCATCTGTTAACATCCTTTGCAATTTCTTAAGAGTTTCATAGTTCTTTCTGTAGAGATCCTTCAGATACTTCATTAAATATATTCCAGGGTATTTCATTTTCTTTGATGCTACTGTGAAGGTTAGCTTTGATTCTCAGCTTGACTGTTGTTGGTGGATATGAAGGCTACTGATTTGTGTACATTGATTTCATAACCTGATATGTTACTGTATTTCAAAATAGTAGTTTCAAATTGAGTCCCTGGGGTTCTCTGAGTATAAGATGATATACCCAGCAAGGAGCAATAGTTTGGCCTCCTCTGTCACCATTTAGATAAACTTGGTATCCTTATCTTCTCTGATTGCATTGGCTAGGACTTCTAGCACTCTGCTGAATAGTAGTGGAGATAGTGGACATACTCTGGTTCCAGTCCTAAGTGAGAATGCTTTCAGTTTTTCTCCGCTCAATATGATGGTGGCTATGGGTTCTATCAGTTTAAGGCATGTCTCAGGTATGAAAATTTTCTTAAGTGTTCTAATCAAAAAAGGATGCAAATTTTGTCAAATGCTTTTTCTGTGTCTATTGAGAGGATCATCAGTCTTTATTTTTACTTCTGTTTACATGGTGAATTATGTTTGTAGATTTGTGTGTGGCTTTTTCGAGAAAGGGCCTTGCTCTCTTGCCCAGGCTAAAGTGCAATGGCATGATAATAGCTCACTGCAGCCTCAAACTCATGGGTTTTAGTGATCCTCCTGCCTTAGCCTCTGGAGTAGCTGAGACTACAAGTGTGTGCTATCATGTATCCAGTTAATTTTGTTACCTTTTTCTTTTTATTTCTTTCTTTTTTTTTTTTGGAGACGGAGTCTCATTCTGTCACCCTGGGTAGAGTGCCATGGCATCACAGCTCACAGCAACCTCAAACTCTTGGGATCAAGTGATCCTTCTGCCTCAGCCTCCCAAGTAGCTGGGACTACAGGCATCTACCACAACACCCAGCTAGTTTTTTTATTTTTAGTAGTGATGGGGTCTCACTCCTGCTGAGGCTGGTCTTGAACTCCTGACCTCAAGCAATCCACCCACCTTGGCCTCCCTAAGTGCTAGGATTATAGGCATAAGCCACTGCACAGGGCCTAGATTTGCATATATTGAACCAATCTTGCATCTCTGGGATGAAGCCCAACTGGTTGTGATGAATCATTTTTCTGATGTGTAGCTGAATTCTGTTTAATAATTTTTTTTTTTTTTTTGCAGTTTTTAGCCAGGGCAGGGTTTGAACCCACCACCTCCAGCATATGAGGGTGGCACCCTATTCCTTTGAGCCACAGGCACTGCCTATTTGATAAAATTTTATTGAGTAATTTCACATCAATATTTATTAATGACACTGGTCAGTAGTTTTCTGTTTTTGTTGTGTCTTTTTCTGGTTTTGGTAACAGGATGATATTTGCTTTGTAAAAGGAGTTGGGGAGAGTTCCTTTCTTCTCAATGTTTTGCAATAGATTTTGCATTTTATGTACAAACTCTTCTTTTAAGGTTCAGTAGAATTCTGGTGTGAAACAGTCTGGTCCGGGACTTTTTTTTGTTGGAAGGTTTTTTATTGTTATTTCAATTTCAGTGCTTGATATTGGTCTGTTTGAAAGTTCCACTTCCTCCTGGTTGAGTCTAGGGAGGTAGTGTGATTACAGACGTATGTCCATTTCCTACATGTTTTCAAATTCCTGGGCATAGAGACTTTTGTAGTATTTGGTGATGATGGTTTGTATTTCTGTGGTATCTGTTGTTATTTGCCCTTTTTGTTCTGTTCTGGATAAAGCTTACTTTTCTGACTGTGGTCAATCTAGCCAAGGGTTTATCCACTTTATCTTCTCAAAGAACGAACTTTTTGTTTTGTTGAATTGTTTCCTTGGTTCTTGATTTCATTTAGTTCTGATCTGATTTTGGTTATTTCTTTTTTCCTGCTGGGTTTGGAAGTGCATTGTTCTTCCTTTTCTAGTTCCTTGAGGTAATTCATCAGATTATTGATTTGCACACTTTCAGATTTCTGGACATAGGAATTTTATATGATGAATTTCCCTTAGGACTGCTTTTCAGGGTCCTATCAACAGGATTTGATAGTTTTTAGCCTGTCTTTTTTTTTTTCTTTTTGTAAAGACAGAGTCTTACTTTATGGCCCTGGGTAGAGTGCCGTGGCATCACACAGCTCACAGCAACCTCCAGCTCCTGGGCTTAAGCGATTCTCTTGCCTCAGCCTCCCGAGTAGCTGGGACTACAGGCGCCCGCCACAGCACCTGGCTATTTTTTTGTTGCAGTTTGGCCGGGGCTGGGTTTGAACCCGCCACCCTCGGCATATGGGGCCGGCGCCCTACTCACTGAGCCACAGGCGCCGCCTCTCACTGTCTTTTTATTCAAAAAAATCTAATGATTTCCTTCTTTATCTCCTCCTTGACCCAGTGTCTGTTCAGGAACAGGTTTTTAGTTTCCATGACATTGTGTGTGGATGAGTGTTTCTGTTGGAACTGAGTTCTATTTTAATTCCATTGTGATCTGTGAAGACACAAAGTATAATTTTTTTTTTTTTTAGAGACAGTCTCACTATGTTGCCCTCAATAGAGTGCTATGGCATCACAGCTCACAGCAACCTCCAACTCTTGAGCTTACGTGATTCTCTTGCCTCAGTCTCCCAAGTAGCTGGGATTACAGGTGCCCACCACAATGCCCTGCTATTTTTTGTTGCAGTTGTCATTGTCGTTTAGCTGGCCCAGGCCAGGTTCGAACCCACCACCCTTGGCATATGTGGCTGGTGCTGTAACCACTGTGCTATGGGCACCGAGCCAAAAAGTATAATTTCTGTTTTTTTTAATTTGTTGAGGTTTGTTTCATGACTAGGATATGATCAAACTTGGAGAATGATCCATGAACTGATGAGAAGAAAGTATATTCAATTACCCAGGTGTTGTGGCAGGCACCTGTGGTCCCAGCTACTTGGGAAGCTGAGGCAGGAGGTTCTCTTGAATCCAAGAGTTTGAGGTTGCTATGAGATAGTATGATGCTTGGGCAACAGAATGAGATTTCTGTCTCAAAAAAAAACAAAAAAAACAATAACAACAATGTAGTGTCCATCTTTGTCTTTTTTTACTTTTGTTACTTAACATCAATTGTACATGGTACATATCTACAATAAGAACTTCAATTCCTACTTCTTTTGGTTTCTATTTGCATGAAATATTGTTTTTCAGATCTTCACCTTGAGTCTTAATTTATCTGGGTGGTTAGCTGTGTTTCCTGAAGACAGCGTACACTTTGTTGGTATTTTTTCAATCCAGTCATTCAGCCTGTATCTCTTCAGTGGGAAATTCAAACCATTCACATTTATTGAAATGATTGATGGGTACAGTGAAGTCTAGTTCATCTTGTTGTGTGGGGCTTTGCTACCTTATTTTATCGTATGGTAGCTGGGCTTTATCACTGTGGTAGCTAGGCTTTATCCTTTGGTTTCCAGGCATGTTTATTTTGCTAGGTGTCCATTGTGTTGGTTTATGTATAATACAGGTCTAAGTACTTCCTCCAGAGTAGGTCTTATACGAGAAATTTTCCTTAATGTTTGATTGTCATTAAGAGATTTTATTTTGAGGGCGGCGCCTGTGGCTCAGTCGGTAGGGCGCTGGCCCCATATACTGAGAGTGGCGGGTTCAAACCTGGCCCCGGCCAAACGGCAACCAAAAAATAGCCGGGCGTTGTGGCGGGCGCCTGTAGTCCCAGCTACTCGGGAGGCTGAGGCAAGAGAATCCCTTAAGCCCAGGAGTTGGAGGTTGCTGTGAGCTGTGTGATGCCATGGCACTCTACCGAGGGCCATAAAGTGAGACTCTGTCTCTACAAAAAAAAAAAAAAGAGATTTTATTTTGGGCGGGGTGCAGTGCTTCATGCCTGTAATCTCAGCACTTTGGGAAGCCAAGGTGGGCAGATCGCCTGAGCTCACAAGTTCAAGAACAGCCTGAGCTAGAGCAAGACCCCATCTCTAAACACAGCCAGGTGGCGGCACCCGTAGCTCAGTGGGTAGGCACTAGCCACATACACAGAAGCTGGCAGGTTCGAACCTGGCCCACGCCAGCTAAAACAACAATGATAACTGCAACAACAAGAACAACAACAAAAATAGCCGGGCATTATAGTGGGCGCCTTTAGTCCCAGCTACTTGGGAGGCTGAGGCCAGAGAATCACTTAAACCCAAGAGTTTGAGGTTGCTGTGAGCTGTGAAGCCACAGCACTCTACCCAGGGTGACAGCTTGAACCACTGCCTCCAAAAATAAATAAATAAATTAATTAATTAATTAAACAGCCGGGTGTTGTGGCTGGCACCTGTAGTCCCAGCTACTCAGGAGGCTGAGGCAAGAGAATCACTTGAGCCCAAGAGTTAGAGGTTGCTGTGAGCTGTGACGCCAAGGCACTGTACCAGGGGTGACAAAGTGAGACTTGTCTCAAAAAATATTTATTCATTGGGGCGGCACCTGTGGCTCAGTGGGTAGGGTGCCGGCCCCATATGCCAAGGATGGCAGGTTCAAACCCAGCCCCGGCCAAACTGCAACAACAACAAAAAATAATGGGGCATTGTGGCAGTCCCAGCTACTAGGGGGCTGAGGCAAGAGAATTGCCTAAGCCCAGGAGTTTAGGGTTACTGTGTGCTGTGACACCACGGCACTCTACCAAGGGTGATAAAGTGAGATTCTGTCTCTACAAATATGTGTGTGTGTGTGTGTGTATATATATATACATATATATTTTTTTTTTAGAGACAGTCTCACTTTGTCGCCCTCAGTAGAGTGCTGTGGTGTCACAGCTCACAGCAACCTCTAGCTCTTGGGTTTAGGCGATTCTCTTGCCTCAGCCTCCTGAGTAGCTGGGATTACAGGCGCCCATCACAATGCCCAGCTATTTTTTTGTTACAGTTTGGCCAGGGCCAGGTTTGAAACCGCCACCCTTGGTATAAGGGGCCGGCACCCTACTCACTGAGCCACAGGTACCACCCATCTCTGTCTCAAAAAATAAAAAGAAAAGACTTTATTTCAGCCAGGCTCAGTGGCTCACACCTGTAATCCTAGCACTCTGGGAGGCCAAGGTGGATAGATGGTTTGAGCTTAAGAGTTCAAGAATAGCCTGAGCAAAAGCAAGAATAATCTTTACTAAAAATAGAAAAGATAGCTAGGCATGGTGGTGCAGACCTATAGTCCCAGCTACTCAGGAGGTTGAGGCAAGAGAATCCCCTCAAGGGGATTGCTTGAGCCCAGGAGTTTGAGGTTTCTATGAGCTATGATGATGCCACAGCACGCTCCCCAAGGCAACAGAGTGAGATTATGTCTCAAATAAATAAAATAAAATAAATAAAAGATTTGATTTCTCCCTCGAGTATTACACTTAGTTTTACAGGATATAGAATCCTAGGCTGGCAGTTGTTTTGTTTAAGAAGGTTGAAGTTAGGAGCCCACTCTCTTCGGGCTGTAGTGGTTCCATTGAGAACAGTGTCCTGAAGGGCTTGCCCTTATAGTTCAGCTCAGCTGTTGCTTATGTTGGTCTGCTTGTGAGAAATTTTTCTTTCATTTTGACTTTGACCAGGTTAATTGCAATGTGTCTAGGAAAAGCTCTCTTTGAACTACATGAAATAAGCTTTCCCAGGACTGTATATCAATATAATAGGTATATTTCTTAATCTTTGCCGATGCTTGGGAAATTTTCTGTTATAATGTCATCAACTGGAGCTTCTATGCTGTTGGGACTCTCTTCGTCTCCTTCAAGAATACCTATAATTCATGTTTGCAAACTTTGTGTAGTCCCATAACTAAGGGATTGCTCTTCTTTTACTTTTTTCTTTACTCATCTTTAAATGACTTGGTTAGCTGAAGAGTTTTGACTTCACGCTCTGAGATTCTTTCTTTTCCATGGTTTAATCTGTTCTTGAAACTTTAAACTATATTTAAAACTCCCTGAATGCCTCCTTCAATTCTTTTTCTTTCTTTTTTTTTTTTTTTTTTTTTTGAGACAGAGTCTCACTTTATCACCCTTAGAAGAGTGCTATGGTATCATAGCTCACAGCAACCTCAAACTCCTGGGCTTAAGTGATTCTCTTGCCTCAGTCTCCCAAGTAGCTGGGACTACAGGTGCCCGCCACAACTCCTGGCTATTTTTTGAGACAAGGTCTCGGTCTGGCTCAGGCTGGTCTTGAACCTATGAGCTCAGACAATCCACCTGCCTTGGCCTCCCAAGTACTGGGATTACAAGTGTGAGCCACTGCAATTAGCCTCCTTTCTTTTTTTTTTTTTCTTTTTTGTAGACACAGAGTCTCACTTTATCACCCTCAGTAGAGTGCTGTGGTATCACACAGCTCACAGCAATCTCCAACTCCTGGGCTTAGGCGATTCTCTTGCCTCAGCCTCCCAAGTAGCTGGGACTACAGGCACCCGCCACAATGCCCAGCTTTTTTTTTTTTTTTTTTTGTAGAGACAGAGTCTCACTTTATGGCCCTCGGTAGAGTGCCGTGGCCTCACACAGCTCACAGCAACCTCCAACTCCTGGGCTCAAGCGATTCTCTTGCCTCAGCCTCCCGAGCAGCTGGGACTACAGGCGCCCGGCTATTTTTTTGGTTGCAGTTTGGCCGGGGCTGGGTTTGAACCCGCCACCCTCGGTATATGGGGCCGGCGCCCTACCGACTGAGCCACAGGCGCCGCCCCCAGCTATTTTTTTGTTGCAGTTTGGCCGGGGCTGGGTTTGAACCTGCCACCTTCAGTATATGAGGCCAGCACCCTACCCACTGAGCCACAGGCACTGCCCATCTCCTTTAATTTCTTTAAGCTCAATTATATCCTTTCTAATTTTGTCCAGATCCTTTGCTGCCCTAAATGTTCACGTTCTATATAGTGTGTGACTCTGTTCACCTTAGCCATTGTTGATTGGACTGGGGTAGGAATTTGGAACTGTCACAGATTAGCCCAGGACCTACGTGATACAGGGCCTGACTTGGAAAAATAGCTAGGTCAATGTAACTGGGGAATGAAGTGCCTGAGCCAGTTAGCCAAGGGAAATGAAATAAAAATGTTATTTAGAACCAACTATTACCAGTTGGTAGAGAAAACCTCAGTAGACAAGTGGAGAGATGCAGGAATATCATGGAAGGGAATCCAAATACCTCCAGAGAAGACCACCTCAGTTCCTAACAACTTTGTATTGACCAGTTGCACTTCCATGAGGCCCACCCATAGCATAATCCCCATTCTTGTTTCATTGTGACATATTCTCTAAGATCTTCTAACCTAGCAGTTCTCAACCTGTGGGTCATGACCCACAGGAACTGTATTAAAGGGTCACGGCATTAGGAAGGTTGAGGTTAGAACCACTGTTCTAACCCTTCTTGTCAAAAAAGAAGAGTTCATCATACAATGATATAGGTTTTTAAAAAAAGAAAAAGAGGCTCAGCACCTGTGGCTCAAGTGGCTAAGGCACCAGACACATACACCTGAGCTAGCAGGTTTGAATCCAGCCTGGGCCCGCCAAACAACGATGGCTGCAACCAAAAAATAGCCGGGTGTTGTGGCTGGCACCTGTAGTCCCAGCTACTTGAGAGGCGGAGGCAGGAGACTCACTTGAGCCCAGGAGTTGGAGGTTGCTGTGAGCTGTGATGCCATCGCACCCTACCCAGGACAACAGTTTGAGGCTCTGTCTCAAAAAAAAAAAAGAAAAAGAGAAAGAAAAGCTCAGCATGGTATGTCTTCAATGGCTCTCTAATTTATCTTTCCTTTTATCAAAGTGAAACAGTATGTAGATGGAGCTTAGATTTCTCTGTACAGTTGACCCTTGAACATCATGGATTTGGAATTTCAGAAAAACCTCAATTTTCCAGACAGTTCCTTATCTTACCTGCATCCTGTGTAGCTTAACTCACTCAGGTCTGAGCCCACTGGAAAAAAGATTACTTACAAGACCACATACCTATATTCTCTTCTTTTTTATTTCATTTCCTTTTTTTATTCAGTCTCCATAGAGATCATCAGAAATTGCCAGTCTTCTTGGCTCACGCCTGTAATCCTAACACTCTGGGAGGCTGAGGCGGGTGCATTGCAAGAGCTCATGGGTTCAAAACCAGCCTGAGCAAGAGTGAGACCCCATCTCTAAAAGTAGCTGGGCATTGTAGAGGGCACCTGTAGTCCCAGCTACTCAGATGGCTGAGGCAAGAGAATTACTTGAGCCCAAGAGTTTAAGGTTGCTGTGAGCTATGATGCCATAGCACTCTACCAAGGGCAACAAAAGGAGACTCTGTCTCAAAAAAGAAAAAAAATTCCTAGTGCCATCTATACTGCAAGCTGTCACGGCAGAGTATTGGGAAAAGTTTTTAATAACAATAATCACAACTCAGATAAAGCTCATTGGCTACAATACTGCCACTGCACAAAGCTACCATATGAGTGGACAGCTAAGAATTCCCACACATTTGAAGAAACAGCACGGCACACAGAGGAGACGAGGTAAACAAACAGAAAATTTTACTTTGAAGGAAACAACAGAGATAATTCAGAGAATGGAAAAGAATGTTTTTATTTTTATTTTTTTGGAGACAGAGTCTCACTGCTCAATTGCCCTGAGGTTGAGTGCTGTGGCATCCTAGCTCACAGCAAACTCAAACTCTTGGGCTCAAGCAATTCTCTTGCTGCAGGCTCCTGGGTAGCTGGGACTACAGGTGCCTGCCACAACACCTGGCTATTTTTTAGAGATGGTGTCTTGCTCTTGCTCAGGCTGGTCTCAAACTCATAAGCAATCCACCTCCCTCGGCCTCCCAGAGTGCTAGGATTACAGACATGAGCCTGGCTAAAAGGAACTATTTTTGTTGTTGCAGTTTTGGCCGGAGCCAGGTTTGAACCCGCCACCCTCAGTATATGGGACTGGCACTCTACTCCCTGAGCCACAGGCACCATCCAGGAAGGAACTATTTTTATTATTTATTTATTTTTGGACACAGAGTCTCACTATGTCACCTTTGGTAGAATGCTGTGGCGTCACAGCTCACAACAACCTCAAACCTTTGGGCTTAAGCGATTCTCTTGCCTCAGCCTCCCAAGTAGCTGGGACTACAGGCGCCCAACATAATGCCAGGCTATTTTTTGGTTGCCAGTTGTTTAGCTGGCCCAGGCTGGGTTCCAACCCACCACTCTCAGTGTATGTGGCCAGCGCTGTAACCACTATGCTATGGGCTCCGAGCCAGGAACTATTTTTAAGTTCTAAATATCTTCAGAAACTTTTTGAAAAGATATTGGATCGGGCGGCGCCTGTGGCTCAGTGAGTAGGGCGCCATATATACCGAGGGTGGCGAGTTCAAACCCAGCCCCGGCCAAACTGCAACAAAAAAATAGCCGGGTGTTGTGGCAGGCGCCTGTAGTCCCAGCTGCTTGGGAGGCTGAGGCAAGAGAATCATGTAAGCCCAAGAGTTAGAGGTTGCTGTGAGCCGTGTGACGCCATGGCACTCTACCCGAGGGCGGTACAGTGAGACTCTGTCTCTACAAAAAAAAAGAAAAGACATTGGATCAATTTAACAAAAAAAAAAAATAGTCTGCTATGGAAAAGGAATAACCAGAGAACAAGAAAGTTGTTTTGGAAATTAAAAGCATAGTTGCTGAAAATAAAAATTAAAAAAATATATAATAAAAATTAAGGGTGGTGCCTGTGGCTCAAGGAGTAGGGCGCTGGTCCCATATGCCGGAGGTGGCGGGTTCAAACCCAGCCCCGGCCAAAAACCACAAAAAAAAAAAAAAAATTAAAACACTGTTTTCAGCTTTGGATTTTTTTCTTTTTTTTTTTGAGACAGAGTCTCACTTTGTTACCCTGGTCAGAGTGCTGTGATATCACAGCTCACAGCAACCTCAAACGCTTTGGCTTAAGCAATTCTCTTGCCTCAGCCTCCCAAATAGCTGGGACTACAGGCACCTGTCACAATACCTGGCTGTTTTGGTTATTTTTGTTTTGTTTGTTTTTAGAGACGGGGTCTCACTCTGGCTCAGGCTGGTCTCGAACTCATCAGCTCAGGCAATCCACTCACCTCAGCCTCCCAGAGTGCTAGGATTACAGGCGTGAGCCACCATGCCTGGCCTCAGTTTAGGATCATTTCATTTCATTTCATTGTGGGGATTCATTGAGGGTACAAGAAACCAGGTTACACTGATTGCATTTGTTAGGTAAAGTCTCTCTTATGATCGTGTCTTTATTTATTTATTTATTTTTTTTTTTTTTTTTTGAGACAGAGCCTCAAGCTGTCGCCCTGGGTAGAGTGCGGTGGCATCACAGCTCACAGCAACCTCCAACTCCTGAGCTTAAGCGATTCTCTTGCCTCAGCCTCCCAAGTAGCTGGGACTACAGGCACCCACCACAATGCCCAGCTATTTTTTTTGTTTTTTGGTTGTAGTTGTCATTGTTGTTTGGCAGGCCCGAGCTGGATTCAAACCCACACTAGTTTGATCATTAGCAAGTTAAATAAAAGTCCTTCTATTTATTGTTTTGTAAGAATTCTTACTATGAGTGACTAATCTTATCAATATGAGATCATCATATGATCTTTCTTTTTCAATCTGCTGATTTTCTGATGTTGAACCATTTTTCATTTATTTATTCAACACATAATTACTGAGTGGCTGCAGAGTACTAGGCACTGTTCTACACTCCAGGAAAACAGCAGGTAGCAGACAATCCCTACCCTTATGAAGCTTAAATTCTAGTTGGAGAGACAGACAATAAGAAAATAAAGGGTGGCACCTGTGGCTCAGTGGGTAGGGCGCCAGCCCCATATACCAGGGTGGCGGGTTCAAACTTAGCCCTGGACCCGGCCAAACTGCAAAAACAAATAGTCGGGTGTTGTGGCAGATGCCTGTAGTCCCAGTTACTCAGGAGGCTGAGGCAAGAGAATCGCCTAAGTCCAGGAGTTGGAGGTTGCTGTGAGCTGTGTGACACCATGGCACTCTACTGAGGGCCATAAAGTAAGACTCTGTTTCTGCAAAAAAAAGAAAGAAAGAAAAAGAAAAGAAAATACACAGTATAACAGGTCACAAAAACAAACCAGAATGGGGGACAGGGAGTGCTGGACAAAAAATGAAATTTAAATGGAATAGTCAGGAAAGGTCTGACATTTGAGTGAGGATCTAAGAAAGCGCACACCAGGCTGAAGGAACCTTCAGCAAAGGTTCCAACATGTGCAAAGGGCCTTAAGACAGAACTCCGTATTTTGCCATTAGACAATTTTGAACAAAGGAGTGAAAAATGGGAGAGGGAGGGTGGTGAGGGTGCATGTATCTTTGTAGAGATGAGTTCTCCCTATGTTGCCCAGGCTAGTCTAAAACTACTGGCCTCAAGCAATCCTCCCACCTCAGTCTCCCAAAATGCTGGAAAACAGGCATTGAGCCACTGCTCAATTATGTATTCTTACATAATTAACTTTTTAAAAAAATTAACATTTTTGGCTCGGCGCCCGTAGCACAGTGGTTAAAGCGCCAGCCACATACATCGAAGTTGGCGAGTTCGAACCCAGCCTGGGCCAGTTAACCAACAATGACAACTGCAAGAAAAAATGGCCGGGTGTTATGGTGGGTGCCTGTAGTCCCAGCTACTTGGGAGGCTGAGACAAGAGAATCACTTGAGCCCAAGAGTTTGCAGTTGCTGTGAGCTGTGTCTACAGAGGGCGACATAATGAGATTCTATCTCATAAAAAAAGAAAAAAGTAATGGCTCAGTGCCTGTGGCTCAAGCAGCTAAGGTGCCTGCCACATACACCTGAGCTAGCAGGTTCAAATCCAGCCCAGGCCCGCCAAACAACAATGACAGCTGCAACCAAAAAAATAGCCGGGCGTTGTGGTGGGAGGCGGAGGCAGGAGAATCGATTGAGCCCAGGAGTTGGAGATTGCTGTGAGCTGTGATGCCACCGTACTCTACCCAGGGCAACAGCTTGAGGCTCTGTCTCAAAAAAAAAATTAACTTTTGGTATTCCCAAAATAAATCCTCCTTGTCTATTATATGTATTACTTTAGTATGCTGCTACATTTGCTACAATTTTGCTTTCTTTCCTTTTTCATTTTTTGTTAAAGAGAAGCTCTGTGTTCTCCAGACTGAAATGCAGTGGCTATTAACAGGTATAGTCGTAACATACTGCAGCCTTAAATTCCTGGGCTCAAGTGATCCTTCTGCCTCAGCCTCCCAAGTAGCTGGGACTACAGAAGTGTGCCACCATGCTTGGCAGAATTGTGCTTTTCTTTATACTCATGAGACTGGTTTCTAATTTCCTTCTTGAACTTCCCTTGTCCACTCTTATATTAAGGTTGTAACTTTACAAGTTGTCATAGCATGAGTTGGTTGCTATTATAATTTTTCCCACCAAATGTACTACTATTGTATTTAAGAATGCATTTGATTTTTTGAAAGCTACTTTCTTCATTCTTTCCCCCCCTTTTTTTCCTTTGACAGGGTTTCACTCTGTCACCCAGACTAGTGTGCAGTGGCAAGGATCATAGCGTAACCTCAAGCATTCCTCTCCTATTGGCCTCGCAAAGGGCTGGATTATAGGTGTGAGCCACTGCACCCAGCCTGCTGTACCAATTTCTGATAGAAGTGCATCAGAATTTTCCACCATGGGGGTGGCGCCTGTGGCTCAAAGGAGTAGGGCACTGGCCCCATATGCTGGAGGTGGCAGGTTCAAACTCAGCCCCAGCCAAAAAAACTGCAAGAATTTTCCACCATGGCAGAGTGGCTCACATCTGTAATCATAGCACTCTGGGAGGCCAAGGTAGAGTGGATTGCTTGAGCATGAGTTCAAGACCAGCCTGAGCAAAAGTGAGACCCTTCTCTACTAAAAATAGAAAAACTGAGGCAAGAGGATCACTTGAGCACGAGTTGGAGGTTGCTGTGAGCTGTGACGCCACGGCACTCTATCCAGGGTGACAGCTTGAGACTCTATCTCAAATAAAAAAAATAATAATTTTCCACCATGCCTGGAAAACCTGTCAATTCCTCCTTGCAATTCAGTCAGTGAATATGCTGGAAAATGCATACAAATCATTGACTATTATATCTTTTTAGTAAATCATTTCTTTTACTACCCTGTTTCCCCGAAAACAAGACAGTGTCTTATTTTAAGGTGTGCTCCCAAAGATGCGCTAGGTCTTATTTTCAGGGGATGTCTTATTTTTCCTGTAAGTAGGTCTTATTTTCAGAGGATGTCTTATTTTTGGGGAAACAGGGTACTAGGTAATATTTCTCATCTCAACTAATGATTTTTGCCTTAAATGACATTTTGTCTAACAATAAAATTGCTACACAAGCTTTCTTTTAGTAAGTCCCAGAATTTACTCTTTTAATTTCAACATTCTTCTCAAAATTAGGTTTAGCTGTGTCTCTTTTACTTAACATTAGATGGATTTTTAAAAATCCAACGTAACAGGGCAGTGCCTGTGGCTCAGTGAGTAGGGCACCAGCCCCATATACCGAGGGTGGTGGGTTCAAACCCTGCCCTGCCAAACTGCAACAAAAAAATAGTTGTGGCAAGCACCTGTAGTTCCAGCTACTTGGGAAGCTGAGGCAAGAGAATCGTCTAAGCCTAAGAGCTGGAGGTTGCTGTGAGCTGTGATGCCACGGTACTCTACTGAGGGCAACAAGGTGAGACTCTGTCTCTAAAAAAAAATTAAAAAAGAAATCCAATGTGATAAACTAATCTTTACAGAGGAGTCAAATTAGTACACATTTACTGTGACTGATGATATAATTGAACTTCCCATCTTATATGGTGTTTTCTGTATGTATTTCTGTCATCCCCTTTTCTGTTTTTGTTTGTTTGTTTATTTGTTTGTTTGTTTTGCAGGATTTTTTTTGGCCGGGGCAGGGTTCGAACCCATCACCTCCAGTATATGGGGCTAGCGCCATGAGTCACAGGTGCCATGGGCCACAGGCGCCGCCCCTCTTTTCTGTTTTTTTGTTTGTTTTTGAGACAGAGTCTCACTTTGTCACCTTCTGCAGAGTGCGTTGTTATCATAGCTCACAGCAACCTCAAACTCTTGGGCTCAAGCAATTCTCTTGCCTCATTCTCCCTAGTAGCTGGGACTACAGGTGCTTGTCACAATACCCGCTATTTTTTTTGTTTGTTTTTTTGTTTAGCAAGCCCAGGCTGGGTTAGAACCCACCAGCCTCTGTGCATGTGGCCAGCATCCTAACTACTGAGCTACGGGATCCCACCTGTTGTCCCCTTTTCTGATTCTTTTTTTCTTCCTTCTTATTGAACTGATTTCTGTTTTTCCCTTTTTTGTTCTGCTAGTTTAAAAACCATAGATGTGTCTAAGGTTTTTGTTTTTCTTTTTCAAGATAGAGTCTCACTCTATTGCGCTGGGTGGAGTACCATGGCATCATAGCTCACAGCAACCTGTAACTCTTGGGCATAACAATCCTCTTGCCTCAGCCTCCTGAGTAAGTGCGACTACAGGCATAGACCCACTATGCACGGCTTGATTTTCTGTTTAGTAGAAACGGGGTCTCACTCTTGATCAGGCTGGTCTCGAATTCCTGAGCTCAAGTGATCCACCTGCCTCAGCCTCCCATAGTGCTAGGATTACAAGCATGAGCCACCATACCCAGCCTAATGTGTTTGAGTTTTTACTAGTTACTGTAGAGTTTGTAGGGAAACTTAACTATATTTATTCTAACTGTTCAGTAGCTATGTCCGCTATCCTCCTCCTGAACATGAAAAGATACTTAGATCACTGAAAAGGTGGTTCTCTCTTGTTATTATTATTTACAGCATTGGTTCTCAAAGTATGTTCCCAAAACCTTTCCAAGAATCTGAAAGGGTACAACTATTTTTTAAATATTAAGATTTTTTTCACTCTATTGACATTTGCATTAATGGCACAAAACAGCTAGTGACTTAGCATGAATCAAAGCCATGGTACCAAATTGTCCCAATAGTCCTTGTATTCTATTGTCATGCAGTCACTAAAAAAAAATAAATAAATAAGCCACTTTCATTTAGGAATGTCTTCAATGAAACAGTAAGAAATTTTAATTATAGCCAGGCACTGTGGCAGGCACCTTTTGTCCCAGCTACTTGGGAGGCTGAGGCAAGAGAATCGCTTAAGCCCAAGAATTTGAGGTTGCTGTGAGCTGTGACACCACAGCACTTTACCAAGGGTGACATAGTGAGACTCTGTCACAAAAAAAAAGGAATTTTTAATTAAATCTTGACCCATGAATACTTATCTTTTTAAAAGTCTGATATGGGAAGCATGCATAAATTACTTCTGCACACAGAAGTATAATAGTTGTCTAATGGAAAAACACTTGTGGAATTCTTTGAGGTGGGCTGAACTAGCCACTTTTTTCAAGGGACACTGAACATCATTTTTTTTTTTTTTGAGACAGAGCCTCAAGCTATAGCCCTGAGTAGAGTGCTATGGCATCACAGCTCACAGCAACCTCAAACTCCTGGACTTCAGCGATTCTCCTGCCTCAACCTCCCAAGTAGCTGGGACTACAGGCACCTGCCACAATGCCCGGCTAGTTTTTGGTTGTCGTTGTCAATGTTGTTTGGTGGGCCCTGGCTGGATTTGAACCCACCAGCTCAGGTGTATGTGGCTGGCGCCTTAGCCGCTTGAGCCACAGGCACTGAGCCTGAACACCATTTTTATTTGAAAAACTAATAGAGCCTGTAGTCCCAGCTACTCGGGAGGCTGAGGCAAGAGAATCGCTGAAGCCCAGGAGTTGGAGGTTGCTGTGAGCTGTGTGAGGCCACGGCACTCTACCGAGGGCCATAAAGTGAGACTCTGTCTCTACAAAAAAAAAAAAAAAGAAAGAACTAGTAGACAAACCATGAGTCTACAGATGTGGGCATCTGACAGGCATTTCCTCACAAATAAAGTAAGCCTGCCACTTCAAGGAAAACAATTCAGTATTTGGTGCCATAAAGAATAAAGCTTTCAAGCAAAAAGGCTATTTAAAAACTCATTTTCCAGGAGTGCTTGTGGCTCAAGCCAGAAGCTTGAGGGCGCTGGCCCCATATACTGAGGGTGGCGGGTTCAAACCTGGCCCCGGCCAAACTGCAACAAAAAATGTCTACTGAGGGTGGCACCTATGGCTCAAAGGAGTAGGGTGCGGGCCCCATATACTGGAGGTGGTGGGTTCAAACCCTGCCCCAGCCAAAAACTGCAAAAAAAAAAAAGTCTACTGAGGACAACAAAATGAGACTCTGTCTCTACAAAAAATAAATAAATAAAAACTTCTTTTCCAAATACTTGTCTGTATAAGCCTAGATTTTTCATGTACTTCAACCCAGAAAACATACTACAACAGATTGAACAAAGCGCATGTGAGTATTCAGCTGACTACTATTAAGCCAAACATTAAAGAGATTCACAAAAATGCATAAATAGTGCAACTTTTACTAAGTTTTTACTTTAGAAAATAGTTTTTGTCCATAAAGATGGTATTTCTGGCTTGGCACCTGTGGCTCAAGCAGCTAAGTGCCAGCCACATACACCTGAGTTGGTGGGTTCGAATCCAGCCCGGGCCTGCCAAAGAATAAAGATGGCTGCAACCAAAAAGTAGCTGGGCATTGTGGCAGGCACCTGTAGGCCCAGCTACCTGGGAGGTGGAGGCAGGAGAATCACTTGAGCCCAATAGTTGGAGGTTGCTATGAGCTGTGATGCCACAGCACTCTACCCAGAGGGACAGCTTGAGGCTCTGTCTCAAAAAAAAAGAAGAAGAATGGTATTTCTCTCAACTTGTACTAGGTTTGTGAATGAATTAATATTTTAAAAGTTAGTTTTAATTTCTTTTTTTTTTTTTTTTTTTTTATAGAGACAGAGTCTCACTTTATGGCCCTCGGTAGAGTGCTGTGGCATCACACAGCTCACAGCAACCTCCAACTCCTGGGCTTAAGCGATTCTCTTGCCTCAGCCTCCCGAGTAGCTGGGACTACAGGCGCCCGCCACAACGCCCGGCTATTTTTTGGTTGCAATTTGGCCGGGGCCGGGTTTGAACCCGCCACCCTCAGTATATGGGGCTGGCGCCTCACTGACTGAGCCACAGGTGCCACCCAGTTAGTTTTAATTTCTATTAGGTTATTGATATAACCCACATAAACAAAAGCGTTTTGTAGTTTCAACTATTTTCTGAATATAAAAGTACGTTAGGACCAACACATGTAAGAATTGTTGGTTTAAATTTTTATTTCAGCCTTTTATCATAAAAAGTGTTCATAGTCAATACTCAATTTAAACTGACCAGTTAAATTAATTTTTATTCTCAGATCACTTTTTTTAGCCACCACTCCTCCCACCACAGAAACTTCCTTTGCATCTTAGCTCCTACATCCACATGCGGCCCACCAAGGACATTTATCCAGCCCGCAGGTGTTTTTGCCACAGCTGCCTGTCCTGCTTAGTAGCCAACTTGTCCCAGGTCGCAGTGCGCATGTGTGGAATGTGCGCCAACTCTCCGACTCCGTTCCTTCTGTCTCTCCCTGTCTCTCTCTCTCCCTCCCAGTTACTGCCGTCCTGCTTAGCAACCCACTGTCCAGGACTCAGTGCACATGTGTGGAATGTGCCCCACACTCTCCAATTCCCCTCCTACTGACTCCCCTCCTTCTCTCTGTCTCTCCACTCCTCATCTCAGTCTCTGGTGTAATCGTAGGTGTCACCGGGTTGCCTGTGCAGAGCCTGCTGCTGCCTAAGGACCGAGGTAAGAACAAGTTAGGATTTTTTTTTTCTGAAGTTAGGAGGTCTTTTTTTTTTTTTGCAGATAGGGGGCACCTTTTTTTGAAGTTAGAAGAGTCTTTTTTTTTGAAGTTAGGAAAGCCTTTTTTTTTTAAGTTGGTTAGTTGGTTGGGGGTAGTTTCTAGGGGGCTTGGATCACAGTGATAATGCAAATAGCGCTTAGTGCTAATGCAAATTGTCAGTGCTCAGAGGTAATGCAAATGGTCAGACTCAGAGGTAATGCAAATAGTCAGTGCTCAGTGGTTATGATAATTGTAAGTGCTCAGCGTTACTGCAAATTGTTAGCGCTCAGTATTAATGCAAATTGTCAGCAGTCAGTGTTATCACAAATGGTCAGTGGTCAGTGTTATTGCATGGGGGCCCCAAACTGGTAATCTGCCTAGGGCCCCATGGGAACTTAATCTGGCTCTGCAGACAGCTGAGGAGTAGGAAGCCCAATTTAATTGCCAGTAAGTGCATTTCTATTCTGATTGCTATTCAGTTGTGTATGATGTTGTATGTTGTGTGCTGTGTAAGCCCCAGTTCACACTGTTGCAATCTCTGAGCAGTGTGAGTTTAGCCATATGCTTGTATGGCTGAACTCGCATTAGATTTGGAAGAAAAAAGGCATACATGCCTTCTTTTTTCCTGCAGAAAACCCATGCGATCAGATTCCTGTGTGAGTTCATAGATCGCAGTGTGGTTTGCACAGGGTAGTGTGAACTGGAAAGGTTGTGGAGGAACTGGCTGTGTAATCGTGCCTGTTCCCACACACCAGTGTGACCCTGAGGTAAAAGTGGAGTTCCACCATATGGGCACTGGCGAGGCTGAAATGATGTGGACTGGCAAGGCTGCATTGATGGACACTGATCAGACTGCACTGATGGACACTGATCAGATTGTACTGATGGGCACTGATCAGACTGCATTGATAAGCAGTGCAGTCTATATGTCTCTGTGTGGGCAAAGTTATTGCTGGTATATTGTTTTTGGAGCGCTGTATATATATATATTGGTATTTTACTAATAGCAATTTGGAATCTCTAGGAAACAATGATATCAAGAAAGAGAAAAATTGACTCGGAGTGTAGCATATTCAAAGAACAGTGGACTTATGATTACTTTTTCATGCTGTACAAGGAAAGAGCTGTGTGTTTGATATGCCAGAATATAGCATCTGTGTTCAAAGAATACAATTTGCATTGACATTATCAAACTCAACATAAAGATAAATATGATAGTTTGGTCAGAGAAGTGAGAAAAGATAAAATATTAAAACTGAAATATACGTTGACAACTCAGCAAAATACTTTTGTGAAGCAGAAACAGCTAAATACTTCATCACTGTGAGCAAGTTCTCAAGTTGCCAAGCTAATAGCATGCACTGGCAGACCATTCGTGGAGGAAGAATTTGTTAAACAATGCCTTCTTTCTGTTGCCAAAGAGATGTATCCAGAGAAGGCCGATTTATTTAGTACAGTGAGTCTTTCAGGACCCTCAATTACACGAAGGATTGAAGAAATGGGAGACAATTTGCATCAGCATTTGCAAAACTCCGCAAAAAAACTTTCCTATTTTTCCTTGGCACTTGACAAAAGTAACAATGTTCGTGATTCTGCACAACTTCTAATTTTTATTTGTGGTACGAATGACTATTTCAAAGTCACAGAAGAGCTTGCTGCACTGCAAAACATCAAAGGAACAATTACGGGAGAGGATATTTATGAAAAGGTTTGCCAAACTGTGAATAGTTTGGAGCTGGACTGGGCAAAACTATCCAGTGTGACAACTGATGGTGCTCCTAGCATGGTGGGGTCTAAGAAAGGAGTAATTGCTCGCATTAACCAAGAGATGGAATGTAAAGGTCTTAGCAAAATAACTAAGAAAATGCTACAAAAGCTATGTTAACTAATGTGATGAAAATGTGTCAAACGATCTATGAACCAAGTGTATGGTGCCCCACGATCATACTAATGTACACAGCTATGGTTTAATAAAAAAAAAAAAAAACCAAGAGATGGACAAACATAACCATTCTCGTCCAACAGCCGTACACTGCCTCATCCACCAACAAGCGCTGTGTAGTAAATCACTGAAGTGGGAATCTGTTATGAAAACTGTGGTATCTTGTGTTAACTTCATTAGAGGTAATACACTAAACCACAGACAATTTCAGAAATTTCTGTCTGAGCTAAATTTTGCCTGTGAAGATGTTCCATACCACATAGAAGTCCATTGGCTGAGTCAAGGGAAAATTTTGAAACATTTCTATGACCTACTTCCACAGATTACAGCTTTTCTGCTTTCAAAAAACAAGTACCAGAGCTCAATGATGCAGAATGGAAATGGCACCTTGCCTTTCTGACAGATGTAACAGAGCTACTCAACAATTTCAACGTGCAACTTCAAGGAAAGGGGAAGCTCATCTGTGATATGTAATCACATGTGAAAGCATTTGAAGTAAAATTAGGCCTCCTCATCAAACAAGTGAAAGAGGAAAATTTCTGCCATCTCCCCACAACTCAAAATCTGTTAGTGGAAAATCCATTGGTTACATTCCCAAATAAAACGTGTGGATTCACTGAAAAGTTGCAAAAGGAGTTCCAATTTAGATTTAAAGAGCTTCATCTCCATGAACAGGACATACAGCTTTTCTGTAACCCATTTTCTATTGACATTGAAAATGTGGGATACGATTTACCAAATGGAACTGGCGGAACGGCAGAATTGTAACTCTCTGAAAGACGCATTCAAGTCAAGCAGCCTTTCTAAGTTCTATGCATCTCTCCCCACTGAGACATATTCTAATCTAAGGAACCATGCACTCAAAATGGCAACCATCTTATGTCTGTGAACAGACTTTTTCCAGAATGAAACATCTGAAATCTCCAACCAGATCTAGACTAACTGATGCACACTTGCATCACTTGTTACGACTAGCAGTGACAAATATGGAACCGGACATTGACCATCTCATTAGCCAAAAGCAGGCCCATAGTTCCCATTGAAATACTGGTAAGTTTGTTGATTTAAGTTTACTTGTTCTTCATTTTAAATATTGTATTTGTTTCTATTTTGTTTTTTTACTTCAAAATAAGATATGTGCAGTGTGCATAAGAATTTGTTCATAGTTTTTTTTTTTAAACTATAGTCTGGCCCTCAAACGGTCTGAGAGACAGTGAACTAACCCTGTTTAAAAAGCTTGAGGACCCCTGGCCTAAGCCCAGGAGTTGGAGGTTGCTGGGAGCTGTGACACCATGGCACTCTACCGAGGGTGATAAAGTGAGACTCTGTCTCTACAAAAAACAACAACAACAAAAAAAAAAAAAAATATATATATATATATATATATTAGCCTGTTGTGAGACTCTATCTCAAAATAAAAATTTTATATATATAAATTATATATATATATAAATAGCCTGGTATGAGACTCTGTCTCAAAAAAAATTTATATATATATATAAAATTTTATAATAATTATATATAAAAAATTATAGACTTAAATATAATTATAATTAAAATTATATAGTTATATATATAATTTTATATATATATAAATTGTTTTGAGACAGAGTCTTATTCTGTTGCTTTGGGCTAGACTGCCATGGCCTAGCTCACAGCAACCTCAAACTCCTGTTTTCAAGCCATCCTCCTGCCTCAGCCTCCCAAGTATCTAGGATTACAGGTGCCTGCCACAACACCTGGCTAGTTTTTAGTAGAGACAGGGTCTTGCTCTTACTCAGGCTGGTCTTGAACTCCTGGGATTCTGCCTCAGCTTCCCAGAGTGCTAGGATTGTAGGCACTGTGCCAGGCCCAGACTAAAATTTTTTTTGAGAGATGGAGTCTCACTACGTTGCCCAGGCTGGTCTCAAACTCCTGGCCTCAAGTGATCCTCCCTCCTTAGCCTCTCAAAGTGCTGGGATTACAGATGTAAGCCACTGCACCAAGCCAGGAACCATCAAGTAGGGTTATGAGCCTCTTATTCTGATGCCCTAAAATCATAGAGTTACTGAGCCAACAGGCTACTTGGTTGTTTTTGGTCCCCAAACCATATTTTTCTCAATCACCCTTACTAGGCCCATTTGCTCACAAAGCAACAATGCCAAGCAGAGTCAACACTTTCCCCAGCTATAACCCATCCCAGGCCTTCCCAGTATGCCTCTATCAGGGAGCTTTCATGGAGGTGTGTTTTACCAACAGAGGTCATAGTTCCAGGCACCACTGATTCTAGACCCGGAACCTAAGTCCCATGGTGAGTTCCACTCACCACTAAGACTTATTCTTTAATTTTTAGTCATGTACTCATTTTGGGTTCATCTCTAAAAAGATTTGATCTGTTGACTGCCAGGTGTCTGAGGCAGGGAAATTGTGTTGAAGCACAAACTCCTTTTTTTGAGACAGAGTCTCGGTATGTCACCCTCGATAGAGTGCCATGGGCTCACAGCAACCTCAAACCCATGGGCTTAAGTGATTCTCTTGTCTCAGCCTTCCCAAGTAGCTGAGACTACAGGTGCCTGCCACAATGCCCGGCTATTTTTTGTTGCAGTTGTCATTGTTGTTTAGCTGGCCTGGGCTGGGTTCAAACCCTCCAGCCTCGGTGTATGTGGCCGGCGCCATAACCACTGTGCTATGGGGGCCAAGCCAGCACAAACTCATGTTAACACTTGAATCAGAAGTCATACATTATTTCTACATTTTGAGAATGTATTTTGCAATCAGAAAAAAAAAATATTTTTTAACATTTACTCTCTTTACTACTTATTTACTATAATAGAGGCAAATAAATAGTGGAGCTGTGAAAGTACAGAAGAGAAAGAGCCAAATTCTGGTAGAGAAACCTGGAAAAGGCTTCACATCCTTTTAATAACTTGCTTGCGAGCACCCTAATATTTTCTGTGGATTCATAGGAACCAGAAAGGAAAAAACAAAAGGGAACAATCATATCTAATAAGCCTGGCAGAGCAGTGATGCAATATTTGATAGAGGGGCCTCTTCACAAATGAAATGGCGGCTGTTCTCCTGCAGTGGTGCAGTTGAGGCACTCCTGAGGGTAGGTAGCACAAATATGAACTTTAGTTTGCTTCAATCTATGTCTTTTCGGTCTGTTCTCCCTTTTTCATACACAGGGACCTGAGTCAGGTGAGCCATTCATTTAGAGTTATTGTAATGCCAGGAAGGCTATGTTAACCAGTGTGATGAAAATGTGTCAAACGGTCTATAAAACCAGTGTATGGTGCCCCATGATCGCATTAATGTACACAGCTATGATTTAATAAAAATAAATAAATAAATAAAGAGTTATTGTAAGAGAAATCTGGCCACAGACACTGAAGCACCATCTGGGCTGGGGGGTTCACAGACAGCACTGTTAGAGCAAAACTGTCCCTCATGAGTATCAGTTCTGAAAATGGGAGTATGACAAAGAAGGTGGAAATAAACTGTGGGTTCAGTTACTAAAACTACACTAAAGTCAGAATGGATTCAACAGCTAAGGATAGGAAATAAATCCAGAGCCTGAAGTTTAGCTAAATCTGAGGTTGAGACTAAGTGTTCCCAGCTGGGGAGATTAAAACAGGGACTATAAAAGTCAGTCCATGCATTCAGAGCATTTGGCCCTATCACTAACGATTCATGAAATTAAAATTTAGGGATTTCAGTGCTGTTCTCTAATTCTGGTTTTTATTAGGAGTAGACATTATCTTGATTTGTCAATTTCCTTACAATATTAAAACTTTAGGGCGGCACCTATGGCTCAGTGGGTAGGACACTGGCCCCATAGACTGAGAGTGGCAAGTTCAAACCTGGCCCTGGCCAAACTGCAACTAAAAAATAGTCGGGCGTTGTGGTGGATGCCTATAGTCCGAGCTACTTGGGAGGCTGAGGCAAGAGAATAGCTGAAGCCCAAGAGTTTGAGATTGCTGTGAGCTGTGATGCTACAGCAAGCACTCTATGGAGGGCGACATAGACTCTGTCTCAAAAGGAAACAAACAAACAAAAAAAAAAACTTTAATGTGCCCTACATTCATGATACAAATTAATAACATCTTCAAGAAACAACAAAAGGGGCTGGGCGCGGTGGTTCATGCCTATAATCCCAGTACTTGGGAGGTTGAGGAGGGTGGATTGCCTGAGCTCACAGGTTCAAGACCAGTCTGAGCCAGAGGGAGACCTTGTCTCTAAAAATAGCCGGGCGTTGTGGCAGGTGCCTGTAGTCCCAGCTACTTGGGAGGCTGAGGCAAGAGAATGGCGTAAGCCCAAGAGTTTGAGGTTGCTGTGAGCTGTGACACAACGGCACTCTACTGTGGGTAGCACTCTACCCAGGGCAACATAGTGAGACTCTGTCTCAAAAAAAATAAATAAATAAAAGTAAAAAAGGAAAAAAAAGACCTGTAGGTAATTAAGAATATTCAAGAAGACAGATTTCTTCTAAGAGGATAAGTGAGTGGCTGGAGGCGCCTGTGGCTCAGTCAGTAAGGTGCCGGCCCCATATACCGAGGGTGGCGGGTTCAAACCCGGCCCTGGCCAAACTGTAACCAAAAAATAGCCGGGCATTGTGGCGAGTGCCTGTAGTCCCAGCTGCTCGGGAGGCTGAGGCAGGAGAATCGCTTAGGCCCAGGAGTTGGAGGTTGCTGTGAGCCGTCTGAGGCCACGGCACTCTACCAAGGGCCATAAAGTGAGACTCTGTCTCTAAAAAAAAAAAAAAAAAAAAAAAGAGGATAAGTGAGAAATGGCTTTGTGAAGCAAGTGATATTTGCACAAATTTTTGTAGAATGGATAGGATCTGGTTGTACAGAGACAGGAAAGGACGGACCAGGCTAAGAAGTATGGGTGGCAGAAGGCGTATTACCTTGGAAGCTGGAAGATCTGCGTCAAGCTTTATGCCTCTATTCCTTAACTGTGTGACAAGCAGCAAGCCACTTACCTCTCTAGGCTTCAGTTTAACATTTATTCTGTTAAATGCCCAGTTTGGTTCATTTAGTAAAATACAGATGCCATATGAAAGAAAATATTCTAGACAAAATCATTTATTTATTTATTTATTTTTTTTTTTTTTAGAGACAGAGTCTCACTTTATTGCCCTCAGTAGATAGGGCCTCACAGCTCATAGCCCACAGCAACCTCCAACTCCTGGGCTTAGGCAATTCTTCTCTTGCCTCAGCTCCCGAGGAGCTGGGACTACAGGCACCTGCCACAATGCCCAGCTATTTTTTGTTGCAGTTTGGCCAAGGTCGGGTTCGAACCCACCACCCTCGGTATGGCGCCCTATCCACTGAGCCACAGGCGCCGCCCAACAAAATTATTTATAGAAATAAACTCTAGGCAACAACTTAAGTGATCAACAATCAAGAAAATGGTAAATAACTCATGAAGTCTTTCTGACAGTTAATTGTAGTGATTGTAGCAATATAGAAAACTGTAACAGACTATAAAACTATGTGCCTTATTACAAATACACGAGTAAACACTAAACGATAATACACAGAAATAAAATTTGAAAAGTAAAATACACACAATCCTGCTCTATACCCGGACTTAAAAATCTCTAGGAGCAGTGATTTTCAACCAGTGTGCAGCAAAAATTTTTCTTTTTTTAAAAATTATTCTCAAAAGAAATTCAAAGCATAGTAAGCATATTTTTTTTTTTTTAGGCAGAGTCTCACTATGTCACCCTCGGTGGAGTACTATAGCGCCACAGCTCACAGCAACCTCAAACTCTTTTTTTTTTTTTTTTTGAGACAGAGCCTCAAGCTGTCGCCCTGGGTAGAGTACCATGGCATCACAGCTCACAGCAACCTCCAACTCCTGGGCTGAAGCGATTCTTCTGCCTCCGCCTCCCAAGTAGCTGGGACTATAGGCACCCACCACAACACCCGGCTATTTTTGGTTGCAGCCGTCATTGTTGTTTGGCGGCTCGGCTGGATTCGAATCCACCAGCTCAGGTATATGTGGCTAGGGCCTTAGCCGCTTGAGCCACAGGCGCTGAGCCAGCAACCTGAAACTCTTAAGCGATTCTCTTGCCTCAGGCTCCCAAGTAGCTGGGAATACAGGTGCCCGCCACAACACCTGGCTACTTTTGGTTGCAGTTGTCATTGTTTGTCATTGTTGTTTAGGAGGCCCAGGCAGGGTTTGAACTCATCAGCCCCGGAGTATGAGGCCAGTGCCCTAACCACCAGAGCTATGGGCACAAAGCCTTTTATTTATTTATTTGAGACAGAGTCTCACTTTGTCGCCCTTGGTAGAGTGCCATGGTGTAATAGCTCACAGCAACCTCAAACTCTTGGGCTCAAGTGATCCTCTTGCCTCAGCCTCCTGAGTAGCTGGGACTAAAGGCACCCAGCACAATGCCTGGCTATTTTTAGAGACAGGGGTCTCACTCTGGCTCAGGCTGGTCTCAAATGTGAGCTTAGGCAACCCACCCACCTTAGCCTTCCAGAGTGCTAGGATTACAGGTGTGAGCCACAGAGCCTGGCCCTTGTACATTATACTTACTTTTAAAACTGAGGATGCCGGGCGGCGCCTGTGGCTCAGTGAGTAGGGCGCCGGCCCCATATACCGAGGGTGGCGGGTTCAAACCCAGCCCCGGCCAAACTGCAACAAAAAAATAGCCGGGCGTTGTGGCAGGCGCCTGTAGTCCCAGCTGCTCGGGAGGCTGAGGCAAGAGAATCGCGGAAGCCCAAGAGTTAGAGGTTGCTGTGAGCCGTGTGACGCCACGGCACTCTACCTGAGGGCGGTACAGTGAGACTCTGTCTCTACAAAAAAAAAAAAACAAAAAAACTGAGGATGCCTATGTAAGGTAAAGAAATAAATGTGTGTACAGTAGTTCCCCCTATCCATGGTTTTGCTTTCCATGATTTCAGTTACCCATGGTCAACTGCAGTCCAAAAATACACAAGTACAGTGTAATAAAGATATTTTAAGAGGCCACATTCATTTAAGTTTTGTTATAGAACACTGTTATAATTGTTCTATTATTGGCTGTTCACCTCTGTGTCTAATTTATAATTTGAACTTTATCATAAGTATATATGTATATGAACAAAAACATAGTATATACAGGGTTTATTACTATCCAAGTTTTCAGGCAGCCACTTGAGGTCTTATAACATATCACCCATTGATAAATGGGAGGACTACTCTAATTTACTTCACCATATATAATGTGATACAATGGATTATTTGGTTAAGCTATAATCCAGCTGCCATCAACAATGCAGATCTACCTGTGTTATTTATTTATTTATTTTTTTAGAGAAAGAGTTTCACTTTATCGCCCTCGGTAGAGTGCCGTGGTATCACACAGCTCACAGCAACCTCCAACTCCTGGGCCTAGGCGATTCTCCTGCCTCAGCCTCCCGAGTAGCTGGGACTACAGGCACCCGCCACAATGCCCGGCTATTTTTTTGTTGCAGTTTGAACCCGCCACCCTCGGTATATGGGGCCGGCACCCTGCTCACTGAGCCACAGGGGCCGCCCTCTACCTGTGTTATTAAGCAGGAAACACACAACCAGAAGCAGTGTCTAAGTCAATCTGACATCCCTAAATATGCAGACCAGCTACACTTATTAGACACTCTCCACTTTTGCAGAACAGGTTAAAATTGGACAGGAATCCAATGAGGCCTGTATTCTTTACCCTTGCATTGATTCTCTAGAATAAATTCCCCAAAGATCCTCTATTTTACAGTGAATCCTGGTTTGCCTAACACTTGCTATAAAAGGGAAAGTCCTGCCTCTGAAATCTTTGTTAACACCTTTGACACTAGATAGTGTCACTTTTCACACTAGATAGTGGCTACAGGACAAAGAGCTGGGATTTCCTAGAGCCGTGTATGACCAAACTGCTTACATCAATTTGCTTCCTTCATTTCAACACTACAGTAAATGTTTGCCATGTAGTTGGCCAGTCGTGGTGGATCACGCATGTAAATCGTAGCACTTGGGAGGGCGAGGTGTGGGTGGATTGCCTGAGCTCATGTGTTTGAGACCAGCCTGAGCCAGAGTAAAACCTTGTCTCTAAAAAATAACTGAGCAGGGTGGCGCCTGTGGCTCAGTCGGTAAGGCGCCGGCCCCATATACTGAGGGTGGCAGGTTCAAACCCGGCCCCGACCAAACTGCAACCAAAAAATAGCCGGGCGTTGTGGCAGGTGCCTGTAGTCCCAGCTGCTCGGGAGGCTGAGGCAAGAGAATCGCTTAAGCCCAGGAGTTGGAGGTTGCTGTGAGCCGTGTGACGCCACGGCACTCTACCAAGGGCCATAAAGTGAGACTCTGTCTCTACAAAAAAAAAAAAAAAAAAAATAGCTGAGCATTCAGTGCCTGTAGCTCAGTGGCTAGGGTGCCCGCCACATACACTGGAGTTGGCAGGTTCGAACACAGCCCGGATCTGCCAAACAACAATGACAACTACAACCAAAATAAAAAAAAGCCAGGTGTTGTAGTGGGTGCCTGTAATCCCAGCAACTAGGGAGACTGAGGCAAGAGAATTGCTTAAGCCCAAGAGTTTGAGATTGTATGAGTTGTGATGCTATGGCACTCTATTGAGGGCAACATAGTTCAGACTCTGTCTCAAAAAAAACAGTTGAACATTGCCACATTGCCGGGTGCAGTGGCTCACACATTTAATCCTAGAACTCTGGGAGGTCAAGGTGGATGGATAGTTTGAGCTCACAAGTTCGAGACCAGCCTCAAAGTGAGACTGTGAGACCCATCTCTACTAAAAATAGATAAACTGAGGCAAGAGGATAGCTTGAACCCAGAAGTTGGAGCTGTGATACCTCAATACCCTACCCAGGGCAATAGCTTGAGACTGTCTTTAAAAAAAAAAAAAAAAGAGGGCGGCGCCTGTGGCTCAAGGAGTAGGGCGCCGGTCCCATATGCCGGAGGTGGCGGGTTCAAACCTCCACCTCCAAACCACCTTTTTGGTTTTTGGTTCAGCCAAAAACCAAAAAAAAAAAAAAAAAAAGACAACAACAAAATTAAAAATAGCCAGGGATTGTGGTGGGCACCTGTCGTCCTAGCTACTCAGGAGGCTGAGGCAAGAGGATCTCTTGAGCCCCAGAGTTTGAAGTTGCTGTGAAATATGACGCCGCAGCACTCTACCGAGGATGATAAAGTGAGACTCTGTCTCAAAAAAAAAAAAGAAAAAAAAGGAGTCAACCCTCTGTATCCATGGATTCAGTGTCTTCGGACTCAACCAACCATCAATCTAAAATATTTGGGGGAAAAAACCCAAAACTATGGGTACATTTTTCTCTTGTTATTATTCCCTAATATAGTACAACAACTATTTTCATAACATTTACATTGCATTTGGCATGGGGTAATCTAGAGATGATTTAATAAAGTACATGGGAGGATGTGTGTAGGTTATATGCAAATTCTATACCATTTTCTACTAGGGGCTTGAGCATGGGTAGATTTTGGTATGTAAGGGAGGTCCTGAAATCAATTCTTTTTTTTTGGTAGAGACAGAGTCTCACTGTACCGCCCTCGGGTAGAGTGCCGTGGCATCACACGGCTCACAGCAACCTCTAACTCTTGGGCTTATGCGATTCTCTTGCCTCAGCCTCCCGCCCAGCTGGGACTACAGGCGCCCGCCACAATGCCCGGCTATTTTTTTTTGTTGTTGCAGTTTGGCCGGGGCTGGGTTTGAACCCGCCATCCTCGGCATATGGGACCGGCGCCCTACTCACTGAGCCACAGGCGCCGCCCATGAAATCAATTCTTTTCAGGTAACATGGGACGCCTGTTCTTCCTGGGAACTATGGCTGGGGACTATTGCTTTTTTGTGTCAGTAGTATGCAATACGTTGTTCTTTTTCTTTTTTTATATACCAAAAGAATGTGCAATACTTTAAACAAAAAAAAATTTACTTTTTAGAACAGTATGATTTCTAGGAAAACAGGTAAAAGATTGCATACTTTTGGTAACCACTGGAGTTAAATACCATGCTTTTTTGTCTCACCACTATTTACTGATTGAGAAACTGAGGATCTACGCTTTGCCAAGGTAACTGCCACCCTGACAGTTATCACAGCTGTATTTCAGTATGACATCGTACAGATGAACCTACTCAACATAAAGTTCATTACCTACTAGGTGCCAACCACTATGAACCAGAAGCAGAATAGCTTCCTTCAAACCCCACAGTAATAAACTTAGCTACTTATCATGCCTATCTCCAAGGTAGGCACACCCATCCAAAAATGTTCACTGACTGTTCTGAAATTTTACTTTGGTAATCTCAATCTTCCTAAGGGTACTGCATTGCCCGAAAGTCCTCTAGAAAAGAAATTCCAGGGCTGAGCACTAATTCCTGTATTTATTCACACCTATAACCTAGAGGCCAATTACTGGTTCACCTGCAACAGTCTATTCAGTACCGTGTTCCTCAACATCATACTCCCATTATGATAACAGATCATGTGCCTCTTGTCCATTTTCAAACCTTCCTCTCTGGGACTATCTGGTTTTCCTCCTGTTGATAAAAATTTCTACAAATACCAGCTTTCATCCCAGAAATCCCACACTGGAGAACCACAAGTAGAAATAGCCTGCAGGTGTATTTTGCTTATATTGTTCAACTTTTTTTTTTTTTTTGAGACAGACTCTCAAGCTGTCACCCTAGGTACAGTGCCGTGACCTCACAGCTCACAGCAACCTTACATTCTTGGGCTTAAACGATTTTCTTGCCTCACCCTCCCAAGTAGCTAGGACTACAGGCAACTGCCACAACGCCCGGCTATTTTTTATTGCAGTTGTCATTGTTGTTTTATCTGTCCCAGGCTGGGTTTGAACTCACCAGCCTCAGTGTATGGGTTTGATGCCCTATCCACTGAGCTACAGGCGCTACCTGTTCAATTTTTAAAAACAAAACTATGGGGCGGCGCCTGTGGCTCAGTGAGTAGGGCGCCGGCCCCACATACCGAGGGTGGTGGGTTCAAACCCAGCCCCGGCCAAACTGCAACAAAAAAAATAGCCAGGTGTTGTGGCCGGTGCCTGTAGTCCCAGCTGCTCAGGAGGCTGAGGCAAGAGAATCACATAAGCCCAAGAGCTGGAAGTTGCTGTGAGCCGTGTGATGCCACGGCACTCTTACCGAGGGCAGTAAAGTGAGACTCTGTCTCTACAAAAAAAAAAAAAAAACCTATGAGAGATCTACATCTCTAGAAAAATTAAATCTGGTATGAGGGTGGCACCTGTGGCTCAAAGGGGTAGGGCGCCAGCCCCATATGCCGGAGATGGCGGGTTCAAATCCAGCCCCGGCCAAAAACTGCAAAAAAAAAAAAAAATTAAATCTGGTAAGCTTGGCCAACCACTGCACATAACATAAGCCTAACTTATACAAATCACGAGTTTACCATACCCAACTGACTTGTTTCACTTAATTTTATTACCTGGGTGGTTCTTGTAGAAATTTTAGTTTGCAATATTTGGTCTAGCTTACCTCTTTTCCAAACTAGAGTTAATCTTTCACCACTAAGAGAACAAGAACTTTTGGGTGGCACCTGTAGCTCAGTGAGTAGGGCACCAGCCCCATATACTGAGGGTGACAGGTTCAAACCCGGTCCCAGCCAAACTGCAACAAAAAAATAGCCAGGTGTTGTGGCGGGCACCTCTGGTCCCAGCTGCTTGGGTGGCTGAGGCAAGAGAATTGCCTAAGCCCAAGAGCTGGAGGTTGCTGTGAGCTGTGATGCAACAGTACTCTACCAACGGCAACAAGACAAGACTCTGTCTCTAAAAAAAAAAAAAAAAAAGAACTTTTATTCTTGCAGACATTCACAGGAAATGTTACTTTTCAAAAATTCTTCAGGCTGGTGTGGTAGCTCATGCCTGTAAGTCTAGCACTCTGAGAGGCCGAGGTGGGTGGATTCTTGACCTCAGGAGTTCGAGACCAGCCTAAGCAAAAGTGAGACCCCTCCCCCACGGCCCCATCTCTACTAAAAATAAAAAGACTAGCCAGGCATGGTGGCGGGCACCTGTAGCCCTAACTACTTGAGTGGCTGAGGTAGGAGAATCACCTGAACCCAGGAGTTTGAGGTTGCTGTGAGCTATGATGCCCAGGCACTCTACCCAGGGTGACAAAGGGAAACTAGGTCTCAAGGAAAAAAAAATCCTTTTACTCTTTGTGAACACACAGAAATTTCATTGCTTTTTAAATAACAGCTCTGTCCAAGAGACCTTTGCTATGCAAAGTTATTCATTAGCTAATCACTAAATACAAATGTTCTAAAGATCTGCACAAAAGAACAGCATGACCGAGTCACATTTAAGTTGCACAATGTTCAAATAAAGGCACCTCTCTCAGAAATTCTAGTCTGTTTTGATGAAATCTATTAACCCAACACGAACAATTTAGGTGTACACAATTACTAATACCTATCTTTAAGTGGTATGCAGCATGCAAGGAACAAGGCACTCTAGTACAAACAGGCAGCATTTATGGTTAAGCACACAGTGCAATGAAAGCACATATGAAGATCATCCTCGCAGCACAGGGATGTAGCAGAGGGAATTATCTCTATACTAGTATTTAGCAGATGAGGAGAAGTAGAAGTTACCCAAATCAAAAGCAGTAAGAGGAGAAAACAAGGTGTTTAAGCAGAGAATCAAGAGCTGAATACAAAGGAGGAATGGCAAGAAATGAAGCTGGGAAGATGAGACCAGCAGGGGTCAGATTGTGAAGGGTCTTTAAGCCAAAAGTAAACAGTTTGGAGGTAAAACTGGAGTCTCAGTTTTGAGTCCTACCTCTTAACATGTCACTTCCAGCCATCCAAATTTTTTCCTAGGAAAAAGGAGTTATTAAAAGAATAAGAAGTCTCAGTGCCTATAGCTCAAGTGGCTAAGGCACCAGCCACATACACGGGAGGTGGCAGGTTCAAATCCAGCCCAGGCCTACCAAACAACGACAGCTGTAACCAAAAACTAGCCAGGTGTTGTGGCAGGTGCCTGTAGTCCCAGCTACTTGGGAGGCTGAGACAAGATGATTGCTTAAGCCCAAGAGTTTGAGGTTGCTGTGAGCAGTGATGTCACAGCACTCTACCCAGGGTGACAGCTTGAGACTGTCTCAAAAAATAAAAATAAGAAAGAATGAGAAATAGGATAGGAAGCTTAAAAAACACAAAAGGAAAAAGTTAAAAGACATTAAGGCAGGAGTTGATGGGATTCCAGAAGATACCAAAAATGGTTACTATAAGAATATCTAGGGCCAGGCATGGTGGCTCACACCTGCAATCCTAGCACTTTGGGAGGCCGAAGCGGTGTTTGGCTTCAGGCAAAGAATTTCTGATCACCCTTAGCAATAAAGATTAAGACTCAATTTCTACAAAAATTTAACAGATTAGCCAGGCATGGTGGTGAGTGCCCATAATCCTGGCTATTGGGGAGGCTGGGGCAGGATTGTCTGAGCCCAGGCAATTGCAGTGAACTATGATGATGGCACTACACACAAGCCTAGGAGACAGTAAGATCCTATGTCGAAAAAAAAAAAAAATCTAACATGGTAAAAAGGGTGCAAATAGAGATTTTTATAGCTATGGTAGGTATGTGTAATTTTAGGGCTTCGCTTTTACTTGTGTCACGAATTAGAAAGTAAATCCATCAGACAAATGTGTGTATGGGGTCAGAGGGAAAAGAACATGAATTGGAAAAGCATTGATGTGGGACAGCAGATGAAGTGAAGAAGGTATTTTTACAACTGAACTCCTTCACAGTATCACCAGCTAAACAAAGACTGAAATGTATAGTTACACATTGTACATTTCCATTACATATGGTTATATATTATGTATCATGTATGATTGTACATGATGTATAATGTATTATACATTGAGACACCAATTTGCAAGACTGTGTGATTGTCTTCAATAGCACCAGTGTTTCAGAGAAAGACTATTAATTATTAACCCAAAGTATTCCTTGAGTACCTACTACAATCATGTACCAAATTTTACTGAATGGGAACTTCTAAAACTGATGGAACTGGTGAACAGATAGATGTCATGAAGCCAAATGGAGCTTTATTTATTTATAATCGCTTGATTTGTCTTGGGTAATGGGGTCACTGCTCCTCTAGAATTCCCAATACAGGCTCGGCGCCTACAGCTCAAGTGGCTAAGGCATCAGCCACATACAACTGAGCTGGCTGGTTCAAATGCAGCCCAGGCCCGCCAAACAACGACATGGGCAACCAAAAAATATCAGGCTCCTATACTCCCAGTTACTCCTATACTCCCAGTTACTTGGGAGGCAGAGGCAGGAGAATGGCTTGAGCCCAGGAGTTGGAGGTTGCTGTGAGCAGTGATGCCATGGCATTCTACCCAGGGTGACAGTTTGAGGGAGGGTCTGTCTCAAAAATAAACTAAAAAATAAAATTCCCAATACAAATAATCAAGGTCAGGAATGGTGGCTCACGCTTATAATCCTAACAACTCTGGGAGGCCAAGGGAAGTAGATCACCTGAGCTTAGGAGTTTGAGACAAGCCTAAGCACGAATGAGACCCCAAAAACTAGTCCAGTGCTGTGGCAGGTATCGGTAGTCCCCGCTACTTTGTGAACAGTCTCACTTTCTTGCCTATGGCTGTGGCACCATAGCTCACAGCAACCTCAGATCCTTGGGATCAAGCAATTCTCTTGCCTCAGTCTCCCAAGTAGCTGGAACTACAGGCGCTGACCACAATGCCTATTTTTTTTTTTTAAGCGGCGGGGTTGCACTCTAGCGCAGGCTGATCTGGAAGCTTAAGTGATCCGTCCGCCTTGGCCTCCCAGAGTGTTGGAAGTATCAGCATGAGCGACCGCGCCCAGCCAACCCCAAGAGTTTGAGGTTGTTGTGAGCTATTATGTCACAGTACTCTACCCAGGGTAAGAGACTGTCTCAAAAAATAATTTGTAAGAATGAATGACATTCACTTACAATTATTACAAAATATACCCTTTGTAGAGAATTGAATTTCAGAAAGGTTCTAAGAGAAATTCAGAGGGGAGTTTAGTTACTTATGAAATAGAAAAGTATGAGGCAGGTGAGCATCATCATAGAACTGGGGAGAAATGGCTTGGTGCCCATAGCACAGTGGTTAAGGCGCCAGCCACATACATCGAGGCTGATGGGTTTGAAACCTGCCAGGGCCAGCTAAACAAAAATTACAACTGCAACAACAAAAGCCAGGTGCTGTGGTGGACGCCTGTAATCCCACCTACTTGGGAGACTGAGGCAAGAGAATCGCTTTTAAGCCCAAGAGTTTGAGGTTGCTGTGAGCTGTGACATAACAGCCCTCTACCAAGGGCAACATAGTGAGACTGTCTCAAAAAAAAAAATTGGCAAGAAATGGCAGAAACTGAGGCATTTAATTTGGAAAGTGACCAAAGAAAATAATGGTGTGAAGTATGGAGATAACCTTGGTGATTCTAGCTCGTTTAGCAAGGAAACAGCAGCCTGATAATGGTTGATGTAGCTTACTATTCCACATCATTAGGATAAGCGCTAATACTGGCAGTCTTAGGTGATAACATTTTGGATGCTTCTGAAGCCTTAGGACCCCAAAACCATAACTCTACTAAATGCTATTTTAATACTAAAAATCAAAGTCATTCCAATCCTTAGAGGAAATATATGTCCCTAATGTGCTATTCACGGATGGTTTACCGTACAATGACCTTATCCCATTCTTTACAACTTTCCTTTCCATGCCTCTACACTGTTTAGTTTTCCAGTCTTTCGCATAACATTTTCATCAATTTGTCCAAATCTTAGTAAACTTTCAAGACCAGGCCAGGCACAGCGTCTCACACCTGTAATCCTAGCATTCTGGGAGGCGGAGACAGGTGGATTACCTGAACTTAGGAGTTTGAGACCAGTCTGAACGAGTTGAGGCTCATCTCAAAAAGGAGCTGGGCTTTGTGGATGGTGCCTGTAGGGCTACCTGCTTGGGACTCCAACCCCACCCAAATAAATTCAAGACCTATTTCAAATACTCCTTTCCTTCCTGACATGAATTGTAATTAGCTTTCTCAAAATTTTACCTCCTTAAAGAGGATTTTTTTACTTTATTAATATTGATGTACTTATCCTTTAAGGCAGACCCACAAGAACTGTATTAAAGGGCCGCGACATTAGGAAGGTTGAGAATCACTACTTTTAAGGAGAAAGACCAGTTATTTGCCTAGTTTTTTTGTTGTTGTTGTTTTAGCAGAGCTGGGCTTGAACGCACCACCCCTAGTATATGGGACTGGCACCCTACTCCTTGAGCCACAGGCGCTACCCTGCCTCAATATTTTGCTAGATCTTCAAATCAGGTGTGCACTAAATCACCTGTTTGAAAAACTTCATTTCCAATGTTTCCCTTCCTGTCCATTTTTGTGCTTCTAACGTTGAGGGCTGGCATCATCTAATTCTTCCAATTATCTTTCAGTCACAATAATTCATCGTACCCATTAATCAGTTTTGGACCAGGTCCTTACATTTACCCACTAACCCACCCTGCTCCATCAACCAACTTTTATTCATAAACTGTGTATTACTCACCAGTTCCAAGTCCTCCAAAGACTTCATTAAAACAAAATTTATAAACCATGGTCCAGCATGTAGTTTGGTCTATCCACCTTGCCATATGCTCCCATTAAATATACATACCCATTTATCCCATCCACCATTTAGACTTCATTTTCATTCCTCCAAGATGCTCTTTGCTTTCCAATCTTGGGGTCTGCAACTACTATTCCTTCTGCCCAAAATACTGTTCTCATTTTTTTTTCCAGAGTCTCACTTTGTCACCTTTGGTAGAGTGCTGTAGTGTCACAGCTCACAGCAACCTCAAACTATTGGGCTTAAACAATTCTTTTGTCTCATCTTCCCAAGTAGCTACGACTACAGGTGCCCACCACAATGCCTGGGCTTTTTTTGTTGTTGTTGCTACAGTTGTCATTGTTTTTTGGCTGTCCCAGGCTGGATTCAAACCTGCCACCTCAGTGTATGTGGCTGGCGCTATAATCCCTGAGCTACAAGAACTGAGCCCAAAATTCTATTTTCCTGAGAGTTTTGCGAAGGGCTGGATTCTTAAATCCTCAGTTCCAAAGTCCCTTTACAGACTATCTACCGTCTATTTGTACAAAGGATAATAATCAAGCACACAGCTGTTTTCTTCAAATGTATTTATTCAACACAATTTTTTAGGTTTTCAGGAGTGCCTGTCCCACCTATTCCATTGGTCTAACAGGGTTATCCCAATTATATACTATGTTAGCTCCTTTAAGGTACATATGCAAAAAGTAGCACTTATGAAAATACCAACCCAGGCTCGGAGTTGTGGCTCAGCGGCTAGGGCGCCAGCCACATACACCAGAGCTGGCTGGTTCAAATCCAGCCCACGCCTGCCAAACAATAACCACCAAAAAATAGCCAAGTGTTGTAGTGGGTGACTGTAGTTCCAGCTAACTTGGGAGGCTGAGGCAAGAGAATCACTTAAACCCAAGAGTTTTCGACGTTGCCATGAGCTGTAATGCCATGGCACTCTACCGAGGGCTACATAGTAAGACTGTCTCAAAACAAACAAATCAACCCAAATTCTAAGTTCTTTTACATAAAATTTCTTTCTAACAAACCTAGATTGTTAGACTATCAATTTGAGAAATGATTGCTTCAGGTCATGTACCTGGCAAATGATGGAAAAGCAAGCTATAATTTTATGCTTACTCTAAACCACCATGCTACTTCCGGCTCATCTACCTATCCAACCTCAATTATTACTAGTATATGCCACATAACTATACCCACATCACCTAAACATGTTCTTTACCCCGTACTTTACCCCTACAGACATTCTGTATTTATAAAAACAACTTATCATTCCCAGGCAAACTGAAAGCTGCTCAGGACAATTGAAACATTATCGTGGGCGGCACCTGTGGCTCAGTGAGTAGGGCGCTGGCCCCATATGCCGAGGGTGGCGGGTTCAAACCCAGCCCCGGCTAAACTGCAACCAAAAAATAGCCGGGCGTTGTGGCGGACGCCTGTAGTCCCAGCTGCTCTGGAGGCTGAGGCAAGAGAATCGCGTAAGCCCAAGGGTTGGAGGTTGCTGTGAGCCATGTGACGCCACGGCACTCTACCCAAGGGCGGTACAGTGAGACTCTGTCTCTACAAAAAAAAAAGAAACATTATCGTAATTTTTTTTTTTTGAAAGTCTTATTTGGTCACTCTTGGTAGAGTGCCATGGCATCTTTAGCTCACAGCAACCTCAAACTCTTGGGCTCAAGTGATCCTCCTAACTCATCCTCCCAAGTAACTGGGCCTACAGGTGCCTGCCACAACACCCAGCTATTTTTAGAGAGCAGGTCTCACTATGGCTGGTCTCAAACTCGTGAACTCAAGCAATCCACCCGCCTCTGCCTCCCCAAGTACTGGGATCATAATCCTTTTTTTTTTGGGAGACAGAGCCTCAAGCTGTTGCCCTGGGTAGTGCCGTGGCATCACAGCTCACAGAAACCTCCAAATCCTGGGCTCAAGCAATTCTCGTGCCTCCGCCTCCCAAGTAGCTGGGACTACAGGCGCCCACCACGCCTGGTTATTTTTTGGTTGCAGCCGTCATTGTTGTTTGGCGGGCCCGGGCTGGACTCAAACCCACCAGCTCAGGTGTATGTGGCTGGCACCTTAGCCGCTTGAGCCACAGGCACCAAGCCCATAATCCATTTTTAATATAAACTATTCTGGATACAAATCAGTGGGCTCAGACATAAATAATAAATGCAAGATTTATCTTTCATAGATTCATTAAAGAATCTTTAATAGATTAACAGACACTGAAAGGTTCCATAATGAATGAAGGAGACAGTCAACCACCTATTATCTACTACTAACAGAAAGAGGTTACCTTTTATTTGGGGGTGTAGGAGAGAGGTTTTGCAGAAGAGTCTCTGTTGCACAGACTAGGATGGCTACATCAAACTCAGGAGCTCAAGCCATCTGCCTTCCTCAGCCTATTGAGTAGCTGGACTACAGACCCACGCAGACACAGCTAATTCTTTATATTTTTTGTAGAGACAAAGACTCAAGATGTTGCTCATACTGGTCTTGAAGATATCCTCCCACCCTGGCTTCCCAAACTGCTAGGATTATAAGGTGTGAGCCACTGTTCCTGGCCCAGACTGGCTTTTAATAATAAAGAAGCAAGTCTTTGAAATTTTAGGTAAAAGCAAACTAAAAATTGCCTCAAATGCAAAAGCACCATTTTTCAAACTAAAGTTTTGGAGTAAAGCATAGAACAACCTCGAAACACCCAAACAAGAAACGAAACAGGCTGGGGGCTCATAGCTCAATGGTTAGGGTGCTGGCCACATGCTCCAGGGCGTGTGGGCTCGAACCCAGCCCAGACCTGCTAAACACACATAAAAATAGCCAGGTGTGACGGGCACCTGTACTCCCATGCTACTAGGGAAGCTGAGACAAGAGAATCGCTTAAGCCCAAGAGTTTGAGGTTGTTGTGAGCTTTGACAGCATGGTATCCTACTAAGGGTGACAAAATGAGACTGTCTCAATAAAGAAAAAAGGAAACTAAACACTTCAATGTCCTTTGAGAGTTATAATTATATCAATACATACACTAATGAACATCTTCATCACAAACCTAGTAGTAGACAAAAATTAAACATGTGTACACACACAAGCCTAAGAGCAGGACTCAGCCCCTACTAAAAATAGCTAGATGCTGGTATAAGGCACTTGTAGTCCTAGCTACTCCGGAGGCTGAGGCAAGATTGCTTGAACCCAGAAGCCTGAAGTTGCTGTGAGATGTAACACCACGGTGCTTTAAATAAACATGTGTATATGTAAATGTGGTTCCCCCATTTCACCTTTCTTTGCACAAGCAGGTATTTTTTTTTTTTTTTAAGATGGTTTTGTTTTGTCGCCCTTGGTAGAGTGTCATGGCATCATACCTCACAGCAACCTCAAACTCTTGAATTTGAGTGATTCTCTTGCCTCAGACTCCCCAGTAGCTGGAACTACAGGTGCCTGCTACAACACCTGGGTATTTTTTTGAGGCAGGGTCTTGCTCTTGCTCAGGCTGGTCTCGAACTCCTGAGCTCAGGCAATCCACCTGCCTCAGCCTCCTAGAGTGCTAGGATTACAGGTGAGCCACCGTGCCCCGCCCCAACTTTCAGCTATTTAACTCAGTGACAAATGATAGTGACATGATGCATTAATATTACTCATATAAAAACTTTATTTCAGAATAAATCTCTACAAAATCAAAGTATTATAGTTTTAATTATGGTAAATAAACCAACATTAAAATCCAGCATTTAATTACAAACTTCAAATTAGTGAGTTCACTTACTTATATAATTAAGCTAATAGTAATTTTTAATAGCCACACCATTGTATGACATACATGAACTAATCATTAATCTTTGTGTGCTTTGTTGATCATCTCCTTGAACCTTCTTAAAACCGTATTCCTTATATGACCTGTTCTTCACTTAATTCCTTGCTAGTACAAGTGAAACCTAAAGACTAACTTGAGGGTCAGGCTTCTTCTTTCCCAACATTTTGGATTATGTACTGCTTTCCAAAACAATGCTGGCCTAATTTGGAAAACAATGTACCTATTTTTCAGAAATAAATCATCTTTCATAGCACACAGCAATTAAGTACTTTTCTTTTTTTGTTGAGACAGAGCCTCAAGCTGTCACCCTGAGTAGAGTGCCATGGCATCAAAGCTCGTAGCAACCTCCAACTCCTGGGCTCAAGCGCTTCTCCTGCCTCCGCCTCCCAAGTAACTGGGATTACAGGTGCCTGCTACACCACCGAGCTATTTTTTGGTTGCAGCCATCATTGTTGTTTGGCAGGCCCAGGCTGGACTTGAACCCGCTAGCTCAGGTGACACGTGGCTGGCACCTTATCTGCTTGAGCGACAGGTGCTGAGCCAGTACTTTTCATTTTAACTTTCATTTATCATTTTATTAATAATACAACATCCCAGGGAGTAGGGGAGACTCCAAATCAAGGGACTTTTCTCTCTTAATTTAAAAATACTGCTTCCATGCAATTAAAGTATGGGCTTAATACCATCTCAAGATGGTGCACTGATTCCTATAATATTCCACAAAAAGCAAAGACTTTTTCCATTTGAGCTGCCTATTTTCAGTTATGACTAGAGCTGACAAAACCAAGACTTAAACTAAAAAGTCATCACTGAATTTTAAAAAGGGACAATTAGATAATTCTTCTCAAAGTCGTTAACAGCCACTTATTTTTACCCTGAAAAAGGCTTGAAATACAAAATTAGTACTTATAGAACCATTCGAAGTTAAAGGAAAACAAACAAACAAACAGACAACCGAGTAAGGTAATTTCAATTTAATCATTATGCACACAACAGATTTGTAACATGGTATAAACGCATAGTTAAAAAGGAGATTAAAGCATTCTTGTTCATTTCTAAATAATACCTTGAACTATGGAAATTTGGCTACTTACTCTCATGACTATTACATGCACTTAAAGTTACATACTTACCAAATTTTCACTGTTTATTCCTGCTAAAAAAGGACACAGTACCTTAGAAATTTACTTCACTTTAAATCTTAAAGATACAAATAGAGGGTCCATACTTTGTTTAGCAATAACCTAGAAAAATATATTAACATATCACACACTCAGGTATCAATTTTCAGATTTTGCTCATACTAAAAAAGCATCAGAGCTGACTGTTCATTGTCGGTTCTCAAAGACCAAAGTAGGAAATACACTAGGAAAACACCCTTAGCATATGTTCACATTACCTAGAATGTAGCAAAAACCTATAGGGAAAAAGAAATCTGTGTGTTCACACTGAAACTAAGCATAAAATAGAACACAGAGTAATTAGAAATACATTCAGAGGTTGATTTTCTGGTAGGCATAGTCTCAGAAATCAACATTTCTGACCTCTGTTTTTCAAGCAATGTTAGTGACTTAATTGAAAATTTCAAATCTCTTAAAGAAAACCCTGTAAGCAACTTGTCTGCATGACCAATTTTAGTACCCTAATTCCAATTTAATCTTTCATGAGTCACTGCAACAACAGCTTCAACAAGACAGACGGTTGTTCTTATTTTTTAACTTGACACCTATGTGATGTCTCAAAATCATGAGAAAAATACTTGGGCTATCAACTACAAAGAAAACCTATGCAAAGCACAGTAGCTCACACCTGTAATCCCAGCACACTAGGAGTCTGAGACGGGAGAATTTGAGCTCAAGAATTTGAGACCAGCCTGAGCAAGAGCAAAACCGTCTCTACTAAACAATTGAAAAAATTATGTGGGTGGCGCCTGTGGCTCAGTCGGTAAGGCACCAGCCCCATATACCAAGGGTGGTGGGTTCAAACCTGGCCCCGGCTGAATTGCAACCAAAAAAATAGCCGGGCGTTGTGGCGGGCGCCTGTAGTCCCAGCTACTCGGGAGACTGAGGCAAGAGAATCGCTTAAGCCCAGGAATTGGAGGTTGCTGTGAGCTGTGTGATGCCATGGCACTCTACCCAGGGCCATAGTGAGACTCTGTCTCTACAAAAAAAAAAAATAAAGAAAAAGTTATGCATGATGGTGCATGCCTTTAGCCCCAGCTAGCAGGGAGGCAGAGGCAGAATTCCTTGAGACCAGGAGTTTGAGGTTGTTGTGAGCTAGTCTAACACTAGGGTACTCTAGCCCAGGAAACAGCAAGATTCTGTCTCAAAAAAAACAAAACAAAGAGGCTCAGCGCCCACAGCTTAGGGTTGTTAGGGTGCCAGCCACACACAACGAGGCTGGGAGGTTCGAATGTGGCCCAGGCCTGCTAAGTAACAACTGCAACAAAAAAATAGTCAGGGATTGTGTCAGGCAATCCCTGTAGCCCCAGCTACTTGGCGGCTGAGACAATAGAATCGCTTAAGCCCCAGAGTTTGAGGTTGCTGTGAGCTGTGATGCCAAGCACTCTACCAAGGACGATATAGTAAGACTGTCTCAACAACAACAACAACAACAAAAACGAAAGAAAGAAAACTTTTAAATTTTTAAAAAGTTTTCTTAGTTGGGTCAGGTGGCTCCTGCCTGAAATCCTAGCACTCTGAAAGGCCAAGTCAGGTCATTACTTGAGTTATAAGACCAGCCTGAGCAAGTGCAAGACCCCATCTCTACTAAAAAAAAAACTAGCCCAGTGTTGTGGGAGGTGCCTGTAGTCCCAGTTATTTTAAGGCTAAAACAGGAGGATGGCTTGAGCCCAAGAGTTTAAGGTTGCTGTGAGCTATGATGATGCCACGGCACTCTACCCAGGGTAACAGAGTGAGATTGTCTCCAAAAAAAAAATAAAGACCAAACTGAAATGCCATAAATTTTATTTCATTTCGTTTATAACTTATTTCAAACAATTTATGTATGTAAAAGTTCATGCAGAACAGCACACATCCGAAAAAAGTGAACTAGCAGTATTAGGGGAATGTCAGAAAGTAGAATAATCATCTTCCAATATTCCTGACTCAAGTAATATCTAAAGAGATCCAGAAATTCAGATTGCTCGCCTCTTTGATCATTCAGTTAATTTTAAAAAGCAGAACTGTGACACATAAAAGTACAAAATAATAATACTCACCAGAAAGGATGCTTTAAAGGGATGGTTTTAAGGAAAACCATTTCCACTGTATCTACGCCATTTCATATACAGATTAAACTGTGAAAGGCAATGAAACCAAGCCCCTGGGCAATTTTACATTAAAAAAAACAAGTGTATAACTCATAAAATATATTTTATTATTAGATGATAAATCTATGTTAACAGAACACAATTTCCATATAAAGATCTATTTTCAAGATGGCTAATCACCATCCAGTTGAAAAGATTACAAGATGGGCTAGTTTTATGGCTAGATTGTCTCAAATTAGACATCATTACACTTAAGGGGAAAGGATTTGAAAACTACACATCCTAGCTCTGCTATAGATTAGTAGGATGGTTCAGGCTCACAGAAGTTAAGTTGTAGCTTTATTTATTCCCCTTAGTGCTTTAAGTTTAGTAACATAAAAGCACAATATTTAAGGGAATCTCTCAAAAAATGGTTCCAACAACCATAAACTCTGATAGAACGAAAAGTATTAACATAATAATACATCTTCCACAAGCCATTACATCCTTCCAACCCCTCAAAAGGATTACATGAAGAATCTGGCTAGATTTCTTGATGGATAGTCAGCCTTCATTTGAATATTAGAAAGTAGTTTATTTTTAGTTTGAAATAAAATGAACACACACTGGTGTACCAACAGAATAGGTTATAGTGTACAAAAAAAATAAGATAAAAAAATGAGTAATTTTTACAGGTGTTACTAAAAATATTCAAGAACAAAAAAGTAGTATGAAATTTTTTTCTAGCTTATGATTACACACCACTTATCATTCCTAGAGGTGAGGAAATATGCCTTTTTTTTAAAGTGTACATATTATAAGGTTGTTAAGAGCCACTATGCAGTGGCTTAAGTAAAAGACCCTGGACCCAAAGCCCCCAGACTCTAACATCATATAACAACAAAGGCACAACAACCAATGGAAACTTTCACTGTCTTTTCCTTTAATGTACAATGTATCTGAATTAGGTTCATCCACAACCGGATAATAAAGGAGTATGACACCTTAATTATAACTGAGGTTAACAAACCTAGATCTACATGCTAGGCCCAAAGCATGAAGTGTCTGAAAGTGTCCAATGGATTTATTCTTAGTTATACTCACATTCAAGTAACTGTATTGCTTTCTTCCTTGTGTGAGTTATATGGATATGTTTGAAAAAAATAGGAACATCAGGTACTTACAGATTAAACTAACCTGTACTGGCAGGGCTGTGGGATTTTTCTTCTCTACCAGTAAGTAGCAAATGCTGAAATTCTGCTGCTAGTTAACAAAAACACAAATTGTATTAAACTGAGGAGTTCAATCCATAGTTTAAAAAGTCAATGTGCATTAAATTTCCTCAGAGTCTGATACTAATACATTTAAAAATTTTCCCTACATTTTCCAAAGTTACCTTGCATTGGCTATTAAATTTAGAGTAAACATAATGAGAATGCACTAAGAACAATGAAAATCTCTTGGACACATTAGTAGTTTATTGATTATGTATCCCAGTATGTGAACTGCAAGGAAAATTTGGTTACTCCACAAAAGGGGGTTGGGCATACATCTTAAATGTGATGATTTCTAAATTTAAATTAATATTTAGACACAACCCACAAAGGCAACCATTTTTAATAGTTTTTGATTCAATTTTCATAAAAATTTCATTTTTTTAAAAGATTCTCGATTTTAAAAACATGGGCTCGAAGTACCTAAATAAGTTAATTGGTACAACGTGGGCTTTGCTCAGTAACTAAATGCCCCTTATTTTTCTAGCTCAACTTTATAGGAACTATAATAACTGTTCCTCATTCCATTTAGGTAGTTATGCAGTCTTGTTTTGTTAATTAAGAGACTGGGCAACGATGCTGCAAATAGTTTATTTTTATTTTGGATCAATTGCTGAACTATCTATGAATATCTATGAATAAAATTTATTAGTAAGCTACATTAAAATAAATTATATGGTGAAACCTCTAGTAACAAATGCAACCCACAAGCAGAAATGTTCCCTTTTCTACATTTAAGGTTTTTAAGTCAAACACCACACAATATAAATTGGGGACATATTATTCTTCATTTTTATCCAATCTGGGCCTTAATGAACTTCACCACTAGATCCTAAAATTAAACCGAAGGTGAAGGCATACAGATTCTTTAACAGTAAGAGTAAAACAGAAACAAACTCAAGACACTGTAACATGGGGGAGGAGAGGCTTAAAAAGTGTGAATAGAGGACTTCACCTTTTTACAAACACAGCATTCCATAAATCCCTAACTAAATACCCTGCATATTACTGAAACTATGTCTTATCACAACCTTATATTACAATTAAGGAATTTAGAATACTAGATGTCAAGTAATCAACTATTAGACAGTTTACTCATGTCCTTCTTCTGTGTTTAATTGATCAAAACTAGTACATACATACAAAATAACTCTCATAAATGTATGCTTCCTAAAGACCTATCCATTAATGTTTCCATCTAGTGAACCATTCTTGATTTATAATAGTGTTCAGTTCCCTTCAAACAGAAATAGTTCAAATTAGTTTCACTGAAGACCTCTTTTTGAGATGCAAATTTCTGTCTTAATATGACTTTTGCATTCTACTTAGTAAAATATTTTCCCCTGAGAATACATGAGATGTAACAGATTTAATGAAGTCATTCAAATTATTCAAAGTAATTTAGTTTCGAACAAATCATTTTCCCAGAGTTGGGAAGAGGGTGAAAAAGCTCTTCAGGACCAAAATATTACATAAGAATGTACAGAGATCAGAGGTAGGACAGTGTTTACTAACAGCAATTCTCCTTTGAGCCTTATGGTGTATTTTTGAAACACTACTTAGAAAATTTAGATATATTTATAAAGTTATTAGGGACCTCAAACTGAAGTCTTGGTTTCCCCATTTCCTGGGTTACTGTTCAGAATTAGATACATAACAGGAATGCCTAAGAATTTAATATAGTTTTGAAAATGCACAATTACAAAATTATGATTAGTCCTCGTGTTCATGATACTATATACAACATCATTAAGGAAAATGCTTATTTTGCCAAGAAAAATCACACAGAAAAGTCAGATGATAGCACTGCTATAAAAATGAAAGATTAAATGATTTGGATGACAGAAACAAAATACTAAGAAACAGTCAAAAAAAAAAAAAAAAAAACAAAAAACTTTGCTGTCATGAGATAGTTATTAGCATAAGCGGAATTAGGGGAATGCCCTATGTTCAACAGTCTTATAATTGAATCCGTCCTTTTAGAGGACATTTTCACAGAAGTTACAGTAAGAGAAACTGAGGTTCATTTTGGAAAAAACATACAACGGTTATTCATTACTAGGTGGATAAATACCGCCTTTTAAAAAAGACATACCTTCAATGAATCCCAATAAAAAAAAAAAAAAAAAAAGACATACCTGGTTTATTTAAAATTTTGTGTAACATGTACCAGACATACTTGGTACATGTTCAGTATTTCTTTAGCCCCTTTGCAAAGTTTATGTCCACTTTCATAAACTTAATACAAACAAAATTTAATCTTAGTTAAGAAGTGACTTAAATATTCTCATTTGTCAAGTTTTACCAGTGGACATTACAGACACTTCAAAATTATGTAATTTTCAAAATCTTACTCAAAAGAGTCACAGAACTACAAAGATGTTAACGAACTACATTTTAAATTAACTGTCTATATTGCTTCTAACAAACTGTGCCACCATTAGTAAATCATTACCACCCTCATTACTCAAGCAGGTAAGAACATATTTCAATGACACTTATTTCAATTATCACCATTAGAATTAAGACAAGCACCTTCAAGAGATTTCAGCATACTGGGTACAGTGGGTACAAGAGAAAACAGATTTACAATTAAGTAGTGTTGTGTGGGGCGGCGCCTGTGGCTCAAGCAGTAGGGCGCCAGTCCCATATGCCAGAGGTGGCGGGTTCAAACCCTGCCCTGCCAAAAAAAAAGTGGTGTTGTGTGATCAGAGTGTTGTGTGAGGTTATGAAATAGTCCAGTGGAATATTTTATAATGGAAATAACAAAAAAAATTTTTTTTAATTTGTGCAGTGCACAGTGGCACGTACCTATAATCCCAACTACTTAAGAGGCTGACGCAGGAGGAATGCTTGTGCACAGGAGCTCAGGGCCAACCTGGGAGACCCTGTGTTTTAGAAAATTACAATACGAAAAAAATTTTAAATATCAAAATCCTTTTCTACATTTCAGTCATAGTAAAAACCATATGTTCTAATTAAATAAGAATTCATTTAGTGCATATTTTCTTTATGCTTCCAAGAATGAAAACCGCACAGAAACAATTCTAGGTTCACTAAATATTAGCCTGTATGTTGTTATTTTTCAAGAGGAAAACGCTATCTGGATAGAACAGTGGCTCAAGCCTGCAATCCTAACACTTTGGGAGTCTGAGGCAGGTGGACTGCTTACACTCAGAGTTCAAAACCAGCTTGAGCGAGTGAGACACCGTCTCTACTAAAAATAGAAAAACTAGGCAGGTGCAGTGGTGCATGCCTGTAGTCCCAGCTACTTGGGAGGCTGAGGCAAGAGGATGCTTATGCCCGAGAGTTTGAGGTTGCTGTGAGCTATGATGCCAGGCACTCTACCACACAACAACAGAGGGAGACTCTGTTTCCAAAAAAAAAGTAATCTGAGTTTATGTTTTTGGCTTCTCTCCAAATTATGCCCTACAACAAGCACACGTACATACAACTTTTCTCACCAAATAAAGGCAATTTTTAGTTGGAAATAAACGTGGATACTTTTTACATGTGCATTATTTAACATTGTTAAGGAAAGCTGAAAATGAACCTCAAAATATTCCAAAACCACAGGTTAACATATTAATAACTTTACCACATGATCCAGTTTGTTTGGCTACCTAAAAATTAGTCATCTATCCATGCCAACAGCTGTTAACACTCACTTATTACATCAACTCCACGATGTATACCCAACACAAGCACACACATACACACCACCTTCCCACTCTTCACAGGGCTCTACATTAACATTTGCTCTAATGTGGTGAGGTTTGAAATTATTAAAAATCACAAGCATTTCCAGATAAACCTTTCAGCCGTAACATTCAATGTATAACTTTGGAAATAATAATGCAGATTTAGGTATCCAGTGGTATTTACAATGAATATACTTATCTTTAAGGATAAATTTAATAGTGTGAGGAGAAAATAACCAGTAAGATTTCCCTAGAAGTGAAAGTGGAAAATTTGAATAAAACATTTCATGCCTCCAAATTGAGAAGTGCAAATTTTGCAAATGTACTTGAGTTCAATATTGTAATACAAGCTTTACTAAAACTGTAACACAAAGCAAATTATATAAAATTGCACAAGACACTTTTTATTAACACCACAGTCAAACGTGAATATTAATATAGAGCCTTCTCTGCCAAAAGTGTATAAAAATCCTAAGTTTAATTAAATTTAGGGGCCTTCACCAAACTTGCTGCAAGTTTGGGGACATAAATATCCAACAGCCATAACGCTGTGAAAGCCCCTATAAGGAATAAAATAAATCCCACTTGCCTCAGACTGAACAGGGCAACACTGAGACTCAGCCTCAGCCTGTCCTATGGCAGGGCTATAGGAAGAAGAAAATTTTAATTTTAGAAAAACGTTACCCAATTAATTTAAAAGACATGCATTAAATTAAAAAAAAATCCCAATGATCAAGCAAGCAATGGAAAAAGAGTAGCTCTTTTTTGTTAACTATTGTCCACTACAATTCCACCAGAGCCCATACTTTAGTTGGGGGTGCCCCCACACCAATAACTAAGTTTAATTAAACTGAGTTTAAATGGAACATATAACTTGATCAGTGGAATAGGAATACACTAAAAGCATTTTCCGCATACCCAATAACACATGTGTGAGACATTAAGTATTCAAATCATCATTTTCCACCAACCACTCAGATGTTGATCCTCACCTGCCACTCTCATTACTGCCAAAGAGTAGTAAAACCTACACAATAGAAACTAGTGCCAGACAGAATGTTTTCTTCCGTAAAAAGGGTGGATGTTAAGTAAGGTAGAGCCAAAACTCCCAGCCCTATTAATCTACAACTTGCTTAACTATGGCAATCATAATGCCTGCCTGAATATATCAAGTCCCAAATGTTGTCTTCTGTAAGGGCAATTGATGTTCACTTTGACTCAATTCCATCTACTACTTAAGGAAGTAAAGTCAGAGTTAATTATTCCAACTTAATTTCTTCCATCATGATCCAAACACACGATGGACCCCAGAAGCATTTAGGAAAAAAGTATTTTCTAGAAGCTTAATTATGCTTGGATACATGCAAAAACTACACATTAAATATATTAAATGGGCACCACCTCAGCATCATATAGCTACAAGCAAGGAACTCGTGCTTAGTTTTTTTAGGTGCCAGTGTGTAAGTAACCCTTTCAATTTTAAATCAGAGCTCTACCAAGCTTTTTAAAATTGTATTTTCTACCTTCAAACCCTCCAAGAGCAACAAACCTTGCATAAAACACAAAGTTTTGCATAATTTTTAAAACAGATCTACTAGTCCTTTGGCAGTTTGTTGGTAAGTCTGTACATGAAATTGAGACATCTGGTTTAGGAGAACATCTCCAATTTAATTATTCTAAATTTAGTCATGCCATTTTTTAAATCTTAAACATTTTCAACACAGATTTTTCTCTGACAGGATAATAAATGTGCTGCCAAATCTAAACATGTATTATTTCCAAAACCATTTAGGCAGAATGCTGACAGGAGAAATGCATTCTTGATGATATTATAGATGTTTTCTTTTCAAACTATGATATTTTTGCACCTCAGCGGTACCACAGCATAGAACTATGAAGTCATTGGAACAAATTATCAGATTTAAAATAGCTCGGTAAGTCTTGCAATATTTTTTTTCAATGAATGACTTTTACCTGTCACTTCAATACAGATTCTTTTGTGATGATTAAAACATTTTTCAATACATCTTCCTTCAAAGTTAAAACCCTTTTTTCCTTACTTCAGATTTCACATCTTTTATCTGTAAGTTATAAAGAAATTTTACTATTTTCTTAGAAGTCTTAAATTTATATTGAGAAAACCTCAAACTGAGTGAATTATATCAACAATTATTTTGTATAGACTTGATATTTAATCATAAAACTAACCTGCAGAAGATGAGAAAAACTTGCCAAAAGATCAATAAGAGCTATTATTATAAAAGACTTGCAACACAAAATAATGAACAGCAGTCCATCTCTACATGTAAATAAAGTTCTCTGTAAGAACACAGTAACATTCAAAATTTCTAAGGATGAAAAGTTGAACAATAAGCCATCTAGGCTTAATGACAGAAGGAATTCACTCTAATCAGATGAAAACTGTAATACTCCAGGACACAGTAAAGTTAAATTGTTAATCCTTCCATTAACCATCCAAAAGAGGAACATTTAGATTCTCACCATTACACTTACAATAAATATATACCAACCCATTAACAGCATAAGAAGCTATTACTGCATGCACCTAAGCTTCTAGAAGTTTGCACCTGAAAAGCTTCTGAGGTCCATGCAGTACTGAGGTCTCAAAAATAATCAAAAGGAAATGAATGGGTCTGGCACTAGGCTCTAAACATCTCAGCAGGAATGAAAAAGTACTAGGGTGTACAATATTTAAATCTGACATACACTGGCACCAAAGGGATGAAAAAGTGAAATAATAGAATGATTCCACATCTATTATGTAATGATTCATATGTATCTAAGCTTTTTGTTAACTGAAGCATTAACATACAATTCTATACTTCTAATATACTATTCAGTTTAAAACATGCAGTTAAGGGACAACCTATAACTCAAAGACAGAATCCAATGATATATCAAAACTGTATTGGTAACTATGAATTTTATTATGTGGACATCTACTGTGGCATGCATCTGTACAAACCTTTCAGGCAGTGGTCCACAGCTGGGTTATGAATAAAAAGGCATAAATTTTTCTCTCATTTTATTACAATGAAGTTTAACAGTACAGAAATTCACATGACCTTGATGGGTCAGATTTCTTTAACCCTGCAACATGAGGAACTCTAAATACATTAAATATTGTTACACATTCAGACTTCCAATGTACAGGTACTTGGAAACAGTTACAGCCCTCACCAAGCTAGGTTGGGGACATGAAGTCCAACAGCATCTGAAATGCTGTGAAGGCATAACTTTACAAATAGCAATGTAAGCTTACAGAACTTGCCTTTATTAAGGTGGTATGTTCATGTAATTCCAGCGCCTTCACAATTTAACGAACCAAATTACTATACTTCACTTCTAAAAACCTAGATGAAACATGAAAAAGAAGCCATACAGTATAAATTGCAACTTCAGGAAAAGTTCCTGCTTTATTATTCCAAATAATTTTTCCCATGTAAAATAAATGTCCAATAGTTCCTGGTATGTGGGAAGATAATGTTTGTTAAAGTCACAATGAAGCCTTATTGACGGAAGCTTGGCTATATAAACAGCACAAGTTGAGAAAAGGTTTAATCTCCAAACCTATTAGACTGGATGAAGTAAGATCAGTAGCGGCCACCTTGCGACATTACAGGAGGTCTCATTCCCATCGGAGGTCGAGGCGGCCCACCTTGGTAAGGGGGTACCATTGGCGGTCCCTGCCCATATGGCGGCATAGCACCAGGAAGGTAACCTGGCATGCCTTGATGATGACCACCATACTGACCTAAAAAAACAACAATTAAAACAGAAAATATAGATTGAGTTGGTCCATTATATTTTTAAATGTAAACACACATTCTGCAGATAAATTTAACATTTCATGTATATACTCAAAAAATTCACTGAATACAATAAACATAAAAAGAATAATACCATGAGGTGGCATTGGTGGTCTCATTCCTTGTTGCTGTGGGATGCCTGGTTGTGGTGGCATCATACCTCCAATTGGTCCAACTGGAGGATTACCAATGGGGGCCTGTCCTGGTCGAGGAAGATTACGTTGATATTTAGGTAACTGTGCCCTTCTTTCTTCCTAAAAATAAAAATAAGCACAATGTAATATGCCTAAAAGCAGTGAGATTCATTTAGCATAGAAGCACACATCTAAAATCTTATTTCTAGCATCACAAGCAATACTTTAAAAATGTACCCTTGCTCCCCAAATAATTACTTTTGCCCCACAAAACCAACTATATAAAATCTCAATGCCTTAAAAAAAAAAGAGAATTCACCTATTTTTATAGTGTCAGCATCGCTAACTTTCCAAGAAGTGTAAATTGTTTAGGCAAGAACTAGTGAAGTATTATCAAAATCCTAACTTTATATCAAAATAAATTCCTTTATACGGGCTACAAGGGATCTGCAGATTCTACCTCACGCTTAATGTTTCTTCAATTAAAATATGTAAATTTGGGCGGCGCCTGTGGCTCAGCGGGTAGGGCGCCGGTCCCATATGCCGGAGGTGGCGGGTTCAAAACCAGCCCCGGCCAAAAAAAACCACACACACACAAAAAATAATAATATGTAAATTTACATCTAACACTAAAATGATTTAAGAGAGTAAAAACCCAACTTACTGTCTTTTCTTTTTTTTTTTTTTTTGCTGTCTTCTTTTAGAAACAATGTGGAGGAAGGGGAAAGAAAGCACTACTATGACCAAAAACATGCAATATCCATTCACTTTAAGTATTTTGTGTACTCTTAAATTAACTCAATAGTAAAAGCCACTTAGCATTTAATCAGATCATAGGCCATCTGAGTACAAATCAACCCTTTCAAAGGGCTGTATCTGTTTCAAATCAAATGCTGCTGGTAAAGAACTGAAAACAACTTACCAGTGATATATCCTCATCTGGATGGATCAACTTACTGGTTGCACTAGTTGTCGTTAGTGTAGCAGGCTTACTTGTTATTGAAGCTGCTGGTTTAGCTGCAGTACTATTTGTTGTACTAGTGGTTGAAGCTGTAGACTGCGTATAAGCAGGGAACGTAGGCTTTGGGGGTTCTGTAGTTGTTGCAGGGGTACTATTTAAAGGCTTGAAATCTGTACCAACAGGTCCTTGGACAGCTGCCTGAGCCTACAAAACAGAATCTCTCATCAATGAAACCCCATATTATAAGTGTATCTATTAATAGTTTAACTTAAAAACTTTAGAACACAGTTATGAAACACTACGCAAAATTCAAGATAACCCATAAGAGTATCAAAAGATGCTGGGTTAAAGTCCAAAATACAGCAGTACATAAGTAATAAGACTGTAACTTTTCAGCTGACTTCTACCTCCTCAATGAAAAACCAAATTTACAATGCATTGTATTCATTCCAAATCACTGAAATACAGTATAACTGTATAGCACGTGTTCTAATTCTAAATTAGGTGATTAAATTAAGCAGCACCCCCCCCCAAAATCCTATAAAAAGTTTAAATAAGCCCCAATTATTAAATAGAACATGAACAATTAGTAAACGATGACACATTAAAGACATGTCCTCCAGAACTATTCTTTATGTATTAATACAATTCCCTGGAATTATAAATGGCTAGGTAATTATGGAGAAAAGGGTTGACCTAGAAGGATCTTTTAAGTAACAAGTTACCACTAACAAAAGTTACTTTTCATAACACCAAACACACCTAAACAAGGAAGACTAAGCCAACTTTTAGAACCAAATGCATAACACTGAATTTTCTTACATTAAATGTGATGCATTAAATAGCATAAATCAAAATAGCTCAATCATGCATCAGACTAACCATTGGCCACTATAATGCATTTACTGCTTACATGCTTTTAACCCTTTAGAACCATAGGAGTTTAGGGTACATTTTGTTGGTATGAATTTAAAATTTCAAACAGCATTTGATTTACAAACCATTAATTTTACTTAAAAAAAATTAAACATACTATAATGCATCTTTGGAAAAAATTTAGTTTTTAAGTAGGGTCCAAAGGGTTAAGTTATAAAGCCATTTTAACAATTTTAAACTGCAACTTCCTGCGTACTTGTGCTGTGCTAGGAAACAGAGCTTTAGAAGATGCAGACAGACTTTCTGAATTGGATGAAGCTGTACTTGAGCTTGTTACAGGTGTCCCCATCTGTAGCATAAAAGAAAGGAAACAATGAAAAGTCTCCAAACAAATGGGTGAAAATAAGCCACGTGGTAGACTTTTAGTATAGATTGCATTTTTTGTAAATACAAATTTTAATGCAATCAAATGTCATTCATTTAGAGGCAGTTAACGCATTTACAATAAACAAAGTATGAGCCTCAAAAAATAATTCAATTCTGTAACAATAAGCCTAATACTTAACGATACTTTTCTAAAGCTAATGTGTTTTGCATTATATTTCAAAAATTATAACCTTTAATCATGATGAAGGATAGAAAAATAATACCACTCCAATTCTGTATCAATAATTCTCTACAAGGTGTTTTTAACCAAAAGCTTTACTTCTCCCAACAAACCACCACCTACTATAAAAGCATAATTTAATGTACTTAACATATAAAGGTAATGCTTTTAATTTAGCACCCCCCAAAAAAAATTTAAAGAAAACATCTAAGGGATAAAAAAAAAATAGGTAAATGAACATACATCCTGATCTTCTTAATTCTGAATGAATTAAATCTGAATCTGCTTAATTCTGAATGAAACTGAAAAAAAAGCAAAGGTTTTAACCATTATGTGCATACTGTATATAAACAAGCATCATTCACTTAAAATATTGAAAAGTTTTGAAGTTTAAGAAAAAAGACCAACAAGAAATAAGTGAAGAGCCCAACAATGATTCACTAAGGTCTTAAGCATGTTCAACTTCGGTGTTTGTCTCATTCCTCTCAGTTCAATTGGTAATGGAGTCTCTAAACACTCCAAAAATTAAAACTTCAGTTTCTTACCCTTCTTTTTTTGGGCAGACAGTGTCTTACTCTGTTGCCCAGGCTATAGTGCTGTGGTCCCAGCCTAGCCCACAGCAACCTAAAACTCCTTGCTCAAGTGATTCTCCTGCCTTAGCCTACTGAGTAGATGGGTCAACTACAGGCACCCACCAAGATGCCTGGCTAATTTTTTCTATTTATAGTAGAGACAGGGTCTTGCTCTTGCTCAGACTGGTCTTCAACTCCTAAACTCAAGGGATCCTCCTGCCTCAGCTTCCTATAGTGCATGAGCCACCACTCCCAGCCTCAACTTCCATTTAACTAAAGCTGTGAGTAAATACCAGTCCACAGCTTTGAGAAAATAATATACTATATCTCTGGCTCCATTCAACCTTTCATGAATAGAAGAAATCAGTGTATAACATGGAAGAGAATAAGCCACTACTTAAAAATACAATAAAGAAAATTGACCTATGACAATTTCTGTAAACAATTGTACTTTACCTTTACTCCTTTTCATGAATTCCACCTTACCTGTCCAGCACTAGGGAAAAGAGGCTTAGTAACAGGAGGCTGTGGCGCAGGTACGGTTGCTGTCGGTGCAGGTGGTCTATTAAGAATACCTGGCGCTGAAACAGCCTGCGCTTGGGTCATTGGAGGGATTCCAGGACGTGGAACAGGGGGAGGCATACCTGCAAATAATGTGTGGGTACTCACTCATTAAAACATTTAGTTCAATACTCTGGTTTTTCTTCCGAGTGGAGAAGTCTTTTTGTGGCGAGAAACAGATCTGAGTTTTGGATCAAATTTTTGAAGGTCTTACTTTGGTAAGACTTATCATGTTGTAAAAAAAATAAATAAATAAATAAATAAAAATAAAAAAATAAAAAATAAGGTTCTGTGCCTGTAGCTCAGTGGCTAGGGCGCCAGCCACATACACAGGAGCTGGCAGGTTCAAATATAGCCCAAGCCTGCCAAACAACAATGACAACTACAACCAAAAAATAGCTGGACGTTGTAGTCCAGTTACTTGGGTGGCTGAGGCAACAGAATCGCTTAAGCCCAAGAGTTTGAGGTTGCTGTGAGCTGTAACGCCACAGCACTCTACCCAGGGCAACAGAGTGAGACTCTGTCCCAAAATAATAAATAAATAAACTAAAACATTTAGTTCATAAAAAAATACTTCTATATTATAGTTATTGACAACTGACTGCTAAACAATTCAATGAAGTCCAAAAATCTTAAGTCATTTTCCCCTACAACAATGTTGCCTCAATTTTCCCCTTCCCTTGTATTGCTTCAGAATTATATTAAGTGGAACACACCTGTAGACCTTAAATATGAGCAAAATAGCATTTAAGCCTTTACTAGTTATCAGTGATTTACCAACTTCTTGAAACAAATAAGGTACTTATTTCAATCATCTATCAGATGTTTAATTGTTCCCTAAACACTAATGCAAATTACAGTAAAAACTTTGATGAATCAAACAGTATCATGACCCATAAAAAATTTATTTCTATATTTTAAATCTTCCTAAAATGCATCACAAATACCTTTCTTAAACTTCCTCTATATAGAATTTTACTCATTCACAATAATTTCTCTAAATACATAAACTTAGCTTTTCTAAGCCTTTCTCCACTTTCATTAGTGTCTATGTATTTAGTATGTAGCTGAAGACAACTCTTCTTCCAATGTCGGGGAAAGAAGCCAAAACATCAGACACACCTGAAAAATTTCTCACATTAATTTTGGTTGGACGAAACTTAACAGCCTACAGAACTTTAAAAGTTACATGCACTAGTGTCCACAAATCTATTGTCTAAAAACACAAGTATAAAGCCTGGCAGTCATATTAAAAAGAAATTATCTATCATATCATACCTGGTGGCATCCCAGGCATCAGAGGTGGTATTCCTGGTCCAGGTGGCATCATTCCACCCATTGGCATCATTCTATCAGAAAGCAAATTTCAAGAAACAATTGATGTTAATTAACAGTATAAACTATTAGAAAATGTTTTTGGCTAAAGCCTGAAACAACACTAGATAAAAGACTTGAATATGACCTCTAATACTGAAACCAACCAAACTGAAAGAACACACAACACACTGTAACAATCCTATCAAAATAAATTCTCTAAAACCCAGCAAACTCTTGGGGTATACCAGAATAAGAACAAAAATGAAATATGGAAATAAAATTAAAAATTCAGTCAATGTTGACAAAACATTTAAAATTGGCTATAATTCTAGCACTTTGGGAGGCTGAGGCAGGTAAGACTGAGCTCAAAAACTAGCCGGGCATTGTGGCGGGTGCCTGTAGTCCCAGCTGCTCGGGAGGCTGAGGCAAGAGAATCGCTGTAAGCCCAAGAGTTAGAGGTTGCTGTGAGCCGTGTGACGCCACAGCACTCTACCCGAGGGCAGTACAGTGAGACTGTCTCTACCAAAAAAAAAAAAAAAAAAAAAGACTGAGCTCAAAGGTTCAAGCCCAGGGCAGCGTCTGTGGCTCAAAGGGGTAGGGCGCTGGCCCCAGATGCTGGAGGTGGTAGGTTCAAACCCACACCCAGCCAAAAACCGAAAAAAAAAAAAAAAAAGTTCAAGCCCAGTCTGAGCAGAGCAAGATACAAAGAAGCCAAAGACATGAGATGCAAGCAAGACATCATCTCTAAAAATAGCCAGGTGTTGTGGCCGGTGCCTGTAGTCCCAGCTACTTGGGAGGCTGAGGCAAGAGAATTGCTTGATCCCAAGAATTTGAGGTTGCTGTGAGCTATGACGCCATAGCACTCTACCAAAGGTGACAAAGTGAGATTGTGTCTCAAAAGAAAAATAATAAAAGGAAGAAAACAAACATTCAAAATCATTGAGAAAAAATAACTCTCCTTAATTAAGTACAAGAAAAATAGCCTTTTTTCAACTTGGAAAATATCCACACAGAACATAAAAAAGATCTATATAGAGGCATCAGATTTTTCAAAATGACAGTATTGAATGTACTCTGTGGAATAAAATTTCTTTTGGAAGAATAAGGAAAAACTGCTACCAAAATTAAAAAGTCAAAAAGTGAACTCAGATGGAATAATTTTTATTTACAGTAACTACCTAACACTAAATCATAACTTGAAGCCATAATCTATATTTTTCTTTCCTTAAAAGAGCTCATCTTCAAATCAAGTGTCCAAATTACTTAAAAATGGTTTGTCATTCTTGATTTAGAACTTTTATAGATTTCGTTAGAAAATTCAATTACACCCTATAATGACAAAGCATGTAATTTGGCACAACAGTATATATATGTGGGTATATATACATATATGTGTATATATGTACATATACACACACTCTCTCTCTTAAATACTAACCCTTGTGACCAGATCCCATTACTTTTAATAGTTTCAGGAAAATAGCTGTACATTTCAAATATACTTTATTTATATGGGTCTATTACTATTTCTCACAGATGTTTTATTTCCATCCTTTAAGAGATCTGTGTCTATCAGCTTGTAAATTTTAGAAGTTTTAGTGAGGAAAGTTAGAAAATTTCTGAAGTCAATTGACTAGAAACCATTAAACACACACAAAAAAAAATGACATTATGATTATACCTCCTGAATTACATTATGAATGAGATGCTTACATGTTTTCACCGCAAAATGACTGGGTGTATTTTCTCTGATGATGCAATCTGTGAAAATGTATGACAAAATCAAAATCTAACTGTGATTTTCAAAATACAGTGGGAAAGTGTACTGTATACCTCTCACATCCAACAATATTTAAGTAAAAAGTGATGGGCACGAGCACCTCATATTCATTTTTAGTTTTGATGCTTTGACAAATTAATCACTTACAGAGTTTGCTTCTTGTCACACTACAAAGTGTCACAGATAGTTCGGTATCTGAGAAACTCCAAACTACTTTAACCACAGCAAATGCAATTGAAGCAGATGGCTGTCTACATATATCCTAAAACCCAAAAATCTATTCTCTTCAGAGACAAATTTATATTTCTTAAATTGACTGACCCCTTTATTAGGTAAGTTTAACATTTATAGAGCCCATACCTTCTTAGAAGCAAAAAATACAAAGTAACATTCAATTCACATAACACCCTAAGTGAAAAAGATCATTATAAGGCACAAGCCCACAAGCCAATTAGGAGTTTTCTTACCCAGGTGGCATGCCTGGCATAACTGGTGGCATTCCTGGCATCAGAGGAGGAACACCTGGCATCAATGGAGGTATGCCTACAATTTAATTTCAACATAAAAAAATACAAATTAGGGCAGCACCTGTGGCTCAGTGAGTAGGGCCCCGACCTCATATACCGAGGGTGGTGGGTTCAAACCTGGCCCCGGCCAAACTGCAACAAAAAATAGCTGGGCAGCGTGGCGGGTGCCTGTGGTCCCAGCTACTGGGGAAGCTGGGGTAAAAGAATTGCCTAAGCCCAGGAGCTGGAGGTTGCTGTGAGCTGTGATGGCACAACACTATACCAAGGGCAATAAAGTGAGACTGTCCCTACAAAAAACAAAAGAAAACAAAACAGATTAATATTAAATAAACAGAGTAGGAAGAAAGTAATACTTCTAAACATTATCAAAAAAATCCTAATTTTAAGAAATGCTGTGTGTGGGTGCCGCCAGTGGCTCAAAGGAGTAGGGCACTGGCCCCATATGCCAAGGGTCACGGGTTCAAACCTAGCCCCGGCCAAAAACTGGAAAAGAAAAAAAAAATGGTGTATGTGGTGGGGTCTTATATGCCTAGCACTTTGGGAGGCTGAGGCAGGTGTTTGCTTGAACTCAGGAGTCTGAGACCAGCCTGAGCAAGAGCAAGACCCCATCTCTATTAAAAACAGAAAAACTAGCCTAGCATTGTGGCAGGTGCCTGTAATCCCAGCTACTTGGGAGGCTGAAACAAGAGGATCACATGAGCCCAAGAGACTGAGGTTGCTGTCAACTATGACACCAGGAGGAAAAAAAAAAAACTATGACACCAGGGTACTCTACCCAGGGCAACAGAGTGCGACTCTGTCTCCAAAAAGGGATGGAGGAAAAAAAAAATTTTTTTTAAGAAACTTTATAAGCTACCTGGAGGCATTCCTGGTGCTCCTGGAACTGGTGGCAGTCCTGGCTGCGCCATTGGGGGAATATAACCTTGCTGAGGTTGAACAGGCTGTGGTTGAAATGAAGTTGAGGCTGCAGAATCATCATCATCATACTCATCAGAATCATCTTGTTGCTTCTTTTTTTGACTTTCTGTCAAACAAAGCCTTCATTAATTTTTACCATTGAGCAAATTTAAAAAACTAATCAAGTTTAGGACATTAAAAGTGTATGTGTGTGTGTGTGTGCGTGCACACACATTTCAGGGCCAGAAGTAATTGCTCCCATCTATAATCCTAGCACTTTGTGAAGTCAAGGCCAAGAGGATCACCTCAGACCAGGAATTCAACATGAGCCTGACCAAAGCCAAACTCTGTCAATAAAAAAAAAAAAAAAAAGCTGGGCATGGTGGTGTATACCTGTAGTCCCAGCTACTTGGGATAAGCATTAAGAGAGGAAGATTGCTCAAGCCCAAGCAGTGACCTAACACGATGCGACTGGCACTCTATCTAGCCTGAACACAGAGCAAGACTCAGTCTTGGGCGGCGCCTGTGGCTCATTGAGTAGGGCACTGACCCCATATACCAAGGGTGGCGGGTTCAAACCCGGCCCTGGCCAAACTGCAACAAAAAATAGCCGGGCATTGTGGAGGGCACCTGTAGTCCCAGCTACCGGGGAGGCTGAGGCAAGAGAATCACCTAAGCCCAGGAGCTGGAGGTTGCTGTGAGCTGTGATGCCACAACACTCTACCAAGGGCGATAAAGTGAGACTCTGTCTCTACAAAAAAAAAAAAAAAGAAATAAAAAGAAAAAAAGACTCAGTCTCAAAAAAATAAAAAATTTATATATATATACACACACACACACACATATATAAATATTTCAGTGAAATTAGTTCATGAAATTTTTTTTTCCAAAAATTCAATTAATACTATTGTCTACTCTTCAAATGTGTTTTGACTCTATATTAAGCAAGGTTAATATCCTTTTCCTAGCCTATAAAAGCTAAAATGATAAACCTAACTCAGTATTTTTATTTTAATAGCAGCTTTTTATTCCACCCCACAAAGTAAACTGTAACAAAGAAGTTTGACCCTTGTAACATTTTTCAACACAAAAAATTTTACAGGTGATCAATGACAGCTTCTACCTTCTGGGTATTATATAGCATTAAATTCCAAACCAAATAATAGCATTAAAATCAATAAATAAATGAATTTAGTAATTACACAAATTAAAAGAAGCTGTACCTTCACTTTCATAAGCCTTAATACTTGCTAATATTCCATCTAGGTTCAATTAGGAATAAAAATACATAAAATGTGTAGAAAGATCCAAATGCTTATTGCATATATTCAAACCAAGTATATAACTTTAAACATAAGACATGAAGGGTGGCACTTGTGGCTCAGTGAGTAGGGCGCCAGTCCCATATGCCGGAGGTGGCGGGTTCAAACCCAGCCCCGGCCAAAAAAAAAGACATGAAGAGCCAAGGACAGTGGCTCACACCTATAATCCTAGCACTTCAGGAGGCTGAGACAGGTGATTGTTGGAACTTAGGAGTTAGAGACCAGTTTGAGCAAGATCAGGACCCCATCCCTACTAAAAACAGAAAAACTAGCCAGGCAATGTGGCGAATGTCTGTAGTCCCAGCACCTTGGGAGAGGATGGCTTGAGCCCAGGAGTTGGAAGTTGCTGTGAGCTATGATGCTATAGGACTCTACCCGGGCTACAGCTCAAGATTCTGTCTCAAAAAAAAAAAAAAAAGAATATAGGCTGGGAACAGTGGCTTGGCTCACACCTGTAATCCTAGCACTCTGGGAGGACAAGGCGGGTGGACTGCCTAAGCTCGGGAGTTCAAGACCAACTTGAGCAAGAGTGAGACCCTGTCTCTAAATAACAGTTGGGCACTGTGGTGGGCACCCATAGTTCCAGATACCAGGGAGGCTGAGACAAGAAAATTGCTTTGAGCCCAAGAGTTTGAGGCTGCTGTGAGCTATGATGCCACAGTACTCTACCAAGGGAACTCTGTCTCCAAAAAAAAAAAAAAAAAAACGCAGGAGTTCATCCTGTCTTTCTCTGGGATACCACACCATTCTCTTGTCCCTTTTTTCTCTTCTGTCACTCCCTGCTTTCTATTCTCTTCTGTCTTTATCATTGCTTCCTCCATTTCTCAGAGTTCTCTCTAATAGAAAATAAACTTGTATTTTTATATCCTAAAAAAGACAAGAAAGAAAAAACAGAACTGAAAATTGAGAATTCTGGGCTGGGCATAGTAGCTCATTCCTAAGAGGCTGAGGTGGGAGGAAAGCTTGAGGCCAGGTGTTCAAGACCAGCCTGGGCAAGATGGGGAGACCTCATCTCTACAGTCCTAGCCTATTAGGAGACTCAAGACTAGGAATTCAAAGTTACAGTGACCTATGATCTGGCCTAGGTGACACGGACCCTGTCTCTTAAAAAAAATAACTGAGACTGTTGGAAAATTCTATCACCTACCATTATATTTACACTTGGAAATAGTAAATGCCACTAAAGTGACTCTAAAAAAAAGAATACGTCTTAATGTTTACCTTGTGTCTTCTGTTCAAGAAGTCGTCTTCTTTCATCCATGTCTTTCTCTGGAATACCTTCCATACCATATATTTCCAACTCTATGTCTGTTCTCCCAGGTATTGCATTTGGTACAGCATCTATTGTCTCTTTATGTACCTTTATGAAAA